>NC_139922.1:10611271-11211271 GCF_963514095.1 Eutrigla gurnardus | reverse complement strand
ATCGTAGCTTTCACCAAAATCATTTCTCATTTTTACGACCACGGTACCAATCCCCTCCCATCGGGAAGTCGCCCTGATTATGCTTTGGCGTAGTGATAACGCAACGGCAACGCAACGGCCACGCAGTTGCTTGGAGACCGTGATGGTTCTGCGTTGGGTTTACGTGTCGAAATGCAATTCAATGCCACACCGGTAAAGGGCGCTATGTTTTTTGTAAAGACTGACCGACCGACCGAGACTCTTGGCGTATTAGCCTCGTTATAGCGTATTTGTTTACTTTCCGGCTTTAAACGTCCACTATTTTTCAGAACTTGGTGTTTTATTTCTTTGTGCAAAAGCGAGAAGGTGCAAACAATGAAACGAGGTGCAAACAATAAAAGTAGCCTTTTAAAAGTTTAAATGGCGGTGTTTATGAGTGGAAACCGGAAAGCGGTCTCCAGCGGATGTAGTTAGCGGACCAATCACAGCCAATGCCGCTGCGTTGGTGTTGCGTTGGCGTTGCGTCACCTCGACGCGCGTCTAGGATTTTTGGGAGGTGCACGTCAGGCCCTTGCGTTGGACGTAAGGGGGGTCCGCAAGGACGTTATGGTACAGACACACCAACTCCGGCAGCGACGGATATGGACGCAACGGACCGCCGAACGAACCGGCGAGTGGGCGGTTCTGTGTTCAAGTTGGATCAACTGGATAGACGTCCTGCGAAGTGGGCGGGACTTGAGTTTCGCTCTGCCGTTTCCAACATGGCGGCCGGGCCACAAACGATCTCATTTTACAGTTAAACTACACACTATAGCATGTTTCTGAAAACATTTGAGGCGGGAAATGTGTAGTGCAGTAACAGAATCTGGATTAATATTTGATCGACACTGCCTAGTTTGATAGTTTGAACGAAGTTTCTGGAGCCGGCGGCATTGCGTTGGACGGACGTAATTTGCATAAAGTTCAATCTATCGAACTTTATGCAAATTCACGTACGGTAGAGTTCTCAACGGGTCGGCCGAGCCCGACAAACCCGACGGGACCCGAAGTTTCGGGCCGGGTCCGGGCCGAAAAAATACACAAATGAGCCGGGTCGGGTCGGGCCTCGGGCTTCCTTTTTTTATAAAACACATTTCATTAAAAAAAAAAAAAAAATTGTAGGTTGTAAATTATATATTGTTTGCTATGAATCATCGCTGTTCACGTTTGGTCAATCTGGCTGCCTGCTTCATGGGGCAGAGTAAGTTTCATTTGAATTCACGTCTGCTGTCTGTCTGATCGTGATAACAAGTGTATGAGGAAAACAATGCAGGCCCGCGGGGGGTAGGGTTCGGGTCGGGTTCGGGCCGACAATTCATGCTGGTGTGTCTGGCTGCGTCGGGTTCGGGTTTAAAAACCCGCGGGCTGGGTCGGGTCGGGCTGTAATTTTCAGGCCCGTTGAGAACTCTAACGTACGGCGACTGGGCCGCTTTAACTGAACTTTTAACGTTAGCCCCATAACTCAAATGTTAGCGAATTAGCCACAGCCCCTTTGGTAAAAAGTTAACTGGTAAAACGCTAAACGTCTCGGTTTGAGCTTACAGGTGGCACAGGTTAAGTCCTCTTGACGGTTTAGGTTTAACCGATTGTGTTAATTCGCTCGGTGGGTGTCAACTTACAAATCTTTTGGCGCGTTTCTGCTCAGCAGCGGCACCATCGATAGACCCTGACAGACCTAGCAGTAGTCAGCCACAGCGCGGTGTACAACACCCGGTCGACATTTTCAAAATAAGACGGTATACCTTTACTCCATTACATTTGGGAAATATTGTCCTTTTTGAGAGGCTGTGAGAGCTTGAAATGGTAGAAATACAAATGGGACATCACTCCGCATGTCGCTTTACTTTGATGATCTAAAAGTGTTGGTTTTTATTTGTAGACAGTACAGCATTTTGTGATGTCGTAAAAATGATTCCAAATATATGAAGCTCGCGTAGAGCTACCAATATCAATATCTTAGATTGGTACTAATTCTCATTGTAGAATATTCAAAATAACTGGTTAGGTGTTTCACAGAATTCTATTCTTGGAGATGGTGTAAGGGGCTGCACAGTGGTGTACTGGGTAGCACTCTCGCCTCACAGCAAGAGGGTCCCGGATTCGATTCCCGGGTCGGCCCGGGTTCCTTCTGTGTGGAGTTTGCATGTTCTCCCCGTGTAAGCGTGGGTTCTCTCCGGGTTCTCCGGCTTCCTCCCACAGTCCAAAGACATACAGGATGGGGATAGGTTCATTGGTGACTCTAAATTGCCCGTAGGTGTGAATGTGAACGGTTGTCTGTCTCTACATGTTATCCCTGTGATAGACTGGTTACCTGTCCAGGGTGAACCCTGCCTTCGCCCAATGACAGCTGGGATCGGCTCCAGCCCTCCAGCGACCTTGAATACAGGATAAGTGGTAGATGATGGATGGATGCAGGGGCGAGGCCAGGGGGGGAAAGGTTAGGACGATTCCAAGGGCCCGGCACTGACAGGGGGCCCTTTGAGGGGCTAATAATATTATTTTAATAATGTTGCCCTGTTTAGGCTTTTGAAATAAAATGTATAATTTTGTCTGTTAAAATAAGCAAATTGAACATGGTTGTCGTTTTCTATAACATTTTTATAACAACATTTCATGTTGTTATAAAAATGTATAACAACATGAAATGTTGTCCCCCCTCCCTTTTTGTCCCCCCTCTCTTTTTGGTACAGTCTGATTCTGGCAGAGCGGGACACGTGAAATGTGTATGCTCAGAGCATGATCAGCTGTTCTGGCGTGAGCGCTACCGCTGCTTGCAGGTGCTTGCAGTCGCTAAGCAGGACTGATGGTGGGTCGTTAAGTGAACTGAACTATGAAGTCCAGTCACCAAAAGCGTAAAGAGAAGCAGCAGAAAGCTGAGAGGGAGAAAAAGGGCAGACAACTTGTCACTCAGTTTTTCCCAAAGAAAGGTATTAGTCACTCACCTTGGTGTTTACAATATGCTAGCGAAGGATAGACCAACAGATTTCGTATTAATGTGGTTGGATTAGCCTATCAAGAGAACAATTTACAGTTAGCAGTGCAGTGCCATTTTATTTAAATTATCTACCTGTATTGCCACGGGAGATCAGATGAATATGTAATGTAGGTCTGCACAAAACTAGATGAACTTGTGTGATAAACTAGGCTAATATGCAAGATAAAATATTACATTATGCTGGTGCTAATAACCAGTTTCATAATAAGGTGCCCTCAACATGCACAGATTCAGCCTCAGGAGGACACCTGCTCTCAACCCAAAACCCAGTTGAAGGAGAAGGAGGTGAGCAATACAATCCATAGATAAAGGCTTTAGGGTTAAAACAGGGTTTATACAGGGAGCAGCTACCAAGGTAGTTGGCATATTAAAGTTTTGGTGATAACAGACAACAGGCTGAATTAGGCTGAAAAGACTGTTACCTTAAAATGGAAAATCCATGGTCACGGAAATTAATTTAAGATATTTATTTTCTTTCATGAGCAACAATTGTTAGGCTACTTAGTATGGAGTTCATTTAAATGCAATGTTAATGTGGTGAGAGAACTTGCATGCATCACTGTATCAGTATGGATTTATAACAGACTGTATTATGCACATTATGGATACTTCAGAGCCAGGTCCCTCTTCAGGCCATGATGCAGCAGCCAGAGAGGAGGAAATGAAGGAAACAGAGGAATTAATTTTGAAATCGTGATTACTGATAATGTTTGCCGGAGAGCTCTGGCTCTGAAGTATACATAATGTACATCTGTTATAAATCCGTACTGATACAGTGATGCATGCAAGTTGTTTCAACACATGAACATTTAGAATTAACTCCATACCAAGTAGCCTAACAATAGTTGCTCATGAAAGAAAATAAATATCTTAAAGTCTAATTCTGACAGTGGTGCATTTAAAATGATGCCATCAAATGATGTTATCACCTAAACATGCTAGGTACATGATCACATTGCAGCATACCTTTTCGCAAAATAAGAGGGGGGGCCCAAAATTTTAATCTGTCATGGGGCCCAAGATTTCTGGCGGCGCCCCTGGATGGATGGATGGAGATGGTGTAAGTTAATTAATGACCTTGTGAAGAGAGTTTGCAAGTATTGTTTTGTCTGTCAGATATCAGGAAATAAAACATGCTCATTGCATTTTCTCAGAGCCCAAGGTGACATCTTCATCTTGATTTGTCTGACAAATAACCAAAACTCAAAGATATCCAGTTTGCTATTGTTAGACAAAGGAAACTAAAGGAAAAATATTCACCTTTGAGATGCCAGAAGCAGAGATTTATTTTCTTAAAAAAATGACTCAAAATGATTGATCAATTATCAATTTAGTTCCAAATAACTGTTCAATGATTAAATTAATCAACTACACATTGCAGCTCTAAGCTCTAAAATGACGAGGAGCATAAGATGTGAGTGACTGCTCCAGAAAAAAACTTTTAACGGGACCTTGAGTTTTCTCCCTCTAAATAACTGACTATTATTCAGGACGCCTAGTCAACAACATCTCCTCCTAATATGTCTCAGGCTTTCTTGCAAAGCAGAGCAGAAAATGTAATCAGTAATGCATACATTTCCCTCAGGATAAATAAGGCATTTAACTATCTATCCAAGAGCCACATTTGTCAGTCATGGACATACCCGTGCTGTCCCAGATATATCTGGCCTCAAGGCCAACGGCTCTGCAGCACAGTGTGAAACAGCGCCCCCTCCTGGTTTCAAGAAGCTTCTCAGGATTGTTGTACCTGGTATTAACATCACAGAAAACAAGCATGCAAATCATTCATTATGCTCCATGTACTTTGTGGTCAAGTTCATTCATACTCTTTTTACTCCATACTACTTTAAACACAGCAAAATAAAACTCTGTTTTTAACATTGAAATGTACAAACAGTAAAAACTTGCCTATACCTCTTTCAGCAACAGCAGCAGCGGCTGCAGGGCAGACAGTCGACCCAGGAGAAGAAGTCCTGTTTGAACCACCTGAGCAACTCCAGCACCAGGAAGTCCTCAAGTCCAAGTTTGCATTCTACAGACAGGAAAACAAGTCAATTGGTTGGTTTGCATACAGCATGATCCAGACATATAATTGATCATTTTGAATGAATAAAGGGATGTCACCTGGATCAGCCTCTGTTGCCTCCTTCCGCTTGTGTTCAGCAGCGGAGGACAGCTGCTGGTGAGGAATGTGGCTCCGGGCTTTTTGCTGCAGCTCAGGGTTTTCATACAGCATCACGTGTTAGAAGTTTGACTGGAGAGTCACAAAGAAGCTCATACTGCTCTCCTGACAGAAAGACAAGAAAACAAGATTATACACAAACCACAAATGAAAAATCAAAACAGAGACAATCTGAACTGAAGAAGGTATGCATAGGTGTTTATCAGTTGGGTGGAGCTGAATCTTATATTTCACTTTTTAAAAAGCCCTAGCCATCCCAAGTGTATTACCAATTTCTTTGTGCCCTCCCCTTGACTTACAAAGATGATTGCTTGTTTGACAGATAAAATAAATTCATGAAGCACTGCAACACAGGACCATGAAATACTTAATTAAATAGTGAAATAATTATGTGGGTTTTTTGTTAGATAAAATGAATTGGTATTTTAATGAATTAATGACACATTTAATTCCAATTTTAATTTATTAATGACACATTTAATTAATCAATGACACATTTAATTATTTCTTAAGTGGTGTATTTAATTATTTATTATGGCACTTTTAGTCCTCCATAGGCCTAATCCCTCAAACCCCAACTAGACATCGAGGAAGATAAATCAACATCAAGTTGATTTATCTTCCTCTTGTAGTCTTGTAGTTAACAGCACCAACATCACTTTTCTAACAGGGTATAAGGGTTAATTTAGTAGCTGACGGTGCTTCGTTCCTGGTGATTTACTGCCGCCTAGCGGACACATGTAGGCTGGCAACAACTAGTTGACATGAGAAATATTTTAGTTTCATTGTTGCATTGTTTCAAGTGTTTTCCTGTCAACATGTCTATTATGTCATTAATACATTACGACATTACGAATACCACAACTTGCAATTCCATAACTCCTCTGGTCTTAAAGTATGATAATTATAAATAATTCTAATTGTATGTATAGCAAAGGTTAATAACACTTAAAGCCATTTAATACTACTATATTGTGACTGCAGGATCATACAAACCTGTGGATAACTGGACAAAACTTCATTAATTACTGAGTCCAGGCCTTACTTTATTATTATTAAACACAAGCCAGAATCAAGGGCATCACACAACTGATGAAATGTTAATGCCAGCACATAGGGCAACTCATTCATACTGTGCATCCTTTCTGGTTAATTTTTTTTTTCAGTAGCTTCAGGACCAAATGAGTTCACTCCACCAGCAGCAAGGGCAGCCACAGATGCTGGACTGGAGCAACGTGGTTGCTCAAATGAACCACAAAATGCATCTGATGTTGAGGCGCAGATGGCCCGCCAAACCATCAGAGCCCGTCTGAAAATGACTAAAAGTTATTTCAGCGATACAAGTAAGAAAGCCTCCAATGAGAATTCTGAAGCTCAGATAGATTCAAAGTTGTAATAACCAAAGGTGCTATACTACTCAGGTTTCGTCACTTAAAAAAAATAAATTAAATAAATAAATCAAGTGTAGTTAAAATATTTGAAGTGCGCAAAGCCAGAACGCTGAAACCTGGTCACTTGAAAAATGTCCTGACCCTATGCTAAACTTTACTACTTTACTATGCCCTGATGAAGGACAGTGTTGGGTACAAGAAAATAGAAATACTTTGATAGTTATCTGTACCAAGCTTCCTGCTTTCTGAGTCAGATGCTCTGCTGTTTTTCTCACATTCCTTTGCTGATATCCTTTATATTCGCTAAATGTAATGGACAGCACACCCTGGATCCTTATAAATCAGTAGGAAATAATATCCCAGAGGAACAGTAGGGCGAATGACACCCCAGGGCCCAGCACCCTGTCACCATCCACAGTGGCTGTGAAGCATGGCCTGAGTGAGCTTTTCTTTTAAACATAGGGGTCACATTTTCTTTTAGGGTTCACTTACTTCCATTCTTTCTGAATGCTGTTTATTATTGCCTGAACCAGAGGAAGATGGAAGACATTCATTTTGTACAGGTGTGTCCATGTTGGAGTGTCTGATGAACAACATCAACCTTTACAAGTCAGATGAGACACACGGGTTCAACAAACACTTTGTGACAAAATTACTGAGGAACTACAGATGTGATAGTGGTGATGTTTAAATGTGTTGCTTTATCATCTTGCAGTGTTACATTGCAACTCTCTAAATACCTCCATCCACATGCTCGGTCTAAACTCTTCTATAATGGAGAACTTCAGCCTTACGCTCATAAAGCGACATGCGATTCATACTGCGAATGGAAACACCTGCCCAAGACAGTAAAGTAAGACACACAGTCGTGTTTTGATGACTTTTGTGGACATTCATTGTTTTACATTAATTTCCTGGACTTACCCTCACCCTAACCAGAACCGCTACAAGCCCATTCCTGACCCTAACACTAACCTTAACCTAAACCTAACCTCACCCTAACCTTAAACCAATTCTTCACCCTAAAATGTAAAAAAAAAAAGTGTGTTTTCAGATATGTCCCCCACATGGTAAACAAACACACGGACACCCACACAGTCTCTCTCTACAATAATACTACAATAATAATAACATGGTTATATTGTATATCCCCCCCCCCCCCCCCCACACACACACACACACACACACACACACACACACACACACATTTAATGCCCCCTCCAAGTGAGAAAGTCTGTTGGATGGAGAACTGCCTTCCTTTTACGAGACTTCGTCACCTTTGACCCTCCACAGTCACTAAAAGAAACAGATCCCAGTCAGAGAAACATTTTCCCGATTCCCGTAGACTGGCATCATAAAACCACATGTGAAATCATTGAAAGGACACTTTGAATGGCGAACAATTGTTTATCAATTATTATGAAACATTTACGTGTAATATTTGTTAGTCTTTTCTTTTTGTCGTATCTGATCTTGGAACCGGTCATTAAGTTCCATCAAAATCAACATCTGTTAAAGGTCATCCTGTTAGTTTTTGTGTCATGGCAGGTGGAGAAAATCAAGAATGCCCTTCAGACGGACACCGATCTCATGAAGGAAGGCTTGGAAAACGTATTGGTACGGAGACACAACGGGATTGTATGTTTGTCACAAACACACGTTTGAGATAACTTCAATAACAGAAATGTCGTTGACATTTCTCACAGGTTGGTTCAGTGGAGGAGTTTCAGGGGAAAGAGTTCACCGTGAGTCTGGTGTCTACCGTGCACAGCAATCCCAAACTGACAAAGCACAATCAACAATTCACTCGAGGCTTTGTTGATAATGACAATGTGAGAGAGGTTGAACAAACACAACGACTCAAATGCAATATATGATGTTGGCGTAAGATTTAATGCTGCTTTCAGAAGCAGCTTGGTATGAGTACATCAATTCAGAGAGTAGTATGTGCTCACTGACTGAAACGGTCTCTCCCAGAGGTTCAACGTGGCAATGAGCCGAGCACGAGCCTTACTGATCGTGGTCAGAGACCCGAGACTCTTGAACACCAACCAAATCTGGAACAAGTAAGGCTCTAGGTCCTCATTGGTCGAGTTAACTTTCTGTGGAGAACGATTGGTTTGACAAACACATCTAACTCTCTTTTTAGATTCATCCAGTACTGCTGCAAAGAAGAGGGTTACAGAGGCATTACGGTGTCTGATGTGTAGGAAGATATGCTGACTGACGTACATCCAACTTATCTAAAGCTTATCTTTTTTTTTTTGTAAATTTATATTTTATTTAAATTCCTACTTGTTGTAATAACAACCACAAAGAGAAGTACGATCATAAGTCTGCCAATGACTGTGATTCAGTCACAATGCAGTGGTTGTTCATTTGTGTCGACCTTTTCTACAAAGGAACGTCTCTCAGGCCACAGAAATGTTTATTGCAGTACCTGGAATGTGTCCTGGTTGATACGCCTGCATGCGACGCCAGCACTGATTTTTATCTGTAAACAAGGAAACCACAACTGAAACCAGTTATGTTAACAACTCACACCCTCTACACCAGAGGTTCTCAAGGTGGGGTCCGTGGGACCCCTGGGAGTCCGCGGCCCATAGCCAGGGGGTTTGTGAAATAATTCACTATAAATTACAAAATTGTGCTGGATCATTAAATAATTCCTATCTACAGATGGGGACCAATTGCGCCACTAAAACAAGCATATTGTGTCCATGACTCCCATCCACGTTAACTTTTGTCCAATAGAAACTCTGATATGATTGTGACATCACGTCATCTGTCAATCACACTTCACTCCCGCTGCTACTTTGCTTGGCAAAGCCCAAACTAGCCAAATTGAGTAAATGTGACGACAGTTAGTTTTATTGAAAACAGCGACGGGAGAAAAAAAATGCGTTGTCTTCAGGTGCTAGCAGAAGAAGCCCTGAAACCAATCTTTAATTCAAAAATCATATTATCTAATCTATTTTTACCAAATAGAAATATCAGTCTCAGGGTTGTTATTGATCTATTTGAACTTAACTCAATAATTACTGCTCTTTTAGAAACATGTAGATGTACCCCCCACCTCAAAGTGATACGCTACATCAAGTGCTGAAATCTAAAATTAACCACCCACAGTCAACACTCATGTTTGTGAGAAACAAAAAGTTAAAGTTCTTAAATTCAGCTGGGATCGCTCCAGCCACCCCCCCCCCCCCCCCCCCCCCGCAAGGCTGATTACAGGATAAAGCGGTAGATGATGGATGGATGGAAGTGTATCTTTTGAAATCAATATTACACAATACAAAACATTTATGGTCTATTTTGACTGTATATCCATAAAATATGCTAAAAGAAAAAAGTAATTTCCTTTAAAAAAGCAAGCTCAACCAAACCAGTTAAGATTACGTAGCATTTCAAAAATACTTTAATAACATGTTTGTCTCATCCAGACGTTTAACACATCCCACTCCTGTTTGTAAAGCGTCATCAACATCAACATTTTCTCTAGAACTATGGTGTTTAACATTACAGACAGAGGCACTGTCCAGAAATTAGCCCAAGCCCGCAACATTCCAATCTCTACGGATCTGAATTTACTGGACAAAAAGATAACCAGTTGTAGCTTATATGATGGCAGCAAGATCAATGTAGGGACCATTAAATGTACTTATCGTGTGTGGCGGGCGCGTTCATGATGGGACATGTATGTGTACAGCATGCATCTCGTTGCTTTAGTCAGGATACAGAAAGAGTTGTATCACAGAACTTTCATTACAATTCTCAACGATTTCTTCTGCAACTCCTCAGTGAATGGCACTCTGGTGTAAAACAATAATAAACTTGACCGTTTTACCTCTGTTGTACTCGGACATATCCATGATCTTTAAAGATAAATATTTTGACCCTACACTTGCTACTCAGTTATTCCAATCACATTTCCAGGAAGGCCTTTGTGTGTCGTGTGAAATAAAGGCCTCTTATGCAATAACAAAGCCCCGATTTCAAATAACCAAGAGAGCTACTGATCCGGTGAGCCAAACTGAGGAGATGGCACATTGGTAATGACATCTGAGCTGTCGATCGGAGATTTTATTAAAACCTTTATGCACAGAATAAGTCTGTCTGGATATTAACATGGCTGAATACAGTGTGCATCCATTGTAGATTCAGTACACAGTGATGCAGAATGACTGTTTACTGGATCTGAGCACAGAATAGTACAGAGTTCAGACAGGAGGCTTGTTTGGAGGGAGGCAATGGTGACGTCTTGGTGAAGGCAAGTCAGCCGGACTCTGAGCCAGCGTGAGCATGACTGAGCATTGTGTCCATGACAATAGACCACTGTCTCCATTGTGGGTTTAAGCGTCGCCATGGAAGAGAGTTAGGGCAAGGTGCAGTTCAAAGCCTCTCCACACAAATGGTCACCGCTGCTCTCAGTTTGTGGGTTTCAGTGGATTCATGCAGAGAGAACAGGCTCTAAATTTAGTCCTTTATGCCAGAAGACAAAGTTGGGGGGGAAGTGGAGCTCTGCTGACTCAGCACCCAGGTGAAAAATGACTTTAAAAAGGTGAATAATTAATAGTGGTGTGACACAAAAGGTGGATTGTGACTGAAACTGATGTATAAGAAGACAGTCTGAATGTGCATGTTGAAGAAAAGCCGGGGCTCCATACTATTAAATCAAATCTTAAAACCGTCTTGCCATTCAGTGGACATGTGAGAGACAAGACCCTTCTCTGTAAACATAACACAGACTTGATATATTTGTAAAGTATATGCACATATAAATACAAACATACATTCATATAGGGGGAAGGACAGGTCCTTCACACAAACAGGCTAGTGTGCTGGTGGAGGGAAGAAGAAAAAGATGAACAGAAACAAAAGTGAGCGAGTAGCAGGGGAAATATTTAAAAAAAAGGCTGATTTGTTTTGCTTTTAAACAGGTGTGTCAGTCTTTCATATTCTCCTGTGGCATTTCTGCATCTGTGAAGTAATTATAGTCCACGGAAGCCGTCGATTTAAGGTTTCTCTAGGTTTGCTCTGTGTATCAGGACGCAATCCTCCCTCAGGTGCTGATTGGCCAATGGACCCTTCACAGTAGCTGGCAGCCGCCCCTCTTTTTGCGCTTGCGGACCTGCAGCGCTGCTCTGGTGGCCATCTCGAACACCTCCCGCACACCGTCCTTGGTCTTGGCGGAGCACTCCAGGTAGCCAAAGGCACTGATGCGGTTGGCCATGTCTCTGCCCTCCTCGGACTTAACGGGCTCCTGTAGGTTAAATGTGCAGACGCTGGGTTAACATGACGCTGTGGGTGCACATATTCAACAGGGAGATTTGTTTCAGGCACTGGTAGAATGTTACCAAGTACATTCACTGACGTACTCTACTTAATTCAAGGTACTTCCCTTTATGCAACTTTATACTTCACTACATCTCAGGAGGCAAATATTTTACTCCACTACATTTGTCTGAAAGCTTTAGTAACTTTTCAGATTATAAGATTTAGTGATTTTCAATTCTTGTGATAAACTGAAGAATGAATAGTTATTTTATTGGTTGAGCAAATTCTCCAGCTTATAAAGTAAATAAACTATTTGAAATCCCTCCTGGCTTGGCTGGAAAAAGCATCGTCACAAAGCTGGAAACGGCTGTTTTTCTGAACTCTTGAAAAAGTTGACTTTTTAGGGATAAGTGGTTCTCACAGGAGAAACACAGGATCTTATGGACTATGATGCATTGCTGGAGATTAAATTATCCAACAGTATATACACACACACATGTTAAAATTGTGTATATACACATTTAACATACAGTATACAGCAGTAAATGAAACATACATTCATCCAGAAACTTGTAAAACACTGGCACAATAAATACATTTTTATAATATATTTTTCAAACTTTAAATACATTTGGCTGATAATACGTACATTTTACTGAAGTTTGAATACTTTTATTTGTAGTATTGGGAATATTTCTGGTACTGACACCCACACACACACACCTGTTTCATCTTGGCCAGCTCCCTGCGTGTGTGATCATCGTTCCTCAGGTCCTTCTTGTTACCCACAAGGATGATCGGGACGTTGGGGCAAAAGTGTTTCACTTCAGGCGTCCATTTCTCGGGAATGTTCTCTACAAGCATGAAAAAATAAATAAATAAAAAAACAAGTCAAGTCCCTGCAGAACAAATTCCAGACTTTTCCCCCTACAAGGACAGTTGGGAGGGCCCTTGCCGTTTCCCTTGTGACTATACAGACATAAACATCAAGAGGTCACTGATTCCTCCCTGATAGATGGCCCGGCCTGCTAGCCAAAATGCCTGCTCTGTGGGGAAGGAGAGGCCATACTGTGATAGAGCAGGCATGCCATCTGTGGCAGTGCCCATATCAAGAACACGGTGGGAGAAAGCCCCGGGGCTGAAGTCTCACTGAACAAGACATTTTCTTCATCTGATTGCTTTGCTGTTCGAGTGCCAAGAACGCTCCGATCGTAGACTGAAATACATGAGATCTGCGTCAGCTTCCAGAAAATGCTGTCATAATCTTGATCTCCACACGACAATAGCAGCAAGGTTGTTTATCAGGTTCCAATTTGGAAACAAGTGAATTGAACAAAAGGTCAATCTTTGATACTCAAACTACACGCTGTTCAATTCACTTCTACTCGACTTTGAAATGTACTTTTCTACTGTATCCAAGTTACAGCATATATTTATTCAAATTGCTATAGTTGAGAAGTCGTCTAAAATGTGAAATTACTTAATCTATCGACTAAAGCAGAACAGGAGAGCTGATTAATGGCTAACTGTGATGTCTTGATGGCAGCATCAGGATTAATTACAACACCAATCATTTAATCATACTCATGGAGACACCATCTGAATGAGCATTCAGTTTTCATAAAATGGATCATTAATTGCATTATGTCTGTACAGAGGCAGTAAACAGGGAGTAATGGAAAATACATAAATTATCTGAAGGGGAAAACCTATACCACCGACAGAAGAGCCAGACAGAAAATGAGAACATTTAATGGAAGATTTGACAAAATGCCCTCCTGCATCTATACAAAAAATATTATTGATTATTGCTTTTTCAATGCAAATGGCTCTCAACACTGGGTGTGAACTCCTTACCGGGTCCTTGTTTAGCAATATGGTGCATCAGTGTGGCATGTAAGCTCAGTATCCATCTTTGTATTCTCTTTTTGTGGATTGAATCCATACTATATATGCACTGTCTAGTTTCCTTACAGTTGCTTAAAACTAATTAAATTCTGTATGAAAAACTGAGGAAAACACACATTGTGTTTTTATAAAATATCTTAAATCAGGTTATTTCTATGTCAAAATCTCTCAGGTCACCCTGCTGCAGAGTTTTCACTTTAATGGGACACAACAGTTTTCTTAAATGTCGTATTCGAGAGGGTAAGCAATTGCTTTGCAGCCTTACCTAAACTGTCGGGGCTATCTATGGAGAAGCACATGAGGATAACATCTGTGTCAGGGTAGGAGAGAGGCCTCAGTCTGTCATAGTCTTCCTGGCCGGCTGTATCCCACAACGCTAACTCCACCTGAGAAAGAGGAGACAAAGAACCTGTGATGCATTTGAAGTTACACTATTCAGTAAAATATTACACTTCGTCGACAGTAGGATGAAGAAGGGGATAGTGAGAGACGAAGAGAACACGGGCAACAAGAACAGAGTGACTTAGAAAAATGAATTCCTATCAAGCCTAAAAAGCAACTCCCAAGGGTGGAAATGGCTCCCACAGGACATTCTTAAACTGTTAATCAAACCGATAGCAGTCCCAGAGTGCCTGACCTGCTCCAGATACAATAAATACCCAGCAAAAAAACAGTTGAGTTGAGTCTGTAGCACATGGATTACCCCAAAGCCCCATGCACGACTCTGACCTCCTAAATGGCTGTAGTCCGTTAGCTCTGAATGTAATCTTTGCAGAGTTTCTCCTGCATGCTGCTCATTTATTCCTAGTTACCTCACCCACATTACAATCACAGCTGGAGAACCTGATACAGCTGACGACCGGGGAGGAAGAAGCAAGAGGAACTATATGTCAGCAGACTTTCTTGACCTCTCCATGCACTCACGTCTTGCTTGTTGGCCGACAAGCTACTAGACTGGCTGGTACCTTCTGGACTTTCCCATATATCTGAGACAGTGGGCTGTGCTGTACCAGATCCTCTGTCATGACAAACATGTGTCCATTTCTGCTGCTTTTTAACTCTTTTACCACTAGATGTCTCTCAGGAGTCAGCCTCGCCTGTTTATTTAACTGACACACATCTTATCCGAACTCCTCTTTCCAGCCCATTCTTCTTCCTGGCTGTTGGAACAACTAAATACATTCAAAGAACGATAAGGAGTGGGAAGTCGTATGCTGAACTGTGACATAAATAATGTTTCACTGCACCAAATACAGCTTTTTTTTTAACCTGTCTACCAGTTGAGAGGCTGGGTGTACAGTCAACTTTGTATTACACCGCACAGGAAACCAGGACAGGAAATGGGACATTAGTCATGATGCATGAGGTGGGGGGTTTCAACACTGGGCAGGAAGGTGGCACTGATCCATTTCCTGTTGTTGGCTGGAGGTCTGTCGCTATATAACAATGAAGAGACCCAAGGATTTGCTAACAATACGCACTTATCCCCATCGGTCTTGATGGCACGTGGTTCTCAACCAGCAGAGCCAACAAGGTCACATTTTTAACACTACAGCAGCAGTTTTAGTGTCACATAAACCCATAAACTATTCTGAGGGATGCCTTCAATTATCAGTGGCTCAAGAAGTACTTCACTCAAGTGAAAGTCCTCATTATAATCAGCTAAATGTAGTTACAGTATAAGAAGTAAAAGTGCTTGTTCTGCAGTAAAGTGGCATGTGACTATATATATATATATATATATATATATATATATATATATATATATATATATATATATATATATATATATAAAATTGTATATTACATGATTAGACTGTTCATACTGATGGAACAATGTGTAAAGAGCATGTGCTGTTGTAGCTCGTCGGGGAGAATCTAGTTTGAGCTAGTTTAAATCACAACCAGATAGTGATGTCCAACCTAGAGGTTGGGCCGCACCAAAAGGTATTTATATGCATTTCAGGTCATGAGATGAGATTGAATTTCCTCTAATTTCTGCTTCTTTATAAATATGAGATAATATGACCCATTTAGGCTTTAGACAGTAATTCAGATGAGATCCATTGTTTCAGTTTCAAAAGGAAAATGGTTCTTTGGCTCAGACATCTGAAACGTGACAAGGAGCCCCAACAAGACTCTCACAAGACAAGTGATTTTTAATATAAAACCAGTGATTCCCAATGAGTTATATTTCAAAAGTGCATCTGTTGTTAATTTTATTCTGTAAAGTAACATGTCAGAAACAACATCACTGTTAGTTAACTTCCCATACTGGTAAATATTCAGAATCATCTAACCAAAACAAATAAAAAGTTACATTTTAAACATTAAGTACCTGTTTGCCGTCAACTTCAATGTCGGCGATGTAGTTCTCAAACACAGTGGGGACGTAGACCTCAGGGAACTGGTCCTTACTGAAGACGATGAGCAGACAGGTCTTTCCACATGCACCATCCCCGACGATCACCAACTTTTTCCTGATGGCTGCCATCTACAAACAGAATACACTTCAGTTAGTCATGAGATTCAGAACAGAGATGCATGGGAATGAACCAAACAATCTGGTAAAATAGCCAGAGTGAGAGAACGAGGGAGAAATAGAAAAAGATGATCGAAGTCTGTTTTAGAGCCGCACCCTTTTCCCTTTCCTGTGTGTGAGGTGAAAAACAAAGTTCAGCGCTGGTCTGGGAAAGCAGTGGGAAAAGCAGTGCTCTAAGGCGCTGCTGCACATGCACGGCCTCTGACAGACGCATTAAAAATGATCCTTAATGTGTCAACTCTATGTCCCTGTGATCTACAGCTCTTACTGGTTTTTGTTGACCCCTCTGTATAGCACACAATCCTCTCTTATTCACTTTGCTTGAAAGATGTGTATGAAACATGGCTTTCCAGAGAAAGAGAAAGAGAAAGAGAGAGCGAGCATTCAGCGTCACATCAGCGTTCACACATCTAAGATCTGCACTATAATGAAGATCTCCTCTGCAATCACACATCCAAATCTCAGCTGATGAATTGTGAATAAATATACCCGTAATTATTAAGGATTTTATTTTAAGCTATAATAATACTTTTACAACAGTTTGTGCAAAGTGACCAAAAATCATATATTGCAAGTTAAAAAAGAAAAAGAAGTAACACTTGTTCAAATTACTTCCATCATAATCATCATCAGTTCATCAAACCCAGCAGGTATACTAGTCACCCAAGGCCCAAGGTCCTGTTAATAACAGATATCCACAGAAACTAAAGCCAATTCAGTTCTTACAGGCAACATGGTGACCAAAACTATTTGCTCTGGCATTTAGAGACACCGGGCATGAATTTGATTTTCATTAGCTCTGTTTTTCTTTTAGTTTAAAAAAAAAAAAAAAGAACATTAGCCCAGGTATTTGGGCATGTTCTACAATGAAATGTGCATCTCCACATACTTCATTTGATTCTCTCAGCTTGCATTGGCCTCGGCTACCGTTTTCACCGCAAGAATCAAAAGGCAATTGTTCAGTTAGCTTTCTTCTCTCTCACGCATTAAATCAGGCCAGTGTGTTGTCAGTTTCTCTCTGGAGAGAGCCACCTGTTCCTAGTGATAGCAGGCTGCTGCTCCTCCATACATCATACTGTCACTGCCAGAAGGAAAGAGGCAAACACACACACACAAACGACTGGAAGCTACCGTGCAGCCCAAGAAAGCTTCAGAGAGCAGTGTTAGTGCTGCAGATCTTGTGCGTTACAAAATAATGCAGCTTATTTACGATGATAGCTCTCACAGCATGCTGCCTACTGTGCTACTGGCAGCACATGGTGCTTAGTGGGGATAATGGCCCCTTTCCTTTGCACTAATGTGTGTGCACACGCTGTGCCAGTACAAGGACGGGAACACACACTCCAAGGACTTCTTCCCTAAATAGGAGCTGATGTGCCGCCTCTTAAAATGTGGCATGAAACAATACACTTTAACAGTGATACGATGCAACGCGGGGATGTAAACATGTATAATAATAAATCAAAGAAACGAACAAACTAACATGTCAATGAATCAATACACGTCTCCATATATTTAGGTGTAAGAAAAACATGCCAGGCAGTGTTGTGGTGAGACACCAGCTGTTATGCTGGCAGACGTGGACTAGTTACATTAGTCATTGGTTTCATTTTATCATTAACTCATGAACCATCCATTCGTATGTTATTCCTGCTGGCAGCTCAGGTTCACCCAGCAGTCATCCTCTGTTAGGTGAACATCTGCAGGTGCTTAATGTGCTTTGTGGATTTTCCTACGCCATTTCTGTTCTCGTTCCGTCTTCCTCGCTTCCTTCCTGGTAAGACATAAACAGCAGTGACGGAGGGAAGAAAATGAGCCACAGGAAGGACATCTGGAATTCACCCATTTTGTAATTTTCCCACAATAACCCTCCTGGAGTTTCTCCCCTCAGGGTCAGTTCAAATGAGCTCTATTAGCACAAGGAGGAACACATAGATTGTATCTAAGAAGAGTAAGTAGTCATGGTGACGTCACCTGGTCCTACACAACTGCTCCTGTCTCCTTTTCCTTGGAATCAGACAGCTCTGGACTGTGGCATTTTCATGTTCACAAGAATCTGATGAATCACAGTTACACTGTGTGAGGGGATTTCATGCCTTTAAGTGAGTTCAACTCAAATTTAAAAATGATACCTTAATGTTATTATTCATACGACAAAAAGACCGCATTAATGACACATTTAAATGCATCCAAGAATATCAGCTTACAACCTGCAGCCTTCATTGTTTTGCCATTTGCGTTTGTATTATGACACTTTCTGGTGTATTCAACAATCAATAATTAAGTGTGGCCTGGATCTTGTGTAAGTAGGCCTGTGTCAGCATTTGGTGAAACATTTTTAAAGTGGAAAAAAAGCAGTCCAAATACACTTATTGTTAAGTTAAATAATTCAATCCTGGTGGTGTTTAATTGCTCACAGAAGCAGCAGTGAATTGGACGGCGAGCCATAGACCAAGCCAGCCACATGAAAATATAACTGGCGAACAAACACACACACACACACACAGTGTAGGAGTATAGGAGCCTGCGTGTTCACACGTGTCTCAGGATGATTTTCCTTCCTTGCGTAATGTTTGGCCCTGTGGGGTAGCAAAGGACAAAGTTCTCATTCCCCACACATGCAGCACAGATGCTCATTTCTCCCTGGCTGGCTTTGAGCCTCCCCCGCATTCGTTACACATTAGCCAGTCGTGTTCATTAGAAGCGGTGGGGGGCAACAATAGCAAAAAAAACCCCAAAACAATCACATCCCTGGAGGCCAGCAATAACCATGCCCATAAGCACAACAAACGCATTTTTTTGGAACCAAAATATTCACCATTACTTCTTAAAAACACTGTATTGGTTCTCATTTAGTAAAACAGCTAAAAACTAGATATTCAGATATACTATTGATAAAAACATAATGCTTTATATTCAAAAATGTATAAAACAGGCTGGGAAACTGTTGTGTGACTTCTGTACTGTACTGAATGAAGGTGAGTGAATTCAGTGCAGTAGACCCAACATAACCTTAGCTAAAGATGCTACCAGAAGTTACTGAATAAGGACAGAGCAATTCAAATATAGAATTATTAGAGATAAACTAATAGGCTTTCAGATGCTCAGCAGACCTTCAGACCACCAGTTAATAAATAATTCCCCACACATTGAACATCCTTTTTAGCGAGAAACAATCAAATAATCTTGTGATGATTGTGTGAATAACATCGTCTCCCTAAATAAAAGATAAACGCATTTTTTTTTTTTAAATCAGGCTCCATTTTTTCTTGATCAGGTTATCAAACAACCAAAGCAGGCCCCGCCCCCGCTAGTCGTCGATCACAACCTGAAAATGAGCGAGTTACAGGAGAAACACACAGAAAATTAAGATTTGGTTGCAAAAAAAAGCAACGTCAGTTCTATGGAATTATTTCAGCTACAAAAAGGATGATGTTGGCCAATAACAGGTGGGTTGTCAACAGTGCCTTGCAGTTGATGCCACAACACGAGGCAACACATATGATTTGTTTGACCATTTAAATCAGCGCCACAAAGCAAAAAACTATTTTGGATGCCTTTGCCAGTGTTGCACCACATGAGAAAGGTTCCGACTGATGCGAGAACTTTTCACCTCGTGAAAGACATGTACCAATTTACACAGTTACCAAAGAGGGTTTTAAAAACATGATCCAGTCGCTTGACAAGTGGTAAGTAATACCATCTCGCACCTATTTTCCCTCAAGTTGCCATCCCAGAGCTGTACGAGAAATGCAAGGCAAAAATTGAAACAGAGCTGTGGAATATTATGCAGCTACAACTAGAGCTGGGTTTCGATTAAAATTTCAAGAATCAATTCGATTC
The DNA here is from genome assembly GCF_963514095.1 of Eutrigla gurnardus. NCBI lineage: Eukaryota > Metazoa > Chordata > Actinopteri > Perciformes > Triglidae > Eutrigla > Eutrigla gurnardus. Next base: position 11,191,115 of record NC_139922.1, on the reverse strand, counting down.
CGATTTTTAAGTTTCAGAATCGATTTTTTCCGATTTTCTCAGATTCCATCCGATTCGATCCGATTTTGATCTGATTTCCGATTCGATTTCGATTCGATCCGGGGGTTAATGTTATTAAAAATGAAAAATGTATTTGAACCGTTTCGGCTAACGTCACCATCACTGTCCGACGCCATGATTGTTTTCGAGTTATTTTTAGACCGAGCTCGCCTGCGTGAATTTAGTGAGCGCGCCTGCGTGAATTTAGTGATGCGGGAAATGTAGAAAATAATTTTAATTAAAAAAAATCAATCATATGTGACTGTCTGTTTATGTCTTGTGTTCTCAAGTATGTCTTGTATCACTCGGTGGTTTATTGTATTGTCTCACATTAAAAGAAAAAAAAAAAAAAAGGAAAAAAAAATCGATCTTTGGACGTACGAATCGATAATCGGTCATTAATATGCGAATCGATTAAAAATCGGAAAATCGATTTTTTCAACACAGCTCTAGCTACAACAGACTTGTGGTCCAGCCAGACAACGGAGCCCTACATAAGTCTGACCGTCCCCTTCATTACTGAGGACTTCCAACTGAGAAGTCGCTGTTTGCAAACAACATTTTTCCCGGAGGATCATACAAGTGAGAACATCGCATTGGGGATGAGAGAAGCGTTGGCTGCTTGGGGCCTAGATGAGAGATGAGTTGTATAACAACAGACAATGCGGCGAACATGGTGAAGGCTGCCACCCTCACCAAGTGGACCAGGCTGCAGTGCTTTGGCCTCAGACTGCATGTTGCAGTTGGTAAGTTATGCCCTTGCTAGATTAACTAAGCTGTTTTACTTAAGAAAACTGTTGTATTTCAGGACAGGTTGTTAAGTTTAATCAGTTTAATAAATGTAACTTTATAAGCAATTCATTGTTAAAGGAACACTAATTTCAAACTGGAGGGCACACCACTAATGTAAAACTCATGAGACACAAGTTATATTCTTTGAGAATTAATGGATTTTCATAGATCTTTAAAACATGGAAAGAGAGCATGCTGAAACTTTACACAACCTTCACCTCGACTCTACATAGCATGACCCACTAACACCCCCCCCCCCCCCCCCAAAAAAAAAACCTTACCTATAGCACTCTGATCGCTCTTGAAGTACTACTTTACTCAGATGAGGACCTAACACTTGTTCTATTTTTGGCTCTTACTTTATCGGCAATGATACGTTGTGGTTTCTTTGTTTCCTTCTTTTGACAAATGTACTTATTGTAAGTCGCTTTGGACAAAAGCGTCTGCTAAATGACCTAAATGTAATGTAAATAACCTATAGTTTAATCAGTTGGAAAAAGTTTTATGCACACTCTATTGTTCAAAATATACATGTGTATAATATTAAATGTGTACTTTGTTTTGTTTTTTCCCTTAGAAAATGCAGCGAAAAAGGATGGACGCTTCGACCGTGCTGCAGGTGTCTGCAAGAAGCTGGTGTGTCACTTCTCTCACAGCTGGAAGGCCAGAGCTGCTCGTGAAAAGCCCAGAAGGAACTCAATGTACTGTCACATTCCCCATTCCCAACAAGATGGGGCTCCAGACAAATGATGATTAGCAGGAGAGCAGCAGAAGGCTTTAACTCAGGTCCCGTCTGTGGACAAGAAGGTGCGGCATCTAATTCCAACCTGGCAAGATATAGATGTCCTGGAATCTGTCAGCAAGTCACTGGGCTGACTGCTGGACTTCACAGATGCACTTTCAGGGGAAGACTACGTTAGTGTCTCCTATGTAAGGCCAGTTCTTCAGCTCTTCAACACTTCAATGCTTCTAATGCAAGAGGAAGACACAGACCTGAGCAAGAAGCCAAAGAACGAGTTATTGAACTACATCAACGAGAAATATAAAGATGAAGCTACTCAGAAGCTGCTAGATATGGCATCTTGTTCATGGACTTCATCAGTGCACACAACAAGCCCCAAGTCAAGGCCAGAGTGACGTCACACTCACACATGATGTTGGAATGCCAGGAGACATCAAGCTGCAAAGAAAGCCAAGAAGTCCTTGGGAAGTTTCTTTAAACAGAACAGTGTATAGCTGCTCTTTTATTTATATAATTTTGTTAAAAAAGATGTTTACTACTGCCATTTACAAAAAAGAGGTTTTAATTGTTGAATAAAATGTAAAATTTTGTCTCATTAATTACCTAATGTGATAATGAAGCTTCCTTATTTGAATGCTCTGTTTTAACCTGGAGTACAGAGATATAGCCTCCTGTAATACCCTGGATCACTTCTAGACACCACCCTTCATTTTATGGATAATTTCACATGCATATTTCATATCATGACACTGGATTGAGTTAGATGGATAAATACAATGGTGTCATGGTGAGTCAACCAGTGTATTAAACTACCTTATTTCCCCCTCCAAATTCACTTCAGAAGAGTAGTCACAGCGCTCACCTGCATTTGTTTTTGGTGTGTTGAAACCAATTGGACAGCTTTAAAGTTCAAGAAAGTATGGTTGGCACTCAAAAAAAGAAGAAGCAATTTTTCAGCTTTTTCTTTTCTTATTATTTTTATTTTTCTATGCAGATGCACTCCTCTATATCGTGCAGCCCTAATCCCGATATTGGAAATGAACCACGATTGATAATTGTGAGTGTTTTTAAACCCAGATGCGCGATAAAACTCCTTTATGGTCCCATCCTTACATACAGGTGATTTCTGAACAAAGAGTTTCTGTTGTTACAGACAAATATTAACAAAGTGTTAAGAGTTCAGGTATTGACACACTTATCAGTCAAAGCAGGAAATAACATTCCATGCAATGATTAATAACGGGTTACTGAATGCTCACAATCAAACCCTGTCTGACTGTGGGAGGACGTAAGCTTTGAGGAATGTCTCACCCACTTTCAACAACCCTCACCCCTTCTCCTGAACACATAACATCCCTCCCTCCAACAGCATCTCTCACTCAGTCTCCTGGTTGAAATGCTGAGAACTTGATTATACATGAAAACCAGCTTCGGTAACAGTCATGATGAAAAACTGCAGCAACTAGTTTCCACCAACATTGTAACACTAACTCTTCTCCATCTGCAAAAGATTATGGAAATATTTTCAAAACATTGTTGTTTTCATTACTCTGCAACTTATTAGTTTGAAATTGTGTCAGCTTTTTTCCATAATTTCTGACACGGTATGCAACTGCTGAACAAGGATAGGACAGATGACGGGGAATACAGTACATAGATAGAGCGCAGAAAACATACAGTCCATGTGTACCAGGAAACCATGAATTGGTATTAACGCTGTTAGAGTCACAACGGGCAGTTTAAAAAATATCAAACGTCAACATTGATGCATCACACCTAGTGAAGTTATTCATTGGTTGTGTTGCTCCCAGTGCCATCTAATGAGCAGGTGAGAGAGTAGGCAAATGAGTATTGAAAACAATCCAGAATCAATGTGTCACCTGATAAGAATCAATGTGTCACCTGATAAGAATCAATGTGTCACCTGATAGGCTCTTCTGTCTCAATAGAGACCACCGATCAAACTACTCAGAACAAATATTGGCCGATTGGTGGCAGATTGCTTTGAGTCACCAATGATGACCTAATCAAAATGCAGCCGGTCTAAAAAGGAAACGCCTCTTGTATTGCAAATGATTTTGTGTATTTTCCCCTCTTCATATTTAACCAGTTAGTTACCGGTTGATTGTTGTTGAGCTAACCCTAACCCTCAAAAGCCAAACTACCCGAAACTGACATTACTTATCACAATCATGCATGCTTCTTCCTTGACAAAAGATGGCGCCTACATTACCCACAATGCAACTCCAACAGTGTGAGATTTGGGTGCTATGCTACAGAGGTCTGATAAGCTCACATATTTCCAACTCTACACCCTAGACCTTTTCCAACTATCAAATTTCAAATCCATGAGATCAAAGGCAGCTCTCTATGGAGCCATAAAAGGCTTTACACAGATTTTCCCCCCCACATATGCAGTAATACTCTCCTATAAGACCCGTAAACAGACTGATCCATAAATCAGTGCTTCCCCCTTAGAGGAAACCATTTAGGGAGGTGCTTAATGCAGAGCCATTTAGTTGACAAACATACTCAGCCTTCAGTAAGTCCACATTAAAACGAATACAGCACTCTATGTTTGCACTGTGAAGCAGTAAAATGTAGGGAAATATTACTAAAATATAATATATACTGGATCAAACTCTGCAACTTGGGATGCAAAAAACATTAGGATGTACCCACAAAATACTGCTGCATTACATCAAGGTATACCATCTCTCCTTAGACACACACAACAACTTTTAGCCTGAGGTTGAATTAGAGAAATGCTTGTTGAGAAATTCACATTTTGAAGGTTGAATCAAACTTGAGACCAGAAGTAGCTACTCGGATCCAGGCCGGGGAAGCAGCTAAAGTCAGAGAACCTAGCTGGAACCCAAAATAGGACAGAGCCATTGAGACTCCCCCGGCCCAATTTATCACAGAGCGCACAGCTCTGCTCAGTGCGGAGGACGAAAGAGAGAAATATCACACAGAATTATCCTTTCATCCGCCCCTGAGCCTCCGCTTGCAGTACAAACGGACAGAAAAGTCAGATAGATGGAGGCAGGGGAGGAAGGAGAGATGTGGTGGTCCAAACTAGAACATGAGCATGTTATACACAAGCAACAGATATGGAGGAACTTAAAACAGTCTTTGATTAATATTCCATGAGTACAAAATGAATACATGGATGAATTGGGAACAGAGCTAATCCAGGTTTGGTTAGAAATCAGAAATATATTTCTATGTGTGTGAAATATGTTTTTTTCCTCCATGTTTTTTTACTCTATTTGTTCCTTTCGCCCCCTCTCTCCCACCCATCCTCCAGTCTCTTGCTCTCACTCCATCCTCGTCTAATCCTTTTCTTTTTTGCTCTCGCTTCCTGTGTTGCAGTGTGATGTCACCATCAGGGAGCTACTGCTCTGTATCCTTAGGGTGCTGCATTCCTCCTTTGCGACTCTCACAAACCAAAGCCAAAGCTGACACATATGTATGCAGTCAGGATTGAAGCCCCACCACCCAACACTGACAGCTTATCTCATCCCTCGAGTCCACCGGCCTTACAGCTACGTGAATCGCTGCAGCGTTTCGGATGGTGTTCGACAGAATTTTAATAGTATTCAAATGCAGTAACAAACCCAAATCCTTTCAAACCCTTTATCTTATTAGGGTTTACCTTTGGCTGCAACTAAGTGCTTACATTGATGTGAGATGATGAGTTAAATTACTTCTCTAGGGAAGACTTTGTTATTCCTGTTAGTCCTTCCTGAACAACAAAAACAAACAGTCCCATCACAGTCATCGTACAGTGGCACTACAGAGAGTTCTGTGTCTTATAACAAACAATCATTGGCTGAACGCAGACACCAGCTGCAGAGAGCACATTAATCAGAGAACAGCCAATCTTTTCATTGTAGTCGTTACAGAATCAACGCTACAACTGATTGTGGCGTTTGTCGTTTCAACCAGCAAATACAAAGACTGATGCCTACGTGTTTTCCATTTAGCTCGTTGCTGACAGAATAGTGAGGAAAGATAAAATAAGAGATCGGTAAGCACCTCAGCTTAACAAATCTGGGTATTTTGCCAACCGGGGAACTGGATCCAAAATGGAGCCAGCTATCAGAACAAGTCCCTGAGGGCTCTGCTGCTAATGTTACTTGGAAGAAATGTTTAGCTTTCAAATGGACCTTTTAGGGACTTCCTGAAAATGCAACACCAGGCAAAAAGCCACCCCCCTCCCCATTTTGTCATCTGCTTACTGTCTGTGCGGTGATATACCCAACAGCCTACAGACAATGTTTCCATGCAGACGTGTTTACCGGTCACCGTCAGATGACTAAAACAACTGATAAGCACTGTGTTTAGAAACTGCAGTGAAATTCCTTTTCACTAAATGCCACCTTGAGAAATACTGTTGATGGAAAGATTCTTAAAAAAATACACAAACCAGCAACTCCCCATAGAATATGAGTAAGAGACTGAAAGATGGTATAAGTACCATTTGGGCAATCCCCTGTCCGCTTCCTAAATATTTGCCGAGGGGAACTTCCTACATTGGCCATCCATGAGGTTCGGCTGGCACTTACAGCAGGCGACAAGTAAACTACTAGTCGTGGGTCAGTGGTAGAGAGCATGCCAAGGGGAACATTGTGAGGAACACCAGGGTGAAATGACCTCCTGCGATCCTGGCATACACGGAGCTGTTGATCCCTAATAGCTTTCCATGAAGACTTCTGAGATCACCTCAATACAACAAGAAGAAAATGAGACTATGCAAGTTAGAGATGTCTTATATTTAATGTATAATGCATGATATTTGGGTCATAGGGGATGGGATGTCCTGATCAAGTTTGTTTTGGCCTTTTATAAACATATGAATATGTTATATGTATACATATAAAGATACCAAGACATCACTTTTTGCAAGCTACCTGATAACACATACTCAGCGTCTCGATTCAAAACTATGAGCTTGAATTATTGCTACGATATGCATGAAATATTTTATTTGAGCATTCTTGTTTATGCACCACAAAGTCAGAAATGTTTCACTATGATAAGAGATATTCAACTTCGTCATTTCTCAGATTTCATTTTTTTTGCAAGGAACTTCTGCAATGTATACTGTGATGTTAAACATGGGGTTACCAGGGGACGCAAGGGGCGTAAACAGAAAACAACAAACAAAGAGGACGGCAGATGGACATTTAGTCTGGCAGATTCAATTTAAACAGAAACATCAATAATAATGATCTGAGACACACAAAAACACATGGAATCAGAGGAATGCAAGGACAGGCGATTACACACCTGTTTTACTCATCAACCTGTTTTGACTCGTATTTGTCCAAACAGCTCTTATTTTACAAGCTCATTCATTGATTATTTGATGATGAACTCCCATCTTGTAAGGCAAGAGCCTGGAAGACGTTCAAATCAAGCAGTAAGAAAATGTAAAAGAAACCCCAGATTTTACATGACGTTCATCAACGTAGTGTTGTCCCGTGCTGTGCCGACGATGACATAACATATCATGACTTCTGCTTTCACATAAATGCAGTCTAGATCAAGGATGTCCACGTCTGTGCGTTTTGTGTGCGTCAGTGGGTATCACTTCCACTAGAGACCATTACCTGCAGACCGCTTGGTCAGCAGTCAGCTGTTCAGCTACAATGACATCATACTTTCTCCTGTAGTAGCCACACAAACGCAGACATTAGGCATACAACCAGAGATCCTAGGAAGACGTAGGGAGATATTTTAAGCATTCTTCTTACGTGCATGTGTCTGCCCTTTAACAACCTCTCTCTCTCTGGGTGTGTATGTGTCAAAACACAAATGGGAGTCGCCCATGCACGACATTAGTTTTACAGGTCTCAGACACCGGTAGTGCATTTTTGTTGCATGGACCACGCCAAGCTAATTAACAGGGGACGAGCCTGCGTGAGATACGAGGGTCTGCGCTACGGGAGCCGAGCAGCACAACAAGGGTGTGGTGACTCGGACGGAGGAATGTCCTCGGGACATAAACGCTTTAACAATTATTTAAAAAGGACAGGCGTTTCGACGATATACACCCGAGTGGAAAAGGCCACTCGCTCGGTAGCCTAAAAAGGGATTTTCATATTTGTCCTCAATAATTCCTGTCCAGAGTAAAGAAAGGAAAACTCCCCTGAAGTGAGCTAACAGGTTTCCAAAGAGAAAGAAGTTATTTTTGTTTTATAGCGAGTAAAGCCGTCTCTGCCCGCCTCCACAGCTGAAGTCCACACGATTACATTTGGTAATGGAGTATTTTATGGGGTCGAGACAGGGCTGGGTTCGTGTGGTAGGAATGCTGATATGATCCATATCTCCGACCGGGAAGAACAAACAGGTGTGCCCCCCTCACGATAAGTTATGTTTCTCCTTTATGTTTCGAACAACTAGACGTTTTAAACACATCCGCCATTCTGCTGGGTGAAAAAAACTTCCCAACAAGTAACAGGTTTTAACTGCTGGTCGTATCTCGGCTCATTGACGCGACTTCGTTCTGGAGCTACTTTTTCCGTCATACCTCTAACTCGCTTTACCAACTGTGGCTAGCAGAAATAAAACTTGTAATGAAAGGAAATTAATCATATTCGCTTACCTTTCCGAGAGTGTGCTTTCAAAAATCACAGAGCTCCGTGTCGCCCTCCCGCTCTCTTCCGGCTCTCCAAGCAGCTGTGGAGTTAAACGGACGAAGAAGCAACCGAACCGATACTCAGAAGCCCCTCCCATAACGTTGCATTCACGGTCCCCTCGGAAATTAGACATTAACTAATCGTTATCTCAAAAACTCTGGAGTTACTGGGGCTAAGGATTTAATTCTCGAATTAATCTGTTTACTTAATTCATTGACTACTTGTTTTGTATGAATAATGTTGAAACATAATCCCTAATATGTTCAAATATAGGCTACAGTGTTTTGCAAACCAACAACCCAAAGTCACCAAACAATTCAGTGTACTATCATCATAAATCATCAATGCTTCACATTTGAGAAAATGGCACCAAAAAATGTTTTTTTTGTTGTTGAAAAACTCAAACTGTCACATTGATTATCTATATTGACAAGTGAACATTGATTATCTATATTGACAAGTGAGATATGTATATACAGTGAGTTGCAGCTCGTTTTTATTTGATTTGCAACCATATTTCTTACATTTCCTTAAAGATCCCATATTATACTGTTATCATCAATTTCACATCGCCTACTTGGAGAGAGATTGAGATGATGCTGCTTACGCTAGCGTCAGCATGCGCCAATGTTTACGTGGATGTATCACTATGGCTCGCCTGTGTGGCTCAGGTGAAGTTGCTGGGTCCCGTATGGTTGGGACAGATCCTTTTATGAGGGTCAGTGTCGAGGCAAAGCCAGCTTTGTTCTGGCCCTCGTTACTGAAGCAGTCCGATGTGAAGTGGTTAGCACACACATACAAGCTAACACGAACCGTAGCCGACACATTGTCATTAAAAATGAAACGCAACAGGCCAGACCCAGACTGTCGTGCACAGCGATCTGTCGGACACATGCCCCCGGGTTCTGTCGGACCGGAGGCAGCAGTGAAGACGCACCAGAGCCCGTGAGACAGAGGGAGGATTGTCTCCAGCTTCACCCGCACCGGGATTTATTCACGGAGCACCAGCCGGATCACCCAGCGCCACAACCGGGAAGTCGAGCTGCGCTCTCCCCGCTGTGTAGCGAAACGCCCGCCTCTCGGATATCTCCTATCATCTTGCAGAGGAGGTCGGCCTATGCAAATGACTCCTTTCGCTATGTAACAATGGGAGCTGAATCTGAACAGCCTGTAGGAGTGCCGTTGTACCAGTGAGTGGCTGCAGAGACCATGCAGGAGTCGCTTGTTTTCCTCATTCTGGGAGTTGACAGGGTCAGGGATGACCAGTTTAGGTGTAGAGACCAGAGAAAACCTGTTTTTCATAATATGGGACCTTTAACATGTATGACTGGGCTTCTTTATTTTCCAAAAGGATAGTATCAAACAAATCCATTCTACTTTTAATTCCATACTAAATATCTTCTCTATGATAGCATGATATAGGCTATACACCATGAACTGATTATCACAGTGCAATATACTGATATCAAACTGTGACTCTGGTACACACAATTTCACATGTGATTTTTTTTTTTTTAAATAGCTTAACATTTTAAGTTTAAAGTTGCTCAGGTGATACTTACGTTCCCGATCTAGTTTGTGTCGTTTTTATTGAACATTCAAGGCTGCATTCTCGTGTCCTTAACATGCAGCACCTAGACAGAAATAATTTTGCAAGGCAAGTGTAAGAAATTAAATAAAATATTCTTAGATTCATATGTTTTTGGTGAGCTGTTTGTGAGCCCAGAGCACTACAATCAACATATATTTCAGAAGTGAAACGTTCCTGCAATCCCATCGTGTGTAGCATCATGTGAAAAAATGAGTTTATGAATACCACAAAAAAAATGTATGACTTCATTCAACTCAATTCGTCATTTTACAAGTGAAAGTGAAAACACTGGATTGGTAATTTGAGACAGAGGGTAAAAAAACACATTCAAAATTTAAGATTTCCAACTGCCCCTGAATGCAGCATAGTGTTTTCGTTTGAGATTCCAGTGTCTGCACACTATTGGCTGAAATGATTTAACCGTTACAAGGTCCCCTCCCCTTTATGGTTAGAGAATAAATTACATCATTTACATAAAAAGTTGGTCATTTCAATTGTCACCATTAGTTGGGTTTTCTTTTTATGTAAAATATACTTGTAAATAATACTTCTTGTTATTATTGTTACCACCACTATTATTGATATTATTATTATTCCCTTGTTGTGAAAGGAAACGGACTTTGACCCTGTTGCTTTTTTCCCCACAGTGCAACAGGAAACTACACAACAGGGATTTGAGCTTTTTAACATGCCATTCTTTCACTGAGGTCGAAAGTTCATTCACCACAGAGTGCAGTAACACAGCAGCTCCAGGGTAAGAACAACATTTCAGGGCATTGCAGGCATATTATTAAACCACAGTAGCCTATTCTAAACACACCACTTGCAATACAGAAGTCTTTTCAAGTCCATCAGGAAGTTTTACTGTACCCAAAGAAGCAAGTTTCTAGTGCATTGGTTGCGCCTCATATGGGGGAAAAAAGGAGTTGTTGAGAGGGTTGTGCCACAAGCCTCTACAACAGACATATCTAACTTCCGAGTATCCTGCATCTTTGACAGTCATTTGGACAGTTCTCTACAGTTTCCATGGTAATGCCCATATACTGTAGTTTCAGATAAAACGGTGCACAGTGGCACCTCCCAGTCCCATAGAATACTGATGCTATTTCTGTAAGCCGTCTGGGAGGGGGAGCTGCTGGCTGCTTCATGTTGACTGGAGAGAGATGAGCGTTTGAAGTGCAGCTGCAGTTCAGAGAGAACACAACCCCGCACATACTGCAACCACCCTCTCTGTGATTCTCGTGACTCAGTGAGCGTGTGTGCATCAGGGATCAGAGCGTATTTGGCCAAATGAGAAGGCACCACACACTCACACTAATACTCTTAATCCACCTGCCTCCTCTGTGTCGTGGCACTAAGGTGTGTGTTCTCATGGAGGCGAAGAACATTTCCCCCTCTGGCACAGAGCTTGTGTAGCTTTCAAAAGACATGAGAAAAACTGCCAGAAGCGGATGAAGAAAGTTGAAAAAAAAAAAGACAAACGGTAGACAAGACGTGTAGCAGACTATGTAAGAAGCAGACGTAGTCATCGTGACGTCACCCATTGGTTTGTGGACTACGGTTTTGAAGAGTTTGAAGGCCAGCAGAGAGAAGTTTAAGGCACTTCCGCCTTGGCTTCACTTTTCTGAACTCGAAGTTGCTGCCTATATGAGGCAGAGGTGATCAGACCCTTTTCTAGGAAGGATGGGAGAAGGGAGGGAGGACGGAGGTTGTTAATGGAAAGGTAGCAAAGGTGGCAAAATGTGTTGACCCAGCTGCCGATTTACTTTTTCCTCACCAGCGAGGAGTCCGTGTGGAAGTCCGCTCCCTGCTGCCTCCAGAGAATCACTGACAACTGCGTGTGTGTGTTTGACTTTAGAGTGTGGGTGTGAGTGCCTGGATATGTGTGTGTGTGTTTGTATACATGTATTTTCGCGCGTGCGCGCGCGTGCGTGTGTGTGTGTGTGTGTGTGCACGCGCCACAGGGAGGCTGGTCGGGTGCACCCCACCCTGCTGGCTCCTTTAAATAAGCACTGCTGTGTGTGTGTTTGAGGAAGGGCTGATCAGCCACGGTGTGCAGGAAGTCAACTACTCATGGGATTGCATACAAGAGCATTTACTCATTTATTTGTTTGTATTAAAGGCCATATTGTGAAAAACATGTTTTCTCTGGCCTCTACACCTATAAACTGGTCATCCCTGAGGCTGTCAACTCCCAGGATGAGGAAAACAAGTGACTCCTGCATGGTCTCTGCAGCCCCCCCCACTGGTGCAACGGCGCTCCTACGGGCTGTTCAGATTCAGCTCCCGTTATGTAACGAAGGGAGTCATTTGCATAGACCGACCTCCTCTGCATGATGATAGGAGATATCTGAGATGGGGCGTTCATCACGAGGTGAAGTTCGGTGTGTCCTGCAGTGAAATAGCAGAGAGATAGCAGTGTTTCACAATGTCGTCGCTCAGAGTTAGACATGCTAATTGCTCTGTTGTTGGTTGTACAAATCAACATGTGCTTATATTCTGTCCCAGCTACAGAAGAACAGAAGAGACAGTGGTTGCGTTTCATTTTTGATGACAATGTGCCGGCCACGGTCCGTGTTAGCTTCTATGTGTGTGCTAATCACTTCACATCGGACTACTTCAGTAATGAGGGTCAGTACAAAGCTGGCTTTGCCTCGACACTGACCCTCGTTAAAGGATCTGTCCCAACCATACGGGACCCAGCAACTTCACCTGAGCCACACAGGCGAGCCATAGCGATACATCCACGTAAACATTGGCGCATGCAGTCCTGTAGTGTAAACGGCGTCCTGTCGCTCTCGGAGTAGGCGTTGACAGACGGAGCTCATTAGCATTTAAAGGTGCAGACACAGAAACAGCCTGTTCTAAGGAGAACTCATTTGAGCAACTTTTAGACAGCTGAAATTCAGGACCACGGACGGGTTTGGGGCAATGCATATCGAATCCAGTGTTGTTGGACCTCTGACAGTGGTGTGGAATTGATGAAAATCAGTATAATAGGGGACCTTTAATTGGACAAAAATCTTTATATACAGACCCAGTAGTTAAAGCTTCTGCTGAACTACTGTTTTGCAGGCTGGTAATGGCAGGATCTCTTTGACCAAACCTCCTTCATAATCATATTTTTCTTTTGCCACAAAGTGGAAGCGATTGGGAACGACAGCAACTCAGCCAAGAAGTGGTAGACCACGTAAAATGACAGAGCGGGGTCAGCGGATCCTGAGGCACATAGTGCACAGAGGTCACCAACTCTCTGCAGAGTCAATCGCTACAGACCTCCAAACTTCATATGGCCTTCAGATTAGCTCAAGAACAGCGTAGAGAGCTTCATGGAATGGTTTCCATGGCGATCAGCTGCATCCAAGCCATACATCAGCAAGTGCAATGCAAAGCGTCGGATGCAGTGGTGTAAAGCACGCCACCACTGGACTCTAGAGCAGTGGAGACACGTTCTCTGGAGTGACCAATCACGCTTCTACATCTGGCTATCTGATGGACAAGTCTGGGTTTGGCGGTTGCCAGGAGAACGGTATTTGTCGGACTGCATTGTGCCATATTTTTTTTTTTCCATGATCCCAACTTTGTGGGAAGAGTTTGGGGATGGCCCTTTCCTGTTCCAACATAAAGACACGGATGAGAGAGTTTGGTGTGGATGAACTGGACTGGCCTGCACAGAGTCCTGACCTCAACCCGATAGAACACCTTTGGGATGAATTAGAGTGGAGGCCTTCCCGTCCAACATCAGAGTGTGACCTCACAAATACGCTTCTGGAACAATGGTCAAAAAGTCCCATAAACACACTCCTGAACCTTGTGGAAAGCCTTCCAGAAGAGTTGAAGCTTTTATAGCTGCAAAGGGTGGACCAACGTTATATTAAACCCTATGGACTAAGAATGGGATGTCACTTAAGTTCATAGAGTCAAGGCAGGTGAGCGAATACTTTTTGCATTATAGTGTAATATAAGGTGATTAGGGAAATGGTCAGGAAAACGCACAAATTCACTCTTCTTAAATAGGAGGCCTTTTGTAAATGTGATAATGTAAAGAAGGGGCAGGGCATGATGACCTTAGTTTCCTCCCGTCCCTCAAACCTTTTTTATTTATTTTTATTTGTATGATGCATCTTGTCATGTAATATTGTACTTTGTATTGGAAGTAAAATAAAGATCAAATTTTGATCTACGACGACATGGTTGGGATGGATCCATCCCGGCATGGCTGTGCCTGCTGCCATCGACTTCTACGGCTGATACTATTGCTTCCGTGAAATACTACCATTACTGCTAACTACCAACACCAAAGTTGGAACCCAAGGACCTGGGCTGCATGCGATTTCTGCCTAAAAGCCTATTAAGGCTCAAGTTTTTTCTCACCACTGTCGCAGTAACGCTTGCTCCTGGGTGGCGATGGGACTATTAAGTCTGAAAATCATGGGCGTGTTCTAGTCTTGCTCGATGTGTGAAGTGTCCTGAGACACTATAAATAAAACTGAATTGAATCAAATCAATTCACCGCCCCAGAAAAGAAGTTTGCTAGTTGTTTCTGCACTAGGCTGTGTCTTATAATTAAAAAGGCACTTTTTTTTTTTTTTTTTTTTTTTTTAAAACGTCTAGAAAGTCGCATTTTGTGTTGCCTAAATATTGAAGTATCAAACTGTGAAGACGAAGACGAAGAAATAGAGCAGCCCTGACATGTTAATCATGTTGAAGGTCTATTGTGATGTTTGTTTAGTAGTATATTATTTTTGTATCATCCTTTTTTCCCTTGTTTTGGATGAAGGTGAAAGGCTGTCCCCTATTGGTGGAGCATGTGGCCAAATATTACACATCACACCTTAAAACTTTCCCCTTTGAAGTCTTCGGCCCATTGACTGGTGTGGTGTCCCCCTATAACCTGGCCCTTGGGGTTGGTGAACAGATCTGTGTTGGACTGGGAGATGTTATTGTCCTATAAAACAACCAACATGATGTTTTGAGACAGCTTTTTACAGAAGGAACACACATGAAAGGAAAACTAATTCCACAGAAACCTGTTAATCACTAAAAGTAATTTTTCATGCAGAAATGTCAGAAAATGCTGTTTTCACTCTCTCATATATATTCTTTTCTCTGTGTAATATCATATATGTCATCCCATAGAACATCAATTTCAAGCACTTTATTCTAAATCCAAGCACTTTTCAAACCTTGCTCCTTACAGTTGCTGTGGTAGAAGGAAGCCAACTGCCCGTCTTTCATCTGCCTCATGAAGTTGCGAGTCTGAAGTGATGGATGAAAAAAAAGAAAAAGAAAAAGAAAAGAATAATTATCAGAAGGCTGGTGAGGTAACTCTCATATCTACCTGATAGTTGCGGACGCCGTCCCAGCAGCCGGTCTGATCCAGCAACGCCTTCGGGTCCTCGATCCCGAACTGCAGCAGGAAAAGCAGCACGCTCACGTTATCATATACATGTGGAAGGGAGGTATATTAGTCGGGCCCCTAAAACACGTACTAACAACTGGTCTGACACTGTCCCGTAATAAATAATAATGAAATCACTGTTTTAGTTTAGAAATGATTATATACAAACATAACAATGAGCTGGCAGATTATATACGATATACATTGTTTTAAGCCTTTGATAAACAAACAGCCTTTTGTTGCTTAAAAAAAAGGACGTTGTTAGTTGATAGATGATAGTTTGTGCCTTTTTTTTTTTTTTTTTAAATCTAACCATTTTCATTGTAAATAAAAAAACCCTCCCAAAGAGATTCAGTGTTTCGCCGCAGCGTTCCTTTTCGCGCCCGTCGCCGTCCCGGTCGGTTGGACTCGCTGTTCTTTTGCTGACTCTGCTTCTCGCCTTTAGTGGCATCTCTCCAATCTGTAAGCAGATGAAAAAACGAGCTGGCTTACTGGGAGTCTTCAAAAAGAGAACAGAGCCAACAGTAATGTCGTTGGTTACAGCTGTGCTTTTTCTGCCGTCAGTGACAACGGCTGCTGTGATAAAGAGCTCATAATAATAAAAATAATAATTATAAGAGGCAGCGACAGCAGGTGTGTGATGTCGAAGCTGAGAAGCTTTACTCTTCTGAACCTCTTTCATTGTCAGACCTTAAAGATGTGGCAAAATAAATAAATAGAATGAATCGTTTTGGCTTCACCAATAATCGATATAAATGCGTTTAATCGTATGAATCGTGATTCTTACTTATTAATGTTTTAATACGTTTAAGACACTCTCTCCCATCCAGCATGTAGTCTATTGAAAAATGTTAAACATAACTGAGCATTACATTTTTGTATTCAGCATAAAATATTATGCAGAACTACTTTTTTCTAGAATAAATATGTTATTTTTTCTCCTTTCAGAAGAATACAGATAGTCTCACTCGCATTATTGCATGTTTATTTCATGGATATAGAATTTTGGTTACAAGTTACAGAATCGAATCAAATCGAATCGTTACAAAAAAAAAATCGTCCTTGAATCGAATCGCCAACTACTGTATCGTTAATCGAATCGAAGTGAAGCCAGAGATTCACACGCCTAACACAGAGTAATAAAGAAATCTATAAAGACATGAAAATAAATCTGCTTTTTTGGACCCCTGCCTCCTCTAATGCCACTTTAGTCTAACTGTGTGTTTACAATGCAACAATGTCACCATCATGTCATACTATTCTGTTAAAGTTCTGCCATCTACATTTTACTTCAGTAAAAGTACACAATTATCAAATAAATAAAATATATAATCTGCAATCTATCCCGCGACCCTGAATACAGGATAAGCGATAGACAATGGATGGATGGATGGAATCTGCAAAAATACAATAAAATGATTATACTCCTCAGAAGTGTACCTTTAGAATTGTACTTACTGTTAGTATAGTACAATACAATACTAATACAATAATAGTTTTTCATTTTGGAGGCGACGTGTGTTTTGGGCTTCTTGTGTGATCAACCTACATGCAATCTTCTCCTCATTGGTCAGCTGGCTCCAGGGTCACTTCTCCTTCTGTTTAAGGCTTTGGTCAGCAGCAGTCAGGACGTCTTTGTAGGGTCTGTCAGGCAGAGGGGTGTCCAGACGGTCCCAGTACATTGGCTGAGACATGTCCACCGACTCGGCCACCTCTGGATGGACAGAGACAGGAAGGTCACGTTGGAACCAGCTGCTACACCAACAATGTACAGTTAAGTCAACATGTTTTAAAAGCCTGGTCTCGAAAACTGGAACTTGTGTCCTGTACTTGAACAATAACCACGAGGATCATCTGTCTACATGTATGCCGAGTCATGACGGTACAACAGCGCCATCTGCTGGTTTGAGGCCACTTTAGCCTGAGGCCTGTTCTGGTACATCGGCCTTCTGAATAATTGAAAAAGTTAGATCAAATTAAAAACTGAGTGAGTGACTAATCCAAATAGTCAGATTTGAATCATGTTGCATGCAGCTGCATCTACTGCTGTCAACCTTTGCTGTGTTCTTGTACCATTCCTATCAAGCAACGATTTTCAGGAATGCTTTTTGAAAAAATATGTACCCTTTGTTTATTTTTAATTCCTCCGGGCTCCCTGTTCCCCAATGTTTAATATCACAGCGCTATGCTTTGTGGGTAAGTCCCTCAGGTAAAGTCTGCAGACATACAAACTTACGGAAAGTGAGCATAAAGTCTCTTCTAAAAACACAACACACCGAGTTGCCTTCTCTGTCAGTGAAGCACTTTGTACTTTGTTTTGATAAGCGCTCTATAAAGTGTATTATTATTGTTGATCCCCGGATACGAGTATGGAAAGTGTCCTTCCATCAGCCCACTGCTCACAAACTGCTGATGATGGATTAAATGCAAGTCAAATGTCATGCGACTTCCTGTGTGCACACAAGGATTTTGAAAGCAGCCCCCCCCTCAAATCCTCTATTGAAAATGATTATGTAAAAGTATAATAAATATATTTAACCATTTTGTATAGGCAAGATATACAAGATACTGCAAGTAATGATTATTTTCATTATGGATTAATCTGCTGGATGTTCTCCATCAAAATAGTTGCCAGTTGATTTGATTAACTGAATCCTTTTAGCTGTAGTATACATTTGTCCTCTGAAATATAGTGGACAAGAAAGAAAACTGAAGAATGGTACAAATACTTCACATTTGTACTTAAATACACAGTACTTGAGTGAATACCGTCCACCAGCAAAAGCATGTGAAATAACGTTAGTAGGATTAAAAACAACAATATGGCCGACATTCCTATAATTGGGTTCCTGAATCTGACAGGTCACAGAATTTGGTGCAACACCTGTGTATACCCACAACAAGCTAGTGACCTTTGACCCGGTAGTTTATCATTCTGTCACACTTTAAACTGTGTCCATCCCGATGCGTTTCTACTGCTCTAGTTCAGAGGTAATCACATGACGTCATGTTACCGTGACCGTGGCTCGCCATCCTGGCGCTGCTGGCAGTGAAGGCCACCGTCGCGCGCCTGGCCGCCAGGCTTCCCACGCGCCTTCCAAACAGGTGTAGCATCTGGAAACAGGTGAGTGAAAGAAAACTTTATGAGGCTACACATTCCGACAACACAAGCATTGTTTTCACATTTCTACCGGTGTCCATCTCATAAACGCTATGCTAGGCTAGTTAGCAGTCGTCTAATTGTTGTATCGGTTTAACAATCGATGAATACGATTAGTCGTACACACGTGGAGTTATCGCTGCTGGATGTGAGGAAACATCTACTGCTGCTGCTGCACACACTCACATGCTTCAAAAGCCTTCTGATTAAGTTATTAAATTCAGCTGCTGCATCTGGTGCACTAATGCTGCCTTCAGGTGCTGTCGGAAATAAGTCTAAAAAGTAACGTTGCAGCACATTCTCCAGTCATGAATGTTACTTTGGAAATGGTAAGGAGCCTGTTTCAACGGGGCAATCCACATAATCCGAAATAAAGGTACAGTTACTCTGACGCTTTTGTCTGAAGCAAGTTCCTGAAGGTATTGATGTTGTTTTGTCCCTTTGACTAAAAATAATAATACATTTATAGAGCTCTTTTAATGGTACTCAATCTCGCTTTACAGTTAAAATAAGAACAAACAGACAAAAGTAGAACATTAGTCACATATTTAAAGCAGTTCTAAAAATTTGATTTTAACTTGTGTTTATAATGTGGATAGAGTAGTTTTGTTTACGTGTGAAACAACTGAGTTTGGACAGCAAATGCAAAGACCACCTACCATAATATTTAGAACCAGTTCATTAATGATCTTTTGTGCACACACAAATATGCACACTCCCCACTACCATATGATGTAATTGACCATTGAATCTCTGTTCAAGTGTTGTTATTCACATCAGTGACTGAGCAGATCTCATTAAGCTCATTCATCTCTTATTTACCTCTCTGACCGTGTCATTGACTGTTAAATATGCTGCAGTGTAACTTATAATATAAATAAACAAGCTGCCACTAAAATAGAATCAAGTTTTACTGGCAGCGGTGGAGGTGTGGCATGCTTACAGCCTAGCAACTACCTGTTTAAACTGAGTGACTGATGTGTGACCTTTGATAGTTCAGATATGCTTGATGAGTTCTTCCACAACATATTCTACTGTACTTAAACCATTGCATCACCATTATCGATGAAAAGGGCTTTAGGTGACAGTGAAAGTTACCAGGTGATTTGTGCAGGGATGAAAACAGCTGATAAGACATTACTGTAAAACTAAACTCGTTTAGATTTTAGTTTCCTGGGTGAAAGTAGCAGGTGAACTTCAGAATCAAATCTTTCAGCCAAACTGTGTCATGGACAGACAGCAAGAGATAAGTTGCAACCTTTTCCCCTTACTAACTACTCCACAAGTGCAGGTTCACTGAGAAAATGATTCTGAGAGGCTGTAGATGTAACACAATTACATAATGTGATATTAACAATGAAAATGTACGTTTCTATCTCTACAAAAACAAATCTAGTCCTGGACTTAATTTGCGTTTGTTCATATCACAAGACATTGTACATTTTTTCTTTAACAAGATGTACTCATGTATTCCGCGCCAATCTTTTTAGGTAAACGCACACAACAAGCAATGATCTTGTTTTATTTACTCTCTTCCAATATAATTGTGAAATGGGAGGAGATTTCCTGCGAGGTGCTTGTGGTCCGTCATTTTGTCTGCAGCCAGGTTGGCAGAACAGGTGGCACCAAGAAGACACAGACTGAAGTTTAAGGTAAGAATAAAGTTTGCAGAGTATTGGTTGATGCTACAGTTTTTTTCCCCCAGTGGTCGTATTGTTTTGTAAAAAACAGATAAATTAAAAACTTGACAGTCAAAATGTCCAGCAATAATGCTCACATTTTATGCTAGTTTAGATTGTGGCTTTATTTGAGCCTGCCGCGCTAGCTTGCAGCGTTATATTATATCAGCGTTAGCTTATCGGCGCTAGCTTATCGGTAGGGTTGGGCATCGTTTGGATTTTACCGATTCCGATCCCGATTCCGATCCTCTGTTTCGATTCCTGTTCTAAACGATTCTCGATTCCGATTCTTTGAGGTGCAGGTCAACAGGTCCAGTGTTGCCACAGTTACTTTGAAAAGTAGTACTCTTGACTTCACTTAACTTAAATAATTGTTTGCATATTGTAATGGCAGTAACATCATGAATGAACATTTTATGAATATTGAACCAGCATTAGAGCAGCAAGGAGTGTTTTTTATGGAACAAAGGATGAACACAGTCCTCAAGTATGAGCGGCGTGATGACGAAGGGAGGGGGCGGGGCCAGCAAGCAGCGAGACATTTCTCCACTAAACTCTCAAGAGAGACTCCGCTCGCATTTCAGCACAGACTGAAGGTGCGTGTCCACAGGCAGCGGTGTTTCCCCGCGTCCCATTCATTGTCTATGTGAAAAGCTGTGCAATGCATTCTGGTAGCGTCGCGGCGAATGTCGAGAGATGGCGCGCGAGTTGGCCGCTCCTCATTTGCCTAAAGTTGAAGTCGAATCTACTTTAATGCTAATCAGAGGCGCCGGGCTCGACTCGCCGCCTCGGGAACGCTCGCGAACGCTCGCAAAAATGTGTTGTTTAAAGGAGAGCGCCTGTCAATCATCCTCTAGTGGCAGCCCACCAAGCGTGCAATACCGGGAAGCGGCGCGTCCACTCGCGTTTAAAATCGCCCCTGTGGACACGCACCTTGAGTTAGCAGGAGCTCCGTGAAATCGAGAACTCGTCTTGTTTATTCACACGCTGCGCCTTTTCACCGTCACCGGGCGGGACCGGCTCGTTTAATGTGGTTGTGCCATGCTGTGACTCTAAATGTTTTTTCAAGTTTGATGTTGTATTCTTGAAAGTAGACAACACACTGTTGTTAACACAGAGTGTACAACGAACCTTTATGTTGCCATCTTTTGCTGAGATGAAGCTGAAATAATGCTTGTATTTCCAGCTGGAAAATGCGTATCTCTCCCCCTCCATTGTTTATGTTTCTGCCGGTATAGCGACTACACGCGACCGTCAGTGAAGGTGTCGGCTAACATACGTCACCCCCCTGAGACGCACGAAGAAAGCAGATCTTTTTTTTTACTGACAAAAATAGTAACGCACTGTGTATTTAGATACCGTAAGTAACTTTAATCTGACTACTGGTTTGGCAATAGTAGCGCGTTAGACAACTCGTTACTGATCGTTCTATCGCGGAGTCTCCGCACGCCGGGCGGAGTAATACAAACAAACTAATGCGGACGTTTAAGAACCAAAAAAAAAAAGAATCGCAATTCCAACAGCTTCTTAACGGTTCTGGAACCGGAGGTTGATGCCCAACCCTACTTATCGGCGCTAGCGTAGAGGCGTTAGCTTTTCGGCACTGTCTTATCGGTGTAAGTTTATCGGCGCTAGCGTAGCGGCGCTAATTTAGCGGCGCTGGTTTAACGGTGGTAGTTTATCTCGCAATTTTGCAGGGGCCTCCAAGCATGCTTAATCCCTGAATTACCTTGGCACTTATCAATTCCTATCAATGACCCATACCTACAACAACATTTGATTAGTAGAGAGAGAATGGGAAGTTAATACAAATCAGAAAAAAATATTTATGTTACGATATGATGAACATAATTCCCATTGAGAACATTGTGATCAAGTCTGTTTTTATGGCTATTTAAATATATATGTGTGTGTGTGTGTGTGTGTGTGTGTGTGTGTGTGTGTGTGTGTGTGTGTGTGTGTGTGTGTGTGTATGTATATATATACAGACATATATGTGCACTTTAAGGTTTTGCTTCTCTTGCCCTGTGTCTCTGTTTTCTTTTGTCTGTATCTTGTGATGTTTCTCCATTTTCTCATTTGGTCTCAATCTCTCAGATTGAGGAGGAATTTCGGAGGATCACACTGAAGCCACTCCAGTCCACATTCCTGGGGAAGCTGGACCAATACAGGCCCAAACTGTTGACACTGTACAGGAGGAAGGGAGGAGCCGTTGGAAAGAAACTTGATGACACCCGTGACATGTTAAATCAGTGTAGTAGTTTTATGTACAAGTAGAATTCTGACGTTTGTAGTTAACATAATTTCATATTTCATATTTTTGCAGGACAACAACATCGAGTCCAAAAGAGAAGCTGTCATCAAAGGCCTTATTCTCTATCTTGGGGAAAAGACAGAGGACTTAATCAAGGGATACCAGGTAAAGAAAATATAACTGTTTCTCTGATTCAAAGCCGTGATATATGAGACAAGGCTGTTAGGATAGTTTAGGATAGCTGATGGCTTAGTGGTATCATGTATGTTTCCACTCAATTATCAGTTTCTACTCAAGCTTGTGTTCATGAGCAGCTGGAAAACTTTGGTAAACTTCCCTTGCTGTTCAGCACAGTCTTTAAGGATCCTACATCCTCGTCCATCCACTCTTTGGCTTTGTGTGTTTTAATCTTCCTAAGGACAGCCAACACCTATGTTGTTGCTATTTGGAATGACTTGCTTCAATTTGCAACAGTGAAGGATTCTGTTGTGTTGCTTAAAACACCCGAATTAGGTATTGAATCAATTTGCAAATTTGGCAGAATTGTTGCATTGGATGCTTTTTTTGTGCTCTGCCCATCTTTAGGAACATACAGAAGCAACAGTGACAACAGGTTTGATTCTCTTTGGTGTATTTCACAGGTTTTTGACGACAGCGATGAGACAGCCTGTCAGGTTCGGGGCAAACGGAGACTCGGAAAAAGGGGGTGAGGACCCAAATGCAGTTAAAAGGTTTTATTTCAATAACAAACTAAATACAAAACCAAAAACTAAGTCAAAAAACAAAGTATCAAACCAGGGAGAACTCAGGGGCAAAAACACCAGTCAAAGAAACACTTACGAAAAAGGAACCAAAACACGAAGAGACACGGGAGGCAGAAACGAATAAATCCATGGACATGACGTGGTGCAGCAGACAGGGAGTGACAGACAGCAACAGCGACAAACGACAATGACCCAACAATGAGACAGGGGAAACACACAGACTATATACACAGGGAGGCAGGGAGCTGACGAGGAACAGGTGAAACACATCAGGGCAGGCATGGTAATCAACACGAGAGGGTGGGGGAGTCAAGACAGCGGAAACAACAAGGACCAGGAAGTACGAGACAGGGAATCATGAGGGCAAAATTACAAAATAAAACAGGAAATCAAAATCAAGAAAACACAGATCATGACACACACAGATCATGACAGTACCCCCCCCCTAAGGGACGGATCCCAGACGTCCCCAATGTCCATGATACGTAGGGCGGGTGGAGGGGGCCAGGAGGTGGGGTTCAGGATACGTAGGGTGGGTGGAGGGGGTCTGGGGGCAGGGCTCAGGAGGCCGGGCATGAGGGCGACCCAGTGGACGGGACCGCTCAGGAGGCTGGGCGTGAAGGCGCCCCAGCGGGCGGGGCCGCTCGGGAGGCCGGGCGTGAGGGCGACCTAGCGGGCGGGGCCGCTCGGGAGGCCGGGCGTGAGGGTGACCTAGCGGGCGGGGCCGCTCGGGAGGCCGGCGTGAGGGCGACCTAGCGGGGGGGCCGCTCGGGAGGCCGGGCGTGAGGGCGACCTAGCGGGCGGGGCCGCTCGGGAGGCCGGGCGTGAGGGCGACCTAGCGGGCGGGGCCGCTCGGGAGGCCGGGCGTGAGGGCGACCTAGCCGACGGGGCCGCTCGGGAGGCCGGGCGTGAGGGCGACCTAGCGGGCGGGGCCGCTCAGGAGGCCGGGCGTGAGGGTGACCTAGCCGACGGGGCTGCTCAGAAAGGCGACGTGGAGCAGGCGTTGGACGGCCCCCCGTCGGAACAGGAAGGGGCAAAGAGCGGACTCCCGGACGGCTGCGGGGAGCAGGCGTCGGACGGACCCCTGTCTGGGCTGGTGCCGGACGATCCTCCGCCGGGACTGGTGACGGACGGGCCGCCGACTGAAGACCACTGGAGGGAGTCGACCAGGCCGCCGACTGAAGACCAAT
The DNA here is from genome assembly GCF_963514095.1 of Eutrigla gurnardus. NCBI lineage: Eukaryota > Metazoa > Chordata > Actinopteri > Perciformes > Triglidae > Eutrigla > Eutrigla gurnardus. Next base: position 11,166,856 of record NC_139922.1, on the reverse strand, counting down.
GGCAGGTGTCGACCGGGCCGCCGACTGAAGACCAATGGCAGGTGTCGACCGGGCCGCCGACTGAAGACCAATGGCAGGTGTCGACCGGGCCGCCGACTGAAGACCACTGGCAGGTGTCGACCGGACGGCCGACTGAAGACCACTGGCCGAGACATGGGCTAGTGGCGCGGCTGTGACCGAGGCGTGGGCTGGTTGCTTGGCTGTGATCGAGGCGTGGGCTGGTTGCTTGGACGGGTGGGCCTCCGCTGGAACTGGTGACGGACGGCCCCCCGTCAGAACCGATGTGAGCAGCATCGGGGAGGCTCGCTTCCTCGTGCCGCACCTCCTCCTCGAGGCCGGCAACCAACGAGCCAACTGCCGGTTAGCCAGCTGGATGCTCCTTGGCCCTCCCAGGGCCAGACGAGTACCCCTAAATGGGTTCGGGCAGGAGCTGGGAAGCTGTGCGGTGGCTGAGACATGATCTGGTGGCATGGCTGTGACTGTGGCATGGGCTGCTAGCATGGTTGTGGCTGAGACATGGGCTGGTGGCTTAGCTGCGGCTTCAAAAAAAAGTTTGCTGGCAGCAACTTGGCGAGCCCTGCTAGCAGGATTCGTCATAAAGTCCTGAACCCACCTGATAATGTCCTGACCATGAGCTGCTAGGTCCTCTCTTGGTTGGGTCATTCTGTCAGGTTCGGGGCAAACGGAGACTCGGAAAAAGGGGGTGAGGACCCAAATGCAGTTAAAAGGTTTTATTTCAATAACAAACTAAATATAGTTCGCTGCCCTTTAAATGGCACATAATTCAGCTCTAGTCAAGCAAATCACTATCGCCTATATTATGGGAGTAAATCTGTCATCAGATTTTGAAATTAAAAAGGCATTGAATTTCTAGCACTGAATATTTATGCAGTGAAAGTTAATTTTCTGAATGTTTTACCTCGGAATTTGTCTCTTTATTTTAAAAATTTCAACATAACAAATTCAGAAGCGCAATACAATGTATACAATTCAATTCAAAAAAATAATTAAATGTGGTGTGTGTTTCCCCGTTGAATATGATAACGTTGTCCGACACCACGCAGCGAAGGTCAGCCCTGACATACGTATCATGTTCGACGGAAAAACACGCGCCGGCTCCCACTGATGATCGTACGGGGTGGCTGCATCTGTCTGTGGCTGTAGCCACCACTGGTGGGAGCTGACAGACACCTGCTGCTTGAGGCAGAGCTTCAGTCTGACTGATTAAGATTTTTTTAACATTGACATTTTTAACATTGAAAAATAGCATTAAATTCAGAAGCAAAACATTCAGATACATAATTTCACTGCATAAATATTCAGTGCTAGAAATTCAATGGCTTTTTAATTTCAATATCCGATGACAGATTTACTTCCATAATATATTTTCATATAACATGTTAAAACAAATATTAAAACCTGTTTGTTGTTTGACTTGTGTTGGCCTGTGTATAATACCTTGCATGTAGGTGACCATCCCTATCTTGACATTTGACTCCATGGCAGCATTTATTCAGAGGGAATTCAATTGAATGTTATGAGCACATTCAAAATAAATCCTGTCAATTTTGGTGACTTGATCTTGACTGATCTTTTCTCTGGCACAACTAGGTAGTACAAGTACAATATTGTCTTGTACACAATATTTCAAAATATGTTTGGCAGATACCATCTTTGGTGAGCATATTCATAATTTCTAAACTTTGAACCCTGTGAATTTTGATTATCTAGTGACTACAATGTTGGCTTTTTAAACAAGGTATCACAAAATGTAATAACTGGATTGCCTTAATATTTCACTGATAACAATTGTGCTAGTTCTACTTAAAATAATCAAGGCAACTTTTTGCATCAGATAATTATATAGATCAAGCAAGACCAGTCTTTGTAGGAACTACGTAATTATTTGAATGCAAGAAATACATTTAGCAAGTAGAGTCAACTTAATTTTGCCAGTAAAGTTAAGTTGACCTTAGTTGATAAATTAAGTTGACTTTACTTGATAAATTAAATTGACTTTACTTACAAATGTATTTTTTACATTCAACAATGTATGTTGTTCATACAAAGACTAGTCTTACTTTGTCTACATAATAATCTGATGCAAAAAGTTGCCTTGATTTTTTTAAGTAGATCAAGCAGTTTATTTTTATCAGTGTTGGCACCGGGCCATTGCTAGGGTTGTTGGCGGAGCGCTCGGGTCGGGCCGCCTGTGGGAGGCATGTGGTGCTCACGGCAGCCAACAGTCACCAGCAGAGACGGGAGGAGAGTCTTAGGGTCGGATAAGGACAGCCTTGTTCATATTAACCCCCACAGAACGTGCAATAAACCATGTTGTGTTAATTATATACTGTACACGAGGAATGGGATGATATAGGAGTTTATCGTGGATCGCGATAAAAGACACTATAGTGTCTTTTATCGCGATCCACGATCAACTTATTATATATAATAAGTTGATCCTGGTGAATCGTATCATCACGAGTGACTTGAAAAAGTAGTCTATCATGCTGGACAAGTGACAAATATCCTGATTTAAAACCAACGTGGCCTCATGACTTTTCGTAAATATACACACCACAGGAAGTGGCGTGTTATCTGTACGCAATTCGAGCTATCCGCGTGTATGTGTACATTCTGAGCGAAACGACCCATCACATCTGCGTGTTTGTCAGTGCCCTCTAGCGAAACGACCCATCACATCCGCGTGTATGTAAACGCCCTTTAGGGTTAGGGTTAGGGTTCGGCTTTGATAAACACGCGAAAAGGGGATTGTGCGTAGTGATAACACGCCATAATGGCATACGAGTTGGCGTGTCATACATACGCTACTTCATGAGATCAGTCTGTTTAAAACATAGAGATACAAATATATATATTAAACTGATTTAGCCTTGATTTGTGCAGGTACACCTTATGATTTATGATCATATTATTTAAGATTATTTGATTGGTTTACACTTAAAATTATGGTCAGTAAAAAAAAGTCTTATCTGTGATGCAATATAAATATTTGTCCGTGATTTCATTTTTTACTGCCATTTTAAAAAAGATCGGGATAATATTGAAGTGAATCGTACTGTTTTTTTTTTCAGCAACTCTGTAGACTTGCCATGAACTTCAGAAACTCAACCCAATGTTCTTTGTCTTTTTAATTATTATATATTTTTTTAGTTTAAAAGACTTTAAGTTTAATAGAACTTTCTGCTGTCATACATTTAACAGGTGTGTGACCTGATTACAATGGATTCTCAGTATTAAGCTTGTTATCATTTGATATGTAAAGGTCATCACGAGATCACAGCTGTGGTGTAAGGCAGTCAGTCAGCTGCCTTTGTGTCATTGTTCAACACTAATGTTGTCTTGTATAACCTTATTATACGTGCTGTAGCTCACTAACTCCGCCTGGGATTGTTTACCATCAACAAAGGTCAAATTATATTCAGTGACAATGTCATTTTGGCAGGAACGGGTCCAAAAACGATTATCCAGTTTATAATTCTTTACGCGTCTTCACAGTATTCAGTTGGAAGTTTATTTGGTCCATGTAGCTTAATCTAATGTAGTCTATGGAATGTATTTTCATGGATGAAGGGAGTGTAGAGCTTCCACATCCAAAAACGTCTACGTTTGGGCCTGTTGCCCAAAGTTTTGACCTCTGCAAGCACAGTGGCAGGCGTTAAAGGTCCACTACGTAGCATTGTCGTTTGTAAACACTCGACAATCAAAGTTGTCCCTCTTTCCTAGCTGAGAGAGAGAGAGGAAGAGAGAAAACACATTTTTCTCTATCTATCTCGCTCACTCTCTCTCTCTCTCTCTGTGAGAAATTAGAACGTAATGGAAAAAATTTTGATTGCCCATCGAGGTTAATAAATTCAAGTCAGTTTATTTATAGAGGCCATTTAAAAGAGGAGATAAAGTGCTTTCTAGTTGGGGCAGACGGGTTAAGATCTGCATCAGCACAGATGTACAGTTAAAGACATAGAAGGCATAAATGCAATACAATAAAACAATACAATCAAAGTTAAATAAATACATTAGATTCAAATGAGTCAATGGTGGAATGGGCGCTCATGTGGGATGGTCTCGGTCACGCGTGACCTGTGAGTATCATATGGAGTTAGCAGGTCAGTAACCTATGTGACACTAATCCATTTAAAATGTTGACATCCATTCTGGTAACCAGTGCAGGTGAGTCAAAACAGGACATCCAGGGAGTGATAGTCGTCTCGCTGAGAGGTGATGAAGGCATGTTTACGTGTTTCCAGGTCCTGATGAGATCAAAACAGTTTTAATTTGAACAATCTAAGTTGATGCCCTTCAAAACAGAACTGACAATTTAAAGCATTCATTCTTCTTATTAAAAAGCTGCTAAATGAGGAACTCATATATGTCCACTAGATGGCAGCACCAGACAAAGATTGGAGGCGGGAGAAGACCGTAAGTAATCTTGGATGCAACACGTTTGAAAATGAAAGCATTAAAACGGACAGATTTTTCAGTTGAAATTTAAAATAAAGCCAAGCGGTTCTGTTGCTGAAACTGGTTGAGACCATATTTCACTGTGGGGGAACAATTGCATTTGTTTTCAGCCCCAAGCATGAATAGTGATTCCCAGCATTTAGTCTGTTTCAACACGCTTAACTTCTGTTGAATTAAAAACAGCAATTATCTCAAAGTAAATAACTTTTTTTCGTGACAGTTGAGCCTTATGGACGTATTGTTTACCCATCTTGTTTTTCTGTGTGGCTTTAATGACGATCACAGATGCGTCCGAGAGCGCGCCAACTTCTTGTGAGAGCTGTCGCCTGTCAATACCATTACCGTAACTCTTCACATTCATGCTGACCAGTCGGGTTTCAGTTTTCATTTCTGGAAAAGCATCTGAAGCGAAGAAGCACAAACATGACTGGTGTGCAGCAGAGTTTTCCACAAATCCATCCAAAGCAACCTCATGGCTTTTACTCGCCAGACAGAAATAAATGTGTTGAAGCAACGTGCAGCGAGGACATTGTCAAACAAGACAGCAGCTGCCAGTACGACACCAACACAGTAGGACACGCGTCCCTGATTCATTTATGGAAATTACGGTGAGGACCGTGACGGTGCAAATAACCCCAAATCCACCCCCTCCCCTCCCCCATCCCCTACAGGGCTTCACCCCACTCTGACCCCCAGCCGTCCTCTCCTGTCCCATTAGAATTGGAGATGTTTCTCCATCTCTCCTGAGGAAACGTTTGCCATCCGTCATCTCCCCCCTCCCCTTTGTTCAGTGCTCACCCATTGTCTCGTTTTATAACAATAAAAGCATCAGAAATGAGGATTGAAAGGAGAGAACGGCCTTCCGAGTGTCAGCTTGGAGTCAATCTGGTGCGTTAACCAAACGGCGCACACACAGCGATACGCCTCCTTTTTAAAAACGGTCCTAACGGCAGAACTCCCAGCAGCCTACTCCAACATGTTTCCCCATTCAGCCCGCTGCTTGCTGACAGTGAAACTGTCGCCTCTTGGTAATGACAGCAGGAAAGAACCAGGGAGAGCGCTTTGTCATCCTCATCGCCTCCATTTGTGGAACGCTCCGTCACATTGTTTTAATGATTTCTACTCAGTTTACCCTGAAGGAAAGCAATTCTGCGAGTGCCTCTTGTGATTCTACTGTTTTGCAAGTTTTTTCTCTCTCTCGAGCTTCTCTTTAATCTCTTCTTATACAGCATACATAACGGTGCTACAGCTTACTCAGCTGTGGGGAAACCACAGGGCAGAGAAACAGGACTCGGTGTCTGCTTGTCAGTCATGAGAATGCGTCTGTAACAAACCCGTAACTCCTCTAACGTGGTGAATGTGGGTCACCGAAAGCAAAGAAACCCAGAATGATGGTGTGTGGCCTTTCTGTCACTGCTCGGTCTCCTGCACTGACTGCGTGAAACGAACCTCAACATGTCACGGCATTGCCCTCTTCTGTGAGAACATGTGGACATGGCAGAAGAAGACCGTGTGAGTGTGTGTGTGTGTGTGTGTGTGTGTGTGTGTGTGTGTGTGTCCGTGGAGTTTGCCCGATTGCCTGTCCCCTCCACCCCGGAGGCATTGTGCGTAACTGGGTCATACTCCCAACACTCCCATGCTAACGATGTTGCTCCTCCTCCTCTTCGCCTCTCTTCCTCATCATTCCTCTTCCCAATCACTCCTGCCGTATTCTGCTCCGCTGCGTTGTGTTGTGTCGGTGGACCCTCGCCCCGCCTTACTGGCAGCTCTCAAAGAGAACACCGATGCATGACGGGGGATGAAAGGGATTGGAAAGTGGCCGTGATTTGAGCGCTCGCTCTGCATGCATAATGCCAAACATACGGCCTACCTTCTCATTATATTGTGGCAAAGTTTGGAGTGGTTAAATGTAAATAAGGGGGGGGGGGGGGAATAAAGATAACAAAGGGAAGGAACTAACTTGGGGGCCGACAACGCCACCTGAGGGCTTGCACCCCAGGATATGAAAACCAAATTTACTCAAGGGCACAGAGTCGAGCCTGATGAGGCAGAGATGGTAGATAAATAGAAAAATGTTGTATTTTATTAATAATACTGTAAAGGAAATCTAAAAAAAGGAAAGCTGGAAACTGAAAGAGATTTCAAACGGAGTACAAGAAAATATATTTTATTACCAGAACGCAATCAAAAAGAAGCCAACTATAATACTAAAACATTAATGAAATTGTATAATAAACTAAAATCAGAAATAAAAAGCAAACCTAACCAAAAGCAAAGCAAAACAGAAGAGCAGCAGGTGGACCTAAAACACAAAAAGGCACATGTTAGTGGGGGAGACAACTTTAAACCACCTGGAAACAAAATGGAGACCCTACTCACCACCTTCAGCAAGCAACCACCACTAGGGACCAGCAAGAGGCTGAATTGAGCCAGCTGAGGCCTTTTATACTTCACCTATATGCCTTCACAACACCACTGTGCTTCACGACAATATGATCATTGACTACATTTCATGCTTAATTCTGTATATCATCCATCCATTTTTTCGTTGGTTAAGCAATTGATTTGCGTTGGGAAAGCAGCCCGTACCTCTAGTTCCATCCTCCAGCTCTACCTGGGGGATCATGTGACCTGGGGGATCCGGAGGTAACCCAGGTCACATGGGGTATATGTAATCCCTCCTGCATGTTCTGAATGCTCAGACTACCTCCACGGGAAGGCACCCTGCAGGTGTCTGGACCACTGCAACAGACTCCTTTTAATGCATGGGAGCAGCGGGTTCTACTTCAAAACCCCTATGGACAACTGAGCTCCTCACTCTGTGTTTCCAGCCAGAGAGTGAATTCACATCCTCCTGAATCGGAGGGTTGTCAATAGGCCAGTCTTTCCACCAGCCTGGCACAAACTACATATAATGAAGTGGGTACTTCCTGTAGTACATTCATCAGATGAATGTTTTGGAATGAGAGACTTTCCTGTTGGACAAACTTTGGGATCCTGGGCAACTTTACAGATTGAAACTCGTTAATCAGTAGGTTGGTACCACAGAATTATCGAGTCACCTTCCATATGTCCATTCACCCGATGAAAGACTTTCACTGTTGGTCTTTCTGACGCTGACCTGGATAAAGTGCCTAATCAGCAGTGAGAGCTCTCCTCTTTGTTTGCTCTCACTCTGTCTCTCCCTGTCGCTCCTCCTCTCAGTTCCTCCTCGGATACGTTTCTAAAGTAGAGGTCTGGGGCGATGCGATAACATTGTCTGTTGTTGTAGGTTTGGCACTGTCGTGTTTCCACTGGGCATCGTGTCTCACTCTCTGTTTGAAGTTGTAGTATTGCCCCTCATCCAGGAGAAACGGGCTGTTGTGTCCCTATTATTATCATTATTATTATTATTATTATTTGGAGGAATCAGGTTATGGGAGGAAATTTGAGACCACATTCACTGAATAACCAGGTTGGTGTAAAGCATTTTTAAAGGCAGCTGTTCAGTAATCAGATTTCTCATCTACTCACTGCTATATTTTAGAATCAAGGCAGCAATAAGAGCTTATCTGTGCACCAGAAACTGTATATAAGAAGTGGACATAGTTATCGGGACGTCACCCATTATTTTGTGGAATACGACCTTGAGTTTCAAAGTTAGCTGTATCTGAACAAATCGTATGAAATATGCTATATTACAGATTCAAATTCTGTTTTATGATATTTCAAGAAATGTATGTGGTGGATGAATGAAACTTAAATAATCATCCAATCCACTTTTATTTATAGAGCACATTTAAAAACAACACAGTTGACCAAAGTGCTGTACAAGTCAAACAACAAATCACACAGAGATCAATAGCACACAATAACACACACACAGTATGTCACATAAAAAAGACAAGTCTCTCAAGCTATGTCAAAAAGCCAAAGAAAATAAATGTGTTTTGAGGCATGATTTAAACCCCTGCAGAGTTGGGGCCTGCCTCTCCCCTTAGCTTCAGCCTGGACTTAGGAACAGCCAGGAGGAGCTCAGCAGAGGACCTGAGGGAACTTGAAGGAACATAAGGTTCCAGCAGGTCCGAGAGGTAGAACGGTGCCATTCAGGCACTTAAAAGCAAACAGCAGAATCTTAAAATCAATCCTAAAACGCACAGGAAGCCAGTGGAGGGAAGCCAGTACAGGGGAAATGTGCTCTTTCTTACGAGTAGCCGTTAGCAGACGAGCATCAGCGTTCTGGACTAACTGCAAGCGAGAGAGGGAGGCCTGACTGACGCCGACATACAAGGCATTACAATAATCAAGACGAGAAGTCATAAAAGCACGTATAACATTTTCAAAAACAATACGAGATAAAAAATAATAAATGATCATAACATAAAACAATCAAAATTGTATTTATATCAATTCATCTGATGTTACACAACATTGCACTTTGTTTTTAATCCAAGAAAGTGATTTGTACATTACATCATTTTGTGAAATAAAGGACTCATCTGGTTTTTTTTTAATTTATTTTATGAATAGCAGACCCCTCCCCCAGTTTCCCCTGAAACCCATGTCTTGCGCTCTCATTGGCTGTAGCTCCCCGACAGGTCAGATATTTAGCCTGCTAGGTGATTCATAGGCTCACGTCTGTGACACGAAGCTTATCCATTTGCCTCAACTGGGGCTTTTTTGAGGATCTCCGGAAACTCTCGATGGAAAATGTTAGAACTGGAAAATCCGGGTTGTCTGTGTGTGTGTGTGTGTGTGTGTGTGTGTGTGTGTGTGTGTGTGTGTGTGTGTGTGTGTGTGTGTGTGTGTGTGTGTGTGTGTGTGTGTGTGTGTGTGTGTGTGTGTGTGTGTGTGTGTGTGTGTGTGTGTGTGTGTGTGTGTGTGTCTGTGGAGCTGAGTTGAGTTCTCGGTGAAACTCACAGAGACCAGAGAAGCAGCATACTCGTAAAGGAAACTAAAACCTGCGCTGTTAATTACATCACAGACCATCCATCATAAATACCGACATATTTTTTATAATAAATACATATTGTAAGCTAATTTGTTGATGAGTAGTGATGCCCCGTATCTATATTTCATTGTGAAATAAGAACCAAAGGATCAGTATACATTGCTGTTTTCAATGTGAATACAATGAGTGTTTTTTTTAAAAGTACTTTGTAAGTCATGGATTTGTCTCAATCACTGCTCTCTCCTATCGTCGGTTTGGTTTCTTTTCTCTCAGAGCAATGCATGATGGTATATAACGCTCGGTTAGGGACCATCAGTTGTAGACTACTTATCAAGATGGATTGTGGGATACTTTGAGTCCACTTCATGCTGGAATGCCGAGTGAACAGAGTAACTTCTCTCATGTGAGCCCCTCCCTACTCGCTCACCAACGTTACCTCCATTCATAACAAGTAGAGGATATTTACATGGTGCCCACCCAGACATGTAACACCTCCCAAACCTCAGCACAACACGGATTGATTTAGTTAGACCAGACCGGTTGGTGTTTACTGGCTCTCTGCTCTGTTAGTATTCTTGTGAGGTAGCGTTTAGCTTTGTTGTGCATGCTTGGTTTCCATGGCAGCGACCCAACTGTTAATGCCCTGAAAGCTGTGAGCCTTCCACTGTGTGTCAGCGAGGGTTCAGTTCCCAGGATGGATCACCTGGGGACACAATACCGGGGTCCTGACCCAACGGGGTTCCCAGCTACGCCCTAATTAACTTAATACCAATTAATCTACAAAACTGTGCTCTCCTCTGTCACCTCTGCCTGGTTTGTTGATTGCCGGGGGCCTCGGGCAAACGTGACGGGAATGAATCAGCTCCTGATCCTGATCTACTTAATTGTTGTTAATGATTTTTCTCCTGTAGAAAAGAGACGGACGGGGAACGTTGGGCAGTCATTGGCTTATTCAGACATCCTCATGCCTGGATCCAGGTGGGGAGGTTTCTGTTTGACTCTCCTCCCCGTTTCAGCCAGAGGGCCTGAACGGTTGTTGAACAGTTCGTAGGAAGTAGGAAGTAAACCTTGCTGCAGGAATGCAGGGCATGTCACTGTTTTTCTGCAGTATCATGTTGACGTGTCTTAAACTGCATGCGAGACGTGTGACGTTTTCCATGTTTGATGTGTTTTATCCAGAATGTCCTGGCACTTAAAAATAGTATACTTCATTCATGTAGCATCTCACCCTAGCTATGTTTGTTGTATACCAGCAACGGGTTAACCTAGCAATGCTTGAAACTTATTCTATTGACGTCTTTATTTACCGACAGAGATATATTGTTGTTTCACTTTCTGACAAATGTACTTATTGTCAGTCACTTTGGACAAAAGCCTCTGCTAAATGCCCTAAATATAAATTAAATGTAAATGTACGAACAAACGAGACCTGTTGTTAGTGTGAATAATGTAACCTCTTGGTACCGAACAAACCTTTCTATGTATTTTTTCACAATCTTATCCTATAAGCAGTTATACTACAAAATGTGACTGCTTGATGAGTAAAATGATCGTTTAAATCAACAAACGTGTAATTCATGGAAAGAATTCATACTGGAGCAAAAAAAGATTTGTCACTTGTCATAGACTGCGTACATATTTTTTGGGGAAATAAGGCCCCATGGTGGTCCACTGGAAGGTGCTTGAAGTAGCTTCTCTGTACCGCTCCTTGCATTCTTGCCTTTCACAATAAAAGCCCTAAACATATCCTGTAGAGAGCCAAAAGTGAAGGATGAAATGCATTCTAGGAGATTACTTCAGGACCATGAATGTTGTCTCTGACACACGTCAGGACAAGTTTCTCTTAATGACCATTTTATAGCTGGTCAACAGAATAAATAGTTTAAATAAATGAATCAGAATATTAAAATGGTAATATTATTCAGCTTACATATATGAATTGATTGTGTAGGAATGCAAAAACGGGACAACATAGGATTTTATCGTATACCTTACATTAAGTACATTAAGTGAAAAGAAATCATCTCTTCATTTGACCTCCACTGACTTGCTCCTCATATACATTTTGGCTATTTTGCAAATATTTTGTTCACTTTTAGTTTGTGTCTCCTGTTTCTTACTTTCTTTAATCTGATCACACACAAGCCCAGTTCTTCTTTGGGTGGATTGTTTTATCTATTTTGACTGCATTCACAATGTTTGCAGTCAGAATCTAGTGAATTGGTACTAAAGCAACTCTCAGTTTTGGCTCTGTGCAAAGTCTAAGCTTGCATCACTTTTAAATAGATATTGAGGATTAAAAAGATCATTTTAACCTGGGAATGATAGTATAATCGCTGTGACAGCATCTGATTCATGATTGGCCTCTGGCTCAGTAGACCGGGCCACAAGATATATCAAGGATTACCAAACCACAGAGATTTGATTTGATTATAATTTCTTTATTGAATGTGCGTTTGTTGGCAAACACACTGACATCACAGACATTAACACTCTGGAATGAGTCATCTTTCCCTGCTTATCCCTAGTTGCAAAACTTCCAGCACACGCTATGTATATTATCTTCCTTTCATTATTCATTTTCATATGATCCATAATTCATGTCTGGGTGAAGTGCCTCTTTGTGTGTCCACGGGGGGTTTCATGCCGCTGCAGACGGGCTCCTGCTGCACACTCTGCATCATCTGTCCCAGATTATCAGGGATGAGGAGCAGCACGGAGGGAAACCGGAGGTTACGGCAGCGTTGAATGAGGAGTGGGCGATGAGTGCTGAGTTGGTGGTGGGAGGGGGGATTTCACAGAGCTGATGAAGAGGAAACGAGACTGAGAACAAGATTAAAGGAAGACTTCTTGCCGACGGTTAGATTAGAAGATTGAGATCAGTCTCGTATCTGTTTGTTAGAGAATAGAAATAGACCTTATTTGCATTTATAAATACCGATTATGTATTTTGTGGGAGGAGCCAAACTGACAGCACTACGGTCGTTCTGTCTGCTCACATGAGAGCGCTAAAATCACAAAGAATATGGATCATCTGGACACCCTCGTCAACAGAAGATGGGCTGTCTGACATTTATAAGCTAACAATTAACAATGAGATACTGATCCAATTACATGGATTAAGATTCAGTGGACATTTTCATATATTCTACAGAAACACTAATAACCATACAATTGTAATATTCACTCATTAAGCTACTATGACACCCTCCCTGCAGACTTGTCAGTGCCACAAATCAATCATTGACATGTTCCCATCGTGATGATGTGCGTCGGAGAGTGAACCTTTCGGCAAATACAGACCAGAATTTACTCGGCATGTCTTGTACTTTGACGATATGACACGATACAAAGCTGTGTCATCTCCTCTTTTAAAGAGGAACTTTTCTGCTTTCCCCCTCTCCTTTAGTGTGTTACATTGTTTTTTGTGCATTAAAATGTCTCCAGAGTGTCGAAACCTAAAAACCATGCCTAAAGGGAGTTACTCTTCCCTGCAGGAACTCCTGAACATTTCAATCGCTTCAATTGAAACCTTGCCTTTTCTTCCATAAAGTGGTAATGACACCAAGTAACTCATTTGCATAATATCTGCTCAGCCTCTCGTTTGGCACACCCTCAAACAGTAAGAGTGGAGCTGAGTATGAAGTCACCATGTTGAGAAGACACTGTTTTCCTTTGTATGGAGCAGTCGAAGAACAAGTGGCTAAAATACATGTTTATCACTATTTTTTCAGCAGTACAACTCCTATTGTCTGGTTATCGTAAGAGGTGTGACAAACACACAAAACTGTTGACCAATTTCAACAGAGTGGGCCAGCTGGCCAAATCAGAGCAGACTTTTTGGGAGGGAGGGGCAGGAGATCAAAAGGAGCGTTTCAGAAGCTGATAAGAGCTGCTGCAGCACACCCGGGATGCAACAATAAAGCATCAAAGCATGTAAACATGTTCTGGTAGTAACCTGAAATGCAAGTATGCACCAAATAGGAAGCAGAATAGGTCCTCTTTAACTCTCCCATGGAGGATTTTTCTGTGTCGTGGTTTAGTTTTTATTCTAAACTAAGCTAACTGTTTCCTGGCTGTCGCTTCATATTTACTTTAGACATGAGTAAAATAAGAAAAACATATCTATAAATAGTCCCATATAACTCTGGGCAAGGAAGTGAGTAAAACGCTTTATTTTAAGAATAAAGGATATTGGAGTGGTGAATCACAGAAGATACATGATTGGCAAGTGGGTAGGCTGGCTGACCAGAACTGTCCCAAATATCACAACTTTGATCATTTTGTGCTTGTCCATCAACAGCCATTTGTCGTCCTGTCGAAGTGCCCTCGAGCACAGACATTAAAAGCTTCATTGAGGGTGCATTATCTGTACTCCACTTTTATCAAACTGTTAAATCCTCTTTCACTTGCACCACACAGCTATTTTGCTCTATTATCCTTCTCCCTAAAGGGCAAGTTTACCAGGCCATTTCTTTTAACTTCAAGCTGTATCCAGGAGCAGTGCTATGGAGCGTTTTCCAAAGTGTTTAGCTGTTTGCTAGTGGCAGCTGCTTCGCTGCTATTTTAGAGACAAAGTGAAGTCGTGTGACCTGATTTTCTAATATTGCATAAAATGTGTTTGAAGCAGCACTTTTCTAAAAAGACAAAAAGAAAAAAACCTAACCTAAACATTAAATGCATAAAGGAAATGGGAGCGATGGAGTTATATTTCAGGTGGAGGCCGGCTGGAGAAAGTGAGCATGACAGAATGGAGTGATTATGGCTTATCTCCTCCCATGATGCTGTGTGTGTGGAGGGTGGAGGTTGGGGTCGGGAGGTTTCCTCTCCCCTGGGCTCTGACCCCGACTCTGCTGTTCAATCCAAACCCTATATCATGCGTCCGTGGTTAAACCCCATAATGAGTATGTGGGTGGGGGTCTGACTGGGACCCCAAAGGGAGCAGAGGAGTGTGTGTGTGTGTGTGTGTGTGTGTGTGTGTGTGTGTGTGTGTGTGTGTGTGTGTGTGTGTGTGTGTGTGTGTGTGTGTGTGTGTTATAACAACAGTGGGATTCAACACAAAAGAGCCCGTCTCATGCAGGCCTGACCTACGTCTAGTCGCACCCATCCGCTCCCTCCCTCCATCCTGCCAGCCCTTCTTCCTCCACCTCTTGTCTACCTCCATCCCCTCTTTTCCTCTCTGGGGATCATCCCTGGCTGGATGGAGGTGTGAGGCAGCAGCTGGTTGTGTGCAAAGAAGGGAAGTAGAGGTGGGTGAAGGGAAAAGGGAGGGAAGCATAGAAAATAGGAAAATTGATCTTATTTATGAGTTTTCTGCAACCTTTGGCACAGAGTGCAGCTGTTGCTGCATATCTTTGACTTCAGCAGTGTTTTTTGGCAAATTAGTTATAGATTTATTACCCATGCAGTGCACTCCACATCTGAATTCTTTGTGTGTTTTCATGTCAAGTGAAAAATAAGCATTGTGTAAGTGAGTAATTAGTTATGTTCTTTTACTTAAATGAATAACCAACATATGCATATATTTGCTGTGAATTTGAGATGCTTGATACCACTCTCATGTCTCTGCAACATGGCATCATGACTTTTCGTAAATATACACGCCACTTGGTATCCGCATGTATGTGTACGTTCTGAGCGAAACGACCCATCACATTTGCGTGTTTGTCAGCGCCCTCTAGCGAAACGACCCATCACATCTGCGTGTTTGTCAGCGCCCTCTAGCGAAACAACCCATCACATCCGCGTGTATGTATACGCCCTTTAGGGTTAGGGTTAGGGTTAGGGTTCAGCGTTGATAAACACGCCAAAAGGCGATTGTGCGTAGTGATAACACGCCATAATGGCATACGAGTTGGCGTGTCATACATACGCTACTTCATGCGATCAGTCTGGTCTCTGTGCTAAATTGCAGCCATCAGACAGTTGGCTTAGTATTAGGAAAGGTGGATTTTCATTCCCCGGGTGTCACATACCGATGCTTTGTCACCCCCCATGGCATCTGAAACCGATGCACAAGGCATCTCCAATGTAACTCCAATGTAAACCCATTTGGTGTATATTAGATGCTCAGAGCAACTGCTTCCAGCCGTTCATTCACTCTCTGTGTTGGGAAGAGATCGAGGGGGAAGGATGGCTCAAACCAAAGCTCAACATTTACTTGATTTAAGTTACGTATTAAAGTCGTATTCTTAACTTTCATCACATACATAAGGCATTAAAATCAATTTACCTAAAAATCATTTTAGCCCAAACCATGATCTTTTTCTTAAACTAAGCAAGTTTTGTTGAGAGAAGAAAGAAAAAACGTTCTCTTGTTTATCACCCTTTTTTTCTTCTCTTTTTAACATTTTGCCCTTTGTCCCTCTAGTCTTTATGTCTATTGATGTGTATGTTGGACCCCAATGGTGTCTGCAAAGTCCCAGAGGGAACCTGCTGCCAAACGGTGGTATATCACCATCTGTCTCAACTCTGTGATCACCTGACCTGAAATTGTCAAACTTGACCTTTACCCCTCCACCCTCCAACACGTGCCTGCTGACCTGTGAGCCTGCGCGTGCACACACACACACACACACACAGGCTCAACATGTACATAGCCCCAATGTAGATTAATTGTATGCATAATTGGCTGAACTGTTTGAAGCCTTGCCAAACGATACGCTTCTCTTGGGGTTTTTTTTTCATGCAGGGCTTATTTTTGGCAGCTGGACTTTATGTCTTTTATAAACAGAGAAGCACATATGTGCTATTAATAATAATGTTAGCATAATCATGATAATTGTATAGTCAATTGATGCATTTAAGTTTAGAATCTTGAATCTCAATCTTTAAATTCTTTGGCCGAATTTGTGATGTGATGTGATACTAAATAATAAATAGACAACATTTTATAATTCATGGTCAGTTCTTTTTATGAGACAAATAGCTGTCAATAAATATAATAGTTTTTAAAAGTAGAAAACATGCACAAGTCCAGGTAGTGGCTACGGCATCCAGTACATCAAATGTGGTTCACAACAAGTAGGAAAAGATGTGTTCCTGTTCATGTCACCAGCTGTTCCAGCCCCCACCCTTTGCTCCCGTCGCCTAGCAACCAGCTCTGGCTAACAAGAGAGCGCATAGAAGATGTAACTAATGTTATCTGATTAAGATGGAGCCAGAGATCACATTTTATTCTTTTTACTTTATATTATGATGAGGGAAATGCACATAATTCTGTGTATCGGCCTGATGCACCAAGCCGTTGTGTACATTGGGTTCATGGAAATCAAAAGGCCGCCCGTGGGTTGATATCCGCCGCCGGCTCTGATAGAATGGATAGGAATTCACAACAGCCGATTAGTCTATAAGTAATTAGAGGTAATCTTCCTTATAAGAGGTTTGCTTTGTTACCATGACAACTCTGTTGCCAGTAAGTAATGTTAATCCCAATGTTTCTTAATGGTGGGCTAACTTAGGACACGTAATGACGTTACGCACATGTTTTGCTATCACACTAAACTAAACTTAAAACATAACAATTCACTGCAAGAAAATGTAGACAAAAAATGACTCCTCATGAGATTCAATTAGCCTGTTTCACCTTCCTCCCGACCATAACACCTCAAAGCCGACCAGCCTTCCAACTAATACTTGACAGGTTTTGCTCTTCCATGCTGTGTTCACTGTGCTGAACTTCTGGCGATGAATACCGACTCTGGCCAATCAAAAAGAAGGGGGTGGAAGAAGAAAAGGAGCGTGGAGGAGATGATAATGTTGCTGTCTGAATACTCAGGGCGGCCAGAAAAAAAACTGGGCCTGGGATAACTAAACTAAACAAACTATTTAATTACGTACACGGCGCCAAGCATTGCCACAATTCCACTTCAATGTTCAAAATTCTATTCGTCTCCATGACATTGAGGAGGAAACACGATTCAGAAGTGGCACCTCAAACTCTGGGCCAATAAATGGAGTCAGATAATGAATAAGGGAGAATCTGTTGTTGTTGTGAGTTGACTGAACTGACCCTCTAAAGAGCTTGTCTGGAGGAAACGCATTGAGGAAAAATGACTACAGTTTGCATTTGTAAATAAAATGTTCTTCTACCCAGTAAATAACAAGAAGCACGTGAGCATGTCCGTGTCTTGGTGGTTGCTGCCACATGTAAGTAGAAATGTGTTGACTTTACTGTGAGCTCATGGAGGAGCTGAATGTAGTTATTTAGCAACTGCCTCTTTTATATGCGTGTGTCAGTTTTTCCGTTTTTCTCACATTCCAGCGAGTGGAGGTAACACAGCTGTACACTACCATTATAAAACCAAGAGGAACGTTGTGGTCGGCTCTGCTGGAAGTCTCGTCTGCTGCCCGGGCAAATGCTCCGTCCGCAACTCACGTTTTTACTGGCGCGCCAAGGCGAACCAGACTTCTGCTGCTGCTCGAGACTTCACCCCATCATGTTTCTTAGCTGTCACTTTTTTGTGGCCACTTTCTCCGCTTTCTGAGCTCACTGGTTGGGTTTTGCCTTACAGTGTTTGAGTGTTCTGGTTTGTGCTGATTCACCTCTTAGTTTTGAGTGTAAATATTCCCTCGCCGTAGTTCCCAACACTGTAAGTAGCATTCCCGTAATAATAGAGATAAATCTTATAATCGCTCTGTGTTCGTTTGATTTATGACGTGTCAAACGAGCTCTATCCACGACTGTATCCAGGAAACACCAAAGTCTAAATAATGTGATTAAGTGAATTCCAATAATAACTTAACCAAATCAATGCGGTGTTATTTTTGAACTCCGTCTTCCTCAGAAGTTCCACGAATACTTGTGTGAAGGAAGCTGCAGAGCGTTGATGAGGAGTGAGAGATAACGTTGGATGAATCAAGCGG
The DNA here is from genome assembly GCF_963514095.1 of Eutrigla gurnardus. Taxonomy (NCBI): domain Eukaryota; kingdom Metazoa; phylum Chordata; class Actinopteri; order Perciformes; family Triglidae; genus Eutrigla; species Eutrigla gurnardus. The sequence goes on along the minus strand of NC_139922.1, from coordinate 11,148,579 downwards.
AAGGCTGTGGGTTGTGATGAATTACCTGAATGCAGCTCAGGCCTTTTTCCAACAGCAGCCTTATGGCCCCTGAATAGCAGGAAACCAGCCGTATAAATAGCTCTATGGCCTTATGCCGGATGCAGATCATCACAAATCATCACACATGGTCATGGCGAGAAGGAAACAATACGTTTCCAGAAAAGAAGCTTATGGACATTGTATTCCATGCTTATTTTAATTCCCCATTCCTTTTGGATAAGTTTTGTGATTTGATTTTGTTTGAAATTCACAGAAATGAGGAACGGAGAGTCGTGAGTATAAACATGACACAGGCAGTTAAATTCCAAATTCAGAGCATTTAGTTGAGGCATTGCCTCCACGTGGATCTCAACATGGTGAGATGGTCGGCAGCTAGCACCCAACGGCAACAGTGCTGACAGAGCTAACAGTGCTAACTTGGGCAGGGTACGCATGGGCGCATTACACCACGGCCGTTAGCATGCCAGTGCATGCATGCATTAACTTGAATACATGACCAACAACACACACAGAGGGCTATCAACTTCACTCTCAGCTCCTAACGTCAATACTCCACTATATTATATCTTCACATAGCAAATAGTTGTTTTACTGCGATATCAATTCTCTGAATTTCAGAATTTAGCACCTTTTTTCAGGAAGGGGTGGAAGTGTCATATAGATGTGACATTTTTAATTCATTTAACTATTATCTTATTTATACTACACTCAACAAAAATATAAACGCAACACTTTTGTTTTTGCTCCCATTTTTCATGAGATGGACTTAAAGATCTAAAATTCATTCCAGATACACAATATTACCATTTCTCTCAAACATTGTTCACAAATCTGTCTAAATGTGTGATAGTGAGCACTTCTGCTTTGCTGAGAGAATCCATCCCACCTCACAGGTGTGCCACATCAAGATGCTGATCTGACATCATGATTAGTGCACAGGTGTACCTTATACTGCCCACAATAAAAGGCCACTCTGAAATGTGCAGTTTTGTCTCACAGCAAAATGCCACAGATGCCACAAGCATTGAGGGAGCGTGCAATTGGCATGCTGACAGCAGGAATGTCAACCAGATCTGTTGCTCGTGCATTGAATGTTCATTTCTCCACCATAAGCCGTCTCCAAAGGCGTTTCAGAGAATATGGCAGTACATCCAACCGGCCTCACAACCGCAGACCACGTGTAACCACACCAGCCCAGGACCTCCACATCCAGCAGGTTCACCTCCAAGATCGTCTGAGACCAGCCACTCAGACAGCTGCTGAAACAATTGGTTTGCATAACCAAACAATTTCTGCACAAACTGTCAGAAACCGTCTCAGGGAAGCTCAACTGCATGCTCGTCGTCCTCATCGGGGTCTTGACCTGACTCCAGCTCGTCGCCGTAACAGACTTGAGTGGGCAAATGCTCACATTCGATGGCATCTGGCACGTTGGAGAGGTGTTCTCTTCACGGATGAATCTCGGTTTACATTGTTCAGGGCAGATGGCAGACAGCGTGTGTGGCGTCGTGTGGGTGAGCGCTTTGCTGATGTCAATGTTGTGGATCGAGTGGCCCATGGTGGTGGTGGGGTTATGGTATGGGCAGGCATCTGTTATGGACGAAGAACACAGGTGCATTTTATTGATGGCATTTTGAATGCACAGAGATACCGTGATGAAATCCTGAGGCCCATTGTTGTGCCATACATCCATGAACATCACCTCATGTTTCAGCAAGATAATGCACGGCCCCATGTTGCAAGGATCTGTACACAATTCTTGGAAGCGGAAAATGTCCCAGTTCTTGCATGGCCAGCATACTCACCGGACATGTCACCCATTGAGCATGTTTGGGATGTGCTTGACCGGCGTATACGACAGCGTGTACCAGTTCCCACTAATATCCAGCAACTTCGCACAGCCATTGAAGAGGAGTGGACCAACATTCCACAGGCCACAATTGACAATCTGATAAACTCTATGCGAAGAAGATGTGTTGCACTGCATGAGGCAAATGGTGGTCACACCAGATACTGACTGGTTCTGAGTCCCCAGACCCCCAATAAAGCAAAAAAAATGCATATTTCAGGGTGGCCTTTTATTGTGGACAGTCTAAGGCACACCTGTGCACTAATCATGATGTCAGATCAGCATCTTGATGTGGCACACCTGTGAGGTGGGATGGATTATCTCAGCAAAGCAGAAGTGCTCACTATCACACATTTAGACTGATTTGTGAACAATGTTTGAGAGAAATGGTAATATTGTGTATCTGGAATGAATTTTAGATCTTTAAGTCCATCTCATGAAAAATGGGAGCAAAAACAAAAGTGTTGCGTTTATATTTTTGTTGAGTGTATATAAAAGTTACATCAGTAGAACCTACTCTTAAATCAGGGCTGGGTATCGGTACTGGATAACTTCAAAATGACCCAGGAATAAGTATTTAAACCTGCCAAATGACACTTGCATTCCATCCATTTTGTGCCCTGATCTGGAACAAACCATCACCTGAGACTAATTTAGGCTGCAGAACAAGATAAAGGTTGAGTTCACAGTGAAAGGTCATCTTTTACCTGACGTAGACACACAGCTGTTCCTGTTTAGATGCAATCACCACTTGAAATGAAATGTTGCATCTGCTGAATGTACAAACAGGCATAACAGTGTTAGAAAGCGACACATAGTGTTGTATGAACAGCTTGTTAACACAGAATCCAACTGTACCAAAGGTATCATTACAGGCTTTAGGCCATTGTGAAGTAGAATTCCTACTGATGTGAAATAATGATGCAGCATGAACCGTAAATGTTTTAATTTACTCTACTTTACCGTAAGCAACTGATGATGTTGAGTCTTCCAGGGGCCCCGTGATGATTTCCTCCTCTCTGAAGTCCAGCGATTGGACCGAGGGTCAGAGTCGGAGCCCTCATGAGCTTCCTCCTCTTTAACTGGAAGTTGTTGAAAGAACAATCAACCAGCACAGGTGTGGCTGTAAACAACAGTCAGCCTGCTGTTTAAATGTCTCTTTATGGCATGTGAGGCTGTGGAAAACATGTTCCTCTGTGGGGGAAATACTTGTTCTGTTACAGAAGAAGGGAAGCAACAAGGTTTATGGACGTAATTATGAGCATTCTGGCAAAAGCTCAATAAGCTGAACCTGAATTGAAAAGCAAAGTGCTCTGAGGAGTTTGTGAATACTTTTGCACTTTTGAGAGTTTGTGTTTTGAAGGTGTGGGTGTGCAGGGGGGTTATTTTGATGCTGGCCTCAGGTAGCAGATAAGAGAGAGGTTATGTAACCAGAGAAATTAGGAGCTGCCAACACTCACACTGCTCGTGTTAGAAGAAAGTACACACCTCTGCTCCACACTTACTAAATAAAGGCACAGCCAGACACGAAAGCTTTGTCTTCGTGAGAGGTAGACTCAAAACACACTTTGCCGTGTCTGATTTCAAGCTTTCCCTCGTCGCTCTGGCTGTTGCTGCTTTAGGAAGATGAAGATTTCCTTTGTGAGGCTTCAGTTGGTGCACCATAGACGATGTTCTTGCATTTAGACATGATGATAATTGGATGAAATACAGGTTTTGTGTTTCAAGATAGTGACAATACCTCAGCTATGTTTGTTTGAGTGTATAAACTGCAAGAGATATAATACTCTGATCCCACATTTCCAGTGTTTGGTACGACACGGCTCTACTCAACACTCTTTTTGAGTGATTGAGATGGTACCTGGTACTTTTGTTTTTGTATCGGTCGAGGTTCCAAGTGAGCTTAGTCAATACTAGAAGCAATTTAAAACACTGCAGAACACTGATTGTTCTAAAGAGAATCATCTCCAGAACTGTTACAAAACAAAACAAAACTACCATTTTTAAATGTCCAAGTTATAAAATTATTTTATTCACTTAGATTTTAAAAAGTGCGTTTCACGCACAAATACGCTATACACTCAGGTTACGTCCAAAATCACTCACTCATACTTCTACTCACTATCCACTCACTACTCACTATATACTGCATATTATGTAAAATGAAAAAACACTTTCACTACTACTCATTTGTTTCCATGTCATTTTCTTTGTGCCGTAATTTATATCACAGCTGTTGCACTATTTAATTGTGCTAGATAGAACAGTGGCTGGTGGACCATCCCATGCACCCATTTCGGGTCTATTTGACTCTAAATGGACCATAAGCAAAGCAAAGAGAATGCAAAGTCTAAGGCACTTCAGCATTGGCTTCACTTTTCAGAACCAGAGGTTGCTGCCTAAGAGATGCATGAAACCATGCAAGGAGAGAGGAAATATGTTTTGAGAGAAATGAGAAGTCCTTTCCTCTGAAGCATCAAGTGAAGCAACATCTGTTTCTGATGATAACAGATGGATCAGCCGTCAGTTCTACGGATTTTTGATGAAGTTGTTACTAATAATAACAAATAAACAGATATTATCACTTGCAGAGTTGCTCTCTTTAGTCTCTATCCATTCATGATCCTCCTCTATCTTTTCCCATGGTAAAGGAAGGACCTATCGTGCTCTCCCTCTGATTGGCTTACCTGATTTTGGTACACTAACCAACCTCAGTCATCATGACTAACCTAATCAACCAAACCAATGAAGGCATCAACATTTTAGCTTTTGACTTTGGTGTCTGCTAACACGTCAAAATCATATTGATTTTTCATAACACCTTTAACGCAATTGTACTATAATACACTTTCTATGAATATATTGTAGGAAAATATATTTTAAGAGAAAGTTGCATCTAAATACTAATTATTTCAACTTTGTTGTTTAATTTATTTTGGTATATTTAAAAAAATGTATGCTCAATGCAAAAATTATGCTAAAAATATTATTGTAACAGTGCTGCACGGTGGTGTAGTGGGTAGCACTCTCGCCTCACAGCAAGAGGGCACCAGGGTTCGATTCCCGGGTCGGCCCCGGGTTCCTTCTGTGTGGAGTTTGCATGTTCTCCCTGTCTAAGCGTGGGTTCTCTCCGGGCTCTCCCGCTTCCTCCCACAGTCCAAAGACATGCAGGATGGGGATAGGTTCATTGGTGACTCTAAATTGCCCGTAGGTGTGAATGTAAGCGTGAATGGTTGTTTGTCTCTACACGTCGGCCCTGTGATAGACTGGCGACCTGTCCAGGGTGAACCCTGCCTTCGCCCAATGACAGCTGGGATCGGCTCCAGAAAATGGATGGATGGATGGATGGATATTATTGTAACAATGCACTTGAGGCACATTTTAAAAATGTATGAATTAATTGGAATAAGCCAGAAGTTGAATTGAGCATACTATTACTACAACAAGAATATACGGTATATTGCTTATATATTAGCAAGACACTCAATACATTTTAAATACACTCATAACACAAATGAAGCAAACATTAATTTAATTAATCAAGCATGTATTTTCATAAAAACATGGCCAGGTACTTAAGTGTACTAAGTAAACTTGAAGTTGTTCCATTTAAGCCCATAAAAGTTCACTTCAATTGTGCTTTCCTGCTATTTAAATTCTACTATAAACACTCATGATTGGTGTGTCTCCAAGTACACTCAACTAAACTAAAAGTTAATGTATTTATTCTTCAACAGGGGAATGAAGGGTAATGGGTCGCAGGTCAGACATTTTAACTTTCTATTTCCAGAGACTAATCTAAATTCTGTCTCTCGCATGCACACTGTGTCTGTTAAATCCACAGCATCCGCCACCAAACACCTGCAGGCACAATGTGATTGTACTGTGATCGCCTCACAAGCAGCTCCAGGCTCCTCTTTGATGGGTGGCAAGTATACTCGTTGCATCACTCTCACTCTTATCGACACTTATCCAGACGTTTAGCCTCCCCTCTTCAATGGAAAGGAAGACTTGGAGAGGAAAAACACTCGGGTCTTTCTGTGGAGAAGAAAACAGTGTTTATCCTCATGGGAACAGCGTGGTCGTATCCTCCTCTGCACGCACGTGGAGAGTGAGGGGAGGAACACAGTGGTCTCTCCTTAGAGTTGAGGTCATCCTGAATTAGTTAATTAAAGCAGGTTGTTGCCAAAACATTAGCTCATCCCCCAGCTTGTTTTGTCATTAGCTGAACCCAAGCCCCTCCGCTGGCCCCCTCTCCCTTTTGGAGAACACGAAGGAGGCACATCATGCATGCATTTTGGAAAAACTGCAGCAGAGCTATACATTTATTAACTTTCCTGCTTGTCAGCTTCATTCACATCTAATGTTTTATTTTAGGCTGAAAATGTTGAGTTTCTGCATAGTGTAGTATGTTGTCTCTCTTTCAGGGGCCTAGTAATCCTGTAATAGCTCAGTCCATTCCTTTCTGTTATGTCATGATTACACTATCCCTACAGAATATTGTATCGTAATGATGTAATATTATTGTAGTACATAGAAGGTTACAAAAGGCTGATAGCATCCATAGACTTCACTCACTAAGATGAGTTCATTGACTATTTCAGAATACGTCTGTGCTGTGATGAGATAATGCAGTGGTTAAAAAAATACCCCAAATATCATGTATTTCCACATAATACTCCATTGTACACACTATCTTTGTTTTGGGGTGTTTCTTGCTTGTGCTTCTTCCTTTTATTTTATTGAGTTACATTCTTTGTACGAGTCTTTGTTTTGATCCAAGTCCAACATTTGGCAAACGACAGAAGAATAACATTCAGTTTGACAGATAATGTATTTTATTGTATATCATCTGTGTATAAGTGATGATTATTGTAAAATAAAAACTACAAGTCATAAAAAAAATCAATAATGTGTGTCTACATTTCTTGAAGTAAATGTTCATATGTTTTCATATCACATTTGCAGAAATTGCAATTATTCCAATAAATTAAATCTGAGTCTAATATGCCTTTATTTAAAATAATTTATTTAGGTGGCTCGTGAAGTATATTTTGTTGAATTAGGCCTGATGAAAATGTGTTTTTTTTTCTTGCAATTTAATGTGTAAAACATATTCCGTAAAGTCCATTAAATTATGTTTTGTTCATGTTCCTGCATGGTACAATACTTTCTTGAAATTATTTCTTAGGAGATTATTGTTACATATAGGTTCTGTAATGACTAGCCTACCTCTACTTGTTTATTCTTCTTTAATATAGTCATTGTCTAATAAAACTGTACATTTCCCTGTCATTTTGCTGTGGATTTTATTTTCTTCATTCCACAAAGTAGTATTTATGGGGGCCTGAATTATGTTAGTAAAGCTGCACAATCCCTATTTGAATTTCCTTGGAAAGTCCTGAAACAATGATACCACTGAGGGCTGCACCTGTGGAGCACGAGACACGTCTGACAAAAGAAACGCCTGTTCAACGTTTAGTTGGTTCAAACTGTATCGGCGTGTTATGGTTTAGTCTCGCGAGAAGACGTGGTTACCAGGGTACCGGGCAAGCTGCATCCTCCAAAACTGTAAAAGTCCCTGGCCAACCAATGAGGGGAGACCCGACCGTACCAAAGTGGGGGTCATTTTAGGGGTGTCTTTCTTAAACAAACTATACTGCAAAGTTAGTACAGCATTTTAGAATTACAGAATCGACGGCTTATCAATCATCACTTCCTCCTACAGATCTGTTAATTATTTTAAAGGTGTTTCATTTGCGTACGAAGCCCAGCTACGTCATTTGTTCCGGTGTGGTCGGTCGGACTTCGTTCGTAGTTTCCGCCGCGCCAACATTGAAAGTTTTAGGTGAAAGTGGATATTGTCTGTCGTTGGTATACGGTCAATACGACGTTGTATCGATTAATAACTGCTTCGACACACGAAAGTAACTACACGTCTTCTTTAGAAGAGCTGGAGACGCGGGTGAGTTTCATCGTGTGTGGAACAATAAATGTGGCTTTTTTATGATAACTTTAGCGTAATGAACGTTTGTTAAGCTGAACGAAAAGGAAAGAACAGAAAGCAAGGCGTCGAAGTCCCTTCACGGCCCTTTACAGTCGGTTAGATGTTTATTTGAAATATAACGTTACGGTCGACAATACAATAGTTATTCCCATTCAGTACTACACTATAGGTACTAAAGGCTACCAGCTTGCGTCATTGTTCCAAGTAGGCCTCTATATATATATATATATATATATATATATATATATATATATATATATAACAGTGACCAGTCATGTAAATGGCCATGTTGTAAATCTTGGAACAATGAATATAGGGGTTTATGACATTCTCTGTAATGTCCACAGCCTCATTTAACCTGCAGAAGGTCTCCAAACTGTCTGAGACCACCTCAGCTCCTCTGAATCAGCTCCAGAGTTGTCTTCACTGGGGGGGCTGTTGTTGGGAAACCAGGCTGGGATTCCCAGGAGAATGTAAAAGAGATGTGTGTTTACTTGACGCCTGTTGCATTAAAAAGAAGAGGAAGTCCACCTCAGTGCTAGAGGATATGAGTGCTGTGTGTGTTGTATATACACTCAGGTTTTCACCCGGGTGACCAGAGCTACTACTCTGTCTCCATCAGAGGAGGAAGTGGAGGCCTGTTGGGCCTGTGCTGCTGTTGAGTCAGATGTCTTCCCGGTTTGAGTCTCATGATCTCTTCCCCCTTTTTTTGCCGGGAGGTCGAAGGTCAGTTTCAGCTACAGATTCGTAACCTAATAATCTGACTGAATTGCCATTTGGCATGTTTTGCTTTACCACTTTTGATTCAAATAAATTCAGCTGAGCTACTGGATATTTACCATCCTGTGATGAAAATAACGTGAAAATAGTGTACTGTGTTTGTTAGCGGAATAACTGGTTCACACTCACAATAGACCTGCAAAAGCTGTTCATCTTGGGCAACAGCAACAAACACGCCACCTTGTAATTTCCCCACTTGATCAATTCTAGGCCAGGAACATGCATCCTGCAGTCTAGAAAAGCCAGTTTGCTTGTCAGCACAGAGTATTTTTTACTGGCCCTTCCAGAGCGACTGTTCATCATGGGGGGAAAAACAAGAAACACAGTGGGCTGAATGTATTTCCTATATCTTAATGGAAAAAACATCCCACTTTTCAAACGTTAATGACGGTGCGTGGCAGAGTGCATATAGCAGTGGTGCAGAACTGCCTACTGTTTTTCACATCTGTCTTTTGAAGAATCCACAGAGACTTTGTTTCTTTCATTCAGACAAGGCGAAGCATCAACTGAGCATGGCTTGGTGATGTCTGGAAAGAAGCTTATGAGGGTTTTAACTAAAGACAGAGACCAACCACAACCCACTAGTGTCCTGTCCAGGGTCTGTACTTTTACACCAGTGGTATCAAAGCAGGAGATTGGCTTCTGCTTTTATTTATGGACTTGGAAGATGTTGGCTGTTCATACTCCTCTGGTAACAGAGCAGTGATGTTTGGGCTGATCCAAAATAAGTCCAGTGTGAAGATGTGCTGATTTTTCTCTGTTTTATATTATTGTAATTTAATGTCTTTGGGTGTTGGACTGTTCATTGGACAGAACAAGATGTCACCTTTGGCTCTCAGCAGCAGTGAGGGGCATTATTTGTTATTTGCTGCCATTTTATAGTCAAAACAACAAATTGATAAAGAAAGTAATGGGCAGATGAATTAATTAAAACAATTGTTATTTGCAGGCCTGCACTGGACATGTGTTGTTGACTTAACTTGTGGAATATCTCTGAAGACTTCTTAGTAACTGCTGAGGCTCTAACGAGGAAGAAATCCATCTTTAATGTTCAGGTTAAAAAATATGAATCAAGAGATTACTAATTTTGTGGCAAAAACAAATGCATACCTAGCAGTTATAAGATGAATGCTTGTAGATTTTCACATTGTTTGATGTTCACAAGCTTTCCTGTCTCAGAGGCTCTCAGAGAATCTTTTTTTTTTCTCTCTGTCTACCTTTCCTGTTGTTAACTTCTCAGTATTTTGGTCAGCAGTGTGAATTGAGCTGGCTATGGGAAAAACATAGGGAAGCCTTTCTAATTAAGGGCTACGGAGTAGATGTCAGTGTCTGTAATATTACAGTTTGTGCTCAACTGCCACACAGACGGTCACGCTGGAACATTTAATCTGGACTGTTACATCAGCTTGGTGTGATGGCATGTTAATAGAGAAGCTAGCCGCTGTTGCTAATGTATTCTCTGTGGGTGGTGGTGTTCTCCGTTTTCTCTCAGCTCATCCAGAGGGCCTATATGACACCAAGCCTGTGATTAGCTGGAAAATATCACATTTTTCCTACCAAACCTACATACCATCCATCACAATGAAAAGCCAGCAAATAATAGTGTGGCCTCGGCTACGTTCCGCTCCACTTGCTGTGGCCTATTATATTACAGCCAGCATCATTGTTGCAGACCAATGTAGGAAAATGTGTTGTGTTTTTCTTTGCAGAGTGCAGACTGGCCATTCTTAGATGTTACACTCAAAGGCTGGATTGTACCAACAAGGATGAATTTAATCTACAATTAGTTCTAAGCAGAGTCTCACAAAACTTGGTTTAAAATGTGTGAATCCAGATTTAACTTTAAGCAGCACAATTAACAACCTCATCTCTATTTGGTGAATCCAAGTTTAAACCTAATTGAAATAGTTTAATCCATATGGAAATGTTTGCTTACCTAAGTTAAAATGGATAAATAAATATATTTGCATGCTGTTGGGAAGTAATGAGTACACTGTAAACTAGCCAAAAAGTCAGTTTCTGAGCTTTACTTTCCTTATGATGACTCGGCAGCATAGACCGCATATAAGAAGAGAACGTAGTTATCGTAAGGTAACCCATTGGTTTGTGGACTATGGTTTTGAAGCCTCAACATTTTTTGTAACCAGTGAATGGAAGTGACAATATTTGGGCTGCGAAGGAGGAGCAGCAACCTTACTGGATCTGGATCCATCTGGATTCTGGTCTGAAGCTGTTAACATAGTTAGCTTCATAAATTTACAGCTAAGTGTTAAAGTAATCTTACTTGCATTGGTAGCATGTTAGCGACTGTAGCGACAGAGGAGTCGCACCTGATGGCCAGGAGAGGGAATACAAGTTTTGGGCACTTCAGCGTTGGCTTCACTTTTCAGAACCGGAGGTTGGTGCTTGCTCGGCAGATAAGTTCTAATTTAGCAGTAATGAAAAAAGACACTTCCTGTTGGTCCAGTCTAGATATGGGATGATATGAAAATTTCACAACACAACAGAATCAGATTTAATCTATGTTTAGAGTAAAAACCAAACTGACGATGATTCCAAGGTAAACCAATCAGGTTTAAAAATATCTCCTTGTTGGTGCAACCCAGCTATGCATGAAGCGAATACAATGAGTTCTATTTTGGTCAAATGTTCCCAGGCTGAACGAGTGACTCAGAAGCTGCATGGCTTCAGTTGTCACACTTACTGTCTGGTTGCTGTCAAAGTGTTGTTTTGCTGACTGTGCCAAGTCCTGACGGGAAGACAAACGCATCGCCGATGACAACGCTGTGTTGCTCTTCCTGTTTCTCTTTCTCTGGTGTCCTGTCTGCCTCTCAGTCTCTGTTTGGCTGCCCTGTGTTGCTACCTGTGTTTGGCCGTCTTATGTTGCCAAGTTATCTCCTACACTTGGCCAGAGTATACAACATATCCACTCACTCACACACACTCACACACACTCGCACACACACACTGAGCCACAGATACAATCTGGCATCATGCACTGTTTAAGCACTTATTTAATGTGGATGAAACAGATTCTTTATCTATATTCAAGATGTGACGGATCACTCTTAGGGCCTTTAGAGTGCAGGTTTGCCTTCTTGCTGGCTTCACAGTCAGGTTAAGCCCTCTCTGGCCTATATATCCAAGACAGTAGGAGTCATGTGGCTGGAGTTCCCATCTGCCATTGGCCCTTGGGTGCTCTCAGTTTGGACCAGTCTCCCCCTGAGGAATGAGGTCAGTGTGACTCCTTGTCCCGGCAGGCTGCGTCTGTGTCTGTGCTGAACTCTGGAGGTCAGCAGCTCAGGACACGCATGCGGATCGCTCACGTGCAAACAGCTCCTGTTGCAAGACGTTGAAGTTGTGACCTGGAGACCGACTGACAGCGCTTTGCTCAATGAGAGGTAACATAGAAAGGAAGACCTTGTATGATATCCGTGTCCTGCAAAAGATAATTTTTATTTCAATCCAGTTGACAGCTGGACTGGCCTCTGAAGGCTGATCTACTGACTTTATTCTATTTTGTTGTCTGTGTTTGCCAGGTGAAGGAACACAAGTGGTGTTTCTGTTTCCTGCTATTTATACTGTATGTCAACAGCCCACACAGACGGATTGAGTCATTTATCATAATTGGGTCAGTGTGTGGAAAGCAGACACTTGTGACTAAATCAACTATGACTGCTTACATACAATATCAGGTTTGATGAGTTTGTTCGTCTATGATACGTCACAAAGTGTGTGTTCACCGGCTTATCTTTGTGAGTCCCTCACACACCCAGAATTTGTTGGATCAGATGGAAAGAGCATGTGTGTGCAAATATACGCATGGGTGTGTTGGCTCATGTATTTTTGGAGGGATCTTCCTGGTCCACCATGTGCCCCACCCTGCCAGGAGACAAATGAGGCATGCCAACCGTTCTTTCCTCATGCACTCCCATTTTTTTAAGTCCATGCTTTCTGAGTGCACGTGACTCGGTGCCTTCGGTTGTTTTGAGGTCGCCATTTAGCGACATGCTTCTTGTTACCCTGCCCCCTCCACACTGGGCCCACTGACCTACTAACCAGAGAGCTCAATCAAACAGCTTTTAACACGTCTCTGCAGATCCCTGGGATCAGTTTTACAACGCTATCTTGATGTAGCTAAACTCTCTGCAGAGTTGTATGTCACGGTTTTACAGTCTAAATAAACTTCAGAGGAAAAGGTCAAGATGTGGTTGTCCTTTGCAGTTTAAATCAGGCGGGCACTTCCATTTCTGAAAAGTGAAGCCGACGCTGAAGTTCCTTAAACCTGCGTTTTCTGCTGGCCGTCAGTTGGAGTCTCCTCTGGTTGGAAAAATAAGCCTGATTGCATTTTCCCTATGATAAAATGACTCTACTTCTCACTTGATTTATTATCTCAGTAAACATTTTAAACATGAGTTTATGGTCTCATTTATTAGTTTCAAGTCTTAGTCAATACAACATGATGTTATTGTGGAAATATGTAAATGTCAGATTTTGAGTCAAATAGACCATAAAGCAGGGTATACTTAAGTGTGTTGCTACATTATGATTAACAGGTTGCTACCACAGCGTCTCTACCACTACGTCTCTACCGTCACAACCATCACTAGCACGCTTCCAATGCAATTAGCAACTAAAATTACAATTAGCCGTATAATGGTGAATTATGGAAGCTTCTGGTGTCACGTTAACAAGATGGATACGTCCTCTTATATACAGTCAATGGAAGGGATTTTCAACTATATTGTTCAGGGAATATTCAGAATTTCAAAGGACCAGGAGACATTTTCCCTGACCCCCTCGACCCCTTTTTTCTAATTTTATATTTATTGGGTCCAATTTCTGAGATTATGACTTTCTTACAGATGTTTAACTGAATCTGTTTTAGGCATGCACCAATATTTCTTTCTAGAACAAGTATGCTTAATAACACTGTTACAGTGAGAACAACGGGCCTTATTCACTAACTGTTCTTATAAAGAATTGTTTTCTCAATAACCACGAGCAGTTTTCACAAACATTCTGACATTTAGCAACATTTTCTTATTTGTTTTCTCAAGTAAAAACATAATCTCCTCACACTCAACAGTACACTTACAAACATTTGAGTCACATGGTTTAGCAAAAATAATTGGTTATTGCGTTTTATTCGTTGTTATCCTGGGCTTGGTGGAATCCCTGACAGAGTTACGTTATTCCAGGCGGACAAACAGCTGATAACCTCACAGCTGAACTAATTGATGTTGACCAGATACTTGATACTGATATCGGTGCATCTCTAAACTGTTTGTTTTGAAATCTAAATCTGTGAAATAAGAATAGACTTGGAAGACTTATTCAGGTGATGGGTCAGATGATGCTCCCGGACATTTAACAGTCAGGTCCTTAGAAGGACTTATGCTATATTGGACTGCCAGGACCATCCACACCTGGCGGAGTTTAAGCTTTCACCCTCAGGATGTCGATTCAGGACACCCACTATGACAACTAAGGGATTCCACGTCTCCTTCATCCCAATCGCTATCACTAAGCGCTAGACTCCCTTCGTTGCACTTCCCTTGCACATTTGCACTATAGTTCACGTGCATTTGGTATGAATTTTGATTTCCCTGCTCTTCCTTTTTATTGTGCTGATGTGTGTGTCTCGCTTTCCATTCTAAAATGAAAATTGATTGAAGTGAGCTTTCGATTTCAGCCTTTGGAGTCAAAAACTTAAAAATGGTATCATGGATGTTGAGAATCTTGACACCCCCTCAAATGTTTGCTTTTTTTGTTGTCTTATATATAATTTTTTTCTTTTAGATTGTTTTAGACAAAGCAGGCAAATTGAAAATGTCTCCTGGCCTTTGAGAAATGGTGACGGGCATTTCTCATACTTTTTTCTCACATTACGAAAGGATTCAGCTAGAAAAAAACTGGTACATTAATAAATAATGAAAATCAATGATTATATTATTATTATTACATTATTATATCATCTAAATGTCAGGTTAAATTGGCCTTCCATTTTGATTATTTAAAAAAAAAACTGTCTCCCGTGAATCCCACAACTTGAAATGCAATTCTAAATCAGTGTAGGACCCCTTGAATACAGAGTAGAAATGGGCTCTGTTAATATAATCTTCTTTAAGCATTCATTTAAATGGGCTTTTTGCAGCATTGCCAGCAATGGCCTTGTACAAGCAGAGATATTAAAGGAATATAGTTGCTCGTGCGATCTGTTTGGTGTAATCTCTGTTGACAAATGTGTTGTTGTGTCATTGAATATCACATCATATCACCTAATCCAGGCTGAGATCATTTGCCCTTTTCATGCAGGTTAAAGTCCCTCGAAGTAGTTTAATACACTTTATTACATTGTTGTCCCTGCTGCTAGCCAGCATCTGCTATATTTGATTTTATAGAAGGGGTCAAGGGGTTTGAAACAAGTCACGTTTTGCCCTAAAGAACTGTCAATGTTTAAACAAGCCCAAAATATTTGCTTTGTCTGTTTACATCACGTTTGAGTATGGAAAAGTCAACATACAGAGAATGTGAGTGTCCTGATACGTCCCTCCTGACATTTGAATTTCAACTGCCATCTATTATCACTCATGAAAGAATCCGATTTACATGGCCATGTTCAAGACCTGAATTGCAAATGTGAGCAGATAAGTGTTCGGACCGCATCTGCCTGTGCTTGTCCATTTAAAAATAAGTCTCAAGATCGTTCTCACTCGGCCCTTAGTCTGATTTTTCGCAGGCAATTGATTCCAATTTGATATCCTCACCAACTGAGGATGCAGGGTGTCAGAGACGGGCCTGTTTGGGCATGCCGAGCAGTAATGTGAGCAGTAATGTGAGATGGCAGCCTGGTGTGGCCCTGCATTCGTGGAATGTGTGTGTGTGTATATACACCGAGCGATGAAGCTTATGACTTTGGTATGAGAGAAAGGAGCAAGAGCTGCATTAACTTTACACCCCTCACCCTCAGTGGACACTATAACAAGACATTTCTGATGCTGATGAATCAAAACAAGAGAATTTTGAATTAGTGTGGTGTGTGGTGTGTGTGTGTATGTGAGATAAACATCCACTGGGGTGTCAATTAAGGTCTCATTGTGTGACTCAGTGAGCGTGTGTGCATCATGGATCAGAGAGTATTTGGCCAAATGAGAAGGCACCACACACTCACACTAATACTCTTAATCCACCTGCCTCCTGTGTGTCGTGGCATTAAGGTGTGTGTTCTCATGGAGGTCTGGCACAGAGCTTGTGTAGCTTTCAAAAGACATGAGAAAAACTGCCAGAAGCAGATGAAGAAAGTTGAAAAAAGAATGAGACAAACGGTAGACAAGACGTGGACGTAGTCATCGTGACGTCACCCATTGGTTTGTGGACTAAGGTTTTGAAGAGTTTGAAGGCCAGCAGAGAGAATGCAAGTTTAAGGCACTTCAGCCTTGGCTTCACTTTTCTGAAATTGAAGTTGCTGCCTATATGAGGCAGAGGTGAGGAGAAAATGGATCAATATAGGTAGAGAAAAGTTTTGCCAGAGTAGAAATGATGAATGATAAATATGTGATTATCAGACCCTTTTCTAGGAAGGATGGGAGAAGGGAGGGAGGGCAGAGGTTGTTAATGGAAAGGTAGCAAAGGTGGCAAAATGTGTTGACCCAGCTGTAATCCCGTCCACTCCCGCTGTGTGTTTTTGACTAAAGAGCTGCCGATTAACTTTTTCCTCACCAGCGAGGAGTCCGTGTGGAAGTCCGCTCCCTGCTGCCTCCAGAGAAACACTGACCTGTGTGTGTGTGTGTGTGTGTGTGTGTGTGTGTGTGTGTGTGTGTGTGTGTGTGTGTGTGTGTGTGTGTGTGTGTGTGTGTGTGTGTGTGTGTGTGTGTGTGTGTGTGTGTGTGTGTACCACAGGGAGGCTGGTCGGGTGCACCCCGCCCTGCTGGCTCCTTTAAATAAGCACTGCTGTGTGTGTTTGAGGGAGGGCTGCTCAGCCACAGCGTGCAGGGAGTCAAATAAACTACTCATGGGATTGCATACAAGTGCATTTACTCATTTATTTGTTTGTATTAATTGGACACAAACCTTTATATACAGACCCTCAGGAATCCTCTTGATGCATTCCAGTAGTTAAAGCTTCTGCTGAACTACTGTTTTGCAGGCTGGTAATGGCAGGATATCTTTGACCACACCTCCTTCATAATCATATTGTTTTTCTTTTGCTCACCAGCTCTCTGTTATCCAACTTCCCCCCACTGACTTTCTCACTTACTAGAATACATTGTTTGCTATCTCAAAATAATCTATTGGAAAGGCAAGGTTAATGTTATCTGGAATAGCCTGGAGGAATTCAGTGTTTTTTTGGATGCTGTCAATGATTTCTAAGGAAATATGTCTAGCCTCATTCATAGGAATAATATCAAACTGATTTAAGGTGTTGATGAGGAACTTTTAAGTGATTAAGAAACGGTCCCAGTGTAATACTGATGTCACTGTACGACATGCAAACCAGTGAGAAGATTGGCTATTTCTGTGTAGTTAATCGTAGTGGTTGTCATCAGTGCCAACAGGCCAGATACTGCACAAAATCAGACCAAATCATGCAGGTTCACCTGATTGCTGGACCAGCTGGAGGGAAGGGGGGCACAGGAGAACCCGAACCAGGACCGAGCGGGGCTGACTGTCAGACCCTGCTGCAGTAAAATGAAAAGTTTTCTAAAGGGATCCTTCAGAAACACTACTGCTTTTGTCAATGAAAGTTCCTCATTGTAGGTTTAGACTGTGCGAAGACAGTGTTTTAAGTGAAACGCCCCTTTCCAACATGCACTTCTTCAGCCCCCCAATTAAGTCACATTTCCCTGAAAAATATGGCTGCTTATTGATTTATAGACAAATCATTGCAGCTCTGGTAATATGTTTAGCCATATTCTGCTAACACCTACCAGGAAACACGGGAACGATGCATTTCATTTTCAGCAGCAGTTTGTTTGGAATAAGCAGGAAAAGACAGAAGTTGTTATCAGAAGCGCCGGCAAACATGGCTGCCAGAAAAGTGTGCATTGCAGAAACAATGACTGTTCACACAGTCTAACTGGTGTCTGATTTAAGTCTATATGTGTTTCCATCATGGTGACACACTACCTGCTTTTCCTGTGCCACTACATCAGCATGGTTTCCTGCGTTACGGATGCCACTGCTATATTTGGGAGTGGAAGTGTTTCTTCAAAAGAACAACTGCTTAATGAGAAAGTGTCTGGAAGTTTGTGCGCCTACCAGGAAAAGGCCCTTCATCCTGCTCTCCTAACTAACTCTCCTGCTTTCGACAGACTGGGGGCGGAGTCTTCCTCAGAAGGAGAAGGAGGGCAGCATATGAGCCTAAGGAGCAGCAATACGCTCAGGTTAGTGTTCCTTTGGCTTGCACACACGCAGGAACGCAGCTCGCGCTCGCCAGCACGTTGACAGCTGCACACTCAGAGCTCCTCCACACTTGTTTCAGTGGGACTCACGACTCCGGTGCTTTTGGCGTCTGGTTTTCCTCGGTTTAAGATCTTACTGTCGTTTACATCATGTAAGTAAACTTTACCGTCTGTCCTGTTTGAGTGCCTGCAGTGTGTTGACATGTAGTTGTGTCTTTGTATGTTAAAAAGGGGGGGGGGTTGTTGCTGTGGACTGCAAACTTTACACTCGAAACTGATGTTTTGACATGAAAGGCTTTTGTCTTAAATTGTGTTTTCATTTCTGTCCTAAAATGCATTCAGTCAATTGTTACTAGTAATATCTCAATCATAGAATGTTAGAGGATCTGCATCAGTCTTTCGTGTGACAGTTTGAAAAGCCATACAGTCCCAGTCTTTTATAATAGAGGCAGATATTTTCTCTTTTTGTCTTCCTGCCTGTGCTTCCTTGTCCTTGAGATGGAATGCCATATCTAAAAATACAGGTCTTGATTATAACATTTGGCAGCTCTGCTTCGGGGATATTTTCATGCACTCAGCCCCCTCATCTGTAACAGTGTGAGAATCTGCGTGGCAGGATGTATTGTACCTCTTACAAGTTTCATATAGATTTTTTTAATTTCAAGCAGAAAAGGAAAGCGATTCAGCAGAGCTGTGCAATATGTGGGTATTGTGAAATGAGACTAAATATGGTCTTTGATTTTTAATATCGTTATACGCAGTGTTGTCTTTTCCTGGTTTTAACATCTACATTATAGTAAGTGACGATCCAAGTGATGATTTTTTCTGAATTTACCATCATGTTGTAGCTGTTCTAGTATTTGCCTTTACCTATTTAGTTATATATACCAGATGAGTTGTTCCTGCATGGGAGAGGGCATACCACAGCAGACCGTTGGCTTAAACAAACAGAAACTTTATCTTGACCGCTCTTTCGACTCTCCACACCTCTCTGTCAGTGGACAGGTGATCAGGGGTTGTAAAGGGTTAACAGGCAGACAAAGAGTACAGTGTGTTTAGTGTGCTGCACGTGTGTGTGTGTGTGTGTGTGTGTGTGTGTGTGTGTGTGTGTGTGTGTGTGTGTGTGTGTGTGTGTGTGTGTGTGTGTGTGTGTGTGTGTGGCTGACTAAGGACAGCAGTATGTGATTGTGTCCATGCCTGCGTGTCTCTGGAATGTGTTCATCACCACGGTGGAGGGGGAGATACTTTCCCTCCTAGATTTTTTTTATTTGCCTCCAGGCTCTACCACTGCAGCATAAAGCTGTGTGTGTGTGCACGTGACTGTTCCTCTGTATATTTTAGTATGAAGTTGAACATGTTATTGCATTAGTGTATGTGTGTGTGTGTTTCTGTATGGGCACATATGTCTCTCACACACACACACACACACACACACTTCAAACTACATTAGTCTCCCGAAAGGTCTATAGATCCAGTTTGCAGGGTTCCATCACAGTTTTTCATAATCAGCACATTTTTCTCTTTGCTGGATCAGAGTTATTTCACCCTCTAGAGGCCTCAGCGATGGCAGAATCTCTACAGGCATTGTCCATCTTGAGGGTTGGAATCCTGCACTGTCGTTATGCAGTACAGGGAGAAAAGCAATCACCCAACATCTTGACATTAAAAATCTTAATAGAATTGTGCAAAGGTGAACTTTTGTACCGAAAACAAGATCCCTGCCATCCTTCAAAATGCACGGTCGAGTGTTGTAATAGTGTTGTATTAGTGTTGTGTGTTGTATTAGTGTTGTAATAGTGTTGCTAATGTTTGATTTGAAAGAGAAAACTGAAATCTCAATACATTTATCTACTGTGTTATCTGAACAGAGTGCAGTAAAGGACGTACATAGTCCCATGTTGATTGGAAAATTGTCTCCCTGGCTATCAATTACTTTTCCAATTACCATTTGTGAGGTGCTACTTTTATTTGGTGTTACATATAAAATTGTAGCTATTTAATTTCAGGCAGCAACTTCCAGTTCTAAATAGAAAAAGAAGAAAAGCCAACGCTAAAGTACCTTCAACCTGCATTATCCCTTCTGGCCATCAGGGCAGACTCCTTTGGTAGTAAAAAGAAGTCTGATTGCATGGAAGGCAATGAGAAAATGACCCTACTTCTCACTTGATTTTTCACACCCAAAACTTTTCAACTTTAATTACAGAATAGTGGACAGAACCTTTTTTTGTATTGTTTTATGGTGTTCATGTTACAATGCATATTCATTGCATTTTCTCTATTTAATGTGGGCAAATGGCAGATGTTATAATATGTTTGTCTTAGCTGCTGGATTTAGTAGTTTTCCTGAGGGAAGACTTAGCCACCTGGTCCCCACTGATTACCTACTCAGTCAAGCTCTCCTTCCAGATGCACACACACACACACACACACACACAGAAACGAGGATGCTGACATTCATGGATGCGCAGCTACACATACATGAGACAGGATTTCATTGCCCCCCCCCTCAACCTGCCCCTTGGGTGGAATTGTGCATGCATGTGTGTGTTTCCTGGGCCAACGGGCGCAGACAGTGGTGGGCAGAGGTGGAGGGGGTTTAAGGGGAGACGAGCCAATGGAGAGGGTGGGGGATGGCCATACAGAGATGAACCTAGATGCTATAATAACTGTCTGCTTATGGTTCAATGGTTGTTTTTGCAGTTGACTAGACTCCAGTGAATATTAGAGTTGCATAAGCCCCGTAGTCCAGACACTTCAGTCATGCATGTGATGGAGTTCTCCACCCCGCCAAGGGCTGTTTTCAGGAAATGAGCAGCATGGTTTGAGCTGATAGCTGCACAGCACTGTGTGGTGAGGCCACGGCATTAAGGGTTGAGTCCCGTGAGGTCTGCTACTCGCCTCTCTGTCTTCATTAGCTGTCTGTGGAGCTCCCTAAATCAGCCTGGAAGGGGCGTGACTGATAACCTTTGAACTCTTCTTTTGAAGTTTTTATTGACTTACAAACTGAAGCTGGGATGTCCCAGTGGGGTGAGGGGCTGGGGCTTATGTTGCATGCACATGAGCTGATAATTATTTTAGTTTAATGCCCAAATTTTAGCTATTTTTCTTCAGGTTAGACATTCAACCAGAAGATCTAGCGACTGAGATGCTTAACTGAGTTAATTAAGCCTCATCAGTCAGGGATGGTCCTTCCTTCAGTACTTCCTCTCTTATATCCTGTCCCATATCAGCACCATACTGCTCCACAGCCCCTCAAACAAACACTTTTCTCTGAATTTTTGAGACGGACATTGCAGGATGACGTTGTGTCCACAGGACACTTATATTTGTTTTCTGTAAAGGTAAATGGGTAATGTCAGTAGTTACAACACTTTAAATAACTCAAAAGCTACATTCATGGTACCCAGAGGATGGATCCGAATGACTTTGGCGGTCTCCCAACTTTTACTCTAGTGCTGTGAACTCAAATTGTACACTATGCACCACATACTCAATATGTGCAGCATACTTTTGTGTAAATAAACATTAATAACCACGTCACTTCCTTGCCGGTTGGACATGTGTAACCATGGTAACCCATGCCAAACTTAATACAATCTGAAATAATTAAAAAATAAGTGAAATCATATACTTGCACTTAAATAATTCTCAAGAGATATATGTAGTCACAGTTGTTATCGTGAATCGCAAACTTTAAAAATGACACCCATAACACCCTGTTTGGAGATGAAAGGCTTTGGTGAAGTCTATCCTGGTTTTTTATTGTTGTTGTAATGTTTTCTTTTGTTCAGTGGTGGTTAGATTACAGTTTACCTCAGTGTGTGATTCCTCTACAGCGGTAGCTGCTGCATTGTATACAGGCTTCATGACAAAGAGGCAAGTCCAAGTGCCCAGAAATAGATGGGTGAAGGTCATCGTAAAGCAGGGTCAAGCTGCTGCTCACTCACAGTCAGGAGCAAACACTCCAGCTGAGCGTTTGTTTGTTTTTCTGTCTTTTCCTCTTGTGAAATGCGTCACTGCTTCCTGCTCGTCCCTCCAGCAGACGGCGAACCCCCTTCTCCTCTCTCTCTCTTTGTTTGCAGTGATGTCAAATCATTTTTCAGATACAGAGATTTTTTCTCAGATTGAAAACTTTAAATGTTATTTGCTGTGTCATGCTGCCATCGCCCTCAAGGAAGAAATCCCTTCTAGCCTGGAGTAGTTTGTTGTTTCCTGTAGCTCAACCATGGACTGTATGTAAGAAGTTGATGTAACTACTGTGATGTCACCCATTGCTTTGTGGACTATGGTTTTGAAGCTTGAGCCTTCTGGTGACCTCCTGATAGGTGGGGTCTCTGTTGTTTTCTATACAATCTGAGGTCTACGTCCGCTGGGACCAAGGCCACTGAGATATGACAAGCCAACTGGCGTCACAGACCATATACATGAACAAACCTTGTTCCTGACCCTCGATGTTTTCACCCTCTGAGACCTGTATCTTCCTGTTTTCATTGTTTGTATTGTCATGATCCAGGGCATAGGAAGAAACGAATAAAAACAGATCTGGTCTGCTCTTCCCTCTCGCCTTTCCTCACGTGTTTCTCTTTGCTATTTATTCAGTAACTTGGTGCTAGAAAATATTGGGTGAAGCAAATTGCTCCCAGTTGTGGGCTCCCCCTGTAATTAAGCAGGCAGGCTGGTAGATGACCATAGTCAGCTGTGGTAAAAGCTTAGTCACCCTTTCCTTTCAGCCGGAGCTTCCTCTGACACAGAGACACTTCTATCCTTCTATTGCTAACATGTTACACACTCGCTCACATTTCATGAAACACAGTGTCTTTCTCACACGGCAGCCAAAAGCAAAAAGCAGTTAGATTCACAACAACGCTGTGGTTGCAGCATAGTTTTGTGATAATCGACCCGAGTGAGTTTCCATCGTGGAACAGAAATATCATTCCTCGGTCCGTCGCTGTGGTGGGGGCCTGCGGTGTGCTCCTCGCTTTTAGAGACATCAGCTGTTTGTGTAACGGCAGACAAGAAGATGAATGGAAAGCAAACGACGGAGAGTTGGAAAAACAAGACGGGCAGGCTGAAAGACTGTTTTGTTCCTCAAAGAACTTATTTCGAAACACACACACACCCACACACACAATCCTGGACTCATTTAGTGGCTTAATCAATTCACACCTTGTTTTGTGCGTCTGACCCTGGAAATGAATGACTGAAAAGCTGCTGCTTTTAGGAATGGGGACCATCCTATTAACATGTAGATGGGTCTCCTCAATACCCGGTAACTGGGTGTCCATTTACATACTCCTGAATCTGATCTGCATGCAGTGGGATTTAATGTAGCAGTTTTTTTGTCAGTAGGTCAAACTCACCATCCCCAACAGTGTCCACTAAACTGTTGGGTCCAGTAAGGTAACAAAAGAGAGTAAATAATGAGTGGATCATGGGATTATAGTGATCAGCTGAAATGGGTTTATGTGGGTGTGTGTGTGTGTGTGTGTGTGTGTGTGTGTGTGTGTGTGTGCGTCCACTCAGCTCTTGCCTGGTTGTTAAACCTTGTGGTTCATACTGTTGGAAACTAGAGCAATATCCCATGATTCCCCTTTGTGTTTACATCATTTGTCCACTAAAGTTGAATAGTAACACATTTTAGACCATTACACATTGAAGTAGGACCTCTGTCAAAGTATTTGTGAAAATTGGTATTTTTGTGGACGTGAAAAGGCTCTAAATCTGGACCATTTTCAACCAGGCCTTTGTGGGGGTAATGACAAGGCCACATACCAAACCGCCGACATTTGTCTTTCTGGTCTTTCATTATGAGGAGTTTCTATTAACGGACAAACATATGGCCAAAAAAAAATTTTTAAGACGTGCTTTAATGGCTGTAATCAGGTATTCTCTAGGCTGGATACTGTGTGGACTGAGAGCATTTGGATCCAGTTTTATGGTTGGTGTTCAGTGTGTTTGGTGTAGTGGTGCATTTTTATCCTCTAGCAGGTGGAGCACCAGCATTGCATCATGTGCCCGATTTGTTGACAGACACACCACGTGCATTCATTTGTGTTAAAGCGGAAGTCCTCGGATTACACTGCTGCATATGTAGCTACACTCCTAGTATGTGAACAAACGGTGGCGTTAGAGAGAGGTGAGCTTCCCAGACCTCTGCTCGAGGCTACACTAGCTGCTACGAACATAACATGCTCCATGCATTGTTGCATTGTGGGTACTGTAGGTGCCAGGTCTTGGAAAGGTGGGGGATTGTGTGGAATAAATAAGACAACATTTCTTGTTCTGTTAGTCATCAGTCCATCAATGCGCCATACTAAATCAATGGAGGCACATGTTTGTGCGTGTCTAATTCTGAGGATCATGGAGTCCGATGAGCCAAACGTCACAACTGTGATGTCATCATCATCTTGAGTGCATCTCATGGGTTTCTATCTTCCTGTAAATTAAACTAACAATCACTCCTTTCTTTGCCTATAAGACGTTACGTTTTCTTCTCACCCGCTTTCTTCATCGTGCCGTCAGTATTTCCATATTTTTTCTTTTTCTCCATCCTCTAAATGTACTCCCTAGAGGTTTACGGTAATGTTTGCGAATCATTATTTTCTGTGATGCAAACGTGTTTGTAATTTCAGCTCGACTATTTTAAACCTTTCTTTGGTTTGTCACGTAGTGGAGATGAAAGCATGTGTGTGACTGTTTGTGCATCTGTGGGTTCTCAAGCTCTTGCAGTTCCTGAAAGCGTGTGTGTGTGTGTGTGTGTGTGTGTGTGTGTGTGTGTGTGTGTGTGTGTCCATCCAAGTCTAAGCTGTCATGGTAGCTTTTGCTCTTTCTGTCTGCTGCTGGTCTGCTGTTCAGGGATGAGACAGAGGGGGAGATGTGGGGGAAGCAGGGTCACATGTTGAAGGAAGACGGCTATAAAAAGACTAATTAAAAATGTGCGGATAGATATGTTGGAGGTGAGGAGGAGGAGGGAGGGAGCGGGCCCACTAACTGGGTGTGATGTAACCCGGAGTGTAATGTTGTAAACGTTAAGAAGCAGTTCGGGGGTTGAGAATTGTTTTTCTGGGAAATTAGAGCTTGAAAGAAGAAGGAAATAGATGAACACTGTATGTTTTTGAATGCCTAAAACCCAGAAATAATACAGAGTAATTGGGGGCTAACATGTGGAGTGAAAAAACTTTCACTGCCTGACTTTCTTTGTCTCTTAACCAGAGTTGCATTTATTGGGCCAGTTTTAAGACACTATAAACATTAAGACCATAGCACTAAAAGCACCAGAACAGAGTTAAAATACTAATTGAACCATGATTATGCCTGAAACAAGGCAACCCTCTATTGTTTACCGTGTCTCACACACCATCCACACTTTGTCTCCTCTTCTGCGTGAAGACAAAGAACTAAACAAGATGAACAGTTGTGTGGGCTTTCAGTGTTTTCCACTGTTTTCATAGCACCCCGCTGAGCTTGATGCAAGTCGATGCAAAAGATTGCAGCTGTTTAGCCCGTTGTCCTCCTCTCTCTTTCTCTCCCCCCTTTCTCCCTTTCAAATCATTTTCATTTGAATGAAAACCCTGCCTCAGTGTTTTGTTGTGCTCGGAGGAGGGGGAGGGTCCAATTGGTCAGAAACCCTTTCGAGTTGGACCAATGCGAGCGCACCTCCCGCCTCCCAGCCCGCCCCCTGTGCCCCACTGAGACTCCCGGCCTGACGTGTGATTGGCCAGCTGGGAGGAGCCGGACTCGGTTTTAAAGCCTGTCCCGTCTGCTTCACTTCAGTGTTGAAGAGAGTCCCCGTCTGTCAGCCGGAGAAGTGTGTGTGTGAGTGAGTGTGTGTGTGTGTATATCAGTGCGTGTGGTTGCTTTTGTTGATGAGTGGGAGGCAGAAAACGGAGAGCTCGACTATTATCTGACTTGGACTTCTCTTTTTTAACTCTCTCCAGGACTGTGGGGCTCTCCAGCTGAGCTGCCGGACGGCTTTTTTGTGTCTGATCACAGCTGGACAGACGGACGGGTTGGACACACGAGTTGGACAGAGATTGCGAAAGGGATCTAAAAGCCTGTTGTGTTGCCGGTATCGCTGCCGGCTGATCTACCAGACCTGCATTTTGGATAAAGAGCTCCCATCAGCTGCACTGTGGCTGACTGGTGACCCCGATCTGCGGCCAAACCTCCTTCTGGGTCACCGCTGAGCTAATAGAGGTGGTCTGGCCAGGCCCGATGTGGAATTTGACCCCGACTGACCCTGTCCCACAAGTAGCCATTCACTGAGCCTGTGGAAAGGAAAGATAAAAGAGCAAGAGGGGCGACAGAGAAGAAAGGAGGAAGAAACGGAGAGAAGTGAGAGCAGCAGCACAGCGACTGGTAAGGAAGTTAAAGAGGGCTCTGGGTGAGAGGGGGGAGGAGGGGAGGAGGGGGAGGAGAACGGGAAGAAAAGAGGGTACAAAAGAGCTGTTTTCTTAAGCTTAGAGAGGACATGTGGGAGCTCTAAAAGGAAGCCCGATGAACACTAAAGCCTGACTCTCATCCACCTCTCCTTCTGTCACTTCTTCTGCTTGTCTAACTTGTATCTCCTACGTCCATGACACTGTGGCTGCTATAAACCATTTAACACAATAAATACAGAAAAGTGCCTCTTGTTCTAGTCATTCTTTGCTGTCTAGTTTAAAAAAAACCCTCTTGATTGATATATAATATTTCTTTCTCTCCGTCAGCTCTTCCAGTATGCCGGTGGAGACCCTGCGGCCGTCAGACGGCCATCTGGCCGGGGTCCCCTTCACCTCCGCTATGCCCTTCAGGATACTTCACAAGGGTCCAGACTACTTTCGGCGACAGGCTGAGCCCGGGGCCCGTAAACTGAGTGCTGTAGAACGCCTGGAGGCCGACAAGGCCAAGTACGTGAAAAGCCAGCAGGTGGCCCTCACCCGCCAGGCCCCCATCAAAGCACCGATCATCCGCAAGCCCCTCCTTCCTTCGGGGATGATGCTCCAGTACCAGATCAGCACGCCTCCGGCCCGCAAAGTTCCCCGCTGCCCAGCTGATGTGGAGAACGGACGAGGGAGAGATGGACTGGGGGCAAGGAGAGGACCTGCTCTTAACTTGGATATTCTGAATAATCTTATCAATGATGTATGCGATGCACCGATGCCCGGTTCCCAGTCCTCTTCCTCCACCTCCCCCTCCTCATCATCTCCTTCATCAGGCGCTAAAAGCATCGGCAGTAGCCTGTCAGCAGAACAAGACAGGAGCAACCGACCCCTCAACAACATCAAACCAATAAATCACAGCACCATCAACTCCTCATCCACCTCCTCCTGCACCTCCTCGCCTCTCAACAACAACCTCCGGACCCCTGTAGCAGAACCCACCCGCCGTCCTCCCCCTGTCCCAGCACGAGTACCCCGCATTGGGGTTCCAGTGCCCTATAGCTCCCCGAACTCAGTGACAGTGCGCAGGGTGGACGTTCGGCCTCAGGCTGAGATAAGAAAGCCTCAGAGGGCCCTGCTGCAGCCCCAACTCAGGCCCAGACAGACTGCCCAGGGCCAAGTTGCACACCCCCAGGTCCCACCTCCCCCACCTCCTCCATCCTCTCAGAACCAACCCCAAACCCAGCCCCAGCTCATCACCCCTTCCAAAACCCTGCCCTCCCCTCCAGTCTACCTGCCGCCAAGCCCCATGCTGGTACGAGCTGGCATGATCCCGCCAGCCTCCCCCGCTTTCACCCGTATATCAAACGCCAGCTCCAAGGGGTCTGCCCGCAAGCACCCAGCCCTGCACCGCTCCAAGTCGGACCTGAGTGATCGCTACTCCCGAGCCACAGCTGACCTGGAGCGCTTCTTCAACTACTGCGGGCTGGACCCGGGGGAGGTGGAGGGCTTGGGCGGAGTGGAGCGCTTCACCAGAGCCAACTCGGACATCGTGTCCATCTCCAAGCTCCGCAGCGTCAGCACGCCCAGCTCGGAGTGCGGGGACGAGGCCGTCCAGGAAAGGGAGGGCGAGGAAGAGGACGGGCCTGCCAGAGCCAACGAACGGGTCCCCTACGGCATCTCTGTCATCGAGAGGAACGCTCGGGTCATCAAGTGGCTGTACGGCATCCGTCAGGCGCGAGATGTTAACAACGCTGTGTCTAACGTATAGACTAATGAGGACTTGAAAGGACTTGGAATAAATGCAGGGAAGCAGTACCTTTTTGTATGTATTCATATGTGTCAAGAAGGGAAAGACCGTCTTCTGCTGCCTTACTTCACATTCAAGGATAATCCAGTAGTTTTTAAATTACACATCAGTGATTGTTCACTGATGTCCGGGCTGCAAGGCAGGGCTGCTTCCCTGCAGGACTAAATGGACGTTAGTTTCGCTTTTCCTTCACTTGATCTTGTATAACAATATTGGTATACAAAAGCAATAATAGACTGGTATAAATGATGATGGTGAGGATGAAGGCAGAGGACATTTGTGATTGTGGTTCCTCATGTAAAGGTACTTAGTAGTGTGTGTGTGTGTGTGTGTGTGTGTGTGCGTGTGCACAAAGCCGCTGGAACTTGGCTGCAGACGGCTGGAGACTCTGATGACTGTTGAGCAAAGCCAGCAAGAGAACCAAGTTGATACTGTGAAACACACAAAAAAAACTTCCATAAACACATTTATATTTTCAAAAAATACCTGTGGGCTGTAAGACTGTTATTATACAAATTTCTGTCGGCATGCGAGTGAAACGTTTTTACACATTCATTTAAGGGTTGTTAATGTCAAAGAAGCACACACTCTCACACAGATAATTACTTTATGGCACATTGCATGACGTACATTCGGGTCAGTAAACGCAGCGCAAACCTTTGGTGCGACACAATTGCATATAAAGTCAATGCAAAGGTGTGAAAAGGTGTCCCGTATTTACATTGTCCAGGTGTGCGTTTGCATCTGAAACGTCTTACGTCTCGGATGATGCTGCGCCGGTGCAGCGAGAGAAATCTGTTTACGATGTATGTCTCGGCACGCATGAGAGAGCAAGTCATGTGATGAGAGTTGATCTCACAAGTGGATGGCTGAAGTAAGTGAAGCGTGAAAAAAAGAAGTAATTGTGCCTCCAGTGAGAATGGAGAGAAAATCAAAGGATGGGTAAAAGATATCTATGGCGGTTCTGAAAGTGTCTCAGGAAGATGTTCTTGTCATACGAACAAATATGGACCAATATTTATTTGGAAAATTTTAATTTAATGTATATTTTAATATCGGACAACTTTGTGTACAGAATTCAATCTTTGCTCTTGAGTGCAATCTGATCATATCGACTTCAACGACGATGGAGGATCCCATTTAAACGCACACATGCAGATTCCGGTGTGAAATGCGCCCTGCTGCTCAAAGGAAAGCGAGGCTGTCGTTTATTTATTTGACTTCCTGTTTGTCGCAGTGGGAGCTACAGAGGAGGTCTTGTCTTCCTGCCTGTACAAGTTCTCCACCCTCTGCATCGACTTCCTTTTTTTAACTTTTCAGGATTTTCAGTATGAGCACCAGCCAGGTTTTCCTCTTCGTACCTGTACTCGTTGCAGGTAGATGAAGAGCAGCGGCGGTCAGATCAGAGACCCGGAGAACACGACGGCCGACAAAGTGTGTTGTTGAATCTGGCACTGGACGCCCAAAGAGTCTTCGACGCGAGAGAGAGCTTTACCATGGTGTATTCTAAACAATTAATAAAATGTTTTTTTTAAATATGCACTGTTTTTTCTTATTTTTTTTCTGACATATCAAGTCGACTGAAATATGGCGATGCTGCTTCCACCATATGGCTCCAACTGCCACTCCTCTGATTTCTTCAGTGTTTTGGGAGTTTATGAAGTGTGGCTGCCAAGTCCTCTGTTTATAATCTAAAATCTGGTGCGGTTCCAGTTCAGCAGAGGCAGGTGTTGGCGCCCTCATTTCGACATCAATAATTGATGCAACAGCACTTTGGCCGATCTCCTCTGGATGGGTTTTGCTTACTTTGATCGTGTTCTTGTGAGAGTCTGACTGCTACATTATTTAGATGGGAAAAATGTCAACACGCATGCAAACTCTGCTCTTGGACTTGTAGTCTCTCATTTAGCCACTCATGAAATTGTATTATGACAGTGTGCCACTGACTGCAGTCTAGGTTCCCCCACCCCACCAAATTCTCCCCAGCACCACACCCTGTTTCACAGCCCTGGACCCTTTTTAAAGAGCACAACTGTTAATTAAACACTTAAACACAGTTGGAGAGCAAGAAGGTGTGGTGGTGGTGGTGGCTGGTGTGTGAAAGGGGTACTTATTTAAAGTCGCATTTGTTTGATCATATTCACTGAAACCGACACTATGCTCTGATAGAACAACATAAATTATCCGGTTTTAGAAAAAAAAACGTGCCTCTACGTGCACCTACAGTAGAGCTTGTTGTTTGTTTTGCAAAAATCCACCGCGCCCGTATCATCCTGTCCACTCAGCACAGTTCACAGTTCGTGCACACGCCACAGATCCCACCTCCCCCCCATGTTATAATATCACAGGCACACGCCTCAAGCTAGGCATACGCTACATGACGTTAGCAGTTGCTATCTATGAGTAAGTTAGCCAGCCTACCTTTGTGTAGCGTGTACTCCATGCCGTTTATCGATGAGAGAAGACACGAGCGCATTCGCAGAATCTGGTGCACGCGCACTGACGAGCACTCGATGGGAGGGAGCGGAGGAGCTCGGTGATAGAGGGGGAGGGGCCTGAGTGTTGGAAACATTCCAAATTTGAGTCATTCGATCTGCCAGACTTGCCGACTGCAGCTTTAACTCCTGAAGCTGTCACAATTGGATGCAGTTATTGCACTGTAAAAATATGACTCATGTCAGCATGCCTCATATTTTTTATATAAATATTTAAAGAAATAGATTTTTTTAAAGGCATATATTGTTGAGTAAAGTGCAATAAACCCCAACGTTCGGGAGCTTGTCCCTGCAGGGCAGGCTCCTACATTTCCCACAATGCAACTTGAAAGTACATTTTGTTAAACCTTATGAACCTACTTATGCCCACACCCCCAGTTTGTAACATGCTTTTCTGTGACACATTGTGAATGACATGCAACAAGGCAGACGTCGAATCGGCACGTTGCAGCCATATGGCATGAGCTGTAACCACTTGGTTACACCCATTTACCGTGGCCCTGCTACAAATTAGCAACCAGCGATTAGCTACTAAGATGACTCCTGACGAGCTGGCTGTCGCCCTGCGTGGTTGACTCCGCCGTTGGTGTGTGAATGTCAGTCATTAATGAAAAGCGCTTTGGAGAAAAGCACTATATAAATGAGGCTATTTACCATTTATTCCTCAGATCCACCCGTCGCTCCTCCACAGCCCAAATATGGTCACTTCTGTTCACTAATTGCAAACATTCTAAGATGGCGCGGCAGGAATACTGAACTCCAGACTTCAAAACCGTAGTCTACTAACCAATGGGTGATGTCAGGTCCACTTCCTATACACAGTCTTTTACTAACCGACACTGAGTGTCAATAATAGAACAATATGGATCAGATTCACCATCACCACCAACGTTTCCCTCATGTGCTTGTTTTCTGCACACCAGGAACAAATTCCACCTTTTATGAGGACGTCTGATATCTGCTGCTTTCTATCGGCGTCATGAAATCACAGAGATTTGAGACAGCTGGACTGTGCTGCGACCGCTCTGCTCTCACAAGTCACTGTTTTTGAGGATGTGTGTGGCGAGAGGCTGTTGCAGATGATAAATATTTCTGCCTGGAGTCTGAGGCTGGGCATCATGACAGCAGCCGCTTGATGTCCCAGGCAGCTCTGATTTACAGCCAGCAACGCTGAGGGGACGGAGAGAAGCAGAGATCTAAAATAAACCCGGCAGATCACAGCAGTTTAAAGGCTCGGGAATGGTAGCG
This sequence comes from Eutrigla gurnardus, assembly GCF_963514095.1. Lineage (NCBI taxonomy): Eukaryota > Metazoa > Chordata > Actinopteri > Perciformes > Triglidae > Eutrigla > Eutrigla gurnardus. The sequence goes on along the minus strand of NC_139922.1, from coordinate 11,116,605 downwards.
GACGAAAGAGGGGAAGTAGGGGAAAGGAGATCGGGAGAAGAGAGACATATTGGAGGAAACTACATTGATGCCTTTCCATGGAAAGGGATTTTATGCCTATCAATAATTAATGCCAACTTCTATTAGAGGAGCAAACAAGTTCAGTCTTGGAGCAGCTGTGCATCTCTGGGGCTTTAATGGCCAATCAGAGAGTCCAGCAGCTCGGCACTCGAGGCAGGAAGTACTGACGCTATTCATTTGAAAACTGAAATTGAATCAAGGAGGTAGTTTCTCTTCTGAACAGTCAGAAAAGCAATCACAGTTGTAAATTGGCAGTTGGTTTGTGTGTTTGTCACTTATTAGCCAACAAAAGCTAAAGAAACTTTTTTTTTTTTGGTTCTTTTGTTAAAGATGGAAGATACGAGATTGGGAGCATTTCAATTTCCTCCAAATGGCTGTCAACGAGGCCTAATGGCGGCACTAGAAATATGCACCATTTAAATTTTTATGTTGTTGAGGAACGAATGGCTATTGGCTAGAATATTTATTAAGCAGATTTGACTCTTATGAATGAAAAAGTCAACTTGTCTTGTGTAATAATTAAAAATGATTGTGTTTCAAATCTGTATTTCTTATCTTCAGTGAAGTTGACTGGAGCTCTGTTGTAATAAGGCAGAGCAAAACCAAAAAAATGTTAAATGCAGAGATAAAAAGCTGCCATGTTTCATTCCAAGCTGTCTGGGTTTTTTTTGGGGGGGGGGGAGGGTGATACTGTATGATACACACAATTTTCCACTTCTTCTTCAAACTGCCCTGCAGAAGTTACAGTCTGGCACCACAATTCCCTTGTTTTCATCCCATAACAGTCTCATCATTACATAACCAAGACTGGACACCTCTGACCTGCTCCTCGGGGCGAAGCGAGGAGTCAAAACGGCTAAACGCTTCAGCTGTGGGAAAGGAACACATGTCCTTAGAGGATAAGATGTCCCCGCCTGCTGCGGTCTCCCTGTGGACAGATGAGGAAAACACGCCAAGAACCATCCTCTCTCTGTCTCTGTGTCTCCCCACAGAGGCTGACCATATGTCCATATTTACTGAGAGATCAGCTGGGCTTTGGCATCCTGACAGGAAACAAACACACACACACACACACAGTTTGTATTTGCCCGTTCACACTCCGTTGCATGCCTCGGCCTTGTTTGTGTCGCTTTTTTTTCTAAGCAGCAAGTCCTCCAAGTGTGCATGCTTAATGGTTTTTGTGGTACTTACATGCAGATGATGCTTCCGATCTTTTTGGGATGAAAACGTCAGTGTGTTCCCTTCGCATGCACTGCAGGCATACTTATGTTGGAATTTGTGTGTGTGTGTGTGTGCATGTTTGGAGTGTGTTATCAGCTCCACTGTGTGTGTGTGTGTGTGTGTTTGTGTTGCAGGGGTGCTTGGTTGGGAACAGTATATTGCTTGATCCCAATAGTACCACTAATGTATGTCAAAGCTTGATATAGTCCTTCTGAACAGCCTCAGTGCAGAGAGTGATAAGCTGATTAAGGCGCTGGGGCAGATGGGATCTCTGTTTTTGAAGCTGTGTGAGTGTGTGTGTGTGTGTGTGTGTGTGTGTGTGTGGGAGCAACTGTACATCCTGTGGGAAAACAAAACTGGGTTGTCTGTGTTTGCTTAACGTGCTGTTGCAGAGCGATGTGTCGCTTCTCTTATCTCTTGGCATCCATCTTTCTATTTTCCTCCCTTTGTCTCTATCTGTTCATCTAAATCATATCGGCCTCTGGACGCTGCCTGCTGCCTGAGCACACAGCAAACTTTTATCTTATTCCAGGCTTTTACGTGTCACAGTTATATGGATTTGTATGTAAAACAAATTGCAAAGAATCCAGCAGTTTCATTGTGAAATGTCAAAACTCGTCTGCAATGATTCCAACTAGCATAGTGATAAGTTTGATTTCCTGTAAACGCGACTCTTTGGTGTTTGGTTTGAGATTTCTGGCTTAAATGAAGAGTTGATTTTCCAAGAGATCATGTGATCGAGGTGGTGCGTGTTCGTGTGCATCTCCATGTCTGTCCACAGCTAATCTTTCATTCCGCTGCAGCAAACTGCTCGTTGTTACACTTTCACAAAACGCCTTTCACTGCCTGTTTGATACTGCCGTGACTCGGCACTCACTACTCTTAAACGAGTGATAACACAGAAGAGAGAGCATCTCAGCCGCTGCTCTGTGGCCAAACTTAAACTTAAACTTTTACTGTGGATGGTGTGTTTGGCTAAAAGCTAACAAAAACACCAGCTTAGTGCATATCTGCCGCTAACAGCTAACAGCTAACAGAACTACACACTCATTCGATTCCTAATGTTTGCTACATGGACCGTCTACCTGCAGATGTGATGAGTCCTGTTCCCCCACAAGAGAAGACGGCGTGGGAGGACGAGCAGGGAAGCATGATTGGGCGTTATGATTCACAGTGTTATGTGAAGATGCGTGCGTACACGCTGATCGTTACTGTGGAGGTTTCGCAACACTGATATACTCACTGACCACTGCACAAGTGCAGAACTGCCTTTGAACTATTACACACATATTCACAGGAATCACATTAATAGGAGGATAATTGCAAAAAGACTGGCAATAATTAATTTTGCCTATCAAGTGCTGTGTAAAAAGCCCAAGAGACACACACAGATGTGTGCAATCTCAACAACTAAAATGATTACTTCCTCCTCTAATGTTTTCTATTTCACAGACTATCGCTCACTTGGTTAGGAAATGTTCCAATACATAAATAACAGAACAAATATTATAGTAGGGAAATCCCAGTAGGCCTATGTCTTTTTCTCCTAATAGGCCGATCGGACAGCACACAGGTCCAGTAAAAAAAATGCAGGTTAAATTGGAGCAAGCAGCACTTCATTAATAATCCTGTTCCTCATTTCAAAGTTCAACCAAACATCAGTACAAAAATCTGCCTCCTGTATTAACTTCTGTAGCTAAACCATAGCTTGCTGTGCTTTTGCTCGGATCATTTCAAAGTGGTTTTCCTCGTACTTATTCATTGTATAACTAGCCATTGCACTTAACTTTGCTCGGATTTTATTAGGGGAAAATCATTTCTTACATGCTGCTACTCTTCTAGCAAGCTAAATCAACAGGCTCATTGACTGCAGTTCACGTTTGCTGCATTTATGGGAATAAGAGTCAGGGTGGAAAACACTTTTCAACATTTTTCCTGTTGGTCTGGAAATTAATCAACATGTGCAACTGAATAAGAGAGGAATATTCATTTCATGGCACTTAACATGAGCACTATGACCAAATTGAATATCACTCTCAGTAATTCAGCCAGAAAATGACTTTGACTGTGTGTGTTCCTTGTTGTCTTTTTAGTCGAAATCAAATGCACTAAATTTAGTGTTTTTCTTTCTTTCTGTTTAATATTTTTCTTTCTGTAAGCCTCTTTAATTATAACTCAGCCATGGTGTTTGGATTCATGGAGACTCTCACATGAGGTCTCAGGCTCCAGCCAATTAATCTGGGAACGGATCTGCTGGACTTTGACACGTCAATAGTTCCACGTGCAAGCACCAAGCAGACATGCCCCGCAGGGTGCAGGCTATGTTTGGATCCTCCTTTGCTCTAAGGTCTCTTTCATTCAGTAGCCAGTATCCGTCCTGGACGACAGAAGGTGGAAAAAGGAGTCAAAATAACTGTGCTCCTTTGACAGGGCAGCACATTCAATAAGAGGAAAAGAGCAAAGTAGAAGCAAGGGGATTTTGATTGCACCGCTTAAAAGCAGTGTGAAGAATTTTTTTTTTTTTTTTTGGATGGGAATTCACACCGTCCATCTGCAGCCAAAACAAAATCTCTGGCCAGCAGCAATCAGCGGAAACATGGAGTTTACCCGTGTACGAAGGCTGCCAAACGCACAGGAGAAGTGACTGGCAAGTGTGTGTTAGCGAGAAGGAGAAACAGGCTGAATGTTTACCTAACCTCTGACTGAATGAAAAAGCCCCGTCTCTGACTGTCTAACATTGCAACTGCAAGGAAGTTCCCCACCCTGCTGTTATTAATGTGCAGCTCTTCTGCCACTTCTGGACTGATACACAACAGAACTGGAATCAAGATATTCTTTTTTAAGGCTTTGTGACAAAATGGTAGAATGATAATGAACAGCATGTGTGAATCCGATTGATCTCATCTGATTTAAGTGTAAAGATGGAAATGTGTCATGTTGGCATGGGGAACGTGTCTCCGTCTCAAAGGAGAAAAAGCTTTGGTCCTCTCTCCCCTGGACAATACCTCTTTACGTTGTTTTCTGTGTTGTGATTTTGATTTTAATATAGCATTGGAAGTTCAAAAAGCTAAATAATTGTCCTTGTAAGATTACCTTGCTATGTCATTATGATACAGTAAATGCATAGGCAGAGAGGAAATACTGCTTATCCTGTATTCAGTTCACAGTTAATTGTTTGATTTGTTATTTAAATAATTCCTTTGGTTCCAGGCAGCCATTAGTTCCATTCATTTCTCTTTTGGTGTTAAAATGTATACCTGCAACTTGTTTGTGTTGTGTACTCCATCATAGGGAACATCGAGGCTGCATTTATGTTTGCATTATTGGCGTGAATTAAGTCGAGATGAGTACATGTAACATAGTTGATAGGTTGGTGATCCCACTTACCATTACAAGCTGTCTTGCTGTCATTATTGAAGGTGCACTGAATTTAATTTATTGTTTCAAATGTACCTGTTGCTAATGAAGTTATTTATTGTCTTATTTACTGTTTTACTGTGATGTATTAGTTACCAGCGGAGATTTCTTATTTTCTTTTGTGTGCTTGAACAGTTGCTGTCTCTGGACTCGTGGTAGGTTGATTTGTGCTAAGCTCGGCCAAAATACTTTCCTTTTTATGGGTAAATGTGTGTTTTATTTGCCATACATGTGGAGATAACCCCCGACAACACTAACTAATGTTCTGTGATGATGTTGGGTGAAGATATGTGTAGCAAGTTACTGTGTAACTTTGTTAGCTTGTTAGCCGTTAGTTCGTGGCTAATCCCGGTGGTGTGGCTATTTGACTGGCAGGAAGCCTAATGTGTTTGGTTTCATCTTGCTTCAGTGTATGCTGAGCTGCGTTTAAGGAGAGCTGGCTGTGGAGGTTGACATTATTGTGTTTATTCATACCAAAATAAATCTGGGTCCAAGCCGAACAGTGACTGAGAGTGGGTCATCATTTAATCTACACAACGCAAGAGTACGAACCCGCTACATACACAACTCAATCAAGACTTTATATGATACAGAATGGCATGGAAACTAGAAGATAGATGTATTACATCCAAATGTGTAAAATCTGGAAGCAAAATAGTAAGTTGTGGTGTAGAAGGACTGTGTCAGCTTCCTGACGGAACATATGACCCATAAAGCCCTTCTCCTACGTCAGAACACCGCATACTGGCTCAGTGTTGACTGAAGTGATCTGCCCTCTTCTTTGGCACAAACTTTCCTTGTTCATCTGGCAGGTTTCCAGAAGCAGCCTTTTTGTTTTGGACGCTGAATCAGAACTAAAATACCATGAAATGATGATTCCTCTTCCCTTTGTGTGACTGCTTGTGGCAGGAACAAACACTGAGTCATGATAACAAAAACACTTGGTCCCAATCAAAGCATGCAGACTCTGTGACAAATATATTGTTGAGTCAGACCACAACAGCACATTCTTCTCCGTACCTTTCCTCTCTTCAGCGTCATTTAATTCTTAATCATCGTCCCTTTTCCACTCTGTCTCTTGTGTTTGTTTCCCTTTGTGCATCTGATCCTCCCCGACATGTTTTAACACGTGTACACTCGGCAATCATATGTTTCATGGCTCCACGCCGGCGATGTTTTCAGGTTGTCTTTCCATCTGATCCTCATGAAGACAATATCTCAGGAGCGCCTGAAGGGAAGGGAATTAAGCACAGCTCTGAAGGACTCCACCTGGACTCAAGGATGAACTGATTATAATTTGGAGGTCAAAGGTCATGGTCTCTGTGACTTTGAACACCTTGAGCAAATTTTCTTCAAATTTGTCACAAACTTTAATTCAGACTCAGAGATGAACTGACAGTGAGCTCACAAAAGAAACAACCAGGCGGCAACCTCCAGTTCTGAAGATTAAAGCCAATCTGAAGTGCCTCAAACATTCTCTCTATTAGCCATCAGGGGGCGACTCCTCTGGTTGCAGAAAGAAGTCTGATTAACTCAATCAGCAAGTGGGAGTGGATCTGGATGGAAGTGTGTTGTTCATGAGAGGGCGGATTGAACATGACAAACCAGATGACTTTAAACAACACTCATCACTAATGTCCTGAGTTGAGCTCTACAACCTGGTGTGCAAGCTTCCAGTTTCTGCACGATGGGTCCACCTTAATGCTGAATATTGTAGAGGGACAACAGGTTGCTAACAAACTCTCAGTGGGCTAAAAATCCCCGGTAATAGGCAAAGTTCATGACCCACCACGGAGGCTGACTGTCAACAGATTTGATCCTCTGCTGAAAAAGGGAACATTTTCAATAATAGCTATAGCATTAAAGTCTTAATATCCGTGCACAAAAAGTGAGGAAAACTCAATTTTCAGATGGATTTTTAAGAGATGAGTCGATAAATTGGACATAACGTCTAATTAAGGCCATATGTACAGGATTAGTTCTGAATGGGGGCCAACAATAACAATCTTTGAGAAATCCGTATGGTGACGTTCTCCATGTGCACTCCGATCATTCAAATGCCACCAGAGTCATTAGGACGATTGGTCACAGGGCCTCATGTGCATAGAGAATGTTTAAATGTGTGTGTGTGTGTGTGTGTGTGTGTGTGTGTGTGTGTGTGTGTGTGTGTGTGTGTGTGTGTGTGTGTGTTTGTGTGTGTGAGAGAGAGAGAGAGAAAGAGAGACACTTGTCTGTTACAGTGGACCATTGGACCACAGCTGGTACTCGGCAATAAAACGGTCATGAGCAGCTGCCATCTGGACTGAACTGAACTGTGGGAAAGTATCTAATATAGAGAACAACCGGCCAAGTACAGTGTTTGTGCTGGTTCTGTCGCAGATTAGAAAACCACACTGAAAAAAAAAACAATGTGCATTTCACACATGTATGGTATATTTAAAATAAAAGAACATGTGCTTGAAAGTGATTTGTACATGTGGATCAAATTTAAACCCCCTTCTTGTTACAGAGAAGCAGCATCGGAGCTGAAAACATGCTTGATGGCTTCATCCTTTAAGCTTGGTCGTCCCAGTAGAGCATTTCCCAGGAGAGAAAAAAAACACAGGCCTGATGCTTTTTACAATTCATGTTGAATTCAAGTATTCAGACGCTGATTCCCTGCTGAGACGGTAAAGTGACTGAAAACCTCCCAGGGAGAGAACCTGGATTTCACAAATTGCCCAGAATTTGTAACGGATTGAGCCCAAAATCTCCTCCTCCATCTTAAAACAGTCTGGAACAAAGATGGACAGGAAGCAGCACAGATAGATCCACAAAGAGAAAGAAGCACACACGGGGTGTTCAGACCATCTAAATAATACACACAAAAACAGCAACATTCTCATGACAGCCCTTTATTTCTTTATCTCAGCTCTGCTTTCATCCTCCTCTGTCTTCATTCTCCACAGCGCCGAGGAGCTTTTCAAGGAGTGAAAAAAAAGAAATCCATCTGTAATTCCACATGCACGATGTAGCCCACTTTTGGCTCAGGCTCGTTGGTAAAGCTTATACTCGGCCGCCCAACGAGGCTGCATGTTACTCAATCTTTGTTTCAGTTAACCCTGCACTCTTATCTGCTGCAGGAGAGTAAATGAAGCACTTTGATGGAGTGGATGCTTAAAAACACACACAGGGAGAATGAAGGATGTTTTGGTGAATCAAACCCTGCTTGAGTTGCAACATCCTATCACATATAGACTGTGTAAACGTTGTGTCACATTGAATCTGTTTATGATGAAATAGCGGCGCGGCAATACAGGCCGTCGTGCTTCCAGGAATCTGCTTTGTCAAATGTCTATTTTTTCTCCCCGGATCACAAACTGATTTAGAGGGCTGTCGTGGCAGTTTGTCACACTGATTTTATTCTATTTTAAACACACAGCCTTCCTTTCATCCCCCCCACGCCAGGCGTCACGCCACTGCTGCTAGATTAGAAGAGTGCAATGAAAGCCGTCAAAAGAAGTGGAGCGATTTTAATGTGAAATCACCTGGAGATCCGGCCTGAAACCTGCATGATATGTAGGTTACTGTCGGATGTTGTTTCTCGTCTTGTCAGCGCATCGCACCACTCATCTCACTGAGGAAGAGTCCGCCTGTGAGCCCGGATTAATATTTCACTATTGTTGTACAAGGGATGTGTGTGTGTGTGTGTGTGTCCATCACATATGTGTGTGCATGCATGCATAAAGGTGTGCATGTGCCGGGGCTTAACCGTGTGAGAGGATGTGTGCGTCTGCACATTCATCAGTGCAACGCGGTTGCATCTACCGAACTGCATGTCGGCCTGATTGCAGCCGTGAGCGCCTTTGTGTGGGTGGGTGTGCTCGTGTGTGTTTGCACCTACACTTTAGTTACAGTAATGGCTACTTCACGGAGCCCATTATCGCTTTATGAGGGCAACGGTCACTGTGATGTTCTTGAGGCTGGATAATCAGCCGTGCAGTGGTGCCTCGCTGCCACAGACAGACATGAACTGTACAAGAACAAACCTCACACCACACTGCTATCCTTTAATATTGTGGTTGCCAAACGTATTCAGAATCATTCACTATTTGCACACTTCACTTTGCGATAGATTTCATTGAATCCAATGAGGACGCTGCGGCAAGGGCTGGAGAAATGGTTGGAAGGAAGAGAAAAGGTGGGCAGAGGTGAAAGTCTTCTAGTATGCTGAACAACTTGATTGTTAGACCAGTGTGTTCCAGCTTGTGGCCTTCATCAGGGTCCATGAACGTGTCGGTCCGACAATAACGTAGTTCTGCATTCTACAAGTGTTGCTGGAGTTTGACCTCTTTAGGTTTGGAGAAATTGCCTGAATCTAGATGTGCAATGCTTATTGTGAGATTGCGACAGTTACTCCCTTAGAGGAGTACTTTCTTTCTCTTGTGTCCTGTTTTGGCTTTACTTCCTGTTGCAATTTTCCATCCTTTTTATCACCTGTGTGACCAGCCTTGCCCTGTCTCCTTGTGTCTTCCTCCTATCAGCATTCAGCAGCCTGCATGTCTGCCCGCCTGTGTTTTCTTTCCCAATTAGTCCCTTGTGTATTTAGTCTGTGTTTTCCTGTGCATTTGTCAATTTGTCCTGTTTAATCGGTTTACTAGCGTCCAGCCTGTTTCCTTGTGCTCCTGTTTTCTTTTTTAGACATCGATCAGCCTGTTCTCTCTGAGTTCCTATTCTGTCTTTAGTTGCCTGCTTCTTTTGTGGGCCTGCCTTCTGTAAGTGGTTTTCTTAATGGCTTTAATACTAATTATGTCATTTTCATAACACTCAAATTCCAACTTTCCCTTAGCTAGGACTAGCTAGAAATAAATAAAAAAAACAGCCTGAAAATGAAGAAAATCTGAAACGATTGCATGGGAGTCTATGGAGAAGAGCCTGATTGTTGTCGGACCCTGGCTGGAGCTGGTCAACGCTATGCTATGATTGACCAGTCTGCATTTAAGGGGCGGGACTAAGGGCTGCCCAGAACTAGCAGAAGAACCAGAAGCAGAAATCGTAGATCCACTAGTGTGTTCTGGCTGTATATGACTCATTGGGAGAGAATAGATTGTTGTGTGCAAGCTAACACTTGAGAATATTTTATTATTGAGTCATAAAAACTTATATGGTTAAGTGAATAGTGCACATCGCTTTCCCCTCATGAGTTGCCAGTTGGTAATTGAGCGATTTCTCCTCCTCCGGCTCTATAATGGGCTTGTCATGCTGTGCTGCTCAATGCATCTTCAAAAGGAACCAACTCTCTGTGGCTCAGAGGCGAGGGCTGTAAACTAGGTCGCAAGAATGAGCCGAGGAATTTTGCAAGACAGGAAAGAAAGTTTGCATGTGTGTGTGCATGCAGTGGGGGGCTAAAATGGTGCATTATTAAGGTGTAATTCTTGAGCCTGAGTGAATGCTTCTGGTTGGATTTATTTGGGTCTGGGGAGAGAATTCTAAATGTGGTTTGTGCTCTTTATAAATTCCATAAACACATTCATTAATTCAAGAGGCACCTTTCTATTGTTTGATTTTGAGAGTTGTGTAAAAGTGAGGCAGATTTGAAGGTACGATGAGGGTGCAAGCACGAGGGCTATGGTGAGAAAAGAGGACAGCGTGTTCCTCTCCCCGCATCGCCATCAACACTTATCATGTCTGAAACAGTCGGATAAACGATTGTTAACCTCTGAGGTCTTGTGGATGAGCATTCAAATGCACCACGGCATCCTGTGTGTAAGAGGTGGAAGGTCCTGTAAAAGGTGTCACGCCGTTAAAAGTCCTCTCTCCTTCCCTTTCTGGCCTAATGCTACTGGTTTGGGGGAGGGGGAGGGTTAAAAGTGTTTGAGTGTCTAATGGTGTGATGCATGATGGGGGGCTTCTTGCATGTGAGTAGGATAATAGCATAGTTGAGTGCCAGGCCTCGGATGCTTTTACATTGGACAAGGTGGGTTCCCATGAGCCTTTTCAACAGCGGTGTGTGGACATCCAGTAAGAAATTCTGTCTCTCTTTGCATGTGTGTGTCAGAGAAAGACAGGGCAACGTTAGTGTTTATGAGTGTGTGTCGTAGACTGTGTATAAGAAGTGGGCGTGGTTGTCGTGATGTCACCCATTGGTTTGTGGGCTACGGTTTTGAAGCCTTGAGTTCTGGCTTTTGGCGCTTCATAATTCAAGGTTCAACGATGTTTACTAAGATAATAAAGAAAGAAAGAAGTATCAGACTTCTTTTTGCAACCAGAGGAGTCGCCCCCTGGTGGCCAGTAGAGAGAATGCAAGTTTAAGGCACTTCAGGCTTGGCTTTACAGAACTGGAGGTAGCCACCTGGAGACAACACATATAACCAATCTGATTAGGAGTTATAGGCCCTTTTTAACGTGTATTTGCAGGGTAAAGACACATTAACCAAATGAATGGTTCTGGAGCCTGCTGCCTGGTGTGTGTGCAGAAGTGTGTCACAGATACATCTTCCTTAAAGAAGCATGTGACCAGTAAAACATGGCACCCTGGGGCCAGCAATTCAGCTCCGTTTCTCCATTAAGTCTCAGATACGCATGTCTAACTCATAAAATATGTAAACGGAGACTCTGTAAACTGTGTTGTCATCAGCCTGGCCATGTGTGTGTGAGTGCCTGCATGCATGTGTAGAAAGGGTGTAAATGAATTATAGAGCGGCACTAGTTTTCTGAGTTCAGACTATCGGAGAAGAGCACCAGCTGATGAACATGCTTTAGATCTACCGTGTTTATAGTTTGACCTGATTCACACCGTTACAGTCATATAGTTACATACATTCATGCTGCTTTTTACTGTTAGCTTTGAGAAGTAGCATTGCATCATTTTAAAATCTGCAGCCCAAAACCAAACATGAAACAGTCCAGACATCTTGTGACAATAAAAACAGAAGTATAGTTCATATATGCATGGAAATGCATATATGGTTTTTAAGCGGACTCTACTGGTGGAGGGACAAGTATGTACCCCATTAGCCTGCTTTTCCCCACATAGCCCTGCCTGTGGTTGCGGCATCAAAAGGAGCAGAAAAAGACAAATTCTCGTGGTTGTTCATGCAAGAATTCTCATGTGAGAAGTAGACGCCTCAAGTAGCGGTTAATAAAAATGGCCTGGAAGCGAGCAGGCATTGCAGCTCGTATTTCAGCTATTCAGCTGATGCATGGAAGTGGTGGAAAGTGAAGGCTAGGGAAGGTGAGAATGTGTTTCTCTGGAATTCGTGGAGAGGATGTCACATAAGTAACTTTTTTTTTTATTGCCAACATTATTTTGCACTTATTCTGGGAAGACTTTACAGTAAATAGGAGGACTGTAGGAGAACAGGCTTCCAAGATTACTAATTTAACAAGATTAAGAGCCACACCAGCAGCTTTGTGAAGCTCCACTTAGCTAAAAGCTAAAATCTGTATGCATTCACAATGATGATGCTAACATGCTGATGTTACACAAGTGTAATGCTTTAACATGCTACCATCTTAGCTTAACATGCTGGCATCGTAACAGTCACTAACTAGCATGAATCACAAAGTTCATCTGAGAACGGAGGCAGTTGCGTAAACCGAAGTATTGGACGCATTCAAATGTTGACCGAATGACGGTGCTGCAGGAAAAGACACAGAATCACCAGAGTCAGGGTTCATCCTCTGTGAGCTATTAACAAAAAGGTCATGGCAATCCATCCAAGTAGTTGATGAGATATTTTAGTCTGGAACGGAACCAACCAACATTGACATTGTCCAAGAAAGGGAGTCTTGTACGGGAAGGGACCATGAAGGATTTTATTGCGATGAAAAACAGAAAGCTCACAAAAAGCTGATAGTGGTGAATTTCCATTAGCAGGATCATTTTAATATCATCACTACCTTATGATGAATGATTATCTTGTTTTAGATTATTTCATATCTTATCTGTGGTGCGATACAAATATTTCTTTCTTAACAAAATGTAAAGTGATATCAGTAATGTTTGAGTGCCAGTTTAAGAGTTTTTAGCATATTTTGATGATGATATCCTGTATCACAATGATTCCTGCTTGTATGATACGACAACGCTAGCAGGCTGATGGGAGACAAAGCACTGATGGAGATCAGCTTGAGAAGTGAGAGAATGGTGGCGGAGACAAAGCTGAGGGTGACGAGGAGCACATTAACATGGGGAAGGATTGGGGGTTGGGACAAGGAGGGTCAAAGAAGTGAGGATTAAGGGGGGGAAAGAAAGAAAAGGAAAAAGACACGGGTCCCGTGTGGAAAGATTTTATATGAATACCAATTTCTTTGTGGTACATGAAAATGGAAAGTCTTCAGTGAATTGTGTTGCGGTCATCTTGCATGAGGATTTACCCAAACACTTCTCCTCAAAGCCACGATTGAGAATGAAAAAAGAAGGTTTGATAATGTGAGAGAACACGTGCAAGAAATCCGTCTGTTCATGCATCACATGTGAGGCGGGGGGGAGGAGGAGCGTACTGTATGTCGACATGCCAGTGTGAGACAGTAACTCATGTGAGATGTGAAGAAAGAGGCCAGGTAAACACGGAGGTGAGTCCAGCTGCAGAGAAGAGCTGATTCCAAAAGATCTGCAGCTCTTAATGTCAACATACAGCCGAACGGGGAGAACAGCTCGGCTGCAACCCAAACACAATCTCCATATCTGCTTTGAACTGGGAACCTTTTTAGTTTGTTTTGCTTTGTAGAAGAAACGCGTCCCAGTTTCATCTACTGGCTGTCACACATATGCACAAATTATAATATATGATTCAAAAAGGGATGAATTGAAGAAATACTGTGAAGAGAAAATAATTTCCTGCGAAAGGAATAGTTTGGGAATTGGGGGAGAAATGTGCTTATTTGCTTTCTGCTGAGAGTTTGTTGAGGAGATGAATACCTCTCATACCTAAATATGGCATCATACAAGTTTATATGATAGCTCATCAAATGTGTATTCTCCTACATCCAGCAACTCCAGAAATCAGTTTGCCTGTGATCCCCTGCAGGCCGGAACATGTTTAGATCAAAATAAGTTGTTTGTTTTTACATAAATTAACTGTTAATACATAACAAAAGTAAGGACAAATAAGTTAACTTTGACTTTCACAAGTTTTCCCCATTCCATGAGTCCCGACCTTATCCCTAATTAATAAGATTATTAATAAGATTATTATGAAGGAATAGCTACATCACCTGGGAATCATCTGGAATCACCAGGATACGATATTATCACAATACGATCTAGTTGCCATTTCAAGCATCCTGATAACCTCCTGACCACGTTTTGTTGTTTTTACATGCCGGTTTGTACGTGCTGCTGTTACCATAACATATATTGCGAAACATTGCGATATGTATCATATTTATTTTTACATGGCAACCAAGACATATCTCCCTTTGGACAAATAAACAAATCTTGAATGTCTCCAACACACACAGAGAGCAACATTTATATAAACACAATAAAACAATCACATTTTTCTGTTGTTTTCTGATGTTATGACATCATCAAATGTAACATCTGAAAACCTCAGTAGAAGCTTCCAGTGTAAAAGAGCGTCGGTTCAGCCCTAAAGGCTCGGTTCCATCTTGCAGCGACTGATAATGACTGCTTATGTAATATTTCATTATATGTTTTTACGTTTGTCTTTTTGTAATGGCTTAGTGGGCACAGTGCAGCCGATGAAAGCACACCATTCACTTTGTATCTCATTTGAACAAAAGTATATCAAGATATCCTCTTTGTTACATGATGCCGTTTCCCCGTTCTGTTATTGATTTAACTTCTGGATGTGAATGCCTGTTTTGACCGGCTCAACTCAATAGAGGCCTGATGACCTACAATTTCCCTCATTATACAGAAGAGATGGGGGTCGTCGGAGGGGAAAGGGTGATTATGATGATGATTATAGTAAACCGCTTTTTAGGATTTCTGGTGGATAGAGGAAGAGAAGGGGTGAGAGGATACAGGGGTTAAAAAGAGGATGAGAAGTGGGGGTGTGAAAGAGAAGAAAGGGGATGACTAACGACTGCAGAGGTTAGAGACCAAAATATATATATATATATATATATATATATATATATATACAGAGAGAGAGAGAGAGAGAGAGAGAGAGAGAGAGAGAGAGAGAGAGAGAGAGAATGTGAGTAAATACACAAGACACGATTACTACGAACCCATTGATTTTACTGGAAATAGCTTTTTGGTAGACTTGGTGGAAAAAACCCATAAGCAGAGTTTTGTGGTTGAGGAGGAGGAGGAAGAGATGAAGGCAGATTATGATTAACTGTTGGTGACTCTCGGCTTACAGCTGGTTGATTGTTCATCTGTCTGTTTTCCCCACCGACTGCTGGACACAACCAATCCTCTTACATGTACCCCGACCTGTGGCCATCTAATCCCTGGCCTCTTATTCCCAGGCAGCTCCACAGTCACTGAGCACCGACCTGCATCCCTCAGTCATTGAACGGAAATACTTTCATCTGAAGCATTTGCTGTATGCAGGGAGAGCTTTAAACAGTGAAATTGTACTATTTTAAGTTGAAGTCTGTTGTTACCCCTCTTGTGTGTGTCCCTTTAGTACCAAGCTAGAGCCTGTAGCTGGTTAGCTTAGCGTATCTTAGCATGAAGATCAGAAGAAGGGGGGAATGCTAAGCCTGGCTTTGTCCAAAATAAAAAAACAACATCTGTAAAGTCCGGGTCCGGGTTCTCCGGCTTCCTCCCACAGTCCAAAGACATGCAGGATGGGGATAGGTTCATTGGTGACTCTAAATGTCCCGTAGGTGTGAAGGTGAGTGTGAATGGTTGTTTGTCTACATGTCGGCCCTGTGATAGACTGGTTACCTGTCCAGGGTGTACCCTGCCTTCGCCCAATGATAGCTGGGATCGGCTCCAGCCCCCCCGTGACCCCGAATACAGGATAAGCGGTAGACAATGGATGGATGGATGGATGGATGGATTAATACATTGAGTATGGTAGCTTTAACTCTTTGATTATTTTGTCAAATCTCAATGCTGATATGAATCTGATGTAGGTTTGGGGCAATACGAACATTTCATGTCATGATTATCCTGGCAAATAATAATTGCGATTCACAATACTATCCCGATAATCATCATAATGTACCTAAAACGACAGTAAACACACTGAAATCACTTTATGTTTTGTTAAGAAAAATAAGTTTATTGTGATCATAAATCGTAAGGGTAAAGGTAATTAAGGGATGAGCATATTTTTAAATGTTTGTACGCTGTATTTTGAAATATTGCTCTATTTTTCCCTTCTCTACCATGATAGCGAGCCACAGCTTTTTTAAGTCACTATTGACGATATTTACGATCATCCCTCTGGTGTTTTTAATCGTGTTGCACAATAAAATCCCATGCAATCGCAGCCCCACATACTAGACTCCCTTTCTTGAACGATGTCACTGTTGGCCAGTTCAGTTTAAGACTGTAATATCTCAACTATTGGATGATTGACATTTTTCCAGACATTAATGACCCACATGAGGATGACTTTAGCAACTTTGTATCTTTTCCTGTAGCATCATCATTATGTAAAAAAAAATAAAAATTGCCCCATCCCTAATCTGATGCAAACATTTTTTGGATTATATTTAGATCATTGGAGCAAAGCTGTCAGATGTGAGTGTCTTAGATCTGCTAAGTGATAACAAAGTGGAAAAGTCCAGGACTGAGGCACGGCATGCAACATTCATCACATGTCTGATAAAATAAGTCCTTCGTGTGGAGTATCCTCCCTTTATGCAACGCTGTAACAGTCCACTGACTCACAGTGGCATTTCCACAGATATCCCGGCGAACGCCACTGAGTCATCAAGGGTACTTTTCCTACATTTTTGCCCGTCAACTTACGTGTCCAAGGTTACAGAAAGGACAGGAAAGCTCAATGCGATGCGTTAGTTTCTGTACAGTCGTTACACAAGTGCTTCTACAAATAGTCTGTATTTGTATCAAACGTATCTGGCAAACTCACAGGAACATTCGGAACAAATGTAACGGATAATAGCTTTGTCTCTAATAATGTTGCTGCTATTCCAAACATATAGTGGATTAGATTCATTGTTACAGATAAAAGATGGTTGAAAACAACAGTCATGAGGACTGGGGTATATTTATGTGCTAAAGAAGTTTAAAAGTTGTCATTCTGAAGAGTTAGAAGGACTTGAGTGGAAGCTAAGGGGGGCTTACCTCCATATAGACATCGACAATGTTTCTTCATTCATAGCTGAAATAACCACTAATAAACAGGGAAACCTTTCTGAGACCATAACATCACCCAGAGGTGCTCTGTGGATTTAACTGAGCTGTTTTTATTGTGATTAGCAAGACACACATTGGCTGGTTTACTACAGCGGTATGAACCCAAATCAAACAACAGTGTTGTTTGTACCATAGACAGTCTACAGTTCATACACATAGTTTGGTTCGGTCTCTGAGAGGGAGACCACAGACCGCTACAATATGTTGTCTCCATTTCCGCAAATTTTGCGTATTCACCTCTTTGTGTTGCCTCATTTGCATCTTTCATGAATTCACGTCTATTTGCGTCTTTGCATTGACCTTGTTTTCAAGTTGTTGTTTTTTTCGCACAAAAAAATTGCTTTGTGTTTGGTGTGAACGCACCAGATGAAAGCATTTCAAATGTCATTGTGATTTCACATGAAGAATGAGACATGAAAGCAGTTGAAGTGTTGACATGTTGGTAGTAAAAGTAGTTGAAGTGCTTTTGAGTGTGTGCACTGTTGAAATGAGGTGTTGAATCGTCAGTTAAAGAGTAAGAGATGACAGCAGTTAAACAATGCAAAAATTGACGTCCAAATCTCAGTGAATTCTGTAAGAGATGAAAGATCTCGCAACTTGAATAGAAACACAGATGTCTTAAATAAATGACTGACTCTTAAAGGGAAAGATTTTACCAAGTTCAGATATGAATATGAGTGTGTTTTGTCATACTTCCTCCTCTCAGCCTCTATGAAACCATTCCCCCCTTGTCTCTGCATGTCAGAATCTCCCTCATTTAAAACTAGTTCTTAGAAGAACGTTCCAGCAGGAACATTTACATCACTTGTTTTTCTAAGTCTATTCGTACAGAGGAAGCGCTGCTATTCACACGCCACCATGTAACCTGAAGAGAGGAGGGCCGAACAGAGGGATGGTGTGGAATTTCACTGGCGAGAGTCTGGATGTCTGTTTGTGCTCGTGTGTGGGAGCGCGTGTGCTGAATCCTTCTATCAGCGAATATCGGAGCCACGGCTGTGTGTGATCACCTGCAGGCAAAGGAGAGCTAATATCACAGGGCATTGGTTTCTGGTCTCAGTCAGGACTTAATGCATGTTATTATAGTCTGTCAGGTTGTCATCCCGTCCACACTGCAGGGCCTTGTTCTCTCTGCTCACTCTATCCTATTCCCACGTCATTAGACCAGCTAAGAGATCTGATCCAATCGCTGTTTGGGTCAGAAGTGTCTTTCTTTAGTTCTCCCTCAAAAACGATCAAATGTTTTTTCTGCAGCGGGTCAAACACGACATGTTTTTTTCTTGTCTCTACAGGGAGGTCAGAGGTCAGAGGTCAGGTTTATCCTAAATATGTTGCTCTTTTATAATATTGTAAAAGGCTAACACCATTTTACCGCGCCTCTCTCAGTCATCTGGTCGAAAAATCCAGCTGTTCCACTCAGAGCTCCCTGGAGAACGTTGTGTTAACTGGGCATGCAGCGTTTTCTGTATTTATCTTGACTCTCTGCAGTTTTTTCATTTTGGTTTCCGTTGTTGTATTTGCAATTGAATTGCCATCATTTCTGAAGTCATTTATCAAATGTTGTAGCCCGTTTGCCCTTGAATGAGTCCTGAAACTCTGAAATGAGTTAGCATTTTGGTTGGATAAAAAATAATAATAAAATAAGGTAACCTTTTATTGTTTTGTTCTACAATATAAAAAATGTCAGTAAACCCTCCACAAGATTTTGCGTGTTGGTTTCAAAGTGCCGATATTAGTCCACCTTCACAGCTTTGTTGTGTAAAGTCACACATGATCGCGTTGTTTATTTATGTACTAATATGAGCTTTTTTACTTTCATCATCCTGCTAAACAACTTGTAATGGAGATGCTATTTTTTTTAATTTATTGTGACCGATGGTGACCTTCTGTAACCCAAAATATATTTTTTTGTGAAATAAATCACAGTATTTATCTTTCAAAACTAATATTGTTGGTTAACTGCTCAAAAGTTAATGTTTAAAATCTCTAATGTGTAAGTGCCATAAACTTTTGTTTGAGTTAATTTCTGCAATAATGCAAAATACAAAGGAAGAATCCCGCTGGCTTTTAGTCGATGGATGCTAACCTCCAGCGTCGGCCTGCAAAAGCAGGTCGTCCTGCAGTTGCTCGATGACACATCAGCTGGATGGATGCTTGCCAACAGTGTGAGTCACTCTCTGATCCTCTTTGTCAAACCAGCAGACTGAAAATTCTCCTCATTCATTCTCCTTTCCATTATATAAGATATTCATATTCAGACATTCTCTTAATGCTATTATTGGTTCTGAAAAATCTCTTTGTGTTTTGCTCGTCAAATATACCAAACAGATGAGACAATGTAGGTCCATTTATTCCAAGAATTTGTCATTCTCCTGACACCAATAGGATGATGCCTTGTTTTCGTTATTTTCAAGGCTCCATTACGTGTTTGAAGAATATTTCTTCAATGAAGAAAACTGCAAATACCAAAATAAAACTACTTCAGTGGAGTACTATCGAGATACCTTCTTAAGATTTGGAACCTCTTATGCTGAAAAGAATCACTTATTTTGCACGTCTCGCTGCACTGGCCTTGTATTTTGAATGAGAAGGATAAAGCCCACAAAATAACTATTACAGAATGTGAGGCTATAAGGGGTTTAGAGAGGTAGATGTTTATGCAGCGTCTCTTTCACTTTTCATCCTAACTGAGCTGTCAACTACTTTCAATCTCCTCCGCTCCCATCTCTCCCCTTTTAAAAGTTTCCATCAAAATCAAACTAATCACCCTCCCACACACACACACAAACACACACATACACACACACACCCCTACACGCACACACACACAAACATACACCCCTACACACACACACACACAAACATACACCCCTACACACACACACACACACACACACACACACGTACACACACACACACACAGAGGCTGAGTCACCTGTGACGTCAGTAGAACTGAAGGGAGTCGACTCCCTTACACAGAGAATTACACACACTGACACAAATATACAAGCGTGTTCTTACATGCACAGTAACAGCATACCATCACATGCACAAGACCCCCCCTCACACACACACACACACACACACACACCAGGGAGTGGACCTGAGGGTGTCATTTGTTGCCTGTACAGACAGAAAGCACAATGCAGATGCAACAAACTTCCTATTTTTCCACAAATGTGTTTGAGTTCTTCTCTGTTCTTTTCTGTGTGTTTGCACCTTTACTTCTTATTTTTAACCGTCATTCAGGTTGATTAACCTTCAGCCTCACCGGCTAACAGTCGCTCTTGTCTTCCTCTACATGTTTGCGGTTATGCTTAATAGGCTTGTTAAACGTTCAGCGACAATCAGTCCAAATGTGGGCTGCATAGCTCACATAGTTGTGATGTTCCAGTGTCTTGACAGATGTCTCTTCAGGAGTACAGAAGGAGGGAAGCAGATCTAAGCATGTTTTTACCAGGTGGCAACCTCCGGTTCTGAAAAGTCCAAATATGGTCGTCTCCCTTCGCTGGTTGCAAAATCCAAGATGGCGACGGCTAAAATGCAGAACTCAAGGCCTCAAAACGGTTGTCCACGAACCAATGGCCAACGTCACGATGTGTATATCCATCACTATGCGTAAGTAAAGTCCTTGCTAACTACGGTCTTCTTACTACTAGCAAACTGGTACACAATAGGCTACATATACTTCGTTAGTAGATATAGTTGAATCCTTTTGACACCTCTGCAGATTTATAGGGTTTATATCAAATCTGAAAAAGTCCCGTAACTTTATTCCAGTATCTAGTTTCAGTCAAACAAGAACATTACAATTCCCGATATCCCGTTGGAAAGGGAATCGGGGGCAAAGGTCATCCAGACCATCATCCAACTCCTGCACATTGGCCAGTATGAAGCCTGCCGTACAATTAACTGCACATCAAGCCATATCATGTCAGATATTGCTTAAAAAATGATCTCAAAAGCAACAAAACCACAAATCTGTAACTGGAATTAGCCGAGGCGTCACCAAACAGAGCACCCACCTGCTAGTCAAAGCGATCACACCATTAAAGCTGCAGTCGTTAACTTTTATTAAAATGAATGTTTATAATATTCACTGTACAATATCATGACAGCAAGTCATGAGACACATGTGTGCAAGCTCTTGTTCCCGAAAGAAAACAACCAATCAGAGCGGAGGAGTCTCTAACGCAGCTGTCAATCAGCTGGTGAATTCAGATCAAACTGTCAAACTAGGCCTCGTCATCAAATATGACTGTCATCGCCTATTTGCTCAAAGGTTTTCAGAAACATATTTTAGTGAAGTGCATGGTGAACGCTTGCTGTGGCCAGTGGGCGGGGCTTGAGTTTGGCAGCCGGGTCACAAATGTTCTCATTTTACAGCTAAACAGTTCCCTTAAAAGTGTTTTTGAAAACATTTGAGGTGAGAAAAAGGAAACACAGTCACAGAACCGTGTTTGGTAGTTGAAATTCATGTCATTATAACTGTTAGTATGCATTGATAAAGCCACACACAAATAAGATAAGAGGAACTGTAAAAGACGCCTCTTGAGGCCATCAATTAAATTTTGATGTTATGCCCTTGGCTGTATCTGCTGAATATTTGATAAACAGTCTGACTTTTCTTTTCACATTGGCACCATTATGCTGCCTTGGGTATATGGGACAGGAAGCCACTCTCCTTCTACTTCCTGTCTGATAACACCAATCTCTGGAAGACCGGGAGGAAACTGCACCAGAGGAAACGGGGATGAGGGAAAGGGAAGGTGGAGCATCGAGTCAACTGCTTGGTGATGAAACAATAACAGAAGAAACTGTTATCTGGATGCATTTAAGAAAAGAAGAATATATTTACTTCCATTGTTCAATTATTCTGGATGACGCAGAGCCAAATAGGGCTCACTGTGCACTTGTCTAATCACAGGAAAAGGAGGGTAAAACGATGATAGACAGTTTGACAGCGGAGCAGTCAAAAGACCCAGACAGCATGAAAAACATACAAAGATAGCGCGGCAGCAACAGTATCACAAGATCCAAGGACTTGTTTTGTCTTTATTGGAATCAGAGAGGAGGGAGCCAGGAGCTACATGTGTATGTGTGGAAGAAAGTGAAAGACAGGGATGAATGTGTGTGTGTGTGTGTGTGTGTGTGTGTGTGTGTGTGTGTGTGTGTGTGTGTGTGTGTGTGTGTGTGTGTGTGTGTGTGTGTGTGTGTGTGTGTGTGTGTGTGTGAGTGAGACTTGTGCGAGGGTGGAGGGACTCGAGGGAAAAAGAAGCCCGACTCAGCCTCCTAAAATCCCTTTCATGTGTGATTGGGGCTGTGCTTCTGTCTCCTTGTTATCTCCCCTCACAGGCCGGGTATCGCTTTCTCTGCGCTGGCTGACTCCGTAACCGACACCGAGTGTCTGCGACACAACTTTGGCCTGCTTTCCTCAGCTCGCTTCTTCTCAACCGATCTGACTGAGCTTGAGGAGGGAGCGGGTTAGATAAAGCTTTATATTACTTCTGTTTTGGGCCAAACGCACGTGTCAGCATTTTAATGGCATTACCATAAATGAAGCCCTAACTTTTAGAGAATTAAAAAGAGAGAGAGGATATTAAGATGAGACTTTTAAGAGGAGAGGCAACTAATAAACCCGATTATTAAGGCAGTCTGGTATTACCCAAATGGCGTGTGAATAACAGGGGATTTTGCATGATATCACTCATGGAAGGACAGGTCAAACATACACATGACTGTCACTCAGGAGACCGCTGTTCCTGTCCTGTGTGAAACCAAACATCAACCACTGACTTATCTTATGTACATTATTTACGTAACAAACATACTTATTTTAACCCAAACCATGGTCTTATAGCAAACATAACCAAGTACTTTTGTTTGATCTCGTTAACCAAGTCTTTAAAATGAATGTGACGGGTTGGGAATGAAATGAGAATTTGTAAGCTCCTAATGACTGAGGACACCAACGTCAATGTTTAAAAGCTGTGACGATGTGTCTTTCTAAGCTTGACGGCAAAGCCTAAAGACCTGAAATGATGATGTCATCAGGGGGCAGAGGTTGGTTGTCTGACCGTGTTGACAACGTCTCGGTGGGATAATACTCTCTGTATGTCATTTTAGAGTCACGCGTCCTAAATAACAGAAGCTGCTGTGTATTCTTCTGCAGAGCCTCTTTGTCCATCAAAATCACCGTGGTTTGAACGTAAGGCAGACAGCTGGGAGTAAAATAAGGTGCACACATCACAGTGACATCATCACTCGTGCTCTCACAGTGTCTAAAGAGTTCAAGACTAACTTCTCACCTGGCTGCAGTGATGCACAGGTGAACTGCGTACTTACTTTGTGACCTTGTCACTGTTGGGTGGGGTTGCAGGTGCAACAGAGCACATTAGTGAGAGAGGGAACAGACATTCAACTAAGCTTTTCACATCAGCGACGTCAGGACTGACCAACAATGTTTCCTATTCATTTGCAAGACTGAAGAGGTCAGTTTTACCCCGTCACAATTTCATATTGAGCAGAAAATATGAATCACCTCGCAACAGGTGGGCTGTCTGGCTCATATCCTAGTGGCTCCAGTCCTGTCAGCTTTACAGCACCCCTGGCCTGGACTTTGCCGTTTCCGGGGCTGTGACTTTAGGGCTCGCTGCGACCTCTCTTCCTGCGTAGTGACGAAGCCATGTTCCTGTGTGACTGGTAACCGGGGCCGACTGTCTGCGATGTTGGCAACCCATGCCATGCTTTATGAGTGTGACTTTTTTTACCGTAGCATCACCATTCTTATATAAGCCAATTATGATTTATTTATTTACTAAAACACAGTGCAAACATGTTCAATGTTAAAATACTATAGCTAAAGCCAAAGTTAAAGCATCAAAATATACTTAAGTATGAGTTAGTATACTCATTATGCAGAAAAATATATATTAAATCACTACATTATAATTATTGATGCATTAATGTGTACACTTTAATGATGTAGCTAATAGAGTGGCAGCTAATTTTAATGACTTTTTATACTTCATAATTAGGCTATGCTACTGGGTAATACATCATGGTTTATCAGTTATATTTTGTGGGTGTAAGTTAAAAGCATATAGGCTATTTTAATAAAATAGCCTATAACCTAAAAACCTTAAAATTGTAAATGCGTGACCTAAATTTACTTGAATTAATTATGAACTTGAATAAATGAATGTTACATTCCACCGATTTCTTACAAGAGCACAGCATTCTTCATAGTCCTTTTTTTTTGCCTTCAAAGTTTAGAAGATTGATGCATTTTAACTTGATGCATGTCTCTGGACCAGGGTCCACCCACCATAGTCTCACAAAACCCTGTGGGACGCCCACACACCAGAGATGGGAAAAGTCAAGGCTGGAGAGGCAGAAGGGCATTTAAAACCCTTACCAGGTTATTTTTATTTCCTTTTTATTACTCTGTCACAGCTATGTAGAAGGGGCATAAGCGATGACAGTAAATGTATAAAATGTGGTGCTGCTGAAGGAACTCTGCTCCATCTGTTGTGGGACTGCAATAAGGTTTTGGCATAGCAAAGAAAGTGATGATCCACACTAATATAGCCATTCCACTCATCACAAGTACTGTATGTACTGGGAGATTTGCATAACTTAAGCAAGAGTTTCTTCAAAGAAAAAAATGTGTTCTGTGATCACAAAGATTATAATAAAAAAAAAAACAGGATTTCTTTAAATCATCACAGCACAGAGTACTGATCAGTGAAGCAATAGCAATGATTAAGTTGGGGAATGCAGCTTTCAGACTACAAACAAATGCTGAAACACCGTTAATATACAGTGGAAAGGTTCATATAAAACAACATCCTTTTCAACAAGTGGTTAACGTTGTAAATTGAATGAAAACAAAAACACAACAAAACTACATTTTCTTTAGTGAAACATCATGATTAGACTTAAAATGAGCACGTCTGTTATGTTACTTTAATCTTGCATGTAAAGTAAAATAAGTCTGTAGTGAAATAAGCAGACTTTTAGTTTCACATAGGACACAGATAGCAGTCACCTATTATTAGAAGCGTATTTGTGATATGTAAAAAAAAAATGGAATTTGGGAGAAAACCCTTCCCTTGAAATGCAATTGAAAGTGCAGTTTATTTGTATGGGAACCCAATTGTTAGGAGACCAGGCTGAAAAAAAGAAGGGGAGAAGGAAGAGTCACTATTTCTGTCACTGCGTTCTGCAGATTTAACATGTAACCTGTGCTGTAGATGAAAGTCCAGTGAAAATGGGAGGTTTGTGTATGACTTTTAAGGTGGAAATGTCATCCTGCATTTGTATGTTGATTAACTGTGAGAATTGTGTTTCTTTTTGTGTGTGTATTCTGTACATGAATAATAAAAGGAAAACCAAACAGATCTTCAATGTGGTTCAGCTGTCACAGACAACCCCAACAGCTTTTAACCAGAGTTAAATGACCCTGCAGCTGCTCCGGTAATTGATTCCGTTATGAGACTTCTTTATGAGCGAGGACAGTGATTTGTAAGGCTTTAGCAACACTCCTGCAAATGTATAATCCTGTTAATCGCTCTCAGTCTTTACATATCATTGCATTGTCTCTCCGTCTCCCTCTCTCTCCATCCTTCTCATCTTCCTATTCTGCAACAATGCAATATCAGTGGCTTACATAAGCACATGCGTAGACGGAGAAAAACTAAGCCTTTTAAAAGTGCGACGACTGAACCAGAAATTCAAAGGCCGGAAAGAAAGAAAAAAAACTGGGAAGATGAAAAGATGGAAGAGAAGAAAAAAAAGGAAAGAGAATCTTTAATTCTGATGAAAGGAAGACACTTGAGAGGAACTGCGTTGTGTGTTAAAAGTCCTAGTTTGGATGAGACGAATCAATATTTTACACTGATTCTTCATTCCAGGCCCAAGTCTGCATATACAGCTTTGGATGGTGAAAACTAACAAAAGCAAAGATAAAAAAACAAACAAAAATGGTGTCAGAAAATGCATAAAAGATATTTTCCCAAGATGCATCCAAATCTTCTCACTAAACTCAAGTCATAAAAAAGCAAGTTCTTGTTCACCATAAAACAGTCACCAGCCCCTCCCCCACCACAACGAATCAACTGTACACTAACTCAGACACCAAAGGCTGCCAAATGTCAACTGAGATCTGGGGCAGTTTCCTCACAGGCATGGCACATGACGCCTATACACAGCCCAGATGAGGTCCTGCATCTAGCCGAGCATGCGGTTACCACGGTGACCCTCCATCACCACCAATAAAAACGCTGGAAAACAGCAGAGGGGGGATTGTCTGGGAGGCATTTAGTGGAATGTCATGTGGTATTACCCCGAACGGAGTGTGTGTGTGTGTGTGTGTGTGTGTGTGTGTGTGTGTGTGTGTGTGTGTGTGTGTGTGTGTGTGTGTGTCTGTGTGTGTGTGTGTGTGTGTGTGTGTGTGTGTGTGTGTGTGTGTGTGTTGGACATGTAAAGGGTTTGAATCAGGGTCTTTGAGTTTGTCTCGATGCTCTGCTGTGGTGATAAAACACAAACAAAGAGACAGGGCTGTTTAATATGTTTAATAGGCTGTTTTTATCTGAGCTTGATTTAGGTTTAGGATGCATTAACAGAAGCGCACAGCGCCTCGGGGCTTTATTGCCCTGTTGATTACACAGGCTCATTGACTCAAATGTGGATGCATTCAGTGTTATTAGGCACTCTTTAAATTGGCACATGTGGCCCTTACCATGCTTATGTTGCCCTCTTGATGTTATTGCTGCTAATAGCCTGCACCAAAACACAAAAGCATCATAGTGTATTCAAATATTCCTATTTATAAATCAGCGTGGCTTAATTTGATGCAATTGTGTCCATTCAGTTTATATGTCTCGGAGTGTCCTCTTTTTCTTTTTTTCTCTTTTTTTCTTAATTTACAATTAACATTTTGGGAAATACAGTTTTTGCTGAGAGAGAATTGACACCCATGTCATATCTGACTGTGAGAATGAGGCTACAACAAGCAAGCTTGACTCACAAAAGGAAAAGGGGAAACGGCTGGCCTGGCTTTGTCCTCAGGTAACAAAGTCTGCCTACCAGTACCTCTATAGCTCATTAATTAACATGTCATAGTATAATAACACATTTCATGTGCTGCAGTAGTTGTTAAGAGATTTCCTTTCCTATCCTTCTGAGCAGCTTACCTGTCCCATAACACACCTGGAAAGCTGCTTTCAGTCTTGTGTATTATCTGTGCTTCTTTCCGTCCAATAAGGACAGCTGCAGGTCATGATTATTTATTAACTAAAATGAATTCCTGATGCATAAACAGATTTACACACCAGATGAGCGGCAGTCTTTTGCATCACCATCAAGACAGGATGATATCATTATATAGTATAGGCAGCCTGAAGCACCTCTGTGGACCTCTTACTGTAGGTATGAGAGGTCCTTCTGATCATTTATAATCCTGATTAAACATTTTACGCACATGAGCCAAACAGATGAAAACATTCTTGATTCAAGAGTTAAATGATCCAATTCACACATCCTCTCTGTCTGCTGTGAATAAGTCAGTTAAAAGGAAATGACACAGAGTGACATTCTATTCACATCACCTGAGTTTTCTTGAAACTGCACAAGGCCGCATATTCAGTATATTTTCTATTTAAGAAACTACATCGATTTTTTTTTTTATTCATGCCGCTCTGTGAGCCGTAAATCGGTGTGAGGTTTGATTTAAGCGCTGCTGTGTCAGTGTGTGTCCCTCAGTTTGAATGAGGGAGTGACCCTCGGTGACACTGGATGTGGAGGGACAGAATGCACAGACTGAAAAGAGGAAATGTAGGAAGGAAAGAGGAGAAAGGAAGAGACAAAGGTGTGAAAATAAAGGAAGAGGAGATTGAGGAATGGGGGGGGGGGGGGGGGGGGCAGCATGCTGTCTGTAGTAAATCTCTCTCTGGCAGAGAGGAGAGGGCCATGTCCAGATTTATGGCTGCCTGCTGGGGTAATAAGAGAATGGACTGGATCCTTTTCAATCGCCCCCTTCACAGCCCTTGCCGTGCTTGTAGCCGCTATAAGAGCAACCTCACTGCAGCTCTATGATGATCTATATACTCCATGATCTGCTACAATATGCAGACCATAATACGTGGTGATTTACAGTGGATGTACTCTTGTCACATGTAGGTCAGCGGCTCCTGTCTGCTCCCCACAGAGCTGGCTCTGCCAGCTGTATCAGATGATTGTCTGCTGCCATGGAGATAGAAATGGAGCTGGTTTGGATTTTTTGGAGAGCGAGGCAGGCAGTTTTCAAGTATGTGCACGTGCAGAGGAGCACCTATTGAGACGCAGGCGAGGCTAATGGGCTAGTTAAACTGTATAATGGCAACAGAGATAATAAGCCGCTTCCTCTTTCCCTCTTCCTGTTGATACCAGACAGTTTTTCTACCGCCTTGTGGGTGAAAGCAAAACACGAGATAGAACTGGAGATGATGTCTTGTGGGGATCCGCCCTGGTCTGCTCAACTCAAGGGACACCTCTCAGTGATGATTGAGGATGTAGATTCTGTTTGCCTACAGCAGCGTTGGGTTAGTGTGGTGGAAAGTAATTAGTACACTTACTCAAAGTACTGTACTTACACCTGCATCATCGTTGGCCTCTTCGGAGCACCTTTGAAGTGGATATTGCAAACCGCTATGAATTACACATATGAGATACAATAGAATGCATTTGGAGTTGTGAATCTGGCTAACAAATCTAATATTCACTCTCCTTTTAGCTTTGTTTTAGTGTCTATCCACTCCTGAGGGAAATATCTGGCTTTATTCAGCAGCGCGTTGCTAACTGTGTCTGTCTGCCATTTGTTATAGTTTGAATTCATACAAACTTGAATTCCAAAGGCGCTTATTCAACACAGGAATGAACCGTACAAATCCATAAGTCCATTGAGCCTAAGAAGTTGACCACCCATTGGTTTGTGTGCAAAGTCATCTTGGGTTTCTGCGATCAGAAGTAACCAACATGTCACATTTTACTTTCATGAACTGAAAACACACTTTAAAGGGTTAAAGTTGTTAGAAAAAGCACAGGGAGAACTTGCAGACCGGTAGCTACCTGTTCATCACATGGTAGCCCCGCCCTAAAGCATACCCTGCTTTATGGTATACTTGACTCTAAATGGACCTGGGTACCTTTTGAAGTAAAGTTTTGAATGCAGGACTTGTACTTGTCATGTAGTATTTGTACATTATGGTACTACCACTTCCATGGATCCCCTTCCACCACTATACTATATAATGATATCATCCTTTCTTGATGGTGATGCAAAAAGCTGCCGCTCAACTGGTGTGTAAATCTGTTTATGCATCAGGAATTCATTTTAGTCAATAAATAATTATGACCTGCAGCTATTTGGTTCTCCCATTGTGTTTTCTTTCTTCAAGACTCTATAACATGACAGTGGTTTTATAACTCCAGATATAATAGCATCTTATGAAGGGTGAAGCACCAGGAATGTGTCTTCTCTGGCCCGTTAGTTACTGATACTAAATTTCTCTCCGCATGTTTAACATATTACAGAATGATGTAAGTGGTATTCTGTCAGCCAGACTCGGTAATAGTCCTGACGGTTTGTAATTATGGTTAGGCTTTTGATGGGTGGGAACAAAGCCCCGCATTGACAGGGACCCCCAGGGCAGCCATTGTTGGAGCTGACTTCTCCTGGTGTTTGTCTGCTGCTCTAAAAGGTTCTCCCAAAGGGAAATACCGATGTAACACTGTGAAAGCACTTGTGGTTTCAACGGACTGAACCACCGTTGCTGATGACATCGATACGAGCAGAACGAGTATAATAGCACCGGCTCGAAAAGTCCTCTGGCTCCTTGTGACAAAATGTAACACAGAGATCATAACAGCCCGTTGGCTGCGAACTCTGTGGAAAGCTGAGATAATGAATCCAATGATCTACGTTTGTGGGGCGAGAAAAATCCCAAACCTGTATTGGAGAATCAAATTGAAGACTACAAATCATGAGACTGTATCTAAGAGACTGTATCTAAGAAGTGGTGATGTCACCCGTTGGTTTGTGGACTTTATGGTTTTGAAGCCCCAAGTTTGGCATCTTTGCTGTTGCCATCTGTGGAAGAGTGATAGGTGGATCTGATGAACACAAGCGGCAGAGCAGCAACTTAACTGGATCTGGATCTGTCTGTCTTCTGGTGTGAATTTGTTAACAAAGGCCAGTAGAGAGAATGCAAGTTTCAGTGTTGGCTTCAGTTTTCAGAAACAGAGGTTCCCGCCTGGAGACAACACATATAACCAACCTAATTAGGAGTTATAGGCCCTTTTCACAGCAGCCATTTTGACATGTAATTGCAGGGTAAAGGCGAGTGTAGTAGATCAAATTATTGGTGGTCCTGCTGCATTTATAGTCAGAGCAATTCCCTTGAGTCAGCAAGCACAATACAAGAGCCCCGGCTCACCTAAATGGAACGGGGCCATAATTAATTTTATTGATTACACCTGTGTTTACCCTGCATTGACATGTCAAAATGTCCGCTGTAAAAAGGGCCAGACATGTTGTTGTATCATACATACAGCCCTGCATCACCCATGTCCGCCGTACATCATGTGCAGACTTGTTTTAGGTTTCCTCTCTAAAGAACCAATGGTTTGTGACTCTGTTGACCTTTAGCAGGGCCGTTAAGTTAACACAAGGCCTTGACCCCTCAGACAGCATTGTCACTATTAGCTACTCCCTGCCTGGCGGCAAGGGAGATATATGGTTCCGCTTGACACTCCTGCAGCAGGGGGGGGGGGGGTGAACAAGAGAAGGCAGATAACAAGTCTAACAGCAACGTCCAAATGAAGAGTATAAAGGGAACCAGGTTTAGTGGACACTTTCTCTCCAAGTCAACATTTGTAGTGATGCATGCACAGATCAGAACAAAAAGCCCCACACATTTCGTTTAATGAGCGGGAGATAAACTTGTCTTATTTTATGTTCCCTTACTTCCCTTTACATTGTTTTCTCCGAGTGCCCTTTGGTCAAAGGTTTCCTGAAACCTACAAGCTATGATCAGGGAGGGGTGAGAGCCAGCCTTCACTAGCTAACTGCCAGGCGTCATAAACGATGCCGCGGCGTTCCTCTTTACGACGCCTGAGGGAGGAACGAAGATTTAGATAATTGCACAACTTGTGTATGTGATGTAGAAGGGTGGGGGGCGGGGGGGAGGTGGGAGGTTCTCGGGTCTAAGGGCTTTATGGATGCTTGTCCTCATCAACCTTCTCCACCAGCTTCACTTATATGAGCCGTCATTTCAGCTGACTTTCACGATGCCGTGATGGTCATTGACCTACGGCAGGTTTGCTCAAGGTTAAGTAATCGTACTCGGCTGCGTGATGCATCTCAGAACAGGAGCATGTTCTTCTTCTTCAAATGGCAAAGTAAGAGGTTAGATCATCTCCTGTTGAAAACAAATTGACTTTTCCCATAATTGTTGGCCATAATGCTGTAACTGTCCTGCAATAAGGATTATAAAGGGCCCTGCTAGAGTTTGATGTGTATATTGTAAAATGTGTTTTCCATATAATTAACCTGCCATGTGCTTCTTGTATACATAGCGTTTTAAGCACATTTTGATGATCATCAATGTAATATCCTCAATCGCAATTATTTTCTCCGACATAATCCTGGCAATAAACTTTTATATTAATTTTTTTTAAATGTCTTGCATCATTCTTGCGAGTAGCTTATTTTAACTCACTGCTTCCTCGCTGGTTTGGAAAAGCTGTGCCATATTATGTATTTCCACCCATGTAATTGTTGTATATGGATTGAAAACAGTTGCACTTCAATGTGGTCTCCTCTGGAGTCATTTGGCTGATCGGATCACAATCTGTCCTCAATGAGCAAGGTGTAAAGGTTTTTTTTTATTACTTTCTTTACATAAGGTTTATTAACCTTTAATTCATTTGTAAGGATTTTGTCATGCCTCTGGACTTTGGACACGTCTGTCCTGTGCTGTCCGGTGTCCACTGACTGCTTGGGTCCTATTGTAACTCTACACTGGTGGTAACACAACGCTACAGCAGCTTCATGAGAAGATCAAGTGCCTCAACGCAGACATGCCTTCAGGCGACATTCAGTGCTGTCAACATGCCACCGAGGTTATGCTGACTTACTGTGAGCGTTGTGTTTGGTCCTGTCTCCTGACTTACAGTATCAGTGTGTGATGAATAAAACCTATTCCCAGTGTGTCACTGTTGCATTTAGTGCTCCATTTGTCTCAATTTCTCTCACTAATCACCTTTTCTTGCTCTTAAAGTGTCAGTCTAAAGCATGTTTCTCTTCTTCTTGTCTTCTTTGTCTCTTTCACTCTCTTGCCCCGTATCTCAGCGCTGTTGCCTCATCACACCGACCCTGAAGCTGAAAACATCAAAAGGGGAAACAACATATGACCTCCTCAGTGTAACGCACTGTATATTTCTGTTTTTATCCTGTTCTTTGTGTGCATCTGAGGGGAGATGGGGGGGGGGGGGTGTGCTTCGGGAGATGAGGTGACAACCTGGTTTTCTCACTTCGCTACAGATTAATTAGCCTTGAAGATCAAACAACCAACAGCGGAAGCATGAAAAGAAACATCAACCCCTTTCCCCCCCAGAAACAATTAAGATACTCCCAATCTGCCAAGGACTTATTACTTTGTGCCATGAGACCAGCCCGGTGTCAGACACCTTAGCAGAGGATATAAAAGGTATCTCCCACGGGAGTATTCTCTCCATCTGCTTATCATAAATCAGAGGCACATTTTTACTGGAAGAGTTTTATCAGAGGTGAGATGTCCCACACTTCAATCAGCACCTGCTCCACAGTAGTCCTGCATAGGAAGACACACTCCTATAGCTGAAAAGCGAGATAAAATGCAGATTTAGATTTGGATTTGGTTTCACACTGAGGTGTCTCATCTTAATCAGATGGGTCGGGCTCCGTTCGAGAGATGAAAAACAGCCTAGAAATCATTAGAGAAAACTTGATACAATGATAAATTAAGTAAATCTTTTTTTGATCAAGTGGAATAGCAGCAATTTTTGCTATCAAGCATATCAGCCATTATCAACTGGATATTAAGCCAAGAAAGGTGCTAATCATCAGTGTTGTGACTTGTTAAATAATTTAGTTGTAATAAAAAGCTATACATGATTTGCTCCTTTTTAAAACAAACAAAACATCAACAACAAGTCTTGTGTAGTTTATGCATCCTGACATAGTGGCACATCTTCCTCTGTGATCTTGTGCCAATATTTAAGACCTTTGTTCGAAACCATAATTACCCACAAAGACCATAGTCATCCTGAGTTACTGTAGTTTTGTGAAACCTGTGGATATATCGCCACCTACTGGTCAAAACAATGTTAGCGTCACAGCAAAGTAAAAGTGTGATTATCACAATTGAATTGACTGTAGACCATAAAGATTAGGCTAAATACAATTTTGACAAAATACACTTATTTTAAAGCCAGTGTATTTCACTCAAGTCCTTTGTCTTCGTCTCTGTCGTTGTGGTCCCCGGTCTGGATCCAGATAGGAACCATCATCTGCTGCTTGTTTCCCCGGGTGGACACGGACGACTCACAGAAGGAGCAAATCAAAATGGCGAGCCAAGAGGAGTCTGTGAGGGAGTTCGTCGCTGTAACTGATGTGGACGAGGAGCGGGCCCGGTTTTTCCTCGAGTCCGCCGGCTGGAATTTGCAGGTAGGTCTTTTCTGCGTGTTTCCATTGAGTTGCGGCGGACCTTACAGTAGGAAGTCAAACGGGAAACAGCGGTGTTTGGACATG
Source organism: Eutrigla gurnardus (assembly GCF_963514095.1). Lineage (NCBI taxonomy): Eukaryota > Metazoa > Chordata > Actinopteri > Perciformes > Triglidae > Eutrigla > Eutrigla gurnardus. Next base: position 11,082,787 of record NC_139922.1, on the reverse strand, counting down.
TGTCAGACGAATAGCTCGCCGGCTAACGTTAGCCTGGGTTGCCGGTATTTTGTGCAAGTCACCCTTTGTCAATGGCCTGGCCGCTTTCTGTCACTAAACAACAAGGCTTTTGTACAGTTGGTTCGCGGGCGCGGCCACGAGGGACCATTCCTGTCTCATTACAAAGCAGGTCTACGTTACGTTTTGGCTTACGCTAGTCTGCCGGGAACCTGAGTGAACCCTGCTAGCTAGCGTTAGCCTGTAACGGTGTAACGTCAACGCTAGATATTAGTAGAACAACCATCGGTTCGATTCTGAAGCTGCGACATCAGTTGCCCCGTTAAAGCGTTTGTGGCTAAGTTAGGAAGACGGACACCTGTCCAGCATATCTGTCAAATACATATAGAATAATAAAACTGATTGTTATGATTTGTTTTCTCACTCAACTTGCACCTCCACTGTTAAAACAGGATGATACAATTAATAAAATCACATGAAAAGACACAGCAATCTCAGACGTCTGTCAAGTCGTCTGTGTCTGGGCCGAGATTTTGTCTGAAAGTTCGTCAATAACACGTGACGCTTGTTACGACCTGTAAGCTGTCTTTCAGGATTTCTTAATGACGTTAATTTCGCCTCCTCACAGCTCGCACTCGCCAGTTTCTTTGAGGATGGAGCCGATGACGACATAGTGACTATTCCTCAGCCCGAGTTAGGAGGCTCCTCGGTGTCCCGGTCTGCTGGGCCAAGGTAATGTTTACAGCCTGCCACTGCTTTCATTTCTACCGCACTTCATTCTGATATACAAGCCACATTTTGGGAGAAGTTTAAGTACCTACCATACTAGGTTATAATTGAGCTACACCCCTGTCATGCCATGTCTGGAGGCTATTAGTAACAGATATACACTGTAGACATTTTGAAGGCCACAGCTGAGATAGTTTTCCAGATATTGCTATTTAAAAATGGCTTTTCAGAGTATGATGCCAAAAACTGTCTTAACTACCCTTCATTCAATTATTTTTCATTGTTCCTATTAACAAGTGTCTCTTTTTACTAGAATTTTTATAGGACATTCTGAGATGGTCAGGTGGGATGCATTTGATGAAAAGACACAGAATGACCCATACAATTCCGTGCTATGCTTTTCTTTTGTCATCAGTGCTCAGCCCAGAGTGACCTCCTTCAGAGATCTTATGCACGAGGCAGAGGAGGAAAGTGACGAGGAGGAAGGCCAAAGGTAAGTCTAGTTCCCAGTTTTTTCTGTTTCTCTATCTTTAGCGAATGTGTCACTCACTTATACAGTGCCAGATGAAGGTTTAAGGCGAGCTTAGGCTTGTTTTCAAGAGCCACCCTTGAGTTTAGCACTGTGCAGGAGATGTTTTTATGCTTTGCCCTCCTCAAGAAACTCACAGATAAAAGTTATAGAAAATCCATCATGGGATTGCTAGGGATTGAGTGTCATGATGGAGGGCACTTCAAAGGAATGAATAAAGTGTTTTGTAACAGTAGCCCTTTGAGGTCCTTCTAATCCTCCTAGGCTGCAGACCTGGCTGTCTGTCTGAGGTGTACAGCCTCTCATAGTTTGGATGGTAGAAAGTCACACCTAGTGTGCTGATTCCAGAATGCACCAAACTATTTTTGGTCTCGCATCGTCCACTGTGAGCCGGTCGTTCATGCTTTTCTGCAGCATCAACAGATTCTGCTGCCAGGGCAGTGCAGTGAAGTGGTGGTTAAGGGACTGTGTTTGGTTGCTAATGTCTTTTTTTATTACAGTCTGTAAGCAAGCTGAATTAAGGAACAGTGCATGTGTTATTTAGAAGTGATTAAAATATGATGCATAATTTTCATTTCCCCCATTTCTGGTTTGCAGTGCCTGATGGCTTTAATGTTTACTTGATTTGACCATGCGTGTAGTATTGAGTATTGATGGAGAGAGCAACTATCTATGACCACCACATCATAACCATTCCCAGGTCTTGCTTTTGTCTCTCCATTGTACCTTTTTGTCACTTTCATTTGCACCAAAGAAGGTGAAAATGAATCACAATCACTTGAGCTTCCTAAATGGACAGATTGATATCCCTGCAGTGTTACTGACTTGGTATTATACTGTGATGATTAAAAGTTCCCTTCATTTATTTGAGAGGTGTAATTCATGGAGCTGTTAGATTGCTGCTAGACAGCCCCGTTAATGCAGGTGCGTGCAGGAGAGTAAACCGTTTTTGACAGCAATGAAAATGTTTCTGAAAGGCTAAATGCCAAAGTCTCGCTTGCAGCAGAATATATTGTTAGGTAATAAATGGAATAATTACATTTATCTCTTGTTTTCAATTAATTTTGACCTTTTGGACTGAGACAATAACAGAGACAATGACTGAGCGTTGGGTGAGAGAGGAAGAGACGGTTGAGTATTGCAAGCAATGTTTTTGTGAGTTATTACTAATAATAAATTGAATGTTGATGTTCCTTGAAGCCCTAGGAAACAGAGTTAATGAGTTAGGCCCTAATGCAGCACTGGTATCGAGATATTTGACATGACACAATGAAAATATGACAAATCTTGACAAAACCAAATGTAGGGTTCATGTTTGTGCGTGCACACACTACTTTGAACAGTGTTGTTAATATTACACATGAGGGGTTACCTGGACACAAATGCAACAATGTGCTAGTGTCTTTTCATGAGCGTGGCAGCAGCTATACAGCAGCTATATGGGCCAGTGGTGGTTCATGCAGTGTGATGAATCTTTCTTTCATCTAAATGTCTCTAAAATGAAAGATGTGACTATTGATTTTTCACCTTCAAGCCCACTGCCAACTGTTACAAAGGTGAAGCCCCTGACCTAGTAATATGAATATTTGGATATTATTCTTGATGACAAACTGTGAGTCCAATGTTGGTGTTGCGACCTCTAAAATGTTAGCAAAACATTGTTGTTTCCTCATTAAAAAAAATGGCTCTTTTAACGTTTCTCCTGAGATGATTTTTTTTTTAAAGTGTTTTACTGTGTTTCATTTGATCTGTTCGAGATTCATCCCTAATCCTTTATTGGACTGCTGGGACCAGCCACTCCTGATCCTGAAGGAGTTTAGGTTTTTGCCCTCGGGCACCTCTTAGGCCAACTAAGAGATTCTACGTCTTCTTCATCCCACATGATATTAATAATTATAAGATTATGTGATCTCTGGCTCAAAATTAAATTTCCTGTAGCAATAAAGATACCCTGCACCATGAAGTGCAGTATACATACCGTAGCTGAGAACTCTTAATAGCCGTTCTAAATGCCCGAGAGTCTACAAACTCCTGAGTGTTACTTAAGCCAGGTTTATGGACAGGACTCATGCCGCAGGTATAGTTGAGTTATAGTTCAGTTTCGGATTTCTCATGTTGATATCGTTATCACTAGATGGATGGATTAAATTCCCAACAATAACTGCGTCTCCATATTTGTACTCCCCTATGATACAGAGCGATTGTGGGAAGGTTGGTCAAAAGGCCAAAGAGAGAGCAAAATGGTAACAGGCTTAATGCACAGAATCAGTAAATAGCGCCTGCATATTTTAATTACATTTTTATTTTAATGTTGACGTTGTTTCATTCAGTGTGATACAAGTTGGACTGCAAGAGCAAGAGAGAGGTGAGGCTCATGTTCACAACGTTTATGCTGTGTGATTGTGAGCTGTTTCAAATGAAAGAGGACAATTAGTTAATGAAACCAAACAGGGAAATAAATATTTGGTTGTTAATCAAACATGGTGGTCATAGATTTTACTCTAAGACACGTCTTCCGGTGACTGATTTTGAGCTTCAGTGGCAAAATCAACAAAAATGTGGACCTAAAATGGCACATTTTCAAGCCATGACACAAGTTGGTGGTGTCTCTTCATCTCTTCATCTAACATACCTCAGAATAGATTTATCATACTGAATACTTATTCCTTATATCTTAATTCACACCCTGCCAGGTTTTTTGCGGGTGGATCAGAGCGCAGTGGTCAGCAGATCGTTGGACCTCCCAAAAAGAAGAGCTCCAATGAAGTGGTGGAGGATTTGTTCAAGGGGGCAAGGGAACACGGGGCTGTGCCTCTGGACCGGCCTGGGAGAGGGCCAGGAGAGTCCAGCAAAGCCAGGGTAAGATGGAACTTTTTGTGTTTGTAATTCTTTTTCATCTTGGCGAGTCTGTCTCTCATTGGGTTTTAATTTCTCCTCAAACCAATTAGGCCTTCATTGGTGGAGGCTACAGGCTCGGCGCAGCTCCTGAGGAGGAGTCGGCCTACGTGGCTGGAGAGAGGCACGGCTCCAAAAGCCAGCAGGATGTGAGTACAGATCCGGATGGGTCCCGGTAGTTACAACATTTTTTACCAGCACAAATTGTAGGGGAAGAACGTCTATATTGAATTATGAACTCTGACGTGTGTGTGGTTGTTGTGTGTTAGGTCCACGTGGTGCTGAAGCTGTGGAAGACGGGTTTCAGTCTTGATAATGGTGACCTCCGAAACTACAGTGATCCTGGAAATGCCAGCTTCCTTGAGGCAATCAGAAGGGGGTGAGAATGTTCTGCTAACTTATTCTAAGTTGGATATATATTCATCATAGATCCACAAGGACACACAATGTCCTTAATGTTTATGGAATAGGGTTGGCGATAGGAACTCAAATTTATTGGGGGGACTTCCGGTGAAGATTTTGTTCAATTGTGTTAGCAAATTAAAAGGGATAGTCCACTCAAAACATGATTTAAATCTTAAAAAAAAGCATGCTTATTGGCTCCAAATGAATGAAAAGAAAGAGGTACAGACCTACGTTGGGAGGAGGAGGTCACCTCATAAAGTAAATATTAATCCTTCAGCGTTAGTATCCTATAGAATACTTGAAAAGTATGTAGTTTTGTGTTTACTAAGTTTATTTCAACCCAGACAAAATGGGAATATTACGCTTAAAATAATCTACATTGAAGACAGTGAGAGCTGACATAAGCTTCTACATCTTAACCCACATGAATAAAGCGTTAAAATACTGTAGACTGACGCAGCGACGGAGAGCAGCAGCGTGGCTCAGCTGCCGATGTCTAGAGATTTGTTGTGTTTTGCCTATTTTGTTTCCACAAAAATAGACAGTGAAAATGGTCTATTGAGGGCTGGCAGCAGTAAAGCTGTCTGTGTGGACACCACACGTGACATTTCAGCAGCTGCTCATGCAGGTTGTGGGGCTGCTGTAATCTGTTAACATGGGTGACGAAATGAGATCCGGCATTCCGCCATGAAATGAAACGGTGGTAGCCTGTGAGTTACCATGGAGACGATTTTGTAAAACTAATATTGTGACTGAAGGTGAAACCAGTCTACTGCCACCCCTAACATGGAACGGCGTTGTGTGATTGGGATACAAAAAAAACACACACATCGTCAAATCGCTGACATATTTAGTAAAATGGGAATTATATGCAGGATAAAAATCCTAAAATATGTTTTGAAATAAAGAACAATTTTTATGAGCAAGTCTCTCGCACGTGCTAATGAAAAAAATGGGTTGGCATTTCACCATTAATTTGGATGTAAAGCAAAAAAGGGGAACACCACCACATTACAGTGCAAATTGGTTTGGGTACTGCATGGAAGCACGGTTCGTATGAAATGAGCGAACATCACGCGGGACAAAGTGGAACGTTTGCATTTAGGTTAATTTAATGAAATTGATATGCATGCTGCTGCTCGAAGTTAAAATCTGGCAACACTAATGTGCAAAATGACTCGAGTTCCTGGATTATGACATTATTACAGTTGGAAGATGTAAATGTACTTTGATGTTGATCTCAATTCTGTTTTGCATACAAAATAATGGTAAAAATTTATCATTTGTATATTCTCATCTTTATTTGCTCCTAATCTACAAGTAATGCATATTGAGGAAGTTACGTTACATTAATATTCCAATATTCATATTTGGTTACTAACTAGATTTTAACAGAATACATTTCCAAAGTGGTAACTATGTTGATTGTCACCCTGCAGGGAGATTCCCCTGGAGCTGAGGCAGCGGTCTCGAGGGGGCCAGGTCAACCTAGACATGGAAGACCACAGGGACGAGGACTTCTCCAAACCTAAGATGGCCTTCAGGGCCTTTGGAGGTGAAGGACAGAAGTTAGGAAGGTGAATACTATTTATTCATTCATTCATTCATTCATTCATTCATGGAGCAGGAAAATGATCAGATAAATCATTTGCAGACAATAAAGATTCATGGAAAGTTATTGTAAACAAAATCAATGCCAGCTGGTTCTTTTGGGCCCTTGATGCAAAAAAAAGCTGTAACATACTATCAATTGTTTAGATGCAAATAACAGAACTGCCCGGTTCTGAATTTGACAGATTGACTGATTAATCCTAGTAGGATCACTGTTTGACAACAGTCTCATGTTTCTCATGACCTCCGACCCCCTAGTGCCACCCCAGAGTTGGTCAACGCTCCGGCCTCCTCTCAGCAGGACCAGACCGCCAACGAGGCTGAAGCCAGCTCCACTGTGAACCTAGACTCCTCCCAGCCCGTCACTAACATTCAGATCCGACTGGCCGACGGCGGCAGGCTGGTCCAACGGTTCAACTATACCCACAGGTGATTGAGTAGCCCTTTTCAATTTGAAGTTGCACACAAACCCAGATTAGAGTGCTACGCTTTTCATGTGTTTTTCCAGGTCCGTCTCAGTGTTTACTGACAACACACCTACATTTGTACACTGAAAACAGTTTTAAAAGTATTTCCCAGTTATTTAAGTGATATATCTGTCACTGGAGGCCCCATGTGCTGAAAATGATAATATGTTTAAAACTGAAAATGCAGAGAAATTGAATGAAATATGTAGATTGTAAGTTAAATGTATCATTTTATGTAGGAGAGAGAGGGGCATGCTGGTTGTCAAACAGGAAGTGAGTTATTGTCGTTAGTTTGTAGTTGCAGCAGAGTCTGCAACACTCAAGTCACAGAGACATGAAGGTATTTTAAAACTCTTAGTGCCCAATTTTTGCAAGTCATAACTCGATCAAATGGGATACACATATTTTCAGATTCAGTGTGACTTGCACTTTCTGAGGAAATTCTAATATCCAATTTCCAAAATAATCATCCATATCTCAATCGATGACAAAAATGTTTTAAAAATGGTCAGAGAAGCAATCCCCAGGTTTTTGTTGTTCAGTATTATTTCAGTCAATATTGAGAAAAATTATTATTGAACACTCATTGACTTTGGAATCAGCATTAATTTAGAAAGACAATTTTGTCCCCTCCTTTTTATTTTGAGCATAAAATCAAGAGGATGAATCTATGAAGAATTCTGTGCTCTGGTAAACATTTGATCATAAACACACTGGCTGTATAGATATGAACGGTGATGACACATTAAAAAAGTCCCACAAAGAAACGGTTAACGAGACAGGGTTTAGATGGGTTGCTGACATCGCCTCATTGAGGGCAGTCCAACCCGGCTGACAGTTGCACCCGGAATCAAAAACAGTGATTGAAATTAAATCCTACTCCTACTTCCTGTCATGGTGTGTTGTTGTCTCTCAGGGTGTCCGACGTGCGCCAGTTTGTGGTGGGAGCCCGGCCCGCCATGGCTGCCCGAGAGTTTGTTCTCATGACGACCTTCCCCAACAAGGAGCTGTCTGACGAGAGCCAGACGTTGCAGCAGGCCAACCTCCTCAACGCTGTCATCGTCCAGCGGCTAAACTGAGGTGGAGAGTAAGAGCACCCCCCGACCCTATGTGGGGGAGGGGTGGTATGGCTGAGTAACTGCAGCCCTGTGAAACCTGCTGCCCCTTCTGAGGGAGGAGAAAACACAGACTTATGTATGGACTTCTAATTTCCAATTTTTGTTTTTCTAAAGTGAAACATAACATTCTGTTCCCCAGACCCCTCCCACTCCCCCCACTCTCAACCTCCCCCCTCTGTGGTCTGAGACAGGCAGTAATGAGGGGGAACCTAAAAAACTTCCAGAATGGAACAGAAGCTGTTGATTTGTGGTTTTGATTCGGATGCGTTTACCTGACAGCAGTAGATGGCGGCAGCATTCCAGCTTCCTGCAGAGCAGTTTGGTTGCCGAGATGCTCCCTAAACCTGCCTCCTTCTTTGCTTTGACTTGCTCACCTCTTTTCCTCTTCTGTTAACCTTGGTTTGGCCCATCAGCTGCGTTTACTGTCAGGTGCAGCCGCAGACTCCCAGATTGTTTCGACAGCAAAAACCAAACCACATAAGGAATACTCGTCTCACTAAGGTGAAATTACACGTTGATAATGTGGTCTTGTACAGGTTTCCATTTCTCTCCACATATTAGTTTTGGAGAGAGAATGTAATAATGTAACAAAACCCAGAGGGGATTTCTCCCTGACCAACCTTTACCAGTAGCCTTATTCAGCTCCAGAACACACACATACCTTACCCTTTATTCAAACCAAGATGGACTTATTTTTTTAAACTGCTTTTCCCCCCCTCCTATTTCTTTTTCCAACCCTTTCCAGCCTGTAGGATTGTCCCAGTTAGACAGAGGCATTTTGATATCGTGGCTTTATTGTCGAACCAATGGTTGAGCAAAAGAAGATTTGGATTGTAAACACTGGTTTGTAGAAGTGGAAGTTGAATTCCTATGACACACTGACATCTTCTATGCATCCTGGGGCAACACAGAATTATGTTTGGACCTCTGGTGAAATAAATCCATTTTATGGTTGATGTATAAAGAACTCATCGTCCTGTGTTTTTATTATAGGTGGGAAAAAGGATGTTTTTTATGATTTTCTAAATGACGTTGTGGTCCAAATGTCTTGGCGTCGGTGTTTCAGCCAGAACATCTGCTTCCGTATCGAGTGCTTGTATATGAACTACACTAATCAGATGCACTTTTCAGAAGTGTCGACTTTCTTCAGTGGAAACCGGATTCAGTCGAGAACATTGAAATCTTAGTGTACGATTAAAAGTGGGCGGAAGGATGACATCTTTTCATGGAAACCAGAGTCGGTTAATACTGATTTAATGAATGCTCAGCAATAAGTAGAACAGTTCTACTTTTTGCTGAGCATTCATTAATCAGTATTAAACTGTATGGGCTTTGTTTAATGACATTACAACGTGTCCCTATACTTACCAATGGTTAATATCAGACATTATTAAATCTGCATGTTTAAGTTTTTAATTGTAATTGTTTAAAGTGAGAATCCTCTCCAGATGTCCTGGGAAATAACATCTTTAAATGTTTGTTTTTCCAAAAAAGCAACTAAAAATTCTACTTTTCCTTTTAATGGTTTGCAGACATGTTTATATATTAAAAAAACGTCCGTGTTTTCTTAAATGTTGCATCTCTTAAAAATCTTACCAGAACCAATCTAACATCCACTGTCGCTGTTTAAAGGTACATTAATTATAATAATGCTCATATATTTTATGGCTTGAGAACAGGTGAAAAAAGGGTTTTGCCTGAATAATCTCTAAATCCCTTATTTTTTCCATCTGTGAGGGAGAGAAAAGTTTTGATGGGCAGTTTGTTTTGTTTTCTATCAGGATCCTTTTTCTAATTGTGTTCTAATACTCATTTTGACCACAAGTGCACAACTAGCCCATGTTTTTAATGGGACTGAAAGCATTCATGTTTTCTTCCAGGTGAGTTGGTCTAAGTGACTCATTACTGTGTTTGTTTCCACGAAGCCTGAGACGACTTCCCTGCCGTTCCCAGGAAGTAGAAAACATCCCCTTGAAGTGTTTTCTTTCCTGTGTTGACTGTTGCAATCAATTATGTGATATTTTTCACATAAATGGACACAAGGTATAAAACAAATCCTTTGCACTGCGTGTATTGAGTTTTGACCCAACATTTATCGACGTGTCCGTGAACGCCCATGCAACATGGCAGGCCCTCGGAGCCAATTATCTGTTTTTGACCTCAAGCCATAACACCCCCGGATACTGTTGAGCTGCAATTTAATGAGTTGTGAAGACTGAATTTCCTGTGAATTCATGAGCCTGCCTCCCCACTTAGAATCAAATAAACTTGTCTTGAATAGACTTGTCAATAGTTTAACGATCTGACATTTCTCGCCACATATAGAGTTGTTCCAGTGGATATTAGAACTTGCTTTTATCGCCTTTGGTTTCTACGGGAAGGAGGATGCAGCTGTTGCTATGGATGCAAATTTGCTGTGGAGACGACCAGAGATTATGTGAGTGTCTGCTGGGACAGTAGGATGCTTTGAGTCAGAGCGCTTCTCCTAAATTAGCTTCATCTTTCACTTCCACTCCCCCCTCTCTCTCTCTGTCTCCCCCCCCCCCTCTCTCTCTCTCTCTCTCTCTCTCTCTCTCCCTCCCTCCCTTTCTATACTCTATATTGAAGAGTGATATATTGATATGATGCTGGAATGTAAAAATGTATCTGTGAGATTGGAGTTTTTATTTCAATGGAATAGACTGAAAAGCTCAGAGTGGAAAACACACACAGAGTACACACTGTACACATTGTACACATTGTACACTCTGCCCGCCAGAGGTGAAGTTAATCATAGATACAAGAAAAACATTGCGCTTAATGCGCCTTCAAAATAAAAGCATTTTCTCGTCTGATACTCCTATCATTGCTGCAAGTGGAATGTCCAAAATGTTTTCATGTAATTTCATGTCTTATATTTGAATTGGAGCTGAGAAATGCAGCTTTCTCCTGCTTGATTCTGGAGGATGATGATCATCCAGTCCTTTTTCGTCTTGGCCTCCATTGGAGTCTGTAGATCTGGTTTGTTTTCATGCCGTCTCAGAGGAGAGGTTTTCGTGTGGAGACAGCCATCAGTAATCTTATATACTCGTACTAGTACTCAACATATTTCCCCATAAGGCCTTTCTTGTCATCAATTTTCCCAGAAAAAGTTGTTGTTAATAATAAAGCGAATAATGGCTGATTTCCATTAATCTGCTTCAGTCTCAGGGTTTCTGTACATTTATATCAGATGTAAACTTGACAGAGAAATGTTACTGGTTATGATGCAGATTCAGATGACTCTGAAAATATAACTATTAAAATATGATGCATTATTATTTAATCTCAGGGAGATTAAATGACAACTTTTTTGTCACAGGGTGCAGCTGACAGGCTGTGAGGTGTTAGAGAGCTTATTTCCCTCGCAGTCTTGCACCTTGTGCTCTGTCCTGCACAGTAACCAAGAGTCGTTGCAATAAACATTTGGGCACAATTGTTCCCAACAAATTGTCATCGATGCGTTTTTGGTCCTTTGATGGTTATTTTAAAGTTGGTCTTAAATTTTATTCCAAGTGGCGTTAAAAGTAAGAATTATTCTAAATAAGACAAGCATTCCTCGTGTATTAAAGAGGACAGAGCAATGATCTCTTTAATGTGGAAAAAGAATGAGTGTGTGTGTGCGTGTGTTGGAATATGAAGAGTTTATAGCTCAGCCCTAATAAGGACAAGAATTAGGACAATTATTTCCTTAAAGCATGTGATGTTGTTGTGAGCTGTGATTTTTTTCCATAGAAATGTATTCTGAAAGTGTTCCAGTGGTTAATATTTATTGACTTTTTTTGATTTCCAGTTTAAGTGCTTTCCTGGCAACAGTTAGAGAAATGAGCAGGCTGTGTTTGTTTGGTTTTGAAGTGTGTCCTAGTAGACAGACAGAGTTGTGGGCAAGGATGGATTCTGCACTTCAGGATGATGGTGAGTTCCAGAAAGAGGGAACCGGTTTGCACCAAACGAGTCTCCTTCTCTCTTTCTCTCTCTCTCTGTGAAGTATTGAAGAGTTTCGGTGATGGATTCAGTGTTTAAGTTAGGGACACTGGTGTGTGGTCACATAATAAAAACAATTGTTACAATAAAGCGGTTATTGCACGGCATGTTCTGTGAACTTACTGGAAAACAAAATATGACACATGCTTATACATCAGGTAACACCAACCCAACATTTACTGTTAATAGTAAATATTGAAACTTTGATTAGAGTACTGCCAAGAAAGGGTGAAAAATAAAGCAAAACAGAGTTTGCCTGGGGCCCTGGATCACTAATCCGATCATGAAAACACACATTCAGGTCGGGCTTATTTGCAGACAGAAACAGCGGTCGAGGTAATTTCCAGCCCGGTTCTAAAGGAGCGCATGGATTTAATTAGTGTTAATTTAATTAGCAAGGTATTTTGCTGGCAGTAAAGAATTTTGCCAGCAGTAATGTTATTAGTTTTATAACTTTGATCAGGTCTTACAGTGGAGCAAACACACCCACACTGAGCTAGTACTGGCTGCTACAAATTAATTTCCAAATAGGCATGTTAGTCGCTTGCTTTCATACAATCACATGGATATAAAGCAGGGATTTTATGATTGGAGATATTCTACCGGCAAAGTTAGAAGTTAATATAACATGCTGGTTAACTCCAAGGAACTAAAGACAAATTCAGTTGGTTTTCCAGTATTCATTTAGAGTCGGTAGGTTTATCCAGGATATACCCAAGTGTGAAGTAGATCAGACAGAGATCCCTTGCTCTATAAGCATACACTGCTTTATGGTCTATTTGACTCTAAATGGACCATAATTTACTAAATGAACATCATGCTGTATTGAAGAAGACTTGAAACTAGAGATTGAGACCATAAAACCATGTTTTCTAAGATAATACATTAATTGTGAGTAATTTCCTCATATACTTCCATGCGTTTAGAAGAGTCGCACCCTGATGGCCAGCAGAGAGAATGCAAGTTCATATCCCTTTAGTTTTGGCTTCACTTTTCACAACGTTGCCTCCTGATCTAAAATCCCTCTGTACGGCTTTTATTTTGGAGGTGGGGGCGGAAGTGGTGGCTGGTGGTGGTCTCCCTGCAGAGAGCCAGGGAGAGAGAGAGAGGGAGAGAGGGAGAGAGAGAGACCGACAGCTGAGAACATCCGCCGGAGGAGCAGACCGACAGACTGCGGGAAGAGCGCTGCCGGGTGCGGGGGACAGCTCCAGAACACACCGCGAAAATGGGAGTCGAAATCGAGACTATTTCCCCGGGCGACGGTAAAGCGACGGCGCGGAGGAGGAGACGTGTTTGTGTTGATCACTATTGGCGCTTCTGTGTGATATGTAGCCCGATGCCGCCGCAGAAAACACCGCCTTAATTGCGTAGTGTGCCCCGTTGTATTAAAGCGCCTCTTTGGTCTCTCTACAGGAAGGACTTTCCCCAAAAAAGGACAGACGTGCGTGGTGCATTACGTCGGTGAGTTTTAAAACAAGAAACTTATTACTCCGCATGCATGGCCATCGGCACTTTCCGCTGCTCCGGTTGGTTGGCTGAAGGCCGTACAAGTGGAGTGACGGCTGTGATCAACTGTTTCACTACACCCGTCTGAAAAAATATAGCTCAGCGTGGTGATCCTGTAAGACTCGCGGCAAACACCACAAAGCCCCATAATAAGGTTACACTTTTAAGAAATGCTGTGGAACTATAAACGCGCAGCAGACATATTTCTTTTTTTCCCTTTTTTTCCCTTTTTCTTTTTTTTTTACCCCAACCCTTCCAGGCAGTGATTTATCAGTAGGGCAAAGAGGCATGACTGTCAGTCACCGACTGGGCTGCATGGAAATTTAACCCCTTCGCCACATTTTTTTTTTTTTTTTTTTTGCTCCCTGAAAGCACATTTGTGGTGGAAATGCTCTGAGGTCTGGAGGAGGCTGTGTGTCCGAGGACAGCGCGCTGGGTTCATCACTGCGTAAAATACTGCGCGCTCTAGTTTGGGGTCTGAGTGGTCCATTACAGTCTCATCAAGATCAGCGGATCATGTAGTGTCTGGAGAATTAACACACACACACACACACACACACACGCACGCACACACACACATAAAAATGAGACGCAGAAGGATTCCGCCGCAGGGTTCACTCAGAGGCCCAGACAGACAGACAGACAGACAGACGGAGCAGACAGTCGGGTTTTAAATCCCGTCTGATTTCCAGCGCTTTTCTGTCTTTGTTGGAGTTTCTGGGGGGGTTGGTGGCGTTTAGTTGAGCGGATTATAACCGTCTGGTCGGCTGCAATAATGGCAGACTCGCTGTGTTATGCCTGTGATATTTTCTCCAGGCGCACAATGTATGAATGACCCTAAACATTTAAAGTGTTCCCTATTATACGCCCTAAAGGACTATGGCATCACTTACGTATTGCTGAAGGGGCTCATAATATAATTTGTATCTTTTAATTATTTGCCCCACCAATATACAGCTCCTGGACCAATTAAACAGTATTATAGATCTGGCTGCTAATGATTATTTTCATTATTGATTGAGTAGAAATTAATCATTTGATCTGTAGTAAAAGCCCGTTACAGTTGACGTCTTAAATTGTCTGGTTTTGATAAGCTGTCCATAGACTGTATATAAAGAGCCAAAGATATTCAGATCATTTTTTTAATAATGTATTTATTTTTTGCTTGAAAATGTAATTACTGTATTAATCGATTATCAAGGTAATTGCAGATACATTTTCTGCTCGAGTTATTTCCTGACAAAGTGCACAGCAAGGCTTTAAGCTAAATCCGAATGTCAGCATTAGCTGTGGGATATGAACATTTCACGTTACAGTTATCCTGGCAAAGTAATGGCAAATCATGATATCCTGATAATCATCACATGCTTAAAACTCTTAAAAACAGAAAAACATACTTTACATTTTGTTGAGAAACATATTTTAATCGTGTCACAGATAAAGATGCATGTTTTTTTAGTGAACTTACTTTTAGTGAAAAATAATCTGAAATAAATTCATAATGTCTCAACGCATAAAGAAAATAATGTATTATAGTATGATTTTTGTCTTCCATGATAGCAGCTAGACAGTCAGGTCAATCATGAAGATATTTATCATTTTCCCGATATGGAAATTCACCACCATCAACAAACAGCTGTAGTTTTTTCGCATGTTGCAATGAAATCCTATATCTTTCTATCTTTGGTCAGCATGCTAACATGCTCACAGCCGTGATGCTAACATTTTGACATTTGGTAGGTATAACGCTTACCACGTCAGTTTAGTGTTAGCATGCTAACATTAGCACTAAACTACAGACAAGGCTGCTGATAATCTGTTTCGGTGTGCAGGCTGTAAACGAGTAGTACGTATTGGACGAATGCCAAGTCTGATCTTTCCTCTGGGGAACATGAATGTCTGTATTGAATTTCATGGCAACCAATTCAATAGTTGTTGAGATTTTTCAGCCTCCGTCCAACGGCCAGATGCTTCCGTCCACTAGACATTTATTAAACGACATTATCTTTTAAATACACAAACAAAGAAACATGCAGCATCAGCAGCAGAAATGAGGCTTCCCACCGAGCTCCAATGTATATTTGCCTGCAGCTTCTCCCAGTTTGGAAAAGCTGCCCAGTAAGACAGACATGACTCTCTGAGTAACACAAGCCCCCTTGCTTCAAGATTATGCAACAAGACCTGATTTGGCCTCTTACAGAGAAGTTTTTTTTTCTTTTTAGGCATGAGTCGACATCTCCTTTGTTGTTGTTTTTTCACACACACACACACGGACTACAGGATTTCCTCTCTGGGCGTTCTCCCTTCCTGTCTGCCTACAAAGCAGCCTTGAAATGCGACATGAAACAGGATATTCCATTACACACGCCAGCCTTTTTAATCGTAGACGTCCAGGTGAAGATCAAAACTCGGGTTTCTTGCCTGCAAGGAAACGGCCCTGTGTGTGAAAATGTCAGCGCCGTGTTGTTCGGGCGGTGAGACGCGTCCATATTGGCTTTGATCCTCGGATTGGACCTTTCAGTTCTTTGGGATGATTCCATTCGGCTGCTATCTCGTTGTCCAGAAGAGGACAGGACGCCCACTCCACCGCCTGCATTACAGGCTGCATCTCGCCAGACGCCCCCTTGATGTACCCAACAACATAAGCAATGTCGCACCTTCTCCCACACCACACACACCCACACCACACACACACACACACACAGACATGCTCCCCTTCCTTGCTGGTGCTAATGAAGTAACGGGGCTGGCGTTAATAGTCTTGGAGTGTCTGCTATTCTGTGGTTTGATGCTTTCGTCTTCCTACTGTCGCACTGAAACCCACCCTGCAGACAGCTGCAGCGGCTGAGATCCTTGGAATCCCTTCATTGGCTTTCTCGGTATCCTCACAGCAGGGAAGATGGATGTCAGACAAGTTTGGGAGATGTTTTTGTTTCCAATGTTTTTATAAGACGTTTTAAATACTGTTTCTTCAAGCTGAATTTTACCATCACTCCCCTGCACATGTTTCTGCAGCAGGAAGGAGTTCAGATTTATCACCAACATGATAAGGTTGTGCACGTCACTCTTCTTTCTGACCGTGGGCCTCTCTCCATCCTCTCGTCTGCAGGCTCCCTGACGGACGGACGCAAGTTTGACTCGTCTCGCGACAGGGACAAGCCCTTCCGGTTCAAAATTGGCAAGCAGGAAGTGATCCGAGGCTGGGAAGAAGGTGTGGTGCAGGTAAGCTGGAGAGCTGAACACGTGTGAAATATGCACTTAAATTGAACTCGGTTGGTGAATTGCTACAAGTCGCGCGGGTCGCACTCGTTCATCCCTGCAGACGTGAGTATCCTCGACATGCTCCGGTGTATTCATTAGTGCCACTGCAACAGACAGACTCCAGGAGGAAGAAAAGTCAACGCTCCCGATGCAGAGGCAGAAAGAATCACGGCGGCAAGAAAGAAAACGCATTCCGCTGCTGATAATGTCGTTAGTTCACCCGCCGAAATATGCTAATTTATTGACATGGTTCCATTATCGAGTTTTCACCCGACGAGGTTTCCATTAACGGCGCAAACAGCGGGTCAATACAGCACGGACGCAGCTCTTTAGCTCATACACTCAGCCCCTGCAGCGTTTCGATGAGGCGCCCGGTGAATGGGGGGCCCCGAGTTCGTGGGTTTGAACGTCAGTCTTTCATCAATGTGGCATCTGTTCAAAAAGCTTTTGATGATTGCAACGTCAAATATTGTGCAATAAAGAGTGAAGGATTAGACTAAGAAATAATGTAGCATCGTTTTCAGTTGGTGCTTTGACTGCATTATGATCTATTTAACTGCATCTTTATGTTGCAGACTGTTAGCCACCTGACCCCATTGTGTCTGTCTTCTTGTTCCTCCAGATGAGTGTCGGTCAGAGGGCCAAGCTGACCTGCTCACCCGACTTCGCTTATGGAAACAAAGGCCACCCGGGCATCATTCCTCCCAATGCCACCCTCATCTTTGACGTTGAGCTGCTGGGTTTGGAATGAAACTAATTCACTGCCTGTTTTTTTTTTTTGTTTTTTTTTGTTCTGTGTAAGTAATCTGCAAACACTTACTGTCTCCTGTAGGGATGGGACGATATAGGATTTTATCACGATAATGATCACTTACACGAAGTTGATCGCCTGTAGATTTCCATTAACGGGTGTAAATATCGTCACAAGTGACTTGAAAGCTGTCCAGCTTGTTATCAGCTATGGTAGATAAGGTCAAATAGAGCCTGATTTAAATGAAAATGGAGACCTTATAATTTAACATTATTATAAATAAAAATGTGTTTCATCTTTACATTAAAAATATTTCTTACTTAACTCATGGAACTATTTTAGTCAGGATAATCGTTATATTAAATGTTTATATCGTCCCATGCCTCATCTTCTGGTTACTGTTGGTTTTACAAGTTTAACAAACATTCTTGCTGTTGCACAGTAAACATCATCAAATAAGATCAACTAACATGGTATTGCTGGTCACAATAGTTCGCAAGGTGTTGTTTTTTATTTTTTTATTTTCACTATTTAAATAAGTCAAAATGTAAAATAATGTCAAAAGTCCGTCAGCAAGACAATAAGCAAACAACTTTTAAAATACTTGTTTTCTGAATGGAGTTTGGATGGATCGGTGGCTATGCTAACTGTAGCTGCTCCATCAACACTTAACATAATGCAAATACAGCAGTGACCTTGTTGTTTGTACCATAGACTAATTCGAGGATCTATTGTAGAGCCCTGTGAGACCACAGACCGCTACAATATGTTTTGTCTCCATTTCTGATTCAGTGATGACAGGAGGAGAATCTCAATATAGCCTGATAGCCTTTTGCAACACACAAATTATTAGCTTGAGTTGAAATATTTCAACTCGGGCGAATAGCTGTATGTAAATGAGTTCTGTTATGAGTCTCCCATAGAAGACCCATAGAACTGATTTTCTTTCACATATCTTGAGGTGAGAGGTCAAGGGACCCCTTTGAAAATTGCCATGCCAGTTATCACTTGGCAAAAATATTACCTGAATTTGGAGCATTATGAACACGAAGAAAAGCAACTTATAGTCTTGTACAGAGTGGTAATCCATTGCAGCAAATGCTTCATCTGCTATTCTTCAGACAGGGCATTTTGAGAAGTGTCCTTGATAGTGCATTGAATGAAAGCGCAAACAACTGAGATCTGCGAGTAAGCTGTCTAAATACACTATTCATGAGCTGTGTTGTTGGGAAATCAAACCCACGATTGAATAGATATGGAAAAAGTGATTTTTTTCAGTGTGAATTAAGAAGCCAAATGTCAAAGCAGCCTTGAATGCATCAGCAGAAATGTTTTAAACAATCCCTACTCACATCCTTAATACCATCTAGTTATTACATTAGGCTGAAGACCAGAGTTGTTCATTGTGTCGATCGCCCTGCACCAGTCGCTTAAAGATGATCTTATGTATAACATATAAGTCAGTCAAGTCTTTTTGTGAATGACTGTGACTCATTAGATATTAGATTACTCCCAAGATGATGCCAAGTTCAGCACTTGGACACGGTCGTATGGATGTCAGATCCACCTGAAACTGATCTTAGCATTATTTTACATCCATAAAGGTTTTATTTCAATGTCATGAGATGTAGATGCCTCCAAGCAGATGAAGTCACAATAACAGAAGTCCATTGTTAAAAAATGAAGCCAAGGCTGAAGTGCCTTAACCATGTGTTATCTCTACTGGCCATCAGGGGGCGACTCCTCTGGTTGCAAAAAGAAGTGTGATTGCATGAAAATCTATGAGAAAATGACCCTACTTCTCACTTGATTTATTACGTCAGTAAACATTTTAAACATGAATTTATGGTCTAAATGTCTAAATTTCCAATACAGTAACTGTTAGGGATACTAGTCAACTGTAATGCAGAAGGCTAAACTATTAGAAAGATGAAGATAATTTGCTGCTTATAGTTTAGCCTTGAGAATAAGCGGTGCATCCAGCATCTAATTTCTGCCTTTTTCTTTTGTGCGGCGCTCCAAGGCTTTAAGTTTAAATTTTGACTAAACTTTGCGAAAAGTGTCGTGACCTCTCTGTAGAAAAATAAAGGAGAAGCGTGTTTTGGCAGGCACAATCATAAGAAAGGCCCATTTGTAGCTGTAGATCAGCTAGACAGATACTGAATGTTGCTGTTGAATGTTGTGTTTTTCTATATCTAAACACGTTGTCTGATAAGGATCGTCCTCCTCATTTACAGCTGTCAGATTGAATGGAGACAAGGTCATCAATACAAAGTATGAAAAAAGCTAATGTCAAACAAATAGATCATAGCCCAAATCGATAATAAAAAGAAAGTGCTGATGCTAGTCTATCAAATAACAGAGGGTAGAGTGGTGATATATTGTTGTCATAGAAACAGTAAAACATGGAATTTATGCCCAAGGACTCCAGAAACGAAGAGAACATAGAGATTTAGTAGCTGTCAGATTAAACCCCCTTGGGGAAGTGAGGAACACCCAGGGAATGCTGTCATTTGTAGTTAATCCTGAATTTTCCCTCTTGTTGTCTTCACAGGTGACTTCCTACCTGGGCGACCTGGAGAGAACTAGGAGAGTCTGCACTTGATTCTATAAGAGGCTTGAGTCTATAGTTCCACTACTTATTTGATCAAACTATGACAGTTTGTGTTATTTTGTCTCTGTGACTGAGTGAATTCTATTTTTTTCCATCATATTCTTCCTCCTGAAAACAATGGGCCATAACCTTACGAACCTCCATGTCAAATCTTGAATTTTTTAATTGCGCTTTACTTTTCGTTGTGTTTTTTGAAGTGTTGGTTGTGCATGGTTACGCTGAGAAGTACAAAATACCAATGAACCACTAGCAGCGAGGTTCGTCTCTCGATGAGTCGATGCATACTAGTATTATAATGTTCGAGAGCTGGTGCTTGTTAAATTACAGAAATGTAAAAAAAAAAAGAAAAGAAAAGCAAAAATGAACAAAATTAAATGAAAAGCACACATTTGTATCCCTATCCCAGCTGGAAGTCAGAAGGAATCGAATGAGTTTCTGTTAGAGAGATGAGGCTTAGTGTAGAATTCACCTGTAGAGAAAGTCAAGGGAAGCCTTAATGGTGCAATACAGGACATAAAAATGCCCATTTCTATATGGTACCACTGTGTTTTAATTCACCCTAATGTGAGCTACAGAAGGGAGGGGAAATTTGTGCAAAGGAGACCCAATCACAGTTGTAGATTGTTCTAGCGTGTGCCTAAATATTCTCACCAGACACGTGGTTACTACCTTGCCCTGAAACACATGTCTGCATGTTCTAGGCCCCGATGGAAACCCAAGTATGTACATGTTGAAAGCTTTGCGTCCGATTTTGCGTTATTATTGCCTTCTTCTTATCTCGCCATGTCTTTAAACCCCATTTAAAGCCATAAACAGGTCGAACAGTGCAAACGCAGGCTTTGCGTTGATGCACATCAATTGGATTGTTTTTGTTTAGTTTTTCTTCGGGGGGAAAAGGGGGGGGAAATGCTTGAAATTTACAATAGGGGGTTGAGGAAATCATTCAAATCGTGACCTCCCCCATTATTTTGTGTAACAACTTCAATTGTGTATTTTTCAGATGCCAACTTTCTATCTCTTAGAATCAACAAAGCTAATGTGTAACCTATGATGATAGACGTTGTTTTTTGCCAGTGTCAGTGAAGTACCACACTGCCTAACGGGAGTCTGTGTTGTGGTCGACAAAGAAGCTGACACATGGGCGTGGTTTTTGTATCTCAAATAAATAGTTTTAAATGGAGTTTAATGAAGGAATATGCTGGCCTGGCTGTCAGATATTGACCGTGGCTGTCGATGTTACATATTGGCCGAGCTGCAACTGGTGCTGCAGCAGTCCACCTCTGTACTGTGTAGTTATTTGCTGATACGTTACTGTATGCAGACTAAACCAATGATGACATATTTAAAATAAAATAAGTGCTCTCCACTTGTCTTTTGTGCTTTTCTGTTTTGTATTTTTAATATTTTTAACACAACCAAACAAAGAACCGCACAGCACAGATATTTAAGTTAAAAAGGGGGAATAAAAAAGTAATACAATATTATATTAACATACATGGGTTGCATTAATGCATAAGAACCCAGACCCAAAATACATTTGAGTAATAAAGTCAAATCGTTTTATTATGCACAATTTTAAATTGCATTGAATCAAAAATAATTTAATCAGCTAAATTAATCGAGCAACTCATTATTTTTCTTATTGTGATACAAAACGGCACATCAGCTTTTCGGTGTTAGAAGAACAATGTGATTTCTATTTTCATAACTTGTTCTCTATATATTTGTTCAAGAAGTGCAGTCAGAACTGTTTAGATGTAACATAGGACATGTTATTAAATGTTTGAAATGTACCTTTAGTTTAAAAAAAGCTTTTTGCAATAGGCCAGTACTGTCAAATGCACATGAATAAGTAAGTTATTTATCATGAGTTGAAGTCAAGTATAAAGATATAGAAGGAACGTTCCATGTTTAAAGTGCTTATGAAAACTGGGTTCTCAAGGGTTAACATGCATGTGAATGACATGATATACATCTGTGAAAAGAAAGCGAGTGTGCCTTTTCAACAGTAAGCCAACAAGACCCCCAGGAAGATAATCAGAGAAGGGTTGTAAATAATATCATAAAAGAGCTTTGCCCTTTAGTGTAGCACTGAAGTGTTCTATAGAAAAAAATAGAAAAGCTTTATACCACTGTGTGACAGCGGGAGGTTTCTCCTTGATCCACTGGAACAGAAAGCATTGTCTTGCTAGAAGCAAAGCTTTAGCAGATGAAGGGAACGGGTCCGCAGGTCTACTTCATATTCAGGAGGAATAAACCTGGTTCTATCTTATTTTTTCCTTTCATTACCTGGAAATAAAGTCACATTGCCAGATTCAATGATAATACATTCCTACTTAATTTCTACACTTCACACAGAGGGTAGACTTCTGGGGATTCATTTTGTTAGAAGTGAGGATTGTGCTGTGTCATATTCTGTACTGGTTAACTTTCCGAGTCTATAATGTATAAATATTTTATTAGCAGATTCAAATGCTACTGACCACACCTTGGCATCAGGTTCACTTCTCCATATCTCCCTCATTATCTTGACATCATTAGTACTATTATTTTGATGATGCAAATACCCCATGGGTCATTCTGCAAGATGAGCACTTTTAGTTTTTGATACTTTAAATATGTTTTACTCATAATATTTCAGTTTTTTTTATTTTGTGCAGAGCTTTTTTTTATTTACACTGTGGCACTACCTCTACATATCCAAGTCTTCCTCCACTGTTTATTGAGAGCAAAAGCTCATCTGCTCTGTTGTGTATGGTAGTTATGATGCGCCCCTGTGCATAGTCACGAGTTATGAAGCACACACACACACACACACACACACACACACACGCATACCGTGTGGAGTGACTGGTGGATCTGAAGAACACAAGCAGTAGAGTGGCACCCTTACTGTACCTGGCTCTATCTGGTATTGGGTGTGAACCCAGATCACCTGGTTGATTAAACCAGTCATAATCCTGGACATTGACAGCTTTGGGGTTTACAAATACCTCGGTGTTCGTTCACCTAAACAACCAAGTGTACTGGTTGTTCAGCCAGCACTGTTCTGGTCTGTCCTCTGGACTCCATGTCATAATGTCACTGGTCTTGTTTCCTAGACTTCCACGCTATCAGACTTCTTTTTTTCAACCAGAGGAATCGCCCCCTGATGGCCAGTAAAGAGAACGCAAGCTTAAGGCACTTCAGCTTGGCTTCACTTTTCAGAACAGGAGGTTGCCACCTGCTGTGTGGGGATTCAAATTAAATATTTTCCTGGTCTTGGTTTTATCACACTCAGTTTATACTGTGGGGGTATGTGGTTTTAAGAGTGTATCTATTGTAATGCTATCATCCTTGGTTGAGAGATGGTGCTACAATGTTTTCTCATCATGACATGCATTTTGTTTTCAGGAACAATTTGAAGGGTAATTCATGCTGAATAAAGTATATAAAACAATAGAGATGTATGAAAAGCTATTGAAGGAGGATAAACAATACGGTATGTTGGGCTTTTAATTAGATTTATTTGGCATGTGATCATCTTGGTTGTCGTTACCATATTTTGTCTTGTAAAGCCATATGAACTGGCTTTATTTTAATTCTGCTTAGCTATTTAACTAAAACAAGTAAATAGTTTATTTGACAATTACGTCTCGTCTGGGATGATAAGAGCCTGGAAGACATTCAAATCAGGAAGTAAAAGAAAAAAACAACACATGATTTTTAGATAACATTGTTTTGTGTCACCAAAGTAACGTGACATATCACATGCTGTCTCTTTGCATTTAAAGCATTTCAAGCCTGAGCAGCTTCTCACTCAACCATTTACCAGGAGACGCCCGTTAATTCCCCGAGGGTTCGGGTCGCCTTAAGGGGCACCACGTTGAGATTTGGCCATGGGGTCCGTTTCTTGTATAACAGTCACAGCGATTCAAAGTTCATGTGACCGACGCGGGGCGTGGCCTATACGTCAACGATGTGATTGACGTGGTTTGCACGACCAGGAAGCCAGCAGTGACATCACTTTCCAGAATTCCCCTCCAGCACGACGAAGAAGAAGAGCCAGAGCGACCCAGAGAGGAACAACTGAGAAAAATAAAGGAGTTTTCTGCTGTCTGAGACTGATTTTACAACCAAGTCATTGAAGGTGAGACTCTACCGAACTAGCGGTAACTGTTGACGACACGTCTGAGGTTTCCTGTACCTAACAAGCTAATGATACGGCTAGCTCTTTGCTTCCCTGTTGTTTATGTCGGAACAAAGACAGTCTGCTTGGCGACTCAGCTCAAATATCATCCCTGTATATCTTTATCTGTTCTAAACAGCTTCTAGAAGCGTCTGCCCGATTAAACCAGCCCATAGCGGGCTGTTCGCTTTTAACGGTGCAGTGATGCACCGTGACGTTAGCTAGCAGCGGTTTGCGACACTTCATGTTGTAACGCTAAGGAAGCCAGTCTATTATAGTATTATAGTAACAGACCACTGGTTCCCCTCTAAAAAAACACATAGAGACGTTTGTCGCAATGTTATAATACGAAAGAAACGCCTAGTATTATAATTCAGCCCTATGTGTTGTCTTTAAGTCTGTGTTGTTATAACGTTAATACAGTAAGCTAGGTCCACGCCACGGTGCCTTTCAGAAAGGATAACGGTTTGTTATTAAGTTTATGTTAAGCCTGAACTCCTATAATACACTGCGGCCCGTCTAACTGGACCGGTGGAAAGGGCGTGGGTCAGTTCAGAGCAGCACAGACCTCCTGTTTTAGTTTTTACCGTTGTCAGTCCTCCCTCCTTCCTTCCTTCCTCCCTCCCTCGGTCTCTTTCCCAGCCATGTCAATAGACCGGAATAAGCTGCCAAGACCGCATTCTTCTATCTAACCAATTCGTTCAAGCTTACTGAAGTTAGCCCTCTCTTTCCTCTCCAGTCTCCACCAAATCTTTTGCTTTGCTAGCGACATACTTTCAGGCTCGATTAGCAATAAGCTCAACAGTGATGGGAAGCCTCTTCCTCTCAGCAAAGGAATGCATTTATGAGGTTTGCCTGTTTGTATACAAATGTAGGACATTTTCATTTTTACATTTCACAGATTGGACATTACACTACCACTTAATTTGAACTGCAGCTGCAGAAGTGATGAAGGATTAGAGGCCAGGGTCCTGGCACTGTGCATGCTGGCTCACTGGAATGACTGTGAAACATTATATAGGATGGGACCATAATTAATTTGATCAATTACACCTGTGTTTGCTCTGCATTGATGTGTTAAAATGGCTGCAGTGGAAAGAGCCTTGTGAGGGAGGAATATAAAGCGAGCAAACAAGCAAACAAACAGAGCTCTAAAACAAACACTAGGCGGTATTAAAATGCCCTACTGTGTCGCCTAACACAATGATGGTCTTGTCTGCGAGGACTGAGAATAACAGAGTAGAGTAGTTGCTGGAGTGGCTGGAAGAGTGGCAGTAATGTGGTCAGAATGATTTGCTTATTTTAGGGACTCCAAGATTTCTTTCAGCTCGCTCGTGTCAAAATGAACGTTTGACCACATATCCGTCCACTGTGCACAAGCCACGTCAACGTGGACTCATATTTGTGATGTTTTGTACTCACAAAACGCGCGTGAGTGTGTGTGTATTGTTGATTTGACACAGTATAGTTTATTAGCTCTTTGTGGAAATTATATGTGATAGGGTTAATCAGTACAAAGGGAATTAAGTGAAATCTTTTCACATGGCTTGATATTCCATATTGCTTTCTTTTGTGTCTCATTAGGTATTTGGCTTTTTGTAGTCAGGGGGTTGTCATCCTCCTCACATTGTTTTCCTGTTCCTTATTGAATAATAACCGAGTAATCATTTCACTAGTCTTGTGATTGTGACTCACAGTGTGGGGAAGAAAATGGGAAAGAAATCAGTATGTCAGTGTGTGTGACTGGAGCATTTTTATAAGAGTATTTTTGCCCTTTATTTTAAGGAATCCAATAAATTATATCAGCATCTGAGTGTGAGATTGTGTATTGGCCGCAACATGACCAATCCACTTTGAATATATGTCTTTGTCATTGTAAGTTTTAAATTCAGTGCTTATCAGTTCATTCGTCCCGTCATGACACGTCACCAACTCAGTTTAACCTAATTTTACCTTACATTAAAATAAGTTTCATGCAATGAAGTGTACATACTTTAAATTCAAGTTCAAATAATTTTATTTGGCATTTGCAGAGTATAGAGTACAACTCATGGATCTCTGGGTCATTTAAAGAAGATTAGGGAAGGACAAGAGGGCAAGAAAGGAAGACAGGAATACAAATTATTGTTTTTATTGTCTTTTAAATGCAATATAACTTTTCTTAAGGCTTTCAATCAGCCTCAAATATCATGCCCCTGTAAAGCATTTTGAATTGCCTTGTGTCTGAATACTGCTCTAGCTTACCTTGTGTTTATTACCTGACATTGCACCACTGCGTGTCTCAGCATGATCTGCTGTACTTTTCCATAATCTCTCAGTCAGCTGACTGATTGTTAGCTTTCATTTCCTTTTCTCTCTTCAGGCTGCTGTTCTCTTGAAGAGCCATTATCTTGGCTTCTATGCTGTCATGTGTGCTTTTTAGAGCTGTCCTTGACGAAAGAAATTCTTCGCCAACTAATTTGTTTGTTGATTTTATGGACAGAAACTGAGTTTCTCCACAAAGGGATTCTTTAGCAGATATGCGCTCATTAAAATCTCTGAAAGAAGTCATTCGGCATAAAAAATGACTAATCAACTAAAGAAATCTTACTTGACTAAGAACAAAACAATAATTAGTTGACTAATGGGTCATTCCGTGTCATTTCATCAAATGCCTCCCACCTGACCATCTCAGAATGTCCTGAAAAAATTCAAGTACAAAGACACACTTGTTAATAGGACAAATCCAAAATATTAGGTCTCTACTTTCAATAGTTTTCTCATGAAACATCATTCAATGAAGGGTAGTTTAGACGGTTTTTGGCATCATGCTCTGAAAAGCCATTTTTAAACGGCAATATCTAGAAAACTATCTCACCTGTGGCCTTCAAAATTTCTACAGTGTATATCTGTTACTAAACGCCTCCAGACATGGAATATCAGGGGTGTAGCTCAATGATAACCTAGTATGGTAGGTACTTAAAAAGGGGCTTGTTGAAATAAAGTAGTACATTTGAAGGATGGCTGAGCTCCCATTTTTGCAGATAAAAGACTTCTATCACTTCTCCCTCTATCTCTGGTGTTAGCTTAAACATTCTACAAAATATGGTTTCTCTCAGATTATTAGTTTCACAGATATTAAGGCTCAAAAATGGAAGTAAACACATCTTTGCCCAACTTCAGAGTCATATTCCAAAAAACTGACAACATGTATCAGGTCCAAACTTACTTTTTTTTAAAGATCATATTCTTGTTAAAATCATATTAAAAAATCGGGAGGGTGTTTTGCCTCAATTTGTCGCAGTGATTTTTTAAAATCCTGATATTGGTGGGGTTTTTGTGGCTGGTTTTGGTACTGCATGTCCTAACGGCCTACTTGTAAACATCACAGGAGGGCAATTCAATTGTGCTTTTTATCATTTACCAAAGACTTACATGTGACTAAATGCTACTGATAAATTTAGCCTCACGAAAACATTAAAATGGATCACAGTTGTAGTTACAGAGGCAATACGTCCTTGAATGTGAGTTAAACATGGTGAAAGCAGCTTTTAAGGTCTTAAACCATGAACAAACATAGCAAAATAATGAAGACTGTACATTTTGTCATACTTTAAGTACATACATTACACAACCAAATCAAATAATAATCTTAATTTGAGCATAAATATTTTACATTACAGTACAAAAGTCTCCAAAGTGCGATATTGAATAACAGTTTGTCTCTATGCTCACTATGAGGGATCACACATTTTTCATCTTTTAGATCCAATTCCTTAGTCACATTCATTAATTTGGCAGTGACTTTACAAATAGTCTAATGTACATCTCTGCTCTATTGTGCTCATCTTTTTTGATGGCATACATGCACCCAGTTTCTGTAGAGGGAACGTCTATCCTTGCAGTTCTATGCTGCAGTGGGACATTGCACATGTCTTCTATTCTTGGCCAGTAGAAACTCTTGGCAGGGCCATGTGGGTGCATGAACTGAACCAGTACATCTTCATCTGAAACATCTCTGATACTTCCTATCCACCATTTCTGATCATACACACAACTCACATATTGTCTCATAGTGAGCACAGAGACAAACTGTTATTCAATATCAAACTTTGGAGACTTTTCTACTGTAATGTAAAATCGTTATGCTCAAATTAAGATTATTATTTGATTTGGTTGTGTAATTTATATACTTAAAGTATGACAAAATGTACAGTCTTCAATTCATTTGTTCATGGTTTAAGACATTAAAAGCTGCTTTCAGCATGTTCAACTCACATCCAAGGACTTATTGCCTCTATAACTACAACTGTGCTACAATTTAATGTTTTCATAAGGCAAAATTTATCAGTAGTATTTAGTCACATATAAGTCTTTGGTAAATGGTAAAAAAAACACAATTGAAATGCCCTCCTGTGATGTTTACTTGTAGGATATTAAGACATGCAGTACCAAAACGGCCACAAAAACCCCACCAATATCAGGATTTTAAAAAATCACTGCGACAAATTGAGGCAAAACACCCTCCTGATTTTTTAATATGATTTTAACAAGAATATGATCTTTCAAAAAGAGTAAGTTTGGACCTGATACGTGTTGTCAGTTTTTTGGAATATGACTCTGAAGTTGGGCAAAGATGTGTTAACTTCCATTTTTGAGCCTTAATATCTGTGAAACTAATCATCTGAGAGAAACCATATTTTGTAGAATGTTTAAGCTAACACCAGAGATAGAGGCAGAAGTGATAGAAGTCTTTTATCTGCAAAAATGGGAGCTCAGTCACTCTTCAAATGTACTACTTTATTTCAACAAGCCACATTTTAAGTACCTACCATACTAGTTTATCATTGAGCTACACCCCTGATATTCGATGTCTGGAGGCTATTAGTAACAGATATACACTGTAGAAATTTTGAAGGCCACAGGTGAGATAGTTTTCCAGATATTGCTGTTTAAAAATGGCTTTTCAGAGCATGATGCCAAAAACCGTCTAAACTACCCTTCATTGAATGATGTTTCATGAGAAAACTATTGAGAGTAGAGACTTAATATTTTGGATTTTTCCTAGTAACAAGTGTATCTTTGTACTCAAATTTTTTCAGGACATTGTGAGATGGTCAGGTGGGAAGATTTTCAGAAATTTGATGAAATGACACGGAATGACCCTAATCAGCTAAGAGGGGACAGCCCTGGTGTTTTAAGTTTTAACCTCCACTCATGTTTACTCATGTATTATGTTTGTTTTGTTGCAACTTGTACGTCACCGTCTGCCGACATTAATTTGAAATTCATGCATTTGAAATGTATCTTGAACCAAATGGCTCCCTGCCATATGCATGTCAAGCATCTTGCACTGTGGTTTGTGTTGCAACATCCTGAGCAGAAAGTCTTTCTCTCTTAGACCCATTTTCTTTATCTGTCATATGTTATATCTGTGCAATTTAATGCCTGGCACTTAGGCAGATAACTCTTTCACTGAGCCATTTGAAGCAATATTAATATATAATATAGCTTAATGGAGAATGAAGGTAATGGATCCCATCAAGGTAATCCCAGTCAGTAGTCTGGTGTTGCTTATCTGGCTGGTTTCTTATCTCATATAGCTATTCCATCCTCCCTTTCTCAAGGTCTTTCACTCACAGCTCCTTGTATTTTTTCCTTAGGATGTCTCTGTATCCATCCCTCGAAGACCTCAAGGTCGACAAGGTTATGAAGGTAAGGGTGAATCAATTAAGACGTTTTCTATCTGGAGATAATTGCTTCCTGATCATATGTGCAGTCGGCAAGATGTTTGCAAAAAGGAAATATGATTCCATGGTTTGAATGTAGTGAGCATTTATAAGGCACACGGATTTAATAAAATATTTAATTCGATAGCATTGTGGGAAATGCAGTGTTTTTGATGCTTGACCAATGCAGGAGACTAAAACTCATGTCTCCAGACGAGACCTGGCCAAGAGGCCTCCGCTGCATGATTCTCACCATCTCTTTTGAGTCCACCAACTTCATTGGAGATAATAGAAAGTTACATGAAAATAAATCAAATATCAAAAAACTCACAGATTAAGCATTTACATTTGCATGTCACTGAAGATATCCTTTATTGTTCTGGTGCATTGTTGTGGAGGAAGAAGGATTCCACAATCACTTAATCTGATTACGAGTTGTTGTATTTCTTTGGCCCAGAGTACTGTTTCATTTTGAAGTGCATTGAGGCACACTCAACTCACACATGCTTAAAACCATTCATTCAGGATTTGAGACTTAATGTGTTTTATTAAAGGACATGCATTTCTAATGAAGATTAATGTTTCCTAAACAACCCTTCTTCAATCTTTCCTCCTTTTCCCCCCTCCTGCCTTTCATCCAGTATTTACCATTTTAAGTCCAAGTACTTCCAATTGACTGGTGTGCCTTCATTAATTTCTAGGCCCAGGCCCAGTTTGCCCAGTCTGCCACCACAATGCCAGCCATCACCGAGGGAACCTACCAGCCTCAGCCTGCCACCGCGGGGATGCCAGGATCAAGTGAGTCACATATCATCCCTCTATTGTGCTAATAACATGTATACCATTAAGGAAATCAGTAATACAATATCTAAGTTGCAAGCAAAACACCTTTGTCTGTATCTGCTTTGCATTTTTCACTCCGTCTCTTTTCCCTTGTTTCTCATGCTGGATATTTCTTGGTGATTCTATGCGGGGGGTCTGTGGTTCTGAGCCTGTGTTATTCTTTGGAGAAGAACAGCTTCGTAGTATTAGTGATGCATAAAGACGAGTAGAGTGAGATAATGGGATTGGAGGAGGAGTTATGTGGTCTTTGTAAAACAACAGGAGTAAATGGGCCCCCCCCCCACTGTGGCTATGACTTCTCTCTCATTCCATCTGTTTGAGACTCTTTATTTTGTTCTCTCTCATTGCATTCTGCTCGGGGGGAGACCTTTTTTTTCTACATTTGTGTGAAAGAACACATGACAAGGATTCCTGTTTGAGATTACAGTACACAACTCTTCTACTTATTTTGTCTCACTTCTCCCCCTTTTCCCATTCTCCCACTCATTCAGTTTCTCTTTTCTCTGTTTGGATGCAAAGTCCTGTGGGCTTTTGGTCTTTTGTTTTTACCTCAGCAGAGCTAGCTATGGGTCACCATGGAGACTAGCTCTAGCAGTTGTGCTGGGACACGGCATGATGGGAGAAAGAGAGAGGAGGAGTTGATTTGAAAAGGATGGATAGAGGGAGGAGGGAGAGACCCAGGGGAGTGAGCAAGAGGAGCGATGGGAGGAGAAACAGAGAGTGAAGTGAACAAGGACTGATTGACATCAACACTGAACCACAGCCTCGCCAGATATGCTGTAAATTGCGTCTCAACCTCAACAACACAACCTTTTTTCTTCCTGTTGAGGTTTTCTTTAAATAGGTGTAAAACAGATGCACATTGGCATTCAGGTTCAAATGTTCTTAAATGCAAGCTGATGATATATTGTTAAAACAGGTTGGATTTCTACGTTTCACATCAATCATGGACTGGTTTCTTTTCTTTAATGTCTCTTTTTTGCTGTGCTGGCAAAGACGCTACCAGCAGAAAGTTTGAATGTGTGATATCATATGGTGTAATTTCATTACTCATTCAGTCAGTGACACTCAGCATTTATACGACTGCCTCCAGCTGTGCTGCGGTCTAACCAAAACCAGAGGCCTCTTTTCTTCCTCTTTTACAGTGTTGGCAGTGCCTTTCCCGGTTGACAGCTGATTATGATATAGCGCCACCAGATCGGTGTTATGCCTCTGCTGTTAAAACTAGAGGAATCCACCAATTGCATAGCATGATCAGAGCTTGTTTTCTGCAATATTCAAAATCCTATTGTTTCTGGGTTTTTTTGCAAGGGAACCAGTGAGACGCTAACTTCCAGAGTTCGCCTACAAACTATATTGATATAGAGACAGAGAGAGAGAGAGATCTTGACAGTAGGTATAGTATATATACCCATTAAATACATAGTCTGAAATTTAAAGTATTGTGTGGTTTGAGTAGCCTTTTAGTCATTATATTTCAGAGTTGATGTGGTTCCCCATCATCATCTATGTCATTGCCATACAGACCTACTATTTTTTTGGCAGTTATTTTGACTCAAGGACAAGTCCTTATTTCGGATTCCAAACTTGGCAAATCCCTAAATGAGGACGGTTCTGAATTGCTAAATTCGTACATTCTTTTCCTAAATGCAGTCAGGAAGCATGTTTCTGTAATTGCAAAAATCTGAAATGTTATTCTTCACTGTGATGAGATTGAATAGCACCTTTTAGAAGTTTCTGTAATGAGACCTGACTTATTTGGAAAGAGAGGTTTGAAGCCAGGGCTGATTCCTAAATACTGTTGCTCATGATAAATTCATCCCAGCGTTCACTGATTTGCCCATGTGGGTAGATGTGGAGCAGGTGTGTGTGGGTGAGGTCAATGAAAGACGGTGATAATAGAGGAGAACACAAGAAAAATGTTTTCTCAAATTATGAAACCCATTTCGTTTTTAGGGCCTAGTGGGGGAGTACAGAATGAATCATGATCTCTGTCATTTGTGCTTTTCCATGTTTGTCCAACAATGTGTAGGCGTTCTCTCCCTATTTTCTGTCCCATGACCAGAGCTGTCACCTGTACTGGTGCAGTGGGTGATTTCTGAGTGTTTGGGTGGAGTGTGTATGTAGTTAAGTGATGTAGAAAAACATGTTGACTTTAGACTCCATGTGGCTCAATCATTGGTACAGTGAGTCATTGTTGTTGAAACGTACACACACAATATTGATATGAGTATTGATTCCCTTTCACACATAGATTCCACAATACTGCCGTAAGACCTGCCATTGTTCTTTCATGAACCAACAACTGCAGCAAAAAGGAAGATCCAGCACAACAAAACTCCTCATTTACAGCTTTAATGCTGGCATGCTCATGAAACACTGCAACGGCCGGCTACCTCTGTCCCCCCATTCTGCCTCTGTGCCCTTCATACACTAGACACTTTAATTATAAATATAGACACTAAATCAGACACTTTTTTTCCTTAGGAAAAAAATTTACATACAAGTATGTTATGGTTGTATTTCATGTGGACACTTTTGTCCACAAGAGGTCTTTGTTTAAATATATTTCACAAAAAGTTATAATCCATCAAAAACAATGTTGGTGCTAATCATTGACCTATCCCAGACTGGCATAATCAAACAATTATTTTGCCCACAGTCTTTATTATATTGAGAACATTTCAATTGTTATGAATGATTTTATGAATGAGTGGTATCATCACAAAAACTGGCATTTAAAGGGTTAACCTTCTATAAATGAATTAATAATTAGGTGTTATAATCAGGACTGAAGTTAAAAATGGACACAAAATAAAAGGGCTTCCTTGTTGCTGGTGTAATACAAAGGAAAAGTATCCAAATGCTGTTCTTCTTGGCACTCTACACAAAGACTCCAAAGTTCTTTCCAAGCACATCAGAACAATGTAAAAGGGGAGTCAGTTCTAACTGTCTAGCATGCATAGTCATGTACCGGTATGTCACTTTGCAGTCCCCGTCTGATTTAGCTGATGCTTATTTTCCTTCCTTTGACTACCTTCATTACATGTGCTTTCCTAGTCGCTGCCAGGGTAAATGCAGTCATCACTGCTCTGCTCAAAGGGCCACTACAGGCTCTTGTTGCCAGGAATGTGATGCAGAAAGGCCAGAATGTCATGCAGGAAGGCCAGAAGGAGGAGAGACAGGTACATACTGTCCAAACCAGGGAACCTATAAAAGAAGGAAGGGACAGTCATACGAGGTGCCAACCTGCCCATCAGGATCTAATCTAAATGTTCATTCACACACTCAATTTGGGGTTCGGTACTTGCCAAAGGACTGGGACTGCTCTGGAGGAGTCGGGGATAAAACTGTCTCATTAGTCGACGACCTTCTGATGAGCCCCAGCCACCACTATAGCACCTTTTGTTAACAACAACTAACCCCCCATTGAAGGCATTGGGGCATCTCTAAAAATGATATTTATTCCTTTCTTTTCTTCTGCTGATCCGATGTGATCCGTTGCACCCTTAACATTCTGGAGGTGAATGTCAGCCAGCTCTGTCTATAATGTTTCCTATGATTGTTGGGAGGCGGTGCTAATCTGGACCGCTAGTTCTTACTTTGTTTGTCAATGAACTAAATTTGCGTTTGCTTTTTGTTTAGCTAACGTTAGCTAGCAAAATCTCTGTTGAGAAGTCCTACATTAATTTGGAGATAAAAAATTAGTAATAAATAATCCATGTGAGTAAAAGCTGCAGTGTTGGTGAGTGATAGCAAATATATTAGTATAGTATAGTATATGAATATACAGTGTAGCAAGGAATAAGATCAGCTTAAAGACGCTTAAGGTGTGCCTAATGCTAATAGAAAGCCTTGGTAGGGAACTTCAATATATAACCCTATATGTAACATTTGATTATTTTTTTGCCTCTGTTAAGGACAGCCGTGGTTGGAGGCATTATGTTTTTGGGGCGTCTGTCTGTCAATGCATCGGCCCGTTCACATGAACTCTCCTCTGGTCTTTTTCTCCTACCAACCACCTGTCTCTCACTCCCTCCATCTTTCTTGGGCTCATTTTTTCACCCACCGTGACTTCTCTCCTCCTACCCCTCTCTCCATTCTCCCAGGCTTGTACCCGAACTTAGAGGAGCTGGGAGACTACATGGGTCTGGCCCTCAACAGTGATGAAGTCCAGAGGAACCTGGCCTTGGTGCCTGTGGCTGACAATGTAAGTGTTCCTGTATGTCAATTTTTTTTTACATCACTTGAGTCAGTTTATCAGACTTCGCACAGCTCTTGCTGGAGACACTAAAGGCTTCTTACAGTATTTTTCCACATATGCAATCGAAAATGTGTGTCTTCATTCGATCCATTGCTCGTAGAATTTAAATCCGAAGGACAAATAAAATTATATAAATTTACATCATAGATTTCAGGTCACTTAAAAGCCTCTCACTTAAGCCTCTCAGCCCTCGCTGGATAAAACCTGTTTTGAAGGAGATGAAATGAGCTGTAGCTCTATCAGACCACAACAGTGTTCTGTTCCTGGAGATCCACATTGCTTAGTGACTCACCAGGCCTGGAGCAGAGTGTGGGATGGTGTGAGCTCTTCACTCCTCTCCATTCGTGTGCGTGTCTGTGTACTTGTGGATCCGGCAGATATCAACGCTCTCACAGCACCCTCGCTTGTCAGCTGGCATTGAACTATCTATGTCCTCTGACATTTGCTGATATATACCATTATTTTTCTGATGTATTTAGTTTCTTCCATGTCAGTGCAGATCATATTAATGATGAAGTTTCTAAAAGCAGCGCATAAAGCATTCCTGATCTCATTCACTGGTGGAGGAGGAGATGAAATTGAATCCTCCCACGTGCCTCTATTTGATGCAGCGTTCTCTTTTATCTCCAGCTGAATTTTAATGTAACATGCCTCTTTAATCCTTTCGTTCTCGCGCCTCTGTCTCACCCCCACTCAATTTCCATCTTGTTCTTGCTCAACCCACCTCTTTTACTTTCCTCACCTTCCATACTGTCTGCCTCCCCCCTCCCCCTCTTCAGCAAGTGGCAGTGCCCTCCCTCTCAGGTGTCGGGGGGATGGTGCGGCCGGTAACGGGGGCCGACGTCGGTGTCAGGAGGGCAGAGATCCGCCCAGGGCTGCGGGAGATTATCCTCTGTAAGGACCAGGACAGGAAGGTCGGACTCCGGCTCAGGGCCATCGACAACGTGAGTCAGCATCTCTGACTCTTTGACAAGCACCTGCTCTCGCATGAAATATTCAGCTGTCATTAACACTCCTTTGACCACATACGGATCACTTCTTCTCCTCATAAGATCTGGATGAAACATGTTTTACTCTCTATTAAGAACATCATCATCCGGCATATTCATCACTAAGGGTTTCACAAATACTATTGTAAATCCCCCCAATTAGTCAACCACTATTTGGAGTTATTTATAGGGATACTTATTTATTTGAATCTATGTAATCCTTCTGCATTTCAAAACAAATAACACATCAACAAATGACATCCCTTCCTAATGGTATTACAATGTAGCAGATGGTGAATAAATCCACTCTTTCTGTGAGAAAATACATTACAGTGGCGACATGTTTCTATCCTTCTCAAAGTACATTTAGTTTTCCTGGAGTTGTTTCACAGGAAAGGCGTTCTACTGCTTCCACATTCATTTACCTTTATCTTTTAGATTACCACAGCAAATGAACGATGCATAAAATAAAGTAGTTGGGCTGGTTCTATGGCAGTTCATTGGTACATAGTGATAAATATAACATTAGTATGCACAGGGGAGTGTCATGGTACTACACCAGAATAAACACAGTAGAAACTATGACTGTAACTATGTTTACACATCACCTACTGTAGTCTGGTGACTCAGATCATGTGTGCCTTAAAGCGATCCAAGAGTTTTTTTTATTATAATGATATATCTCTAGGAAATTATTACTAGGACACATAATTTGGCAATAAAAACAGGGACTGGATGATGTTTTTTTATCAGTGCTAAAAGCGATGAAGAATTCATGTGCTGTAAGAATAACAAAGAAAAAGCATCCAGCTTGTGTGTGGCCAGCTTGTGTGTGTTTAACGTAGTTAATTATTCAGTGTGTTGAGCTACACTAATACAGTTGGAAACCTTTTGAAAAGACTGCAAAAAGATAAGATACAATGTATTGGTGATCAATGTGGTAATCAAATGACACAACATCTTTTTGTTTGTCTGTCTGTCTTCTGCCTCTTCTCTCTTCATCGATTCCTTGGTCTCATTTGACTCTTTTCCCTGTTTCCTCTGTCCACTCTCAGGGAGTGTTTATCCAGCTGGTCCAGGCTAACTCCCCTGCGGCTCTGGCCGGGTTGCGTTTTGGGGACCAGGTCCTTCAGATCAACGGGCAGAACTGTGCCGGCTGGAGCGTAGACAAGGCCCACAAGGCCTTGAAGGCTGCGGCCGAGACCCGCATTGAGCTTGTGGTCAGGGACAGGTGAGGTTTACCTGTTAATACCAGACTGTAATGTTTCACACATACAGTCACAATGCTGCTCTGCAGTTTTTAAGTATCTCATTAGAAGCAGAAAGTTTGGCTCCATCTGCTGGCTACTTCATTGTTTGCACTGTCCTGCTCCTTCTAATAGTCTTGTGTTATCTTGAGTTTTTTTTATATATATTCTGAATTTACAAATATAGTGGTACGTTGTCATTTTTAGAAGGATCCTTTATAATGAAACTGTAGACCAGTGGATTCCTAATTCCTTCTTTCTCTGTGTGTGTGTGTCTTAAGGCCATTTCAACGCACCGTCACCATGCACAAAGACAGCTCTGGCCACGTCGGCTTCATCTACAAGTCTGGTAAAATCACCTCACTGGTCAAGGATGCCTCTGCTGCCCGCAATGGCCTGCTGACTGATCATTACATCTGCGAAATTAATGGACAAAACATTATTGGACTAAAGGTTTGTATATCTGAGTCTTTTCATCAAATACTCATGCATGATGCCATGTTCCTAGAATGCTTTGTGGGATAACTTTAATTTTATATCGGGCTGCTTGCATACTTGCAGAATGTTGCGTAACGCAGGAGCGAGACGCGTTTCTAAGTAAGTGCAGCATTCACCAGCTTCCAAGTCTGTATAAAGTCTGTGAAGTGGATTGCAACGGTGTTCAGTTTGTATCAGTAATGTAGCCATAGTTTGCTTTTAGTCCAATGTTTTTGTCTGGTAGGTATGTAGCTTCATCCTGCCCTGTGATGACAGCTTTGATTGTGTTCTTGGCCTCAACCTTTCATCCTTATGCATCCCTTAATAAAAGCTGCACCAATGCCTGCAACAAAAACGATATTATCACTGTAACCTTCGTTTTATGATGGACTAGCATCCCCCTTTGCCCTCATACTGTATGGAACTCAACCTGACAGCAGTAACAATGCATACTGCAATAAAAGCACTTAGCTCACCAGCAACATGTAGTGTCCGTCCAGCCGATCTGGTCTTTGTTATGACAGATTCTGTCTGAAAAATAAATCTCCAGATAGACTAGAAGCACACAGAGTTGGCGTTCTCTCTTCACTGGGAACAACTGAAAAAAGACTGCTCAGGATTGAAAGTCTGATATAATAGAATGCATGAATGTAGGCTGTCATGTGGGATCAGAAATTCTGTTGAAATGGCTTTAAATGATGACATTCAAGTGTCTGTACTCTGTATTATTTATTACATGGGTAATTATTGACTTTCTATAGGAGCTGAGGTTGAACTTCAAAATAATAACAACAATAAAAAACAAACAAATAGAAATCCCTCACACCATGGTTATATGCATTAAAACAATGTCCCTAGTGTGACACAGGGGTTAATAAAGCTATAATGTGATGGTAATTCATGGATCTTTACGTATTGCTGTTCCTGTGTGAACATTCCAGGACTCTCAGATCAAGGACATTCTGACCACCTCTCCCACCGCGATGACCATCACCATCATGCCCAAGTTCATATATGAACACATGATTAAGAGGTAAGAGCAATATTTTTAAGAGATGAGACCAAGTCAATGCCCATTCTCATAAAAAATACCCACAGAAAACAAAAAGTCCTCTTCCTTCACTTACATTTTCTCTGTCTTTTATGAGCACAGTAATGCTGTTAACAAATAAATTGGACAATGCACAGACAATTTAGTAATATCTCTGTAGTTCTGGTCTAGACCAGTCTTGAAATAAAATCCCAAGTTATTTTTGTCTCAGACCGACAAAAACAAGACAGAGTAAAAATGCGTCAGATTCCGATAAAAGAGGGAGACCTTCAACAAATGGTTGTTAGACTGGTTTTTCAACACTACTTGTTGGTTTATATGATGTCATGTTTACTCTCATCGGTTTGGTAGTAAACAGTCAATGCGAACACAAAGTGAACCTTGACTAAAAGTCAACAAAGCATCACTTTATTCCTTGGTCTAGAACCAACTAAACTTACAACAATTTTTGAAACCGGTCCAGTATTGAGGGAGTATGCTGCAGATGGCAGCAGCAAAAACAAGCTGCAATGTAATCATATCAAGCAATTAACGTCCCCTAAAAGTGTTTGTTTTGACACTGATGGGATCCGAATGTTATTTAGAAATGTCTGACAACTTTAAATAAAGGACCCTACAGAGAAATACAATTTGATTCTGTTTCTTATCGTTTCATGCGACTTGGCAGCGGTGGAAACATGAGTCAGAGAGAGGACTGTCACGGGACACCGGTGTTATCACAGTTTGTCATGTTGGAGTACAGAAAGTGGAGCTTAGTGTTATCTCAAAGATTGTCAATGTCAGGGCGGAATATTTATCTGTCCTCATGAGTCACCTAGAAAAAGAAAATGGGAAAATAAGGTCCAAGTTGAGAAATACTAACGTTACCCTTTAAATGCTATTCACTGATGGATTTATGAATGTGATTTTTCAACCCCTTCTTCCCAGGATGTCAAGTGGTCTCCTGCGGTCAGCCATGGATCATTCTGTCCCAGAGGTGTGAAAACCAAGAGGACTTTCAACTGTCAGGACATCTACAATACAGAGATCTCTTTTCCTCACCCATATTCTTTATCTCTCTCTCTCTCTCTCTCTCTCTGTCTCTCTCTCTGTCTCTCCTTCTGTCATACCAAAACCACCTCCTTTGTCACCTATCATCCTTTATCGTCACCATTTCTCATCTTTAACATAATCTTAAAATGCCTTTTTTTCTTTACCTTTTCTACATTTCCCTCGTTTCTGTTGACACATCTAGTATTTTTCATATGTTAACCATGTAGTCATGTTTATTTTTTGTATTTGAGATCAAGGACAGTGTTCTTTTTGATGTTTTTTGAAGCCATGCGCACTATCATGAGTCCAGAGCTTCCGCCTCATCGTGGAGACAAATCATTGGCATGTGACATTTCTTCCGGTCAAAATGCTGTAGACGCCAATGGTCGGTCATCAGAGCCCTACCATGTAGATTACGGCTGTGCTCCCGGTCCCTGCACCTGGCCCCTAATGTGTGTACGTAAATAATCTGATCTGAATTAACACCTGGGTCCTCGAGTGAAAAACGTTTGCTGACTTGATTCTAGATTCCAGTGTTATTTCTACTCGGCCAGTAAAAACTAATTTTAGCAAAGATGTTTTTTTGTTTAGTTTATACCATAAATTGGTAGAAATTAGTGTTGATTTTGGCATCAAGATTTTTTGTTGTTATTGTGAATACCCAACATTTTTAACATTTAATTGAGAGTTATGGTTTCCACCTTGGCCAAAAGTTGGCGAGGAATCATTGTACCACATTTCCTGTCATGATGAGGCTCTGGAGTGTTTCATTTGTAGGTACTGGGGAAACACTGTGTGCACATTCCAGGCTAAAATGTAGGGGGAATGGGCAGCAGTAGATGTTTGTTGTTCCATGCAGCTGGGACTTGGCCCTGTCCACAAGCAGTCCACAAAAAGCTTTGAGACAGTGGGAGATGATGCTGCGTTGTTGTCATTAGCGAGCTGGAGGTCATTTGGAAGGCGTTTGTTAGATGTGGTCTTACACTTCAAGCTATAATTTTGGTGGGAATTGTTGGTGTTTGTCTGGACAGGGTCTGTGCTGGGCAGACCCACTAAGTGCACTTTCCACTACCTTTTAAAAGGTTGTCTTTCCTGTATCCATTTCAAAACAGTTGTGCTTTTTTATTATTGTGTTTGTTGTGCCTCATGATAACATCAGAACTCATGAAAACAAACGTGTATGTTAATCGTAGGAAACTGCTGAAATTTGATGCTGAAAATCATCCGCTTGCATCGAAAGCATTAAAATGCCACATCATGGGTTTAGCTATTGCATTTTCTCCCCTCTGCTAAGTGTTGTTAGAGGGAGTCCCTCTCTAATATTCCTTCCTTGACTGATGAGCACAATGAGGCTGAGCAGAGCTCACAGTTGTGGATTTCTACTTGTTATAAAAAGTTGCTCCTTTTAATGCTGTTCAAGTTTGGATGCATGCATTCCTTTTAATTTTCTAGGTATGCAATCTGACAAAACATCACTGTCATTCTGTAAGAAAATCTTAAAAGTTTATATACGAATGTAACCAAGATAATATTGTAAAACAAATAAACAGTCTGCCTGTTCACATTAGCTCAGTGATGTTTGTCTTCTCAGGATGTTAAGTGTATCTTCTCACTAACATATATACTAACACATATCCTTTAGATTAGCGTGGTTGGGGAAAATGCAACAAATAATTCCTATAATTCCACAACATAAAATGAGAAAAACATCCAGAGAAACAGGATTTGGACAAACACACAGATGAAGACAACAGAAATGTTTCCTCCATGCTGTTTAATATAGGGGCTTCTGCTCTTCCTTTATACAGTGTGGTGGGAGTGTGAATGGAGAAGTAGCCCATTAATGTCTTTAACTGTACACACTACTATTGCCATTAAAATAGTTAATTTACACAATGTTATCTGTAGATATCTGATGTTAGCTAAATTCCTATACAAGGCAATGATAGGATGTTAAACAACTCGGTAAAACATCTCTATACATTAATTATCATTACATAGGCTATGGAACACATACTCAGACAACCAGACAACGAATAAAGCATAAATTGACAATACACATTCAAATATTAACCCACCTCCTGGGAAAAAATAACAGAAAAACACCAAACACCCCCCCACCTCTTGTCTTCCCAAGAAATATTCAGCATCATATGTGTTTAAGGATATACGTAGTATATAATCACTCAGTCATCAATCTCCACTCACATACTGTACACTGACACAACCATCGCTGCAGCAGGAAGTTCAGGTGTA
Source organism: Eutrigla gurnardus (assembly GCF_963514095.1). Classification (NCBI taxonomy): domain Eukaryota; kingdom Metazoa; phylum Chordata; class Actinopteri; order Perciformes; family Triglidae; genus Eutrigla; species Eutrigla gurnardus. The sequence goes on along the minus strand of NC_139922.1, from coordinate 11,040,867 downwards.
TTATGGGACAGAAATAGAAAAGGTCAGAGGTCACTGTGAGGTACAACCGGCCTCCTCGGTGTTGCAATAATCTTTGAACAGGTTTTTGATAAAGTGCTGTTAAGTTAAAGATTGATCAGTGGAAAGTCGGATTCAACTTTTAACGATTTGATGATCAATTACACCCAAAGAGCCTCAAGCCTCTTCTAGAAGTGAAGCCTGTTTGTTACCCACTGAATAGGAAAACGTATTGGATAAAATGCCTGCAGGGATGTGATTTTGTTCACCGAAGCTTCTATGGTGACAACATGCAGACATGAGGGTTCAACACCAGCATATGTTAAAAATATTAAAGCAAATTATTTAAAATGTTTTGATTGTTGTGCATAGAGGTAAATTAAGGGGTTTAGATGATTGCTGCTACCCATGAGTCTGAATCCCTCAACCTGAACGTCTTGATAAAGCATTCCCAGTTCTCTGCTTCAAGCCGTTGTTCCCTCCATCACCTGTCCGGAACAATGGGCTGCCTTTAATGACAGCAGCTGAGTTGGACCAACAGTACAATTCTGATACACAGCAGTTCTCATTCACATGTCTTTTATCAGTAAAGATTTTCTTTCAGAAAACATCAAAATGGAGAGGACATTCTCACACCTGTTCCCTCACAGGGCTTTATGGCTTTTTGCAAAACATGAAACAGCTTTAGCCTCCTTATCCACTTCAGCCAGTCGGCTCATACAGTCAGAAGATAAAGAGAGTGGCGTTGAGGTTATGGATGAGCAAATGTGACAAAGTGTGCAGTGGAGGAGAGTCCCTTGTGTCTCTAAGGCATTCCTTCATTCTTTTTTATGGATCTCGATGCATCGATAACGGCCACTGCTTTTGTTGATCCTTCAGATCGATGAAGTGGATACCGAACACAAGCGGAGATTATTCATGATTGTCGAGGTCTGACCGTCGCAGCATTTGATCACAAAGCAAAAACACTGCTCCCTCTCTAGCAGTGTGTGTTTTCACACCATTTAGACGTAAATGTCAGTTAGATTCATATTAAGATCAAATTTTAAGAGTTCTTGTCGTGGATGAAAGTCGACTTACTTACGATATTAAATAACTACGTGGTATTTTTAGGGATCTATGTGAAATGTATGCATGATGTTAGTTACACTTTAACATTATCAGCACTAAGTCTATCTAAATGGACACTGCAGACCAACAATCAGAACTCAATGGGCAGACAACACTTTGGATATACATACTATCTCAACTTCAAGTAATTGCTTAAAATTCATAAAGTGAACAATAGTGCAAAATATGTCAACCAAATAGTTAAAAAAAGAAAAACAAAAGAGTCACGCTGCTTACTTCTTCACCGAAGAAGTAAACAATTCAATTGGTGTCAGACTACTTTTGCTGGTTGTGTCAGGGTGTTTTCTTCACGTTCGGCTCATGAGTCTCTGACCATCAGATGAATTTAGATTTTTACAGTTGCAGGCTGCTTATTTGCTCTTATTACACAGGAAGTAAAACATCTGCACAAGATCAGCAAACAGAAGCCATTTGCCCTCTTATAAGACACACATTCACACAAAGTAAACATCCTGATCCTAACTGCGATTATAACCCAGACATCTGATTTACATTTAGAGTGTCGACTAACACGTAGCACTCTGTGTCTCTGCGGAACGATCTATTAAACAAATAAAGTTGATTTATTTGCAGTGACTGATTTAACTCTTGTACAGCGAACTTGGAACACACGACCAGAGTGACAGTTAAACTACACAACAAGAGCGTTAAGTTAGCAGAAATATACAGCACAGAGCACAGACTCGGCACAACGCACTTCCTTCAGATCTACGTGTCAAACTGTGCCAGTGAGTATCTACAAAAAATGTCTAATCATTACATGACTTTCCCTATTTGATCTGAATAATTGAAGAAGTTTCATTCATGTGTTATGAGAAATGAAAGGATCTCAAATTTGAGTTCAATTATTTGAACATAAAATAGTTCAGCTGAGTTTGCTTGGAGGACCAACTTTATGGGGGCAGGAAAAAATATCTACCTTAAAACATAATGTCCATGTTATTCTTATTCTCTCTCGTAGCCTGAAGAACAAAGACTGCAAGAAGAAGATATGAAAAAGAAACGGTGCAAACAAAATAGCTGACGGTAGTCGTTAAAGGAAGAAAAGCTCCCCGTAAAACCACAACTTGTCGTCTACACTTTGGTTGTTTACTGCTGTTTCTGTCTGCTTCCACAGTCTTTGTGTTATGCTAAGCTAAACAGTCTGATGGCTGTAGCTTGATGAAAGCTTCATGAACAAAGCATGTTCCCAAAATGTCAGCGTTCTTTTAGTGGTTGAGAGAGAAACCTTAAAGAGAAAAGCAAAGTGAAGTGCCTTAAACCTGCATTCTCTCTACCGGCCATTAGGGGGCAAAGAGAAGTCCAGTTGCATGGAACCCTACTTCTCACTTGATTTATTATCTCAGTAAACATTAGTTTATGGTCTCAACCGCTAGTTTCAGGTCTTCTTCAATACGACATGATGTTCACTTGGTAAATTATAGTCCATATAGTCTTTAGAGCAAAAAGACCATCAAGCAGGGTATGCTTTAGGGCGTGACTACCTTGTGATTGACACCACGGTGACCTGTCAATCAGGAGGACTCACACTGCCTTTATATCCCTCCTAGCTCCACCCTCTTCTCTAAATATGACCACTTTCGGCTCCAAAAAAACAAGATGCCATTGGATAAAATGTGAAACTCAGTGACTACATCCTCGTCTTTTATGCCGTGGCTCTAACTGCACAGGCAAAACCCAGAGTGAAGAGTTTGAGAATTTGCATCTGAATATTTGATGATAATCTGTAATGATGTACTCTCAGGGTAGAAACTCACCGCACACAGTGAGCTGGGTGTCACCACCAGCTCCCATTTATCTTCTATGAGAGTTGACAAAATCTCTCACAAGACCTGACCTTAGTAATGAGACTGTTTTGTTTTGAACTGTGAAGTCGCACAATCCTAGCCTACTGCAAAGTCTTCACTCAAGAAAGGAGAAACACATGTCAATGTATTCCTTTGGAGAGTGATATCTAAAGGCAAAATCATAGACGTACATACATAGACACGTTCGTATACTACATACACGTGCCATCTTTCATGTACATCAGAATAGAGACAGCCTGGTAGGTTGACATATCAACGAACCTTTCCCTGCATTTGAAAAGAAAACAATCAGCGTTAAACATCCAAGCATAGATCATTCATTTTAACCAGCTCATTCAGTTTTGCACAAGTCAGTAGAGTTAGCGGACATCTTGGTAGCAACAGCAAGTACCAGTGGATGAGAGACGGTCAGGAGCAGGAACAGACAGAACAAACTTTACCAGTCAGAGATCGTAGTTATAAATGCACATATGCTGTTCCTGATGCAGCCTCAGCTAGTAACCTTGGTGAGGAATGCAGGACAGGAAGTTTATTTCTCTTCCTTACCTGACACTACAGGTACTTTCCAACAAGCTAAGGACTCGGACCTTTACAGGAGAGGGCGTAGTTAAGGACCACAGATGTGCTGAACAGATCCTCTTATATCTGTGATCCACCTAGGTCTCCCCCGCCTGCGGGGTAATGCCTCAACCCGCTTCCCCTGCGCAGCGAGTGCAGGGCCACAGTGCAACAGCCTCGTAGCAGCGATCCTAAATGATACATGGGCTGTCCGCCACGGACTGGACCGCGGCACAGCCACGCCACTGTGGGCACCACAGGAATGGCGACTGCCAGCAGGTCAACCAGGAAGTGACGACTCCAGTAGCTTTTCTCAATTGTCCCAGAGACGGATGAATCTCCCTCCTCTGCTGTGGCACCTCCTGTGATGCCTTGTTCTTTAGTTTCATCATCATCATCATCACTCTCGTCATGCATCTCCACGACAATGACACCAGCAATCTCCTCATGGGAAGTAGATCTCCTCGGCTGGGAGGTGTGAGGCTGCTCTACGTCTGGTGATAAACCCGGGGGACTTGGATTCAGCTCTGCTGTCACTACCTGGGTTGATCCTGCTGATAGACCAGCTTCCTGCTGCCTGTGTTCCATGCTGAGGTTTTCCTGTGTTGTCCCACCCTCCCTGACTTCTCCACAACATCCTGAAAACTCACAGTGCACTCCTGCTGCTGTCTCTGCTAAATTAAACAGTTTTCCTGGTGATTCCTCCTCTACTGCACCCTGGACTTCCACCTCATTCCCTCCCTCTAAGTCCATTTGCGTCTGCTGCCCTTCTTCTGCCAGTCCGATCTCTTCTGTTTCCTTTTGCTGATCTAGTGCTGCAGCTTCCTTCTCTCTCTTCTCATTATCCTGCTTTTCCTCTTCTTCCACTTCCTCGTTGCCCCCAAACAAAGGACTTTCCATGGAGCATGCCACAGTAGCTGAACGTGGTAAGGGAGGGACCGGCGGCGTTTTGGAGATTGGAATCGGCTCTGTGGCCGCGCTCATGATCGTTGCTGTGGTTACAGAAGTTATGGTGGTGATGGAGTCCAGCTCCTCCTCATCAGACATCCAGGTGGAGGTGGGGCTGCAGGCCTGGGAGCAGAACGTGCGTTGCTCCGCAATGGTATCCAGATCAGAGGGGTTACCTGCAGTTGCAGGGACGGGGCAGCTTTCAGTCTGAATGCCTGTCTCCCGCAGGGGGTGCAGGTAGAGGTGGTGGTGGGACAGGCACGGATGGCTCACACAACCCCCTCCACCCAGGCTGCAATGAATGGGTGCCAGCCGCTCACTTGTGCACAGCTTCTCATAGGTGGCAGAGTGTGGCATAGTGTGGGGCACAGAGTTGTGAGGGAAAGAATGAGGCAAGGTATGGGAGTAAGTGTGAGGCAGAGAGTTGGGCAGAGAGTGGGGAAGAGATTGGGGAAGAGATTGGGGAAGGGAGTGGGAAAGGGAGTGGGAAAGGGAGTGAGGAAGAGAGTGGGGCAGAGGTTGGGAAAATGTTTGTGCGTAGGAGTTGAGTAAAGATGCTGTTTCTTCAGAGAGGAAGGCGGCCTCAAGCAGCAGGTCAGCACGGCTGGGGATGCTGCTTTCCCCACAGCACACAAAGCCGCTGTCCTGGGTGCCATCACCTGACAGACAAGGAAAGTTTGGACCATTGCCGTTCCGGTCGGCAAGCGCCTGATCGCTCAGCTTAGTGTAGGTGGAGCTCCGGGTCAGAGAACGGGCTGGAGAACCGTCACAGGAGCAAGACCCCCTCCCTCCTACTGGCGGTTTGGGTATTCCCCCTGGGCTTTCTCCTGATACCGATGCTGGTGCCGAACCTCCAACACGGGTCCGACAGCCTGGTATGGCTTCCCCCTCCTTGGCTAATCCAGCCTGGGCTAGCTCCATGCTGAGCAACAGGTTCTCAAGCTTGTGGTTCTGAATGTTGATGTCCTGAAAGTACTTCTGGACCCCAACGTCCCCGCTGAGACCCCCAGCATCACTGAGTCTGGTGCGAACAGTGTCCACAGCCTGTTTGAGCTGCTGGATCTCCTGACGCGCGTCCTTCAGAGCCAGCTGAGCCTCCACGCGGTGACATTCCTCCTCAACCCAGTCCTCCTGCATCCTGTAAAGCTGGCCTCTCAGCTCATCTATCTCTGTGTCCCTAAGAGGGTGAACATGGAAACGATAAGGTAAGAAGCAAAGAACAAGAGTGTCATGAGGGTATAAGGCTATAACTTGGTAGGAAAAACCTAGCCATATAAGAACTGACCTTTTGGCCAATATGACAATTTACATTTCTGTCTCAGTATCTCACCTGTCTTGTAGAGTAGTGATGGTTTCCTTTAGCCTGGCTCGCAGGTGTCGGATACACACTTCTTTCTGCTGCAGGGGGGTGAGGTACTGCTCTGGTGGAGGGGGCCGGATACCATGGTTGTCAGTACATGAGTACTTCTGATGACGTCTAGGACAAAAGCATATGAAAGGTGTTTCTCGAGTTCTTTGGAACATTTTTTCTTAAATATGTCTTGGATGTAGGGCTTGGAATTGAACCTCAGTCCTTTTTTGGCACTGGCCAAAATGTATCTATAGCACTGACTATCAAACACTATCAAACATCAACTCAACAACTGGGATTGAATGCCTGGTTGGGTTTGTCATCTTGCTGATCAGATGGCTCCTGATTTAAATGTATAAAACTGCCAATTTTAGACCATATTCTATTAAGGGAAATCGTGTAAAATGTGTTGTTTTTAGACGCCATTTAAATGTTTTTGTAAAATGAAAGGAGGGTTTTGGTTGAACAAGTGATATTATGGTAAAAATGTAAACATGGTGTGACCTGGTCTTCTTTTAAACATGATGCAACATGTAAGCTAACTGTGACTTATTTACACATTCAGCAAAGACACAGTCAATGGGATTTCCACCAAAAGTTCCCAGGAGTTTAGTCCCAGGTATGAGTTGTTGTCTGAACATTAGTAAAGTCATGAACATTAGGCAAAGTAGTCCGCTGATGTATGAAAGGTTTCACGACAGATTGAGCCAGGGTGATGGCTTCATTTTCAAGCAACCCCAATTTAGATAAACGGATAAATTATGTATTGGGTTAGATACCCAATACATGGTCTGTTTGAAACAGTTGCAGAATAGAAATATTAGAATACTAGTATTAGGAATATCAATATCTGATTCCCTGATGTGATGGTTTGAAATGATACAATCAATCATTCTGGGCAGTGTATTGGATAAGAGCACTCATCTAATATAGAAGCTTTTCCTCTTTATTAATGACAAGGCCATGCAGCTATGATGTCTTACCCTTTGGTGGGACTGCAGTCGCTGCCTTTACAGGAGCCTGAGTTGCTGCTGCTGCTGAGGGAAGCGTTGCCATGGGGATCTCTATTACTGGGCGCGGCCGGTGTTCGCCTGGTCCAAAGTAAGAGGAGACATGTTTTATGTTGTAATGCCATGAATCCACACTCCAAACAACGAGGTGACAGGGAATTATTTGAGCTGTAGAGCAAAACCATTGTGACATCATTCAAAAACACAAATAAAAACACGACACAAATGGAGCAATCCAAGTTCGCTAACATGCCAATACAACAGAGAAATTCACAAATATACACACACCAATTACAAATACAGAGGCCAAAGTCACAACAGACAACTGCCTTAGAAGGCAGACACTCATTTGGACACTGACATTGATGTGGCCATTTTTAAAAAAGGGAATGTGCTCTGCAAAGATGAAAACCAAACCAAAAATCCAAAGAAATTAGGAATTCAATGACATTCATGTAACTGCAAGAAGCATTCCTCATAACAAAAAGAGAGACTAAGTCACGCTGTTCCCCATGGGGCTTTATTTTGGAAACAATATGTACAGAAGTCAACTTCGATAGACAAAAAAAAAAGTTTTAATCCCGTTTCAGTTGTACCATGAATTGATGTTTGTAAATGTCAGATCATTTTCAGGTCAAGAAAGTCTCAGTTTGGTGTAGTATTATTCTGTTTAGTGTGAAACCACTAAGTGAACTACATCCCTCGTGTCACACAATGTCACCGACATGGCCATTAGCTTGGCTTGCTAGCTAGCTAACTTAGCTGCGTTCCATCTAAAATGTAACGTAATGTACCTGATGTGTTTTAACCAGTGATTCTTTTTATCAGTCGGGAAGTGAGAGAATAAGCGAGACCTGTTGTTAGTGTGACTAACGTTGCATCCTGGTACCAAACACACAGACATCATTGCTTCAGAGAGAGACTCTACTTATGTGAGTTTTGGGTGTGGCATCTTTTCATTTTCATCATTTTCTCAGTGTTATACTTCCTCCTTACTACTACAGTTATACTACATCATGTGACTTTCCTGACATGTAAAATGTTCCTTTAAATTGACAAACATCATATGTGTTCATGTCACAATTCATACGGGATAAAAAATGTTATTCGCCTGTTGCCATTGACTGCCTACATATTTGTTCCAAAATAAGGTACCATGGTGGTCCACTGGAAAAGGGCGGGACTTAGCCCCTCTATAAATTGAGGACCACTTTCACTGAAGAGTATGTAAAACAAAAGAAAGAGAACAAATAAAGTTAAAAGACGAAGGGAGAAACCGTTCACACCAGACATGCCGCTGTGGAAACAATTTGGTCCCGTTTTCCATACGGTAACATCATGAAACATTCACAGCAGAGCAAAGGCTCTCATCACTCCCATGCTTCAGAAAGTCAACACTGATGGTGAGGAAAGAAGAGGCACTCAGAACAGACCGACATCGAGGGGTCGAGGGAGAGTTTGCTGAACGGCTGTGGCGATCTGGAGACTTGGTGGGAGTGTGTCCTTTAGTCGGCGACTTGGTCGACGCGTAGCCTTTAGTCGGGCGCATTGAGACCATATAGCCTGTCTCCATAGGGACGTAGTCTAGTTCTATGAACCTGCAGTAGTCAAACCTGACCAGGCAGAGACAACAGGGTGTTAAATCACAAGAGGACAGCAGAGGGCGACACCACATTGATATGTGCATGCTACTAATGTGTGCACGCTATTGAGGTGAGACAAAGCTGCGTGGCATATAGCAGGTCTTAGTATTCCCCTCATTCATTCAGAGCCGGGGATGCAGACAGACGCTAAATGTCAACAGACACTCGCTAAGAGGTGGCTCTCTAAAAGCTGAACGGAAGGAAAGAAAGACGGCTCTGCTTTGATCGTTTAGGCTGCTCTGTTCCTACATGAAACAAACATCTATGTCAAGTCATTTGCATCCTACAACGAATTAGATAATACGCTCTGAGACTCTAATGGTTAGAGAGGCATTTATTCCTAAGAGCTTCATAAGAGCATTTCAATCCAAGCAAGCTTTCACACAAACGTCTCGACACACAGCAGATGTGTTTTGAACACTGGGAAGACATCAAAGATATAATGAAAACTAAACTGCGCCTCTGACACATCTGATACAACCCACAAGCTTGTCAGAACATGACAGGGCAGATTTGATTTGCTAACTTATATGTGAAGCGACCATTAAATGACACACATCCGTTCAATTGTCAAAATAGTGTCAGGTTTAGCTGTGCAGTGATGAAGACCCATCCAAGCCTTTGGTCTATCCCACATCCCTGCTTAAAATACATTTGAAAAACTCAACAGCAATGTTTCTTTCCAGAACCAGTCACTCAAGATAACCCACAGACCTTGTTGTGATCAGTTTCAACTGCCCCTTGAACTTTGAAACAAAATGAGAATGGTATTGGAGCACGAATAAGCATTTTCCTAAAATGCCTTACTAATGACCTAAGAAACACCACATATATCATCTGAATAATGATGTTGAAACAAAGTCAAGCAAACACATATTTTCATTTTAAGCATGGCTACCATCCTGCTAAAGAAAATAAAGTTGTTGAGTATCACAGTATAGTTAGATGAGTCGTAGCCAGGACAAGGAAGGGTGATCTGTGATGGGCAACTTCTGTCAAAGCATTGTTTTACTCCCAATAAATATTGTCTGTGTTTTTTGCCATCAATGTTGTATTGACCTGTTATGTTAAAGAACATCACTGTTGCCCAATCACTGGCCTCCACAGAAGGAGGACGGGATAAGCGGGACCAATCGGAGCAGCCATGACGGATTTTCACACAGGACCCGATAACTTCACGCCGTGCACGGAAACCCTGCACCCAACTCATTGTCTTTATACTTAAACTTCAACCCGCTGGAACTTTTCACCACGCTAACTGGGAGAATGAGAATCATCTGACCAATAAGGGAACCCATTTTTGTAAATTCTAGATTCTAGAGAATATTTGCAAGACAAAATAACTCAATCTTTTTGTGACAAAAAGTGATAGCAATAAATGCATGTTGCTTAATTCAACGCACCAGCCTCAAAGGGTTTGGTACGCTATTAGCATATAGTTGCTAATGCTAGCACACTTTAGCTAGCTATTGATTACATATTGAGTTGGTATTTTGTGCCACTTTTACTTTTTGTTTTACCATTCAGCAAATGTTACAAAGAGTCACTTCCCTAAGACTTGTGCTGAGTAAACGTGTCCTGTGTGATACAATAAAAGATGAGGTCAGATATTGACTACTTGCTAATTCTTTGAAGATCAATATATGACAACAGCCAAGACAGAACAGAAATGCGCAGAGGGAGGCAGCTGAAGCAGTGAGCCTGCAAGGGGGTGGAAGACACAGTGCAACAGGTCTGACAGTCCGTCCGGTCCATCTGCTGGAGTGGACCTGTGTCTGGACTGTGGGTGGTGGCTGACGGTCTGTGGAGTTGTGGGGAGGCTGTCGGAGCTGAGCTGTGGTTTGTGTCTGGTAGAGACAGAGACTTTGCTGAAATCATTTGAAATCAACCATCAACCTCTTCTTTTTATCAAATAAAAAAATTATTCCGATTTCAGGCAATGTCGGTGTCTCACCAACTCTCCGCTGTTCATAACAAACATGGTGCATCTGTGGTGAACCAGTGATCACACGTGATCACAGTCGGTTATTTCTACCGTGCATGTAGCCTCTAAACACAATGTCCAGAAAAATTACACAGAACCAAATGGTGTAACCAATCTAGCAATCAAATTTCCTTAGTGTCTCTACTAATGTAGATGTCAGTGGTGCGTTCAAGTGCACATGAGGGTTTCCTTTTTTTTTTTTCTGCCAGGACATCAATAGACTCGGTTGTGATATATGCCACAACAACTACCACACAAGTCTGCACTGTTCGCTGTTGTTGATGCGGATTCTTAGCTGAATACGAACACTGAGAGCTCCAGCTGGAATCTCAGTGTTGGTTTCCATGAACTTGACAACGTGTCGAAGTGCAGCAGGTAGCGCACATGTTGCCTTCGTGATTGGTCTTGTTTTAGTGGCTACAATGCATGCCGGTGCTACAGCTACAGCTACGGAGCATGCTCTCTGAGACTGTAACTGAAGTGTGTCTCACGCGGGGGGCGCGGGCACGGGAATAGCCACGGGCGCCGCCGCAGCAGCTGGCGCAGCAGTCCCCGACCCCGACGCCAGCTTGGGCACCGGGATGGGCGACGACGCCAGTATTTGCTGCAAGCGGCGTTTGGGCTGCAACGCCTTCAGAGGGTTGAATCTGAGGAAAAGAGACGGAAGACAGGAGGACACCACAGCTACAACCAGACGCCTTGGATTCAGTTTGGGAGATCATCAGACTGATAGTCTGTGACCCAAACAGATCCTGCAACACTTTAAAAGCACTTGAAACAATATCAATGCCAAATAGTCTCTCCATGTGACTGTGTAAAGCTAGACCACAGAAGTAAATCAATGTGCAACAATATTGTACTTCTACAAAACTTACATTCTGCACTCAACGTTATTATTGAGAGCATTTAGTTCAAGCTTAAGTTTAGGATTAATGGATGTGGAAAACGTCACCACTGGTCCCTAAAGACAACAAAACCTCAATAACACAGCCGTATGCTCCAAACTGTGTCCATTAAACAAGCCACAGAAGTTCAGTAGCTGTAGGAGAAAACACGTCAATATACTCAATAAACTGGGTCCACCTGGTTTATTCAATATCACAGCTCCGTAGTCAGGATCATTTGAGCTAAATGGAAGGGAACAAATTGGTGTAAATGCTGACACATCCATACAAAAAGTTTTTTTCTGGTCGTGCGCACTCTTTGTACCTTAAAATGAAATATTCAGAGTATGTGGATTAAAGTTATTGACACCTCAATAACCTCAGCTTTTTTTCCGGAAGGTCATACTGTCCATTGGGGCAGTCGACCTGATGAACTAAGAAGGTCAAACTCAACGTTTGTTCCTATAAACATTCTCTAGAAAGTTTTGGCAAGATTTGTTAACTATTTTCAAGCAATTGGCAACATAGCAGACCCACAATTAGAAAGTGGTGCTGAGATGGGAAAGAGGTCCTCAAACAGCTGATTTGATGAGGGAAGCTGTCTTCAGAAAGTGTTAAGTTTGGTACTATATTATGCTGCACAGACACAAACAGATTATACACAGTGTGCGTTTACACAAAAGTATCAAAGGATTAGTTAGTTAGTCTCACAAGGAGCAACACAACTGAGTTACAGAAAAAATAATCAGACATTCAACGTTTCATAAAAGAAAGAGAAAACACGAAAATGGAAATTAATTGGTATTAATACACAGGAGTGCTGGAGGATACATCTAGGCCTGTATTTATCAAGCATCCCTAGATCGGTATCACACTGAAAGTTAACCTACAACAATAAACTTGGCATGGCATCCTCCCTTCCACTGACCAATTGCCCCAATCAACATGGATCAGGGTACAAATTAAATCCCGTTAACATTTTTGAGGGACATGTTACCATTCAATAAGGTTGGAGGTAGAACTGCAACTACAGGGTTTGCAGGGATGGCCACTGCTGATTGGATCAAACACACACAGCGCTGCAGCTTCAACTCATGTACCACTTCCTTCATAAAAAAAGTACTTTAATATCAATTTGGGACCATTTTAGGATGAGAGAAGAGCATTTCTCTTTGTTTGATGACATTAAAAGTAAAGTTAGGCTTTGCTGTCAGCTTCTAGACTCCTTTTAAAAAAGACGAGCGAGAGAGCAGAGAGGGCGAGTGGTAGAGAAGACACAGTGAGTGAAAAAAAATCTTTTGATTGTTTCATTCACAAATAAATAACTACTTTACACAGAGTTTACTTTTCCTTCCCTACATTCCGTTCCTTTTATCCAACATGCATCAGTAAATACTATGCAGCAGTAAATCTTGGCGCAGTGAAGCGCATTGAACTTCTGTCTGCAGAGTGTGTTGAGCCCCGTGACCATCAGCAGCCCTCTTCCCATGTCTTTTTAATACATCACTGGATTCATTTGTCAAATCTTTGCAGGTCTTTAAACCACTATGGAAATGCAGACAACAATGAAAAGTAGTCCTGGAAGAGAAATTACCAGAAATTTCCTGGTGGAAATAAAGTAACATTTTCTATGTTGCTGTAAGTTTGGAAGGACCTCTTTATTTGCGGAGAACATGTTTTCTGTTTTACATCCTGAGATAACAGATATGAGTCATTTTGAAAGTTAAGAACCCCCTCACACTGCAATGTACAAGGATGGAGGTTAAAATACCTTAACACTGACATTAAATAAAACAGGTAACAGGTCTTCATTGGCTACCTACCGGCGAGAGCCCAACGCAGACCTCCGATTGGCTGGAGCAGGCGCAGACATGGGGCCAGACAAACTGTGTCTTCTGTCCTCACTTTGTCTCTCTGTCTTTCAGTACAATACTGCAAGCCTGGAGGGAAACACAAACATGACCGGTGAATGACCACACACACACACACACACACACACACACACACACACACACACACACACAGAGGTGAGTTTTGCTGACGGCCTCTGTGTTTGGCTCTGGATGCCTCAGCAGTATGCAGCTGAACTGGCAAAGAGAGGATGTCAGGGATCAGCAGCCAATCACCTCCCAGCCATGCAGAAGACCTAACCAATCATCACTCATCTGTCTCATCTTAGGCCAAATACATGGTGCGAGTGGCAGAAGTGAGGGCAATGACATTTGCATCCATATGTGTGGACAGATATCTATGTGCTTCGTTTCGTCATGTGACACACACATGTGGCTGTTCGGATGAAGAGAGATGAGGACATAAACATGTATCCATTAACCCTGCCAGTGGCCTAAGAAAGCACTATGTTGGTGGAAATATGTGAGTAAATCCTTCCGGTATTTATTGTGAAATAGAGAGGCACATTGAGCGTGAGAGATGGAAGGAAAAAGCACATGGAGGGGAAGAGAGGAGGATTATTCACTTCAATAATACATCACACACAACTTAGTGGGCGCTTAAGTGCCAAGTTTAGGTATGTGTGGCACCTGCTGTAAGTCACCTTCCTGCTGTAACACCTCGACATTCAGTGTTGTCTCTGTGCCAACCATGACTGGCTCGAAAAAAACTCCTCCGTGCCACTACGGTCAGTGAATAAGGATAGGGGAATTCATGGAAATGAAGCTGCGTCACTTCAATAACAGGCTATTCATTCACACTGTTAATAATATAAAGCTTCATCCATATCTGAGCACTACTTTAAGTCAAATCCAGAGTAAACAGGCCTAATGCCACCAGGGAACAGGAAACTAGCTGCAGCTGGTACGAACAGTTGATTAGATGCTGCACTCAAAGAAATAAAACATCACATTTACTTGATTTAGTTATGTCAACCGGTCCCACAAAACTAGGTTAAATATTGCTAAATGGTTTTAAGCTCTCCAAACCGACTTATTTAAATGCTACATCATACAGTTATGCTGAATTTACTAAACACGGTTATATTAAATTAAACCAAACAGTTATTACTAAACCCAACTGACTTGTATTTATGTTGCAGGAGTTCATTGATCATATTTGATCTTTCAATGTGAGTAGATCAAAGCTCTATCAAGGATCAAAAATAATGATGTTGTTACGAGAACAAATAACATTAGTATGACTGGAAAAACAGTGCATAAATATGTATTGTCTATTGTATAACATACAGGCCCTGGAAGGCAGCGTTGTGTCTGCTGTCATAACTGATGAAACCACATCACAGCACATCATACAGGATTTATTAAGTTAGGCCTGTTACGTAACACCTCCCCAGCCACGGACAGCATGGTGAGGTAGATGCACGCAAGCACCTTCTGTGCTGACGCAAAGGAAACACAGGGGGAGGGAAAAGAGAGATAGGCGGGGTGAGAGAGGGTTTGAGGGAGAAGGTGGGGAAGAGGAGGGGAGAGAGGAAAGCCAATGAGAGGAGAGGAGGGGGCGGCACGTGTCACGGACCTTGTGAAGGTGAGGAAGCCGACAAAGACAGGAGAGTAGATGAGGAAGGGTTGCTTAATAGGTGGAGGATGGACACACACACACACACACACACACACACACACACACACACACACACACACACACACACACACACACACACACACACACAGCTCATCTCCCTCTGTGTCTGCAGCAGAGGCGACACTGCAGTTTCTCTTATGAAAGACAGTCTGTCGTTTTCCTATGATAAAATGACCTTGACTCATCTGCATAGCGAAAACAACTGCACAGTTGGAGGATACATGTGTACATTCTGTAATAATGAAATGAATAATAACTCCTTCCCAACAGTTTTCCTGTCTGGATGCTGATCAGTGAGTGCTACTGAATCACCCACTGTGCGTATTCTTTAGCCTCTGTGTTTGTGTTCTTGATGTGTCATGCAGAGATCAACATTGTGCTGAGTCAGGGTGCAGTGGTGAGATGTCCGTCAGCGACTTGTCATCGTGTACCTTGCTGACTGTGTCCTGTCACCATTCATCATTTACAGTTATGTAATTTGTACTTTCAATAAAATAAACCTTAGAACTCTGCTTCCTTGCTTAGAACTAGTCTGTAAGCTAAATATGCTAACCTAGCTTAGCTGTGTCCAAAGTTAAAACATTTGCTTTGAATGCAATTTCAGCATCATCACCATATAAATTGTCTTCTCTCTGATCAAAATCATACCAATGTTTTAACCACTCATAGCACTTACAATTATACATCTGGCTGTTACTTCAGGACCACAGACAGCTCCATGTCTTTATCAATACACAGCACAGTTAGGCATTTGGGTTATTATGCTAACAAGGGGGGCTGAGACTCTGACATTTCACAAACATAACTATCAAAGGTTCACTTATTATCTAAACAGATATACAGCTGGTAAATTAGTTGATGGAACGATAAATTAATTTTGTTAAACCTAAATTAGTCAAAATTAGGAGGAGTTGACACAACTGGCTGTCAAGTCACATAAACTTAAAAGGACTTCTGTCTTTGAGTTTTTTCTGAGAACTTCTCTAAAATGCACATATTAACCTGTCATATCTATGGGCTGATGTGGCCGGACCCCGACGTTAGCCAGGATCCAAAGTCATCCGCCGGTCCTTATACACGATTTGCTTTTGTTTACAATTGAACTGTAATTCTACTGTAATTATTTTTGTTTCAGTGACTTTACAGTAAAACATTGTGTTGATTCCTGTATTATAATATTACCTTTATTTGTTGTAAGTATAAGTTATTTTTTTCATTTTATTAAGCCAGTGTATAAGCAATGGCAAAAGACTTTTTTAGTATTTTCTAACTCTGCATTTCAAACTATATTTGTTTATAATCATGGGTCGAGTTGAATTGGTGAAAATGTAATTGGCTCTTCAGGGTCATACATTTTTATAATACATTGGATGACTTCTTCATTAGCTCACCTAGTAAATCCTAAACAGTGACATCCAACCCGTTTTCCCCTGATGTGAGACAGGTCGGCTAAGCAAACTGCTACCGCTAGCTTGTAGCATTTAACTTCCTGTCCAGGAGGTGCTAAACTCCATACATTGAGAAGCTTTTATTTGATCTAAATAATAGATGTGTGGGCTGCATGCAGCACCACATCTCTTCGAGTGTCTCTATCTGACTCGGTGGTGATGATGGTGATGATGACTCATTCTCTTATCTGGGTAGGCTGCAGAGTCAGCAGCTTCTATTAGCACACTTGGTCGTATATATGCTATAAATAGGTACAGCTGTGCAAGAGCAAGGTAAGGTGAAAAGTTCGAATGTGAAAATTATATTTTCCGTCATGAAATATCTTATTTACATTGGCCCAATAATACATAGTGTGTGTCAGTTTAGGTGGAATGAGATAATTAAATTAAATGAAAAAGCTTTGGAGCCTGTGTTGGTGATATGGTTGTTTATTGCTGTTGCCAGGTTTGGTCCTAGTCCACAGCGAAACTCGTAGGACTCAGTAAGTTACGGATAAAAGGTGCATAGTGTTGTGTATTTGATGCTCTTGCTGTAGTCAAAAAATACTTTTTGTGTTTTAGAAGACAACAGAACACATATTGAACCCCATACATATTCAGAAACATTTACAATATAGCTAGGTTTGTTGCCAAAACAAGCACACAGCCTGATGGCTTTATCCCAGTAAACCAGTGTGACAGTGAACCAGCACTCACAATACCAGGTCTCGCTCGGTGATTCATCTAACACATCCATCCCTTTTTCACTCACATATTGGCTTCAGGCCAGTGGAAACTCAAATAATTGTTGCAGAGCATCAGTCTAATTAGCATCGTCCTAAACACCACGTTTTAGTCTTCACCACGTATGGGTCTATAACTCACATTGTCAAGTGATACTGAGATTGTTTGTGAAAGGGTTTTACTGACATGACTTAAATGTCCAGTAGACAAATGAGAAGAACAATCAAAACGTAAGTGGGGGATGTTTGTCACTGTAAATGCTGTTTGGCTTTGCTTTTTGGGTCATTGCAGCATAGGAAATGTTAACCATACATTGTAGTGTTCTCCAGATGACTGTAACAGCTAGCAGCCTTCCACTATCTACATATATGGCAGATGGGCTGCCACTGATGATGCAGCCTCCTGGCTAGTAGCGACAGTAGCAGGTAGTATCCCAGCCCAGCTCACATCAGAAGTGAGGAGGTTAACCAGACGTGCATTTGTAAAAAAAAAAACAAAAAAAAAACCATACTCTTTAAAAACAGAATCAAATAAACTTCATTGTGCCGAAGGAAATTTGTCTTGGACAAGGGGTGCTATGTGGAGCTGTGATAGCGATGGGATACGTACATGGACATTCACATATTACAACATCCTGTTGCAAACCTCAAATTCATAGAATAAGTAATACTAGAATGCATACAATACTATAAAACATGCTTCCGAGCAATCTAAAATAATACAATTTATAAAGTAAATACTAAAGTGTAACAGTGCCTGCTCACCTATACACCTCCCCGACGATACGAAAGGCCCTACAGCCGCAGGGGGGTGGCCGGTTGTTTGTTGATTAGTGTAATGGAGTTTGGGATGAAAGAGAACTTAAACCAGTTACTTTTACATCTGCTGGCTCTGGAGCGTCTGCCTGAAGGTAATAGTAGAAAGCAGTGCGTGTTGTGTTTGGGTCAACTAATCAAAAACACTGGCTTTCAGTCGGTATCATAACGAACTCATGCTGAAGCACGTCAACAGCAACACACATGCTGACATTCAGACAGCAATCCCCATTCATTTCTCTGCCAATTTTTACAGCCATCAAAAGGCTACACTTCCAAACCACAAGAGCAGACTGGAGAGCAACACAGTTAACGGGTTTCCTTCAAGCCTCTGTTGCAAACGCACATCGTTCAAGGATGAAGTGTGAAATCTGGTGTTGCTGCAAGAGTTGAGCATATACTCACAAAATTCATCAAATCTCTCCTCAGTTAATGCACGATGTAAACAACGCTCTTGAAAGGGTGGTGTTTTTTGGTTTTACAGCGTGCACAGATCAGGTAAATCCTGCAGAGTAACTGTAATGCTGCAGTGGATGCAGACCAGCTTAGCTAAGATCCAGCAGAGCACAGCACTAAAACTACAGCGCAGCTCTTACTGGGCCATCAATCTGCACAACACAGAGGGGGACAGGGAAAGGGAGAGGAGAATATGACGTAGCAAACACTTGAACTTCACTTATTAACCAGGGTTTTAGTCTTGATTTCGACATTAAGCCCAGCAAAGGGTTTCGTTCACACAGTTCTTACTCCACGGTCTCACTGGATTTGAACACGATTCAGCCCTCGTTTGGCTGCAACTTCTGGATTAAAAAGCATACTTTAATTGGGTCAAATGCTCAAAATATCTCACTTCACATTAGCGAGCCAAACAGCAGCAATTACAAGCATGCCAGGGCACTGCAGCCTAAGTGATCATGCTAATAGTCTGTGTGAACTATTTTCCTCAGAGGCAAGATGAGCTAAGAGCACTGAAAACAAGAAATCAATATGCACAGACCTATTAGGTGGGAGGAGACTGAAGACTACACGCATAAATCTATTTATCTCTCTTACATGCTTCATTCAGGAGGAAGATGCAATGATAGACTATGACATCAGTGCATCTTCTTTAATCATTTTATCTTATTATAACAGTACATCACTCTGATAGCCAACGGTTGCCTATTTACACATTCAGCAGACACAGAGTAACAATTAACATGTAAAGTTGTGCTTCTGTCCATTGGATCCAGTCTCTTTTTGCTCTGTTTTGATCCATCAACTCCTGAGAAAAACATCTGCCTCTAGCTGCTAAATGCTTCCCCTGTGTTCACCAGCTAGTCACTAACATTGACTGTTTGTCTGTCTGGTGCTGGTTTGGTATTATATTATGAAAATGCATAGTAAGGCTTAACCAAAACAGAAACAGCGGGCTGTGAAACCCAGACGTGAGCTCAACGTGACCCTTATCACATTATGTTAATACAAAAGTGGGACAAATAAACCCTAACAGAAAGCTTAAAGCTGCTATAATTCCCTTTTTTTTTACATTAAAATATATCACATGATTACTTCTATGCGATAAGTTTAGCTCGGTGCGAACAATTGGAATACATGACCTTACATGAAAGATAATGTTGCTTCATATCTGTGAGATGGCAACTCCCCATCAACATAAAAAGTGATAATGTGTCGTGTTTACAGCTTGTTTCTACTGTCCACAAGACAAAACTGTTAAAAAGGTTTAAACATGTGATGCATCACAGGACATATTAATAAACCCAACGATGCTGCCTATAAAATAGTTGGACCTGCAGGCCTCAAACTCTTTCAATGAAAAGGTCTGAGAACGGAACATCACAACTCATAGACATATAGGACCAAGAGAAAAAACAAATAAACACCATTTTTCTTGGTGTTTATCTGCCAAACAAGCCAAAAAAATGTACCCAGGGATGATAAGTAACGATTTTTGACTGCGGCTCGGACAAAGATGGGTGGAATTTGTGGCTGAGATGACAAATAGTTAAACCGATAAATATCTGTAACTACTGCAGGGTCATGCTGATTTTAAAGTCGACCTGAAACAGCTTTTCAAGATAATCTATCTTCTGTTTTGTGACGTATTTCTGAGTGAATGGGGCGGTGGGATGAATTTGATTTGATATTTATTGTTTGAATTGGTTGGTACTAGCTTATGTTAACATGAGTAATTTCTTGTTTTCCAGGAAGACAAACTTTGGATTCTGAGTTAAAAAAAAAAAATTCTGCTGATCTAAATAATTTCACATTGACTTTAATTCCCACTCAAAACTAATCTACATTTTAGTGGGGATTTTTGTCCAGTGGGAAAGGGTCTTTAGAGTCAGCCATACCCAAATAACAATTAAACTACATGTTTTTGGAATATGGGAGTAAACCGGAGCACCAGGAGGGAACACACGTAGGTACAGAGTTGTTTTCTTCTTCTTCTTCAGTTCTTTGTGTGTATGACTGTCTGGTTGTTTGTCCCTCCTCCCATAATGTCAAGCGTCCTTGGGTTCCTTAAAAGGCGCTACATAAGTTCTATTTATTATTATTATTATTATTATTATTATTACATGGAAAACATGCAAACACTCCACACAGATGGCCCCAGTCGTCAAAAATGTCTAAGATGGAAATGCTGTTTCCTGCTGCAACAAGAGCAGCCACGGAGTTAAGCGGTGTGAGAAACCTTACAACCGATACTTCAGAAGAGACGGATGAAAAACTACAAGCAGGAGCACAGATAAAGAACTGAAACGAACTGTTGCATAAAGTCCTGTGAAAGCACTGCTGCAGTGTTACGCTCCTTATCAATCAATCATTCAGTTTGTGCTTAGAACCATGAAAAAAAAGGCTGAATTAGAGATTTTCCACCACAGGCTCATCTGAGCAAACGGCATACTGTGAAAACGATTGCCAAGTCACCATGACGACGGTCAGCCCGCTACTTGTGTGGAACGTGAGCAGGAGGGGAGCTGCCATTGGCTGAGAACGCTGAGGGACAGAATGGCAAGATGGCCATGCTGCAAAGGAGCAAAGTGACCTGAACCAGAGGACAGCAAACAACACAGAGCTTTATCTCTCTCGTCGAGGCGCAGTGTGTTTCTGCTCTCCTCACTCGTGCATTTCATTCACTGCACAGACCATATGGGCTCATACATAAATAACAGTTCCTTTGCATGGAAGGATTACTGTCGAGGCCTGAAGGGGGACAGGGCCAGGGGCCAAAGAGAATAAACAACAACAAAAATGATTGATTACAAAGTGACTCAAAAGAGGAAAATTAAACCACAAAGTCATTCTGGGTGTCTGGAGTGGGGTGGGGAGCCTTTTTTAAAAATATATCACGTCTGTGTTGTCATCCAAGTTCATATAAGACTACCGTCATTCTGGCAGTATTTTTAGCATTTTTGGGGGGGTATGGAGGAAGAAGATAATACAACCACCAGTCAGAATTAGCTGTCATATAAATAAATAAATACATAAATAATAAATAAAGCATGTAGTTTTTGTGGTTATGCTGGGAGATCTGAGAGAATAACTGTGCTGTTACATTAAGGGACAGAATGGCAGTAAATTCAATGAGCACTGAGCTAACATCATACAGCCTCCTGGAAACTGGATTATGCTTTGATATTGCAGCAATTCAGCGGAAACATTTAAAAGTCATACAACACACACACACAAAAAGAACTGTTATCGGTCAGCTGGGACCTGCGTTTCAGAGAGGAAAGAGAAAAAAAACACGAATGCTGCAAGGTCAAACTGCAGCGCCAGGCAACCCGTCACGACTTCCCTGCCTGCAAACATGGATGTCACTTACTTTGGGTTTAAGATACAGTGAGCTGCTTCTCCGGCGCTGGCAGGAGAAGCAGCCGGGGATGTTTCTTGTCACCCAGACAAGTACGACTGCATTATGAGGATGCCACCGGCGGACAGCACCCATCTGACGCCCTAAGGCCGCGGGGGAGCTACGAGCTCAAACATAAGCGCACCACAGGATGAGGAGACGCGTAAACATCTGCCGGAGCGCACTGCGCAGCATCCCTCCATCAGCTGCACCAAAACAAACACACACAGCGGAACACAGCCGGAGCCTTGCACAACACACACACACACACACGGTTACTAACAGACAGCACGCATTTACGCCACTCGTGCATTATTATTTTTATTTCCTTGACGCACCCCCCGGTTGCATCCGGACAAAACGCAGCTCTGGCGATCGCAGAGACGAGCCTCGCTCACCTGTGAGCTCCGTCCCGCAGCTCCGTCACTCCTCCCGCGGATCCGTCACATTTCATCGTTTTCCCTGCGGTTCTTCGCCGAGAGCTCCGCTGGGTGGAGCGGTGGTCGCGGCTCACACAGCCGGGGAGAAGGGGAGGAGAGGAGAGGAGAGGGAGGCCGGGCCAGGGGGGAGACGCGAGAGGCGCGCTGGCTGGCTGCCGCGTGAGGTTGGGCACAACGGTAGGCAACTGCGTCACGTGACGTCGGATTGTTTATTTTAAAGGGAAACACACTCCGGTGAGATGAGTGTTGTGTTTGATATAAGGGCGTACCCACCAAACGCGATGAAACTTCATCGCGCGACAAGATTACATGTAAAGTCAATGCAAAGACGCGATTAGACGCTTCATCGCGCCGGGCGACGCGATGGACGCGATAGCGCGGCGCGATGGACGCGATGGACGCGAAAAATCGCTTCATCGCTTCATCGCGCCATCGCTTCATCGCGCCATCGCTCGAGTTGAAATAATTGAACTTTTGCGGCGAATTCGCGTGAAGACGCGCCGCGACAGCCTATCAGCGTTGAGATCGTCACCGACGTGCTGACGTACGGACGTCCTGGTGTTCCCTCGCTTTTTGCCGGCTTGCCGCTCCAGTGAAGAAGATGGAGGAGACACTGATAGTCGCCGTGACCGCTCACCCAGAGCTATATGATAGTTCCTGTCCCCTCTACAGGGACAGGAACAAAAAGGACCGGGCCTGGGTGAGCGTGAGCGAGGCGTGTGGGATACCTGGTAAGTTCTGTATCTGTCTGTTACTTGATTGCTTGTTAACTTGATCTGTTGACGTTTGCACTAGCATAGCCCCAGTTAGCATAGCTGGCTTTACCGGCATACTTGTCTGGTTCATGGTCAATTCTTGTCAATAATACAGAAGAAGAATATCACGAGGACGAGGACGAGGCTGAGGAGGAACCTGCTGTCTCTCCCCCGGCTCCCCCGGCTCCTGGTTCTCCACCTGCTGCTGTCCCTGTTGCTGCCCCTGCTCCTTCAGTGGCGAGACCACAGATTGGTATGTACATGACAAATGTTGGCATGTATTTTTTTTTATGGTACAAGTATAGTCTTTGCATGTTCTTTCACTATGACAAGACAATGTTGTGATTGCCTTTCATGTTTGACTTGAGTTTTTATCTGTTGCCTGATCATTGCCTGACACACGCATGCGCACATACACACACACACACACATTTATTGGATGCAGTATAATATAATATGGTGTTTCTATGATATACAGGGAGGAAGAAAACGCAGAAGAGGGCGAGGGAGGATGAGGAGAGCAGGCATCGCCAAATTCAGACCCTGCTAGAGGCCCTGCGGGCCCAGCCACCTCAGCCTGCTCCCCCTGCACCCCAACCTCCCCGCACCGAGGATCAATTATTCCTCGATAGCCTGGCTCCTTCCCTGGAGAGATTGGAGCCCCAAGTCAAGGCCTACGTTAAATTCCAAATTCATAAACTAATTTATGAAGCTAGCACAGTTGTGCTCAATTTGGACAGTGCCGAGTAGCTTATTAGCTAATGGGCAACAATGTCTGCAGGGAACGACCAGGCTATCGAGGAATATTGACCTCAAATATGTGTCCCTGAGGCTCTTCCTTTTTTGTTTTTTTTTGTGTTAAATTATTAATTATATTTTTTTTATATTGTTTTTTTATTATATTTTTTTTTATATATATATAAAAATGTAAATATTTGTAAATAAATTTGTTTTCTTAAAAGCGAATTACCTTTGCTGTCTTTCATCTTCTCTCACCAGACAATTATCATCAGACTTCAGATATGTATGTGTATATATTTGTTGCACACCTTCCACATTTTATACTGTAAATTTAGCTTCCAGCTCTGCAGAGCTTATTAAGATAAAGTAAACAAAAGAATGTAATTTGAAGGGATTTTTCATATTAACATTAAATGTTTAAATATACAGTTAAGACAGCAAGAAATTATGATTTGATGAGGAATCCACTGCCTCACTATCAACAATCAGTAGTGTTTTCCAAAACTCTTTTTCAGGGAACTCACTTGAAAGACAAACCATCATAACCTAGTTCACAATTTGAAGGGTGAATTTGTGTGTTTATGAAAATTCCTGACCAGTTAAAAGTCCAAAACTGCAGGAGGTCAGCCGTTCAACCTGGATCTGTCTTTGGTAAGATGCTGGAAACATCGAAGTTAGAAAGCAAAGAAAGTATTTCTTAATCTGTGCAATAGTACAGTTTAATGTGAGTTTTCGGTCTACACAGAGGTCACTAATCAATAATCAGGCAGATGCAGAAGCTGCAGGACAATTTTTTATAGATGTACCGCTGGAACCGGCCGTCGTCCAGGCACAGCTCCTGCAGGAGACGGTGGAACTCGCCGAGCTCACGCCGCCTCCGTAGGGTAGCATGCACCCAGAACCGACGTCGGCGCCTAGCCCGCAGACAAAGCTGGGAACTTCTCCAGAGTAGATACAGTGCAGCGATGGTGGTTATCTCAGCCATGATCGACGAGAGAATGAAATGGCGGAAGAAATGTTGTTGTTTGGGCGGGCTCGTCGCGCGACGCGATGCCGCGATGAGGCGTTTTTTGGCATATTGGACCGGCGTCAAAACTGGAGCGTCTAGCGCGACGCGATTTCATTTGTCGCGCGATTAAATCGCGTTCATCACGTTTGGTGGGTACGCCCTGTGAGAGAGACACAAGCTTCTGTTTCACCTCATGATGTCAGAGGACGGTTACATCAATACTTCATACTTATTTTTACTTACGCTTTTTTCCCTCTATCATGTTCCACAAACTTCAGATTGGATTTTCGATTTTCCCTGTTTTGGGATTTTAGTGCTTCTTCACAGTAAGATTATCTGCAAGTCAAGACTGCAAGCGTTTGCTTTAATATTGACACCACATTTAATTAAAATGAAACAAATCTCGCAATTTAGGCTTTGATTTTGTAAAACAATCAAATCAAATCAATACCAACGAGCCAACGTGTTTCAGCAATCGTTTTACTGTTTTGTACTATTTGTGTTTTCACTGGACCATGTATAATACTAGACAGCATCATATTATGCTTCCCTCTCAAACATGTATGTTTACATGATTTAATGCTAAAAAAAAACAAAAACAAAACACGCTATTATAATGGACTGCATGTTTATGACACTGTTATGTGATGTTAATCCAAGCTGTAATGTTGATTTTTTATGCAGTTGCCAAGTTTCCTTGATGTCACTTGCTACATGTACACAGGGGCGTTTTTAAACGCTAGTTGACGCGCCGCTTCCCAGTATTGCATGCTTGGTGTGCTGCCACTAGGCGGATGATTGACAGGTGCTCTCCTTCATACAATCACGCGCACACTTCATGGCTGCACCTGATTGGACGACGCTTTCACTGGTGGGCTGTGTGCTCCCGGATTTCGAACCGACCAACATGGCGGCTCGTTGGGAAACAACTCTGTGGAAACAACGCTGCCTGTGCACACGTAAGGTACGTGCTTTATTTCCACGCTTCCCATTCATTGTCTATGTGAGAAGCCGTGCAATGCATTCTGGTAGCGTCGCGGTGAGTTTCGAGAGATGGCGCGTCGAGTTGGCCGCTCCTCAATTGCTTAAAGTTGAGGTCCAGTCTACTTTATGCAAATCAGAGGCGTCCAGCTCGACTCGCCGCCTCGCAAACGATCTCGAAAATCTTTTAAACTGACCATTGTCGATCTAAAATAAAGACAGATTCAGCAACTGCATAGCTGATTTCTCGCATAAAATGTTTAAAGAAACACATTTCGGTGAACTATTTTCATAAAATAAGAGAGTTTCCAAACGAGCCGCCATGTTGGGGTTTGAAATCCGGGAGCAAACAGGCCACCAGTGAAAGTGTCGTCCAATCAGGTGCAGCCATGATGTGTGCGCATGGTTGTAGCAAGCGTACAATATTGGGAAGCGGCGCGTCAACTAGCGTTTAAAAACACCCCTGTGGACACGTAGCATCAGGGAGCGTCTGGGAGAGTGTATGTGTGTGATTGGTCGAGAGGAGGGAGTTCAAGGTTGGTGGAGACATCGGGATGGGTGTGCTTGAGAGAGAGGCTGGAGGATGAGAGGAGAGATTAGCAGTGCTAACTTTGTTTTTTTTGGCGTTGGCTACGGCCAACAGTAGCCTGTGTTCAAGGA
Organism: Eutrigla gurnardus; assembly: GCF_963514095.1. NCBI lineage: Eukaryota > Metazoa > Chordata > Actinopteri > Perciformes > Triglidae > Eutrigla > Eutrigla gurnardus. Next base: position 11,014,573 of record NC_139922.1, on the reverse strand, counting down.
TAAACAAAGAACGGGGAACCCCAACTAAACTCTCGTAGCCGTTATTTGAGGGACGCTACACTATTTTCCCATCCTGGCTGTGCTGCAGAGGCTCTTCTCATCCTTTCTGAAACACTCTTTTTGATCTCCCTCCCAAGAAAACTCAATCCCTTCTGATTGGTCAACTGTGTAATGTCTTTGTCAGAAATGTAACGCCCCTTACCAAAACCAGATAACAGGAGATTTACTGCTGAGGAGTAGTGATCAAAATTAATTTCAGCCACTTATCCTTCAACTCCTCTTCCTTTAGAAGTCCATACAAAAGATATTTACTTTTTCACAGCAGAAAACTATACAACCCACGAAAGGAAAGGGGAAAGCAGAAAAGAATAATAGGTCCTCTTTAAGCTATTTACGATTAAGGGAAATGTCAATTCACCTAAACTAAATGAATTGTTTTAATTATATTTTTTACATTTGGAATTGTGTTTACTTTGTTTATTCATGAAAGCACTTTGTGACTGCATTTGAAAAATACTTGGATGTGATCTTCCCAGGTATCACTGTAGATCACTACACCAGCCATGTACACAGCACAGCCATCCAGATCAGACGACACCATATTCATTCACCTTCTATGAATCAGTCAGGAAAGACAAGGAGAGAACAACTGTGGTCAACACATGAAAAACATTCCCTTTTGAGGGGGTTGTCTTGCTTTTTCCTCTCCATTGCATCTGCTGTCACTTTCATTTGCATCATAGCAGGTGGAACTGATCCACAATCACCTGTGTGTCTGCCATAAGGGTTGCATATGCAGAGAAAACACTAGAAAACTTAACCCCACACTCATTTGTTTTCCCACACGAGAGGTACAATGATTTCTCTGTGTACTTTAGGACCAAAGGTTCAGGCTGGATGCTAGAAAATGCATTTCTCGTGTCCCTGGAGCCTTTTGGCGAGCGTCAGTCCACACAAGAAGGTGCTACTACTTGACAAACCACACCGCACACATTTCAGTGAAAGCGGCTCAGCAAATGGGATCATGCTTCTCGTTCTAGCCCCCCCCCCCCCCCCCATTACTCACACAACATCAACCGCTAGATCAAAGTGTCTATGGTCCATTGAAGAAGACGGTGAATTAGCTGGGGATGCCAGGATGAGGATAACCTTTTATGATGTGCCAAGTCTTGTGAGGACAGCTCTACCCACAGCTTCATCACCCAGCAACACACAGGATGGCTTCAGATCCACAAACCTAGATGTATGACCACAGTGTCCAGACCCAGGTTCTTCAATAGCTTCTGGAAATACTTGCAAACAGTTTTGGCTCAGTTGCTTTAGAATACATAGTGCGTATAAATACTTACTCTCTTGATGCCATTATGAGCTAGGAGTTGGGTCCCTTGTTGACTCTGCTGGGATCAATCATTAACAAACTGAAAATATGTAAGGATCTTGGCTATTCTACATATACTCAACATTTAAATTGATCTAATTTTGATTACTTTGACACTGAACTATGCTGCAGGGAAATTGATCTTAGAATAATCAAAGTACTGTATAGAGCCATACAATGTTTTCTGGGGTTCCTAGATGAACTTTTTCAGCACTGATACTGATAGTGATACCTAGGCTTTGGGTATCGGCTGATTCTGCTTACCAATCCAATACCAGTGTGCATTAATAAACTGTATGCCTCACTGTGTGCATGGGATTATTCTTATATGTGTAAGGTAATATCAGATTATCAGATATTGGTGCATCTGCAGATTGTAGGTTTGCTCCAATTCTAATGTACTTATTGTAAGTTGCTTTGGATATAAGCGTCAACGCCCTAAATGTAAAATGCAAAATGTAAATTCTAGTCATTCAGGGATGCATGGTACCAGGATCAGTCCAACAAAAATGTGAAACTTTCAGGAGAAAACCAAACTGTGTGTGACTTAGATGAAGTGGGAAATTATTGCCATTGTCTTTTTGTAATGTACAGACTATGATGACTTGAGAGAGTAAATGTTTTTTGAACTGGATCAAATAAACCCTGAAATATGTTGGTGCTCAAATGAGCAAAAACTAGAATGGTTGTATACATTTGATGTGTTTAAGTTAGCTAATTGTTCCTCAAAAGCCTTAAAAAGAAGGCGAGATTCATTATTTGATTATGTATTTATGATCATTCAGTACTATGTCCTAAATGTGTCGACTTTGTTTGGTGTTATGGTTTATCATTACATGACACAATAATAAGACATTTGTCCATTTAAAAAGACATTGAGTGATGCATTTTCTATGAATTTACTTTGTCACTGTGTGATGTACCATCGTGCCTGGATCTCTTCATTTTCTCCTCAATGTTGATCTCTACTGGGAAGATTATAGAAGCACTCACTCATAGACATTACATATGGGGAAATATGCTTAAACAAGAAATGAATAAATGACTGTGAATGGATATGTTAATGCGAAAACAAACAGGTAAGTAAGACATTATGTCTGTATTTTTTTTTGCCTGTGGGATCCTGCTTTCAGACAGTTGGGTTCGGCTTTGCTATAATTTACTGCAGGTAAAATTCACTGATCAGAGACGCTGTTAACTTTATTATTCAGTGCCGTAATTCTGTAATACTAATCCTTTACCAGCAGAGGTCACTAAATCATTACTTTCTCTAAATGGTCTGCATCATGTCCACTTTATACACTCTTAATACAATTTTATAAATCAGTGTCAAAAGCATAATTCATAAATAATGTATATTTATTCAGAGAATGGCAATTATACCTGGGTTGCTTCAGATGCAACCAAGTGGGAATTATAATTAAACATAAAGAGTAAGGCTTTTCAACCTTCTCTGCAGTTTGAGCTTTTACCCTCAGGAGGCGCTGTGTACAAGTATGAGCCACCAAAATTGTGGACAGAAAATCATTCTTTCCAAATGCAAAAAGGACGCTGAATGTAAAGCCTTCTTCAATATAACACTTCTCCTTTTAATCAATACACTTTATTTATATTTTAATTGTATATGTCTAACTAAAAAGCAAGGAATCTCTGTATATGTGTGTGTCCTTCACATATCTCGAGAACTGTTCATTCTATCTAATTCAGACTCGGCGGGTGTATTGATGGAGACCCAAGGACAATGATGCAATGCACATTCAATGTTAATAAACTCTGTGCAGCAGTGAGGCTTCAGGGCTCTGTGGACTGAGGCAAACATGTCATCAGCTATGAGCATTAAAGGTACCCTATTATACTGATTTTCATCAATTTCACACAGCTGTCAGAGGTCCAACAACACTGTTTTTGATATGCATTGCCCCAAACCCATCCGTGGTCCTGAATTTCAGCTGTCTAAAAGTTGCTCAAATGAGCTCTCCTGAGATTAGGTTGTTTCTGTGTCTGCACCTTTAAATGCTAATGAGCTCCGTCTGTCATCGCCTACTCGGTCCGTGCTCTCTCCGTCTGCACTCTCTCTGGTCGGCGCTGTCTGTCCGCTCTCTCCATCCGCGCTGTCGGGCTGGCTCTCAGCGCTGTGTTGTGAAACGCGCCCCCTTTCGGATATCTCCTATCATCGTGCAGAGGAGTTCGGCCTATGCAAATGACTCCTTTCGTTACGTAACGAAACTGTAGGAGCACCATTTTACTGGATGGTGGGCTGCAGAGACCATGCTGGAATTGCTTCTTTTCCTCATCCTGGGAGTTGACAGGCTCAGGGAGGACCAGTTTATAGGTGTAGAGACCAGAGAAAACGTGTTTTATCATAATATGGCCCCTTTAACAGGTTGCTCATTGACTGCAGTTCATTTTAGCTGCTGGACTAAACTCTTCAGTTGGAGTCAAGGAGCGATGATCAGTTCCCGACAACACTGCAAGCAGCACTTCCTGGGGCCAACCAATCAGCCCGCCACTAATGCGCTCCCAACAAGTGCATTTTAATTTATGTTGTTTGTTGGTGCTGTGTCCCTGTTATTCATAATAATGATAATAAAATGCCACCACGAACCACGCAATTTAAATGGTTGAAATAAAATAAAAAAATGTAATCATGAAAAGCATTTCAAGTAAGCATTTATAAGTAATAACAATTTAAGACAGAATTTACTTTAAAATGAAAAACATAATAAATAAACAATTGTAGTTGTTCATACTTCAGGAACTGTAAGTGGCAGTAAAGAAGAAAAAGTAAAACTTTATTAATCTGTAGGGGTGTGAATCTTTGGCAATACAGTAGTTGGCGATTTGATTCAAGGACGATTCGATTCTGTAAACCACGATTTGATTCAGTAATTTGTAACCAAACATGCGATTATGCGAGTGAGACTATCTGTATTCTTCTGAAAGGTGAAAAAATAAACAGACCACAGAATTACTTATTTAACATATTTATTCTATAAAAAAGTAGTCCTGCATATTATTTTATGCTGAATACAAAAATGTAATGCTCAGTTATTTTGAACATTTTTCCATAGACTACATGCTGGCAGGGGAGAGAGTGTCTTAAATGTATTAAAACAATCATAATTAAGAATCACGATTCATACGATTAAATGCATTGATATCGATTATTGGTGAAGCCAAAACGATTCATTCTATTTGTTTATTTTAGCAGATGGATTTAGTTGAATCGATAAGACTGACAATTGATTCATCGATGCATCAAATAAATCGTTACACCTCTATTAATCCGGCATGGGGGAAATGAAGCTTCTGAGAATTAATTATAATAAACTTCTCTATCTGAAGCAAAACAGTAACTTAATTATTATGAAAATGTATAAATGGAATTTTAAATGTATTAAGACTGGAAAATAGATTTCTGAACAAGTCTGTGTTTATATCTTTTTAAAAACACACCTTTACATTTGTTTCATCTCCTGCTAATGTATATAGGTTTTTACAATTACTGTCACAAGTGTCATTCATCAACACTGTTTTATATCTAATTTTAAAATGGTGGTTATAAGGAATACGCATCTATTTCATTTGCACACAATGATGCCGATGACTGAGGAACACCTGAGGCGAGTCCTGGGAGAGTAGCTTATTATATCAAGTAAAATTATGTGACCTTTAATGCAATATACATTCCTGTAATCTCTGTTTTTTGTGTTTAATGTGTATTTCATGCAGCACAGACACTTGCAGCGGAAAATAAGGGATGTGATCATTATTTTATCTGCCAACAGGCAAGAAAAGATGATGACAGAGCAATAGTTTATTTGTTTACACGTGGCATCTAACCAAAACCTGGAAGTATAATTATTTCAACATCTACTGCCATTGTGTGTTGTGTTTTCCCCAAAGAGAGGAAAGAGTCCTTATTGGTCGGTATTCATCGCTAGTATTGTGTTCATGATTTGGCTCCTCTCAGTTAGTTCTACCAGTCAAGTAATGCATGTTTTGGCGATACACCAGCCTTTTGTGAGCCAAATCCATACGATACCCTAATATATGACACAAAAATCGTCCTAGAATACAGGGGGAAGTTGCTGTTTGTGGACCTGATATATGAAGAACAACTGTTACATAAGACCACCAGCCCCAGGTTAGGTTCTTCAAAAGGCAAACGCAAATAAATTCAAGAATACTTATTTTGTATTAACCATAGACTGTATAAGAAATGGACATAGTCATGCTGACGTCACCTATTGGTTTGTGGACTATGGTTTTGAAGCCTTGAGTTTTGGCCATCGCCATTTTTCATTTTTGCAACCGTTGAATAGAAGTGACCATATTTGGATTGCGGAGGAGCGACAGGTGGATCTGATGAACACAAGTAGCAGAGCGGCACCCAAAGCAAAAATGAAGCTGTTAACAAAGTAAGCGTCATAACTCAAGGTCAACTTTACGGCTCAGTGTTAAAGTAATCTGAGTAGCTAATTGTATTGGTAGTGTTTTAGTGTTGCAGACAACCTGTCAATCGCAAGGTAGCCCCGCCCTAAAGCATCCCCTGCTTTATGGTCGATTTGATTCTTAATGGACCATCATTTACTAAATGAACATCATGCTGTATTTAAGAGTACCTAAACTAGAGATTGAGACCATAAACTCAGGTTTACAATGTTTACTGAGATAATAAATCAAGTGAGTAGTAGGGTCATTTTCTCATAGACTCCCATGCAATCAGAATTATTTTTGCAACCAGAGGAGACTCCCCGATGGCAAGTAGAGAATATGCCAGTTTAAGACACTTTAGCATTGACTTCACATTTCAGAACTGGAGGTTTTCGCCTGGCATTAACCTATTTTATTCATCACTGCTCACGAATAATTAGAATTTCACATACAGTATCTGGGCATACAGGTGAGAAACATACAGGAAAGAGGCTGGCGTTCACATTACAGAGACATCCCCCCTCGTTCGCCCCGCTCCTTTGAACCACCATTGCATCTTGTCAAATTGCAATTTGGAAGGTCACAGCAAATAACTTCCCAAACAAAAAGAAAATAGTCTTTCCTTGAGATGGATTACTTAATTTTGTTTTCCATCATCTTGCTGGAGCTGGTTAACCACCTACAATTTGTTTTCACTCTGTTCCTGCCGTCGAGAGCTCCTTCGTTTCCTTCCACATTACACTGTGGGAGAAAGGCATCCACCAACAACATACTCAGCCAGTCAGTCGTATTTAGTATGCATGCGATCTGGTTTGAGTATACTCCATCACTTTTAACCAAAACATCGTAGTTGAATTTATGATTTTCTAAACACTGAAAAGCCTGTTCATGCATAATGATGTCTTATAAAACAACAATAACTTGTAACAGATCAATACATAAAAATGTCACATTAGCTCTGCTTCTGATGATTTGACTGAGTCAGTTTACCTGTCTGAAGTGGAGACAAGTACATAAGGTTCACATATGCCCTGAATTCCTGTCTCAAATTAATTAAAATGAATTAAAAATGTACAGCTCAAGTTATCACTCATGCAGGCTCCACGCTCTAGACTCTAGGTAAAACTCTCCTCCAATCACAAGCATACATATGCTCACTGAAAATTTGCCAATCAGTAGTACCACACAGATATGTACTGACCCCACAGTTTATAAGGCAGTCCATATATATATATATATATATATAATATATATATATATATATATACACACAGTATATACACACACACACACACACACACACACACACACACACACACACACACACACACACACACATAACTTCTCCATCACCTGCTGAGCTTCAAAACTAGCTAGTAAGAGTGATAGAGAGCACAGCGAAGAACATGATGACGAACATTGTGTATTAAAATTGTTAAAACCAATTTCCTTCCTGGGACAGACGATCGATCTAGAGGAAAAGCCATAAGTCTAGACCCAAATAATACAGAAATGGTCAAACGCTACACTGAGCCAAAGAGGAGCTGTATAATATCTGGTCATAACATTAGTTCAAACACAACATTATCAATATAAGACGTTATGTCAAAGACGTCTGTCGCAGAGATGTCTACTGAAATGTCAGTTGAAATGTGAATTTCTGTCACTTTGGATTTAATCAAATGACCAACAATGAGAGCGTCCACTGACTGATCCCCGGTTAGTGGCACAGAAAAGACAAAGATGGCTAAGTATAATATGAAGATTAGAAGAAAGAAGTGTTATTTTGCTCTCATAGTTTCAGAAATTTGGTCCAATATTATGTATGCGCATTGCTGGCTTTTTTTCCAACCAAAAATGTTGAAAACCAGATAAATACTTAATAATTCCTCTGCACCTCTGAGCATTCTGTTGGAGGAAGAGAAAATAGCAGGATTATCGTACATTTCCCTTGAGGGTTAGTGTTTTTGATGCATCCTTATCGCAGCCCTTCTCGTTTAATCATTTGGGGGTTTGATAAGTCCAGATTTCTGCATCAGTGTGGGGGTGTGTGCGTTCAAGCTGGAGCGTCTGACAACACCTGTTTTTTTTTCATTCCCGCGCACCGTTTAGATACATCCCACCATGTCCCATGGTAGGATTCAATTTCATGGCTGATGGCTGTTGGATATTAGTCCCAGGAACAATTCTGTGATCATACCTATGTGAATGTGGGTTAAAGGGGGCTATCAACAGCAAGGCCATTATATCAGATACACAGGTTCTCCTGCACAGAGAGGCTATTCCCTTCCTCATTCAGCTGCCCTGGGCTGTCTCTGAGAGGCCCTAAGGGGCCACCTAAGGGAATTGAACTGTGGCAGCATGGAAGTAACAAGGATTTCTAGTTTCACTTCTTTCAACACTCAATACCTGTATGATAATACTCACTGGCTTTATTGTTGCTGAAAAAGGCATCAGAATACTAAACTAATACCGCTATTTCGAAATAAATTCACAGAGATCTTATGTGGAGACACGGAAACAATAACACGTGAATTTGAGCAAAAACTGGCTTGAGTCCAGAGAATGCCTTGATAACAAAAATGTATGAACTCACGATATCAGATTTCACTACACAATTGTCGTGTCCAAAATAATTCATGATGACAATATTATTGAAGTAGGCCTATATATAGAAAATGTGAAAAAACAATAATAATAATAATGCTATTAGTCAAATTGATATTTAAATCTGTTTATACTGTATGTTTTGTCTTGTTTTTAGTAATTGTGTAGGGAGGTGATGGTATAGTCTAAAACACTAAAAGGTGTGTTCACACCAAAAGCAATGAAATTCACTGAGCACCCTTGGGTGATGTTATGAAATCAGACAGGATGGCGTTTGATTAGCCAGTGTACCTGGGACTTCACAAAGCAGCAATAAAATTGTGTATTAATAGCATGATGAGCAATTCAGAATTTAATTTTCAAATATCATGGTCATATCATACATTTAATTCAAAGTGATTGACTGCGACACATTCATCTAAGTGATTCATCAGCGTTTACACATGGGGGTATAAAAGCAATTCACCTTCCATCCATTCAAACTAATTAAGAAGTCTACTTGAATATTATGACTGTAATAATAATAGCAATTACAACTGATCAGAGGGATGCAGGTTAATAAAACAGAGGGTGCTTCCATGGGTTTAAGAGGAGGCAATAAGGTGCTAATTAAAGTGGAAGGATAAATATCAAACTTATGCCCACTTAACTTACGTTATTTACTTATTATTTTGAAAGACTGCAGAAAAGGGCTGTAGGAGCAGCTCAGTTGACTCACCTTTCAGCTTCAAAACAGACACAATCTCAGCTGTGTAATCTTGAGTAATCTGTAATCTGAGGTCAAACATTTTACAGAAACTGTCGCTCGTCGTGTTTGCAATGTCAACTTTCCACGTGGAAGTCCCAGCTGGCAGCGGGCTAAAATGTGTGGAAAAAAATGATCGACTGTAATACAAACAAGCACTAAGAAATGGTGTGAGTTCACTGTGCAAGTATCCAGGTGGCCCATGAGATGCCGCCGTTTAGTTCAAATACATATAGTTGGTATTGACTGACCCCATTATTATGTTTACGGAGTGAGAGAGAGAGAGAGAGAGAGAGAGAGAGAGAGAGAGAAGATGTGATGTAGTCGAGAATGAAAATAATCCTGTACATTGTCGGAACACATTACCTTTTAATTGGAAGGGTGTGAAACACTGTGGTGCACAAGTTCAATCACAAGGATGGTTTTTTTTACCATAAGAAAAATAAAATAAAATAAATAATCAAACAATATCCTACCAGATTTTTGCATCATTGAGTATTTAAAATTTGAACAATTTAGAACAAGAACAAAAATAATTAGATACAAGACTTATTCGCATATAAGAAGGGGGTGACATAGTCATGGTGACGTAGTCATGGTGAAGGAGTCATGGTGAAGGAGTCATGGTGACGTAGTCATGGTGATGTCACCCATCTGGTTTGTGGATTACAGGTTTTGATGACTTGAGTTCGGTATTTTGGTCATTGGCATCCTGAGCAGCAACCTTTCTGGATCTGGATCCATCTGGCAGCTGGTGTGTAGCTGTTAACAAAGTTAGCTAATTGTATTGGTAGCGTGGTAGCAACAGTACTGATGCCGTGGTAGTGACCTGTCAATCACAAGGTAGCCCTGCCCTAAAGCATCCCCTGCTTTTTGGTCTATTTGACTCTAAATGGACCATAATTTAAGAAATGAACATCATGCTGTATTGACTTGAAACTAAAGCTTGAGACCATAAACTCATGTTTATTTTTTTTACTGAGGCAATAAATCAAGTGAGAAGTCTATTTTCTCATAGACTTCCATGCAACCAAACTTATTTCTGCAACCAGAGGACTCAGATCCGGAGGTTGCCACCTGCTTATTCCACAGCATGTATGAGATAAGGAATTCCACTGAAGATCATATTCAAAGAAATTTTCACATCACATCCAGTTCCTTAATCTCTGGTGTTGGGGTGTTTGAGATATCCATAGGGTCCGAGGGGACGTGGGGGGAAACTGGTGAGGAAAACCTTTGGTGGCTCTATCTCATCAGCCTGGCCAGATGTTTTCTCTTTTTGCTGTCTTCATTATCAGTAAGGTTGGTGTTACAGAATGTGCCTGTCTAGGGTGGAGGCAGACTATAAGGAGGGGGGTTTAAGATGCCTGCTTCCTCAGTGAAGTCATCAATATAGCTGATCCCTTTCAGAACACAGTTTTGCAGAGGCATGTATTCAGTGATGTTGGCAGTAGTCCACTAATAAAAAAATATTCAGTAAATATTCAATAATAGTTCAGTGAAATCCTGCTTTAGCACTTGATAAGGAGTTCTCTCTGCAAATATCATTGGTCTCCGCTTAATATGATTCATTTTGTGTTGTTTATTTATCAGTTTTAGTATCTGGAATTTAGAATGTATTAATTGCCTTACCTACAGCATTGCATTATGGTATTTCATTAAAACGTAATGTAGCCTGCATTCTATGGACACTACAGTTATTATGCCTTTGTGAAGTTTTGACTAACTAGTGCACAAATTGTACACTTAAAATTCTAATCCCATCTGCTACAAATTACATGTATAAACAACTCATTTGTTTCACTAATTGCATTGAAGGGAAACACTGCCTGGCTAATGGTCACTGAGACATTATTGAAGGAAGTGCTGCATTCCTTCTATAAGCTACAAGCACTTTGAAACAAGAGACTAGTCTAACATCCTAAGTTCTGCCTGTGGTGAGGTTTAGTCAACAGAAGGACATGTTGAGGGAAAGATCATGGTTTGGTTTTCATGTTAATAAGTACATACTTTCTTGTACCAACACGTTATGATCCCCAACTCGTCAAAAACAGCAGCTTTGTCACTGGCCCCAAGATTCAAAGTATTGTTGTTTGAGACCATGACATCACCCATGGGTTTGTAGACTACTCATAATTATAATAAAGTAGGGTCATTTTCTCATAGACATCCATACTATCAGACTTCTTTTTTCAAGCAGAGGAGTCTCAGTAGTGAGAATGCCTTTATCAGCATTGGCTTCACTTTTCATAAACGGAGGTTGCTGTCGGTTGAAACTGAAATAGCTCATCAATTATTACAATAAATAAAATATTGTCTGGTCATAACATTTTGCATAGTTATTCACGGTCCCAAGAGAGTCCTGTTGACTATGGTGTTATCTGACATTTCCTTTTCTGCAAACAGTTGTGTGAGTTTGACATCTTTGTACTGTTGAATGGATTGTCAGCATAGTTGGTAAAGACATTCATAGTTCCCATGAGGATGAACCATGGACATATGGATGACTTTGGTTATCCCCTGAATTGTCTGTCTAGCGTCACCATGAGATCACTTGCTTCCTGTCCAATCAGGGAAACATTGTCCATCAACTTTGATGTTTAAGCAACAATCATTATTGATGTAAACACAGAGGGCCCTAGTTTCGTAGACCAGGCGCAGTCAGCTCTCAGTGCACCTGCGCCACGCCGACGGGGTGTGTCCGCCTGGACTTTGCAAGTTTCGTGGACCGCGCAGGCTCGCGCAGGCACGCCTCCCGTCTCGCCCACCCGCACAAGTAGGAAAGAGGGAGGAGAAGAAGGCGTGAGTGGGAGACGAGGCGTGGACTGGGATTAACACAGCCGATTCAGATCTTCACCAATCAAATGAGATCCTCTCCTCACCTGCGTTAAGGTGCGTGTCCACAGGCAGCGGTGTTTCCCCGCGTCCCATTCATTGTCTATGTGAAAAGCCGTGCAATGCATTCTGGTAGCGTCGCGGCGAATGTCGAGACGGTACGTGTCCACAGGGGCGATTTTAAACGCGAGTGGACGCGCCGCTTCCCAGTATTGCACGCTTGGCAGGCTGCCACGAGAGGATGATTGACAGGTGCTCTCCTTCAAACAACCACGCGCCCAGTTCATGGCTGCACCTGATTGGATGAACGCTTTCACAGCTGTCTTGTCTGCTCCGGAGTTCACGCAGACCAACATGGCGGCTCGTTTGGAAACTTTCTCTTCTACGAAAATAGTTCACCGAAAGGTGTTTCTGAAAACATTTTAAGCGAGAAATAAGCTATGCAGTTGCTGAATCTGTCTTTGTTTTAGATCGACAACATTCAGTTTAGAAGATTTTCGCGAGCGTTCCCGAGGCGGCGATTTGAGCCCGGCGCCTCTGATTAGCATAAAGTAGATTCGACTTCAACTTTATGCAAATGAGGAGCGGCCAACTCGCGTGGTGTCTCTCGACATTCGCCGCGACGCTACCAGAACGCATTGCACGGCTTTTCACATAGACAATGAATGGGACGCGGGGAAACACCGCTGCCTGTGGACACGCACCTAGAGACGCCGCGCGAGTTGGCCGCTCCTCATTTGCATAAAGTTGAAGTCGAATCTACTTTATGCTAATCAGAGGCGCCGGGCTCGAATCGCCGCCTCAGGAACGCTCGCGAAAATCTTCTAAACTGAATGCTGTCGATCTAAAATAAAGACAGATTCAGCAACTGCATAGCTTATTTCTCGCTTAAAATGTTTTCAGAAACACCTTTCGGTGAACTATTTTCGTAAAATAAGAGAAAGTTTCCAAACGAGCCGCCATGTTGGTCTGCGTGAACTCCGGAGCAGACAGGACAGCTGTGAAAGCGATCGTCCAATCAGGTGCAGCCATGAACTGTGCGCATGGTTGTTTGAAGGAGAGCGCAGGCAATCATCCTCTAGTGGCAGCCTGCCAAGCGTGCAATACTGGGAAGCGGCGCGTCCACTCGCGTTTAAAATCGCCCCTGTGGACACGTACCTTCAGGGGAGGTTCAGTGCAAGATCCGTCACCTGACAACCCGATGACAGAAGCACACGCATCACGCGCTGTGCGCGCGTATCATAATAATAACAATGCCGATATTATAAAAAACAGGAGAGAGAGAGGGAGATGTTTTGGTCCGAGAGGCTGAGTATCCGTTACGCGTGCCATCCGCCTTTGATCTGACGTCAGATGTGACGGGACAATCTATATAGATATAAATTCACGTGTTGATTCAATTAGTTGCATTAAATAGTGTTTGTTGTGATTATTTATTGCATTTAAATGTGCCTGGAACTGTGGAAACATTTACATTTACATTTAGGTCATTTAGCAGACGCTTTTGTCCAAAGCGACTTACAATAAGTACATTTGTCAAAAGAAGGAAACAAGGAAACCACAACGAATCATTGCCGATAAAGTCAGAGCTAAAAGTAGAACAAGTGTTAGGTCCTCATCTGAGTAAACTGGTAGTTCAAGAGCAACAGTGCTACGATCAGAGTGCTATAGGCAAGGGTGTTTTTTTTTTTTTTCTTTTTTTGGGGGGGGGGCTGGGGTCATGCAGGAAACCTGCCTGTGAGGTCTCGGTGACGTGTGCGCACTGCGCGTCGTCAGCCAAACTTCCACTCCGCCAGCTGTGATTCGCATTGAATGAACGGACTTTATTTACGCCTTGTGCCTTGCGCTGAGAGTAGACCAGGTTGGAGCTGGCGGGCTTTCAGCGAAGTCTCGGCGAGGCTTTTTGCCACGAAACTTCCGCTACGCCAAACTGAATCTGTGACGCCTCCCACTGCTGCGCCGCCACACCCATCTTGGCGCAGGCGATCCACCAAACTGCCAAACAAGGCTGCGCGGGTCGAAACTTGCATTACGCCGGCTCCGCCACCCTGCGCCGCCCTGCGCTGCGCCACGAAACTAGGGCCCATAGTCTGCCTCATCTGGTCCCACCACAGTCATATGTGGTAAAGATGGTAAATAATGGAAAACATTATTACTGTTTAACATCACCAATCGGCCGCCAGGATGGTGCAGACTTTCCCTCCTGTTATTTTTAGTCATTGGTGACATTTTCCATATTAAATTACATGTTGAGCTTGACCGGCTACCTGCTGCTGCTGGTGATTGGATGCTGCAGAGAGTGCATTAGAGGAAACACAATTGCTTGTTACTTAATAGATACATTTAAAGTATCTTTCTAATGAGAATGGTCAGAATCTGAATACAGAGAGAGCTGAAGTGAAAAATAAACAGCTCATCGCACAGTCCAATATTGTACCAAACATGAACATTGCAGGCAGGAAAAACAAACGGGTATAATCTCAGATTTTAGATGCAAATCTTTTCAGTCCATGAAGCAAAGTGCTGAGAAAAATCCAGAGACTTTGGAACAACACAAGCTAATCCCCCTGAGCATCCCGGGAAACTTTTAACCTGATCTTTAGTCAGGCCCGAGGTCGGGCCGTTTCGCACTAGTTTCGCATTCATTCCGTTTAATCGCATATTATTTTAAATGTGTCTGCGTCATATTACACATCATTTGAAAGCTACGAGTCTCGCGAATCGAACAAAGTAAGCCGTTTTAGGCTCACGGAAAACACATCAAAAGCAAACACAGCATGTGTGCAAGGAGTGCACAGAAAAATAACAACAACAAGCCAAACGTTCCCTACCTTTCGAGCTGTCTGGAAGTCCAAAAACAAAATGTAGCATGCTAATCCTTATATCCAGAGAAAGGTAAAAGTCCAACGAACAAAAGTAGCCACTTTGTTTAGTCCCACGAGCACGCTAACTCCGGTAGTCATCCATAACACGCCATGTGTTGACGTTGTGAGTTTCTGAACAAAAGATTGTTTATAGCTAGTTATCGCTCTTCGATGACGGTTGAACAACAAAGCTTTGCTATTTCCGTGTATGGCGGCTTCTTGGCGACAAAACAAGCCCCCTTCCACGATTCTGCGATCTGAATTGGCTGAACAATCTGTCCATCAAGAGAGCCAGTGCTTCACTGGCTCTCGGCTGACCAACCACGAGAATCCCCAGGCAGAGAGCCAATAGGCAGAGGAGTACATTTTTGACTGACAGGTCTTATAGCCAATGAGCTTACGATTCCAGCGGTATGTTACATGGGGGGAGGGGGCTTGAGGGTGAGAGTGCAGCAGCTCAGAAAGGTCAGACTGTGACCTGCAGATATGATAGTTATGCAGAGTCTCATTACAGAAGGCTGTTATGTAAAAACATTAAACAAATGTTGGTTTTATTAGTAGTAGCTGTAGAACAAAAAAAAGTAGAATTATATACCTAAAAATACCCATAATCTCATCTGGAACACTTGTTCCAGATGCAGCTCCGTCTGACATTGCCCTACAACACTGCACTTGCAAAGCTCATTTTTGGGTGTCTTTTCATCTACTTTCTACCAGTTGTTGGTCAGGCTTGTGGCTGTGGCTTCATTCAACTTTTAGGCCTAAATATAAGAGCCACAGCTAACTTGTTTCATTCAAAAAGAAAAATAATTTAGGCGAGGCAAAAAATTGCAATTTCCACTATGTTTGAGCTGCAGTAACTCCGTGTCAGTAACACTTAGAGTAAATCTGACACTTGCTGAAGAAAATTCAAAGGGTTATCTTTCAGGAATGCTCAGCTTTGTGCCTGTAGTCATAGGGGTTCAAAAACAGTAACCATTTTACTTTGGGTATGTCGTTTTCAGCCTTTTCTTCAAAAATAGGACGGCCATAATTGAATAGAAATGCAAAAGGTTGTGATATAATCATGTGCCATAAAGTGATAAAATATGGAAATTAAGCAAACCCGTCCAGGTGATGGGATATTTTCAGCATTCTGGTAAGTTGAAGACATACACCTCTAAATATTCTAAAAGCATGGATCACTCCGTCATCGCAGGATTATAAACACCTCATATTGCCCTTTTGTTTAAATATGCAATGTACAAGTTGTGATGTGTTTTTCTGTCTTAATATACTTTAAAATCCACTTCAAAAGTAAGAAAACGTATTCGTATTGCTACGTATAAGTACAGCATAACCTCGACAGGCTTATTATAACATTCCTGATGAATGAGCGATGCCCCGCTCCTAAGCAAAACCAAGGACACCAATACAAAGCAAAAGGAACAAAATAGGTACTGGAAATGCAATAGAAATGAAGAATAAAATATTATGGGATGCTGCAACCATGCTAACCTTCAAAATGATTATGATCAATGTGTCTCAACCTTCATTTTCAATGTGTTCATTTTGATCCATGGGTCTGGGGGACTTTATCAGTTTCTATGGCAACGCCTTAAACAGTTTGATTTCCACTCCTGAACATGCCTAGGATTGCTGAAGCGACGTGAAAACGGAGCCTTATGGCGAACAGGTGGGCGTATTAATCTGCCTGTATATCCTTAAACAGAGGTGTCATGTGAGCATAAAGGCTTCATTCAGGAGAGCAGGGTTCTGTTTAAAGTCCCAGCAAAGTGATAATCACCCTCCGTTGTTTCTCTCCACGCTCAACTCTTTTCTCCACCTCTCAATTGGTTTGGAGGCACAGAAGTTCATTCGTCTCAGGTTTTCCGGTGTGTGTGTGTGTGTGTGTGTGTGGATGTGTGTGTGTGTCTGCCTCTTCTTTTTTCTTTTTTTGTCATCCGATCAAGATGTGATAGCTGTTTTAACGCACTGCTGAGTATACTTTAGTCTCGTGTAAAACGTGGTACATGACGCATGCGTCTTTTTTCTACAGTAATCATGTTGATGTGATGTAGTGTGCGTGCGTTGGTGTGCAGGCACATTTGACATCACCAGCCTGGACGTTGTTGGCTTGTTCACGTCACCTGGACGGACTGAGAACAGGATTTTCTCGCACTTCCATTTGCCACCTCTGTGACAGGAAAACAAAAACACAAAGAGTAATATTTCTGCTGTGTCGGTCTGAAACTCTCAGATTGAACTTGAAATTGAATCCTTGACTCTTGAATTGAATCAAAAATGAAACGTTAAATAAATGGAAGTTCACAAAATACATTCCACAGTGATCACACATTTACATACAGACTGGACTGGCGATGATTTCACATTCTAGACGAGAACCTGAAGGAGCTCTGTTGGGTCGAGGCTGCAATAATGCCGCATACAGAATCAAATCACCTACAAATGAATCAATATAACATTTCATATAGCAGCAGAGCAGGTAGGTGCAGCCACATTAAATACACCAAATCTGGCCAACAAATGGTCCTGTCTGATAGGCTCAACCGTTTTCAATATGGAGACCCGACGACTCTCATCATCCAAAACTCTCATTTAACAGCGAAGATATGTTTTTGAAAACATTTGAGAGGAGAAATTGGCAATGCAGAATATTGATTCAGATTTCATCAGAATGGCATGACTTGAGTCGCGATGATGCAAATCCAGATATGACAAGTGGTCAGTCAACTCCGAGCTGCAGCTATAGTGCAAGATTACATACTGAGCCAACATGTGTGTCTGCCCTGCATGTAATAGTCAATTAAAATGCTTTTAGTCCTTCATCCCCTTTTATAACTACTAGTTGTATGAAATGTAACACAATTAACCAAAGGCTTACAAGTGTATGTGTTAAAGTGCACATTATTACTGTTAATATTCCATACCTACCCCCATATATATCAATGCACGTTTCTGCTTCTTTGCACTCTGGTTAGAGGCAACATTTTATTGTAATGATGATAAAGTTGAATCTCATCTCATTTCCAGTATTAGTGTTTTATCCCAAACACCATGCATCTGTTAGCTCTGTAGTCTGTTTTCATCTTTTTTCTTGTACTTCTTTCCTTTTTTAGTATTATTCAAATTTAAAACCCATTGGTCACATATACTGCTCCTCTCTCTTCACATGCACTTTCAAATATGTTAACAATTCTGCAATTCCTGGTCGACCTGCAGACCCCCCCCTCTTACGTATGTGATGAGAGTACAATAAATTAAATACAGATGACACAGACTGGGTTAGAATAAAATTCTTGGCGAGTAGTGATGCCATGATGGCAGCCTTACAATCATAAGGTATCCCCGCCCTAAATCATCCCCTGCTTTATGGTCTATTTGACTCTAAATGGACCATAATTTACTAAATGGACATGCCGTATTGAAGAAGACTTGAAACTAGAGATTGAGACCATAAACTCGTATTTAGAGGAGAGCAACAATATAAAACACAAAAAGACTGAATGGGAATGACATGACCTAGCTCAGCGGTGTGTGTCAAGTGGTACTGTAAAAGGTCACTGAAGTGGCAGTTCAAATGTGTTATTGCATTGAAACAAGAAAAGGTGCCAGTTGGTGTCCATTCAAGTGTGAGCTACCTTCTGTGTTGTTTTACATCCTTATTTGCAGTTTGATATAGTAGATATGTAGATCCGATTCAAGCACAAACACACACACATGAAATATGGACATACAGTGGGTCTAGATATAATGTCCACCAACTCAGAAGGTCAGACAATGGAACATTCTTCAATGGATGTGTCAGTGGTGCAGTCTGGTAGCAATGATCTATGAGCTGTCGCCTCCCTGCGTTTCAGCATCTGGCCCTTTGCTTGGAGATTGTTGGAAATCCAAGAAATCTTCAGGTGCTCCTTGCTCCTCTGTGGTTCATTCCTCATCCAAACAGACGACAGGAAGCGTCAGAGTGGAGGAAATGTAAAGCTCATTCCTATTGCCATCTTGCTGCTGTCTAATCCATGAAGCAAATCAGTAATTTAAGTGTTTCCTCATCATCTTTAGTTTCACTTCTGTATCTTCTGTCTCTCAGCTTGGCCACTCGCAATTCTCCACCTGATCTCATTCCCCCTGTTGCATTATTCCAGGCTGCAGCTCTCTTTTAACATGGTATCAATCATGGTTTCCAGGGGTAAAATGGGAATATGAATCGCCCTGGGACTTTTGACTCAGACTGGCTGACCGAAACCCACCTGGAGTTACAGCACCAACCATACTGTCCATGTCACACCAAATTAAGTAGTAAACGGAGATTACTATGTTAAATAAATCATATTACTGTTAGCATTGGATCAAATGAGGTCCTATATGTAGGCACAGGAGTGGATAAATGAACCTGTAAATCAGTGGTGGGCCCATTGATCCAGAAACTGTTGTACAGCCAAAGCCGCATCTTGTTTTGAGTTTTGAGAGCATATTTGTACAAAAACAAAAAAATCACATTACTCACATGCACTGGAGGCTACTTCACTGCTGATACATACTGCAATGTATGTAAGGGGCCATTTGTTTAAGCATTTACAGAAAACCAAACTGAGAGAAGTAGAAGCTGCAACACAAATGCAGGGACGAGGAGGAGGAGGAGGCAGAGGAAGAGGAGGTGGAGGAGGGGAGGCAAAATTCCCCAGTAGCCGAAACTGTCTCTGTTGTCAAATCCATGTGATTAAGTGATATAATTAATAAGTTATTTGGCAAATAATTTGCTAGTGCTGAATATGTGTTCAGAGCAATTATGCATACTTCTCAAATCATGACACATGGCTCTCTCTCTTATTAATTCAAAAATATTGGGAATCCTGGCTCTGGTATGACTTGATAACGGATCAAAAGCAAATTCTGTGCAATCAGCTCACAGCAAAACTGGGTACCTTGTTCAATCACACCATACCATATGGTATGATTGAACTATATAGACAGCAGGACATTTGTGTGATTGAAACTGTTGGCTGTGACAGTCTGGTCACCTAAAAATTCCCTTTGAATGAAACTACATTGTCAGTCATGTTTTGATGGAAATGTATTTTCTGTCGGATTACATTTGTTTTTGACACAAAATATGTCTGCATAATTAAGAGGTAGGGGTGGATGGATGTGTCAAAAACATGAATATGTATTGAAAGTGGGTCATGTAGTTGAAATGTAAAATAAATTTAAACTTGACATTGTCCAAAGTGACTTACAATAAGTAAATTTTTCAAAACCACAACATATCATTGCTGATAAAGTAAAAGTGAAAAAATAGAAACAATTGGTAGGTCCTCATCTGGTTAAAGTAGAAGCTGTTCAGCAAACATACCTTAAGAACAACAGTGCTATGAACAAAGTGCTATAGGTAAGAACATAGAAGTGCAGGGGGGAGTGCAGTCTAGGTGAAGTCTGAACAGGTGAGTTTTGAGCCTTTTTCGGAAGATGGCAAGTAACTCTGCTGTCCTGACATCGGTTGGGAGTTTGTTCCACCACTGAGGCGCCAGAACAGAGAAGAGACGGGAGATGTGAGAATTTGGGTAGATTGAAGACAAGGCGTGCTGCAGCGTTCTGGATACGCTGCAATGGTTGCCAAGGCTGGGAGGCTATACATTCTTTTGACAAATGTACTTATTGTAAGTCGCTTTGGACAAAAGCGTCTGCTAAATGACCTAAATGTAAATGTAAATCTCAGACAATTTTATATAAGTGATGCTAAATCAGCAGGGAACTGATTTTTTTCCACTTGGTTTATTAACCTGATATTGTGACACGGTACAAAACAGACAGGACCACAGCTTAATCACAGTGCAGAGGGTGCAAGGGCAGAGCCCAAAAGACTCCATCTATAATGGATTTATGATAAATGTCAGTCAGGCAGTTTAATATCACCAGTTACATCTCATAAATTCAACGATGTTACAATCAAATTCTCTCCACCCACCTGAGTGGTTTCCAAATGTCTGTCTGAGTGTCTGGAGAAATAACCATGCATGACAAGCAGTGTTTTCTGCTTCATAAACTATCAACATGATAGCTTTCTCAAACAAACTTTCAAACAGATGGAAATAAAAGGCTCCCTATGTGTATGTGGGGGTGTTTGTTTTTTTGTTATGGGGAAATCTTGCTCGTGTGGATACTACTGCTCTACTTGATCAATACAAATAGCCTAGTACCACTGAAGTGTCCTGCATTATGTCCTGAAGGTCATCAAGATATGTAGGGCTCCATGAAGCAAACATGCAATGAATCCATTAAGATGTGATACATCAGCTTGAAGCTCTGTCAAGCACATAATAGCTTTCTACTGTTTAATCTCTGTTTATGTGGACAGAAGCTAAGGGAGGTATGCAAAAATATCAGTCAGTCAGTCTCAAATTCTATGGAAAGCATGGATTCCCATGTGTATCTATACCAGACTGTTACTGTCTTCTTTTTTCTGTCTTTTCTTTTTTAAACTCTGATCCAACTTAAAACTCAATCACTATGGTCACATGTGGAAAAGGCCCAGTTTCTACCAGCCTGTCAGGCTAGGCAAGAAAGAAAGATTGGGCAATTGAGATTCCATTTACATGTACTATTAGATTCCTTCTCAGCAAGAAGCCCCCCTTACAAAAGGAAACTCATTATGTGGCCTAGTCGTAGTTGAGCTAATCACAGGGAAAATGGAATGAATCAGATATTTCAATCTAAATGGTTATGTTAAATTACTCTCTATAGGTTTCCAACAAGTAGCAGGATCAGAATTAAGCAAGTCTGATAATAATCTCAAAAGATATTACCAAAAGTAACCTTTAACTGAAAGTCAACCCTCATATTTGTGGCATCAGAGAGTCAGTTGTTTTCCACCCCAAATATATAGTTAAAAAACCAAAGAGTAAATGTTATCCCAGTAATCAGTTGGATGTGATATAGGGAAGCTAGAGATGACACAATGTATCCGTGGTATTATGTCCACTGGAACAATTGACGCACAAGCTTGTAGTGATTTTGGGATGGAGATCTGATTAAATTCTTTCATAGATGCTTTATAATTTTTTGTTAAACATTTTAACTAATGAACTAAAACATTTTACCCCCAAGGAGTTTAACTGTTTGACAGTTGGAATATGTTGGACTGATGTCCAATTCTGAGTTTAATGGAAATAAACTGATTTGGGCCAGTTCATTTTCAAACAGGACATGAGGTACTGAGGTGACAGCATTGTTTAAGTACAGCAAAATGCCAGCATACAAAGCTATGGCATGAGTGGTGTTATTAAAAAAAAGGTGGGGGTTACAGAACGGTGTTTTCTGAGCATGGGGCTCCAGTGATAAGGCAAATAGGAAGGAGCTTAAAATTGGAACTGGAATGACTTTGGACTCTATAATAAATAAGATTGTCCGACATTTATTGTGCATACCTTACCTCATGCAAATTGGGGTGGCCAGACTTTTGTCTCTGTGCCATGCAGAAAAATAAATAAAGGGTTCTCTACCACCCTAATGTGAGCAATGACCTCAGCCTGATCACCCCTAAAAACTGTTTTGGCTCCGCCACTGTAAACAGGTTGTCAGAACGTGTTGATCCAACTAGACATTTCTGTAACTACTGAGGTTTCGGTTTAATGAGCCGTCAGAATAATGGCATGGCTGCAACGGAGGAACTTTTTTTTTTACATGGGGTGCCACAGGGTTCAATTCTGGGCCCCTAATTATTTTTGATTTATATTCCTGTATTATTTGCTGATGATACAAATTTGATGGTAACTCATAGTGATTTCAATTATTAGATGGACTGTCTGAATGGTGAATTCATTTCTATTTCTAAATGGTTTCAACTTAATCAAAATTAATTAACACTAAGGGCCCTAGTTTCGTGGTGCAGCGCAGGGCGGCGCAGGGTGGCGGAGCCGGCGCAATGCAAGTTTCGACCCGCGCAGCCTTGCGCACGGGCAGTTTGGCAGTTTGGTGGATCGCCTGCGCCAAGATGGGTGTGGCGGCGCAGCAGGGGGAGGCGTCACAGATTCAGCTTGGCGTAGTGGAAGTTTCGTGGCAAAAAGCCTCGCCGAGACTGCGCTGAAAGCTCGCCAGCTCCAACCTGGTCTACTCTTGGCGCAAGGCGTTAATAAAGTCCATTCATTCAATGCGAATCACAGCTGGCGGAGTGGAAGTTTGGCTGACGGCGCGCAGTGCGCACACGTCACCGAGACCTCACAGGCAGGTTTCCACAGTTCCAGGCACATTTAAATGCAATAAACAATCACAACAAACACTATTAATGCAACTAATTGAATCAACACGTGAATTTATATCTATATAGATTGTCCCGTCACATCTGACGTCAGATCAAAGGGCGGATGGCACGCGTAACGGAAACTCAGCCTCTCGGACCAAAACATCTCCCTCTCTCTCTCCTGTTTTTTATAATATGGGCATTGTTATTATTATGATACGCACGCACAGCACGTGATGCGCGTGGTGGGAGCGGCGGCGCTGCTTCTGTCATCAGGTTGTCAAGTGACGGAACTTGCACTGAACCTCCCCTAACGCATTAAAGGTGAGGAGAGGAGCTCATTTGATTGGTGAAGATCTGAATCGGCTGTATTAATCCCAGTCCACGCCTTGTCTCCTCCTCGTCTCCCACTCACGCCTTCTTCTCCTCCCTCTTTCCCACTTGCGCGGGTGGGCGAGACGGGAGGCGTGCCTGCGCGAGCCTGCGCAGTGCATGAAACTTGCAAAGTCCAGGCGGACACACCCCGTCGGCGTGGCGCAGGTGCGCTGAGAGCTGACTGCGCCTGGTCTACGAAACTAGGGCCCGTTATGTTACAAAATGTGATCTTTTGCAGAATAAATAAGTCCTGCCCCAAAGATCTACCCAAAATATTAATTCATGGATCAGAAATTATGCAAGTAATAGCTACTTAATGGACAAACCACATAGACCTCTTCTGCAAAAAGTCCATAAAGACGATGGGCATATTAAGAAAAGTGTGGCCTCTAATTCATCCTTCTGCTCATTTAACCCTTTACTGCAGCTTTTTGTTTCCTTTTCTGAACTACTGTAATATGGTCTGGGCAGCTTCATATCCTAACCATCTCAAGACATTATGCATTATTCAAAAGAGGTTCTTAAAGGTCCCATATTATACTGTTTTTCATCAATTTAACACAGCTGTCAGAGGTCAAACAACACTGTATTTGATATGCATTGCCCCAAACCCATCCATGGTCCTGAATTTCAGATGTCTAAAAGTTGCTCAAATGTTTCTGTGCCTGCACGTTTAAATGCTAATTAGCTCCGTCTGTCATCGCCTACTTAGAGAGCGACAGATACGATGCTGCTTACGCTAGCGGTAACATGTGTTACACCCCTGCAAAGCGGGAAGAAATAATCACGAGAGTGATATGGTTTTGTTTCCTCAGCAAGGTCTTTACTAGATTAAGGAAAATGCCGTGAATTCCCCTGGTATGTGGGCGGAGGCAAAAGCAATCAATCTCAGATTCTCCCACTGAGACTACCTTAGAGATCACAGAGAAACCATTTTTACATCTTAGATCACATCTTATTCAACAATAGAACCCAAAAAGATACGTTTTTATGGATTGTCACATTTCAACTTGTCACACATGTGCGAATGTTTACGTGCAGTGTGCGAACTATACCGCGGCTTTCGGGGGGGCTCACTTATGTTGGCGGGGGGGGCTTGCGCGTGCCTCAGAGCGAGGACTTACTCAAAACACATCCATTATTACAAGCCTGTATGCCAGCACATAAGCACATATCACATCCAACCTCCACACGCATCAAAATCAAAACATGCCAGTCTGGTTACAAGGAATCAAGTCCGCATTAAGACGTTTAAGACATAGCGCCCCCACGCTTCAATGGTGAGGACAAGAATTGCATGCAGGCCGGTATCTTTATTAAAGTGAAATAGTGATCAATCACCCTCATGCGCAAATCATACATTAAAAATAGCCCAATTTTACACATGATCCATGATTATGACAAAAAAACAAAACAAAAAGGAAATGCATTGGAAAAAACAGCATTTTGCCAATATTTTAGAGACCCCCCCAAAATTTCACTAATCATGTTTTCAGGGGAGCTCATGTCTCATTAAGGGGGGCTGAGACCCCCCTGGCTCCCCCGTAGTTCGCACCCTGTTTACGTGGATGTATCGCTATGGCTCACCTATGTGGCTCAGGTGAAGTTGCTGGGTCCCGTATGGTTGGGACAGATCCTTTTATGAGGGTCAGTGTCGAGGCAAAGCCAGCTTTGTCCTGACCCTTGTTACTGAAGCAGTCCGATGTGAAGTGATTAGCACACACATACAAGCTAACACGAACCATAGCCGGCACATTATCATTAAAAATGAAACGCAACCACCGTCTCTTCTGTTCTTCTGTAGCTGGGACAGAATATAAGCACATGTTGAATTGTACAACCAACAACAGAGCAATTTGCGTGTCTAGCTGTGAGCAACAACATTGTGAAACACCGCTATCTCACAGTCTCACTGCAGGACACACCAAACTTCACCTCGTGATGATGCCTCCTCTCGGATATCTCCTGTCATCGCACAGAGGAGGTCGGCCCATGCAAATGAATCGCTTCATTACATAACGACGAGAGCTGCATCTGAACAGCCCGTAGGAGCGCTGTTGTACCAGTGGGGTGGTTGCAGAGACCATGCAGGAGTCGCTTGTTTTCCTCATTCTGGGTGTTGGCAGGATGAGGGAGGACCAGTTTATAGGTGTAGAGACCAGAGAAAACGTGTTTTTCATAATATGGGACCTTTAAGGTTCATCTCACATTCAAACAGATATGCTCCATCAGCACCACTTTTGATTAATTTTTCTATTTCACAAATTGAATATCTATCAGATATGTTTGTTCATTCATAACTTCATTTACAGAAACCAAGATCATCCGGAATGTTTTCAATCTTTCTTTACTCTGTCATTAGACATACATTCAAATCATACTAGTATAATATAATAATCTATTTGTACCCTTTACCCGCTCATCTCATCATCAATTTAACACGCCTTACAGAGGCCCCATGCTATGGAATGGAATACCTTCCCTATTAAAATCCATAGCTTCCCACTCACTCTTTAAAAAAACAGCTCCCAAAACATCTTCTCCTGTCATCTAGTTAATTCCTGCCCTCTCCATTTCCTCTCATCACTATTTTATCTGTCACATCTATCTATCAACCATCTATCACATCTTCATCCATCCATCTTTGACTACTTTTGTATTTTGCCTCCTGATTTTTTTTTCATTTCCTAATTACCATAGATTATTTCTGTACTTTATCTCCTTTTTTTGTCAAAGTTTATTTGTCAGCGTTTAACATTTAACTGTGGTTATTGAAAGGGGTGGAACTCTTGTACAAGCCCATTGGGCTTCGTTCCCTCTTTGCACCATTTGATGTTAATGTGTGCTAAAATAAACTAAACTAAACTGATCCGTGGGAACATAGACAAACTCCAATTTTGCAATGTGACAGTCACAGATTTTGGATATGAATGCGATTGTTTGAAGTATTACAATTAATCGAGGTTATTGGTTGCTGTAAACATTTCACATTTGCTTTGAAAATCCCTAATTTGTTGTCAACAGAGATATTTTAATTGAATATGTTTTTGCCTGGCTCTGAGGGGGAACTACATGTTTCATGGTGAAATGCTGCCTAAATTTGACTAATTACTGTTTTCACAGTTGTCAGTTCAGCTTAACGGGCTGGAGACCTTGTTGTTGATCTTCAATGAGAAATTGACTGCAGTAAGTAGTTTCAGCATCTAATAAACAGAACATAATTTGTATGAGGTATGAAACAGCTATATAGTGAAAGCACACATATGCAGCATATGGGTTTACTTATGTGCATGCAGATTTCTCCCTGTCAAACCAGTGTACATAATCTGTCAGATGAAACAAGAAGTGTAGTACAGAGAGTTTCTAAGAACAAAGATGTTGCTCAATTATGTCTTCTCAAAGAAGATCCAGATTAGGTAACAGATGAGTGAGCTATTCATGGTCTATTCTTGTGAATCCATTTAAAACCAGGAAATAGAAAATGGACATAATAAATTGAACAAAACATTCATTAGAGAGGCAATTCTGAATAAACTAAACTAGATAATTCACATACAATCGATCAGGTATTCACAGAGAGTGATGCAACCTTTTTTAGGATTTACATTCATTGTAATAATTATATTTACATTTACGTTTACATTTAGGTCATTTAGCAGACGCTTTTGTCCAAAGCGACTTACAATAAGTACATTTGTCAAAAGAAGGAAACAAAGAAACCACAACGTATCATTGCCGATAAAGTAAGAGTTAAAAATAGAACAAGTGTTAGGTCCTCATCTGAGTAAAGTAGTACCTTAAGAGCAACAGTGCTATGATCAGAGGGGGGGGGGGGGGGGTCCTGACATTGGTCGGGAGTTCGTTCCACCACTGAGGCGCCAGAACAGAGAAGAGTCTGGACTTTTCTGAGCAACATTTGTTTGATTTCAGCAATGGTGGTACCAGCCGGCCAGCTGAAGTAGAGGAGTGAAGTGCTCGCTTCGGGGTGTGTGGTTTGACCAGTGTTTGAAGGTGGATGGGTGCTGTTCCATTGATGGCCCTGAAGGCCAGTGTCATCGTCTTGAATTGGATGCGTGCTGCAACAGGGAGCCAGTGGAGGTCACGGAGGAGGGGGGTCACATGGGAGTATTTGGGTAGATTGAAGATAAGGCATGCTGCAGCGTTCTGGATACGCAATGGTTTAGTCGCAGAGGCCGGGAGTCCGGCCAGGAGAGAGTTGCAGTAGTCAACGCGGGAGATGACCAGTGCTTGGACCAGGAGTTGCATTGCATCCTTTGGGAGGAAGGTCCAAATCCTGCGGATATTGTAGAGGGCAAATCTGCAGGATCGGGCCACAGCAGTGATGTTGGGGGTGCAGGATAGTTGGTCATCGAGAATTACACCCAGGTTCCTCGCAGTTGAGGAAGGTAATACTGTGATGCCCTCGACAGTGACCGACAGGTCCATGCGAGGGCAGTCTTTCCCTGGGATGAAGAGGAGTTCGGTTTTATTCAGGTTAAGCTTGAGGTGATGTGCAGTTGTCCAGACAGAGATGTCAGCCAGACAGTCCGAGATGCGAGTTGCAATGTGAGTGTCAGAGGACGGGGGAAAAGAGAGGAACAGCTGGGTGTCATCTGCATAGCAATGGTAGGAGAATCCATGCGATGTGATAACAGAACCTAGTGATCTGGTGTATAGTGAGAACAGAAGCGGTCCTAATACTGAGCCTTGAGGGACACCCGTGTCCAGAGAACAGGGTTGGGACATAGAGCCATTCCATGTGACCTGAAAGGTGCGATTTGTCAGGTATGATGTAAACCAGGTGAGAGCAGAGTCGGTTATGCCAAGTTCAGACAGGGTGGAGATTTGGTGGTTGACTGTGTCGAATGCAGCAGATAGGTCGAGGAGAATGAGAACGGAGGAGTGGGATGAGGCTCTGGCGTCTCGCAGGGACTCGGTCACTGTGAGGAGCGCCGTCTCAGTGGAGTGAGCAGTCCTGCATCCTGATTGATTAGGGTCAAGGAGGTTGTAATGCGAGAGATAGGATGACAGTTGGTTGTAGGCGGCACGTTCCAAGGTTTTAGAGAGGAATGAAAGAAGAGATACAGGTCTGTAGCTTTGGATGTCAGCAGCGTCTAGGGTGGGTTTTTTAAGGAGGGGCTTCACTGTAGCATATATAAAATTAAAATTATATATTCCAGTAAAGTTTAAAAGTAAGTGGGTTTGCAATCATCAGGAATACAATTGCAGCTTTTGAACTGCTGAAATCTACTCTTATTTTTGACATTTACAGTTATAATGCTACTTCATTGTCTATTTCAAATGTCTTCTAAGAGAAGAGTTGGATTCACTACATTACTTAGTAATAAAATCATCTCAAATTAAAGAAAAAATAATATAAGCAAAAGTATGACCACTGTTCCTGATTAGCAAATAAGCAAACAGCAAAACTATGTTTTTTTCAATGTCTTTAGCCAAACAGACTGTGAAACAACACCTTTTGAACAGTGTAATCTTTTATTAAATCTGCCTCTGTTGTGTTTTGTTGTGGACCCGGATTCAGAAACCAGAGACTGGCAGGGAAAAGAGTTTATTTGAACAGATATAATTCTGAGTGATGGTGCGGGCGAGGAGGCCAGACGGGCAGGTTGGCTGTGAGGCAGGTAAGGAGACGAGAAGGCAGGCTGGCAGGCAGAAATCCGAGCAGAGGCGCGCTGGAGGTTTCCGTAGGGATGGAACAATCTGGCCCCGAAGTGGTGGAGAGACCAGGGCTGCGTTTCAATAACAGTTTGAGTCGCCCTCGCTCACTTGCCCTCAGCCCTTGCTATGACGTCACACGGAGGCCACTTGGAGGGCGGAGGGAAAGAGGGCGGAGGGGGAGTGAAAGAGGTAAATGGAACACACCTGCCCTCGTTCACTAACAGCCCAGACAATCATGGATCAACCACACGTTGTTGGAGTAGCGCTATACTGCCTATTCCAAATTACACAAAATATGCGGAGACTCATTTCATTGAGACGAAGACGTATTCTACGCTTGATGGCAATACGTCGGCTTACTTACACTTGTAAACGGTGGGCTCTGCCATAACTCTGCAACAGACAGTCTAATTGCACAATTTAAGAAAATGAATTAAATTTAATTAATTTTCTACTTTCTTCTTTCTTCTTCTTCCTTGGTGGTGAATAGACAGCAGACACTGGTGTTTGAGGTTCATTATCGCCACCGCATGGACATATTTTTCGTGCACCACTGCAATGCATTGTGGGTGATATACAGCTCTGAAGTGGCCATCGTTGTTCACTCGATCACTCAGCCCTCAAGGGTCGATCTCACGGAGTTCACTTCAGCTGTTCAGGGAAATGGAACAGCCCTTAAGATGGCGGCGGGGATTCCCCCGAGGGCAAGTGCTTAGGGCAAGTGAGCGAGGGCGACTCAAACTGTTATTGAAACGCAGCTCAGGTTTATGTAGGCTTGAAGTTGATGAGCTGATGAGGAGCAGGTGCGCCACTCTGCTGCAGCCGCCGACACGCCCACCGGACACACCCTGAGGAGGAGTTGGTGAGGAGCCGGTGAGGGAGAGGAAGGAGGGGGAAAAACAGACAGGGAAAACACAACACACCACAAAACAACCAGGCTGTCACGGCCGAACCGTGACAGCTTCATTGAACAACTCCTCAAGGGGCTAATGGCAGTAACTTTCAATATGTGACATATCAAATTTAAAATGGCATTTGAGTCCAGAGAGGCACAGAGATGACAACATAAAGACAACAAATGAGGTTCATCTTTTGATGATTGAGTTTTAATGTGTATGGCTCATTGGCCCAGTGTGAAAATGCAGTCTTGAGAGCAGTGGAGCTCAGCACTTTTGAAAGGAATTGATGGCTAAAGAATGAACTTTATCTACAGGGAGTAAAGTAGATGGCGAATGATAACATCTTTGATTCGACAACAGGATAAAATCTTAATCCCTTTCTCCCTCTGAGAGTTATGAGATTTGAGAGGGTAAGATGCAGCATGGTGTGACTGGCAGAATTCCTAGCAGATATTTTAGCATTTACTCACCATGTGGCCTTCAAAACCTTTTCATTTTCATCCGTTGCTCATTATATCTCCCATTTTCAACCAAATGCTTCCCCTCCTGTCACTTGTGATTTTCATTGTGGAGGACTTTAAATTGAGTGAGTGAACCCAATTTTCCTGTTTAGCCCATAGGACATTATGGTTCAGCCTATTCCCTGCTGTAGCTACTTATTTTTGCTATGTTTATGCATTTGAAAGAAGGAACCTTGATCCTTCCGAATCTGGTTAACCTATTAAGATTAAATAGGGTGATAAAGAGCCAATTGTACTCTATTCAGTAATTTTCTCTCAGGGCCCTTCATACAATTAAGTATAGGCTACATAATGTGTCCTTGATTTTACATAGAAGTGAAAGCTGTTGCTGGCAGACTGTATCAGTTTTACCAAGCTATCTAATTACACGGTACCTCAGAGCGTTGGTCGT
Organism: Eutrigla gurnardus; assembly: GCF_963514095.1. Classification (NCBI taxonomy): domain Eukaryota; kingdom Metazoa; phylum Chordata; class Actinopteri; order Perciformes; family Triglidae; genus Eutrigla; species Eutrigla gurnardus. The sequence goes on along the minus strand of NC_139922.1, from coordinate 10,983,606 downwards.
AAACTGTGCTGACTCCATGATATACATGATTAAACACATCCTCTTACCGAAATGGCAAAATGAATAGGTTACCTGCCAGTAACACCTACAACAACATGACCATTCCATTGAACACAGGAAAATGGTTGCACGGTGGCAGTCTGAAACACATGGCGGTTCCCGTTTGTGCTACTCTCTGAAGCAGTTCCTCTGCAGCTGCAGACACAGGCCCACATTAAACTCCTCACATTGCCAGGGAGTGCTCCTTTTGCAAATTGTGCACTGTCATCGCCCCATGCTGTTCTCTCCATGATTAGTCCTCTTTAAGGGGACAGGAAAGTGGTCATAACGGGTGATCTCCGTGGACCTTCCATTAGCTCAAAGTCCTAGGACTTTGATTAGCTGTTCCTGGAAATCCACAAGACTTGTTCTACTTCTGGCTGGAACATAAAAATGTTTTTCAAAGTCATTTTCCAGAAAATGATAAAAAAAGACATACAATTTTTTTGTTTTGTGATGCACTTGAATGGGTGCCCAGCATTTGATCTGATGTGTCCACTTCTCCCAGGTGTTTGTCATTTAATGAATGCTGTGGGTCTAGGGATGGGGATACTTTGATAATGCCCATCATCGGTCTGCCAGAGCATCCCTGTCTCCCCACTTTACACAGGGTGGATGTTGGTCTAAATAGAGACCTCTCTGGTGACCATACACACACATAAAATGGCACTGTCCCAAATCTAGTGAATCTAGCCTCTTTGTGACTTCTTATCCAATGAAATTTACTGTGGGGATGAAAGACCATCTCTTCTGCATTCAATTCCCACAAATCCCAAATCCTTGCTGTCTCAAGTGTCATAGGAGGAGGTGACTTGTGCAGAAGTTGTCACAGTAGCCCATGTAGCCAGACCCCAGGAAGACCAGCAGTGCCACCACATCATGGGAGAGCCCCTTCCCTGATTGGAACTTGACTGCCCTGTGTGTAGCTTTAACCCTTCATGTAGCCTACTACTTGGCTGCGGTCGAATGGTCTATTTTGCTGAGGAAGGTTCCTAACTGAAAAAGTAACCCGGAAGTAAACAAGTGGCCGCCATGATAAGAGCCGTTCTAATTCTCTAAATGCAAAGGAAAGGAGCTCCAATGCTTCCTTTCAGAGCTCCTTTAGCATAGGATGCAACGGACCAGTGTTTCCCCCAGAAAATGTGTTAGTTAAGGTGGTGTCTGTCAGGGGGGGGGGGGGATGATGAGCATCACATTAATAGCTACAGATACTGTAAAACACTACAACGACATATGAGTGCACGTCTTATTTTATGAAGTAAAATATAAGTTATGGGTTTACTCAACAGCTTAATAGTTCATAGAAATTCAGGTAGAAATAGGTTAACTCAGAGTTCCACAGCTTATCAAAAACAATCCTCCCCCCACAGGGGGTGTCTCCCCCCCATGTAAATGATTATTGATTTATGAATGAATTGATAGGTGGCTTATTTTTGGCATATATTAATTTCTTTTTGGCCTGGAGGCAAGGGCGTAACTTTGAGTTGAACATTGGGGGGGTTGAGATTTCCGCCTGTGAAGCAGGTGTATATATATATATCTTTGGAGACTATGGTGGGGGGATTGCGATCCTGTAGGGGGGTCCGGGGGCATGCCCCCCCGGGAGAAAATTTTAAATAATTTCATTTTAATGCATCAATTTGGTGAATTCTGAGAAACAAAATATGACATATCAATTACTGACCAATTTCTTACAAACTGCTGGTACTGATACAAATGTTGACATACTAAATGGGGTTGATGAGTTTAAGCATTCAAGAAAAGATGAAAACAAAAATGACTAAAACACAATTTGTTTATTATTATTATAATAATAATAATAATAATAATAATAATAATAATAATAATAATAATATAAGTGGGTGACTATTCCTCAGCCTTCCTTGGTGTTTTGGTTTTGACTGAAGCCTCGTTCACATACGTCGCCACTCGCCCATCTCTGAGAGACAGCTGTCAATTAATGTGAATGTGTTCTAGTGGAATGTGGTCAGGACAGGCGATGCGATGTGGTCGATCGGAGATCAAATTATTTTAACTTTCTGCGATGTGAGTGAAGCGAGTACCAATCACAATGTAGAATAGAGATGATCGACAGTTGACGTCAACAGAGAGTTCCACAGATAGTTGCCGTTTGAAGTCGCCGGCGGCAGTGAATTTTTTTTTGCCAGCGAGTAGAATTCAGCGAGAAAGCGAGTGGCGAGTAGTGGCGTATGTGAACGGGGCTATACGCACACGCACTGTCGAACTCGCCGGCTGGGGGGGGGGGGGGGGACAAACTAACTTTTGTTCAGTAACATGATTTGACTCGTGAGAGGTGGCACTGGAGCCCTAGCAGTAGCTACCTCCTGTTGGGAAGATACTTTTATTCTTTTGCTTTTTTTCGCGTGCTTTCTTCATACCACCGCTGATGCGGGGAGAGACCGGAGAGACAGTAGAGAAGCGCAGGTCCGGCAAGGTGGGCGAAACCAAATCTCAGAGCGGGAGGGGGCACAGACAAACGTCACTATTTTTTACTGGTAAATTGAGAAAATCTACCACACTGTTGTGATTATAATGCTTAACATTCAATATCAATAATTATGGTATCAAATTGGGTGGGTTGTGGTGGCTGGTTTGGATTATTGGGTGGGTTGCAACCCACCCATCCCCCCCATAAATTACGCCTATGCCTGGAGGCCCTGCCCGGCCTGTACAATGGTAGGGGAAACACTGCGGCGAATAATGCTAGTATATGGATTTTTTTTTTTTCTTTTTTTTTTAAGACGTTAGTTTAGGCGGCAGCCCTTTGTTGTTAAGGCGGCCGCCTTAACAGGAAAGCGCTGCGGGAAACCCTGCGGACCTTCCTTTACGAAAGGAAAGGAGATCACGCCGCCCCACAATTCTTTGCGAGAGCAACATTTTAAGTGCCGCACACCTCAGCCGTTCATGAACGACGATATGTGCATTTGCATATTTAACAATTGCTTTCATGCAGACATTTAGTAATTGGAATTGTGTTGATTAATGCGAGTGGACAGTGATAATGGTATTATTTATTTATTTCAATCATGTTACAAACTTGACAAAAACGAAACTAAAACCACAAATGAAATACAGCAAACGGTCAAACAGGAAGGAGGAGCTGCTGGACCTGAAGCTGGTCAGTGAACCAGCTGTTTATAAAACCAACAACATGGAGAGAAGTGGACAACACGCTTTTTGTAGTCCATTATTGTAGTTTCTCCAGGGGAGACGCACGTCAATCATCAGCGGCCGCGTTATAATGACGTAGCTTAGTGAAAGTCCGGTCGGATTCTCTGAGCACCGCAGTCGACTTTTCCTGAATCCTTTTGAGTTCTCCTATCGCCTTTCCTTAACCCTGTGATGTTTTCTCCAAAGGTCAAGGAATAGCAGTTAGGAATAGGAGTTAGGACCTTATTTTTTGACTATTCGACTGCACCCTTTGATTGCCAAGCCTTGATAGCAACCCTCCTCATCAACTTGCAACATGCTTCTTGGAATGGTAGATGGTCATGCAGTGGTTTTATATAATGTCTAAGATGGGCTTCCCAAAGGTAAAAGGTAAAACCACTTCTAGATTACCCCTAAGGGGCTAAAACCCTACTGATAATTAGAGAAAAACAGTCATAGTAGAATAAAGTGGGTTGCTTTCAAAGCATAACATTGAAGGGGGGAAGGGGCTAGAGGCTGTTGTTGCTGAGGCCAGGTGCAGATGGGAATAAACTATTCTTGTGGCATGAGGTTTTGGTCTCGATAGACCTCAACCTCTTACCAGGGGGTGAAGATTCAGTGTTCCCTTAATGTTTTTGAGCAATGTATAACAAATCAAAGGAGAAGGCCAAAGCAAAGTGCGGAAGGTGGCTGCAGTGAGCATTACCTTGGACATCTTCAACATTAATGCCAACTGGGCAGTAACCAGTCAATTTGTGGACCCCTTTCGGATTAAAATTTTATTCAGAATACTACAATTTCCCTGCTTTAGGAAGTGTGAAAGACTTTCTTATAAATGAATGGTGTGGCATAGACCGTTGCCACCCTGGGTTCGTACAGCTCAAGAGAGACGCAGGATACTGCTTGACCTTTCATTAGTTTGTTTTTATTTTCAGAGCTACACAGACATGCAGACAACCATGCAACACTCGGGCCTCTCCTGGGGCCTTTACTACAAAGCGAGTTTAACATACCCAGAGTATATTTCAGTTATCCAGCTTAAGTAACCCTAACAAAGGCAATCAGAGATAAGCAGTCACATAAAGTTAACCCAAGGTTTCCCTGTCGAGCTATGAGCGCGTGCACATGAAAGAGGTGGCATTTGCAGCATTTGACCAATCACAAACATGGATCAGTTTACGGGCAGCGGAGCTGCATATTTCACGTACGAGGATCGAATTATAATCTTACGGAAAACTTACAGAAATACGAAGAAGTTAATATAATACAGGCAAAAAGCAACAGTTTCATCTGCCAAATGCAGGAAGGACAGCTGGCAAAAACTCAACAACTGTGTGAATGCATAAGTCGTATCAATACTATTAGTAGTCATATAATATTACTGCCCTATCATGAGGGCACTAGTAGATCTGATTGATTAAAATAATGCATTAACTGTGCTGATAGCTCAGTGGTAGAGTTACAGCCCCATGTACCGAGGCTCCCTGCAGCGGTCCCAAGTTCAAATCTGCCCTGTGGCCCTCTTTTAAAGTGTCACTCTCTCTCGCCCCTTTATCACTCATGCTGTACTCACAATACAAAGCTGAAAAAATAACTTTAAACAAATGAATATGTTGCTGAGTTGTATTTTTATGGCGTGGTGTATGACAATATCAGCCTCATTCTTTCAGCTGCAATCCCGGTAAAACGGACTTGGGAGCAAATCAAATAAATATAAAAACATAATTCAAAGTGGTAAGTTGGCTGTACGCTGACAGAGATAAGTCATGCCCTCTGATGATAAGCATCCCCGGCCCGGGGCTTGCTTGAGGTCTTATTGCATGCACAGACAGAGCATGCTGCGACGAAACCCCGGGTGTCCTTGTTCATTGTCGGCCACCAGAACCTGTGCTGCAGGAAGGCTAGGGTACAGCGATCTCGGTGGCAGGTGAGCCGGGACGAGTGCCCAAACTCTAGTACCTCAGAGCGGACTGCGTCCGGAACGAACAGTGGACCTGGGGGGCTGGTAACTGGATCAGCCTGGTGGGCTTGGGCCTGGGTCACCAGGGACTCGATCTCCCACATCATAGCAGCCACGAAGCAGGAGGATGGCAGAATGGGTTCAGGTTACAAACTCCCCTCCTCCACCGAGTGCAAACGCGACAAGGCATCGGGTTTGGTGTTACGGGATCCTGGGCAATAAGACAAAGAAAAATTAAATCGACCAAAGAAAAGCGCCCACCTGGCCTGCACGGAATTGAGGCGTTTGGCTGACTGTATATGGCTCAGGTTTTTAAAGTCTGTCCAAACCAGAAAAGGCAGCTCCGCGCCCTCCAGCCAATGGCGCCATTCCTCCAGTGCCAGCTTGACGGCAAGTTCCCGGTTGCCCACATCGTAGTTCCGCTCTGGAGGAGCGAGCCTGCGAGAGAGGAAGGCACAGGGATGGAGCTTACGATCTGTAGCAGAGCGCTGAGACAGAACCCCTCCCACTCCGGTGTCCGAGGCATCCACCTCCACCACGAAGTAGAGCTTGCCGTCCGGCTGGGTGAGGACGGGAGCTGAGGTGAAGTGACGGTTCGGAGTCCAGCAGAAAGACACAGCCGTGGAGGTGAGAGCAGTGAGGGGAGCTGCAATGTGACTGTAGTTCCGGATGAACTGGTGATAGAATTTAGCGAACCCGAGGAAGCGCTGGAGCTGCTTACGGTTGGTAGGGATGGGCCACTCTTCCACCACGGTCACTTTCCCCGGTTCCATCTCCAACTTCCCTTCGCCAATGATGTATCCCAGGAAGGTCGTAGAGGGCACGTGGAATGCGCAACACTAAGGACCTATTATCAACAACACCACAATAAATTAAGCCCTTTGGAAAGCATGTAACTACAAAGCTTCATTACGCTTCATCTGGTCATCACTCCTGCCAGGGGCAGGTGCAGGAAGCAGGAAAGAAAAAAGAAAAAAAAGTTTGTGAGGTGGGCTTGAATGTGCTTTAGTGTGTTTCAGATCTAAAGAAAAAACGACATCAAAGCCTCACATTTTTACCAGAGAAGGCCAGCACAGGAATTTTGATCTAGTTGGGACTTAAAAGGATTTAAAAAAGAAGAAGATGTTCGGGAAATATATTAGGATTCAACCCGGGGACAAAGCCTGTCTTGCCTGTGAGACCAATCTGGTCAAAATGTCTTTTGTGGAACCATTTTCCTTTTGGACTTGGTTGGACTAACAATGTTGGTGGCAAAAGTCTGTATATATTACTTGTGTCTGGTTTGGGTTTATGGGATGAACATTTTCGGCTATTGAATTTTTCCACAATACAAGTGGTTTAGTGATATTTGTCTGGCTGATTGTGTGTGTGTGTGTGTGTGTGTGTGTGTGTGTGTGGGCTTGTATGGTTGGCTTATTCAACTCTTACATTATTCATATGTATGTTTCTTGAACAAAATAGCACAGCATCCAGCTGATAAGAGGGTCAGAGGGAAATTACGCATGTTAAGTGGCCTTTTGTGTTATTTTCTTCACTCTTCCTTTTTTGTTTTTCTGCAGCTGCCTCGACATTCTATTTACTTCTGTGTTCCAAATAATGCTAAGGATAATGTTAATGTACACAGTTTAAGAATGTCACAATGATAATCATATTTATAAATTACAATTAATTATCATATTTTAATGCTTCCCTGACTATAAAGAAGGAAAAGTACCAGATTGTGAAAAGGCAAGAGACACCCATCTCTAAATAATCTATATAACCATAGTACAGCGCATGTGATTAAAAAAAATGAATTACATTTGTAACAAAATAGCCAGAAATCAAGCGTAGCGTTAGTTCTGGCAGGCCACAACGTCAAGCTCCAAATCAGCAACAACAGCGTAGCTGTCAAAACTGAGGAGATCAGCTGATGGCTCAGCTGACTCCCCGTGCCCGCTTCCTATTGGGAAATTGCATTCAGAGCACGCTATTTAAACTGCTCTAGCCTGACCTACCTCGCTACTTCCTCTGCTGGCTTTGCAACCCACCTCCACCCCAGCTCCTCCCGTCATCTGTTATGTACCTTACCATTGTTCTTGTTGGTTGCTCTGCTCTGTCTGGGTTTTTCTTTGCTGCTGCGCTCCCTGCTTATGCCGTGATGGCTCATGAAGGGCAGGAAGGTGTGCTCTTCCTGCCTCAGGCTTTCCACGCAAGCGCGTGGAAGAGCAGGGAGTCCCAGAACAGTACCATACCGCCAAATGAAACTTGTGCAAGTAAATAAAGATTCTTTTTGACAAAGTGGTCCTGACTGAACCATCAGTTTGTACGGTCAGGTCAGGTTCTATATTAATTTTAGAAAATGCATTACAATTATTAAAAAGGAGCTGAAACCATGACAGTGTTTTAGTTTTCTGTCAACCAATTGTTTTGTATTAAGAGTTTGGTACAGTTGTTTTAATGATAGCAATGGAAGATATTTTATAAGCCTTTCATAGGTTTTGTTCATAATTCTTTCTTGAAATGTTTTGTTACTAGTAATAGAAGTGTTGTAAAGTACAATATCTGCCCCCAAAATGTGGTGGAAAAGTTCCTCAAATTTGTTCTTAAGTAGTAGGCTAGTAATGGAACGTAAGTAAATGTCCATTAATGCCATGGGAGGTTTAGCATTGCTGCAACCTGCCTCGACATTCTATTTACTTCTGTGTTCCAAATAATGCTAAGGATAATGTTAATGTACACAGTTTAAGAATGTCACAATGATAATCATATTTATAAATTACAATTAATTATCATATTTTAATGCTTCCCTGACTATAAAGAAGGAAAAGTACCAGATTGTGAAAAGGCAAGAGACACCCATCTCTAAATAATCTATATAACCATAGTACAGCGCATGTGATGCCATGGGAGGTTTAGCATTGCTGCAACCTCTGGTTCTGAAAAGTGAAGCCAAGCAGAAGTGCCTTAAACTTGCATTCTCTCTAGTTACCATTAGGTGGCAATTCCTCTGGTTGCAAAAAGGATTCTGATGGTTAAAGAAGTCTATGAGAAAATTACCCAGTAGCGTAGTGGTATAAGTAGGTATACGGGTTATACACACCTCTTTTTTGTCTGGCAGTCATTAGCTACTAAGATGATTTTAAAACAGCAGTAAAGTTGACCTTGAATTATGAAGCTAACTGTGTTAACCTTTCAGACCAGAAGCCAGATGCGGTCAGATCCAGTAAGGTTGATGCTCAGGGTGCCGGTCTGCCGGTTTTGTTCATCAGATCCACTGTTACTCCTCCACAGTCCAAATAGGGTCACTTCCGTTTACTGGTTTAAAAAATTCCAAGTTGGGGACGTTCAAAATTCCAAACTCTAGGCTTCAAATCTAGAGTCCATAAACCAACGGTTGACGTCACAATAACTATGTTTACTTTCTGCGTCGCATACAGTCACTAAAGCAGACCTCCGTATTGATCTGCTATGCCGAGGGGCACTGACCGAGCAATGGTATTTGACGAATGGAACAAACCAAAAACTGTTCCAATGTGGAGATGGGGGCTTTTTGTGAGTATTGCATCAAGAAAATGCCAAATTTGATATTCTGTGTGACTCGCTCTCTTTTTACATTCCGTTCTCTGTTGATGACAACAAAGACTTAAGTCTACAATTGCTTGGAAAAGCAGTGTCTCCTGCTGCAGACCAGGCTGACCAGCTTTATAAATATATATTCTCAGCTGAGTTAGCCTGTGGGGACACCAGACAAATAACCAAGAGTGAGTGCAAAGCATACTCATGATTTCTCCGTAAATGAGAAAAACACATGTATTCATCAAAAACCTGAAAGCATGCTTTTCTCAAGTTGCTTTTAAGATGCTACATTAGCTACACTTAATGAACTGTCATGTAAATCTCTATGGTATATTTTACACTTGAATGAAAGAGATAATGATACCAGATAAATAAAAAGGAAATATAATTAATTAAAAGAAAAGGTGGTAATCATCGCCAATATTTTTATTTCCTCCTTAGAACCACCTTCTGAGCTCATAGCATGTTCTGCATATTTCCAAATGTCCTTAAGGGAATACATTGAGAGCCTGTATTGTTATTGAAATCTGCCTCTGATAAGTGTAGCATCTCATCAGGATCCCTTGTTCTCCACCTACACCCCTTTTTCCACCCTTTTTCATTCAGTTCTCTCAAATGCAATTTAAATGGAGTGTAATTCTAATAAGCTATGCATGTCAATGCCAGATAATTCATTAATAATTCAAGTGTGTGCAATCTAAAAGATGTCCATCCTGCCACTTGTGACGTAATTTCTGTGTGTGAGAGTGGAACACTCAGATATAACAATCGATATATCGGCTGAGCTACTAGGAGAGTGATACATTAACACACACACACACACACACACACACACACACACACACACACACACACACACACACACAGTAGCAGCCGAGCAGTGCTGTCAAAGGACAAACTAAAGCAAATGAAAAACACAATTCTTAGTTTCAGGAGATTATACACTAATGAAAACATAGTTATCAATATTACAGTTCTGCGAATAAACCCCCTAAATCATACACACTGGACCTTCAAAGTCAATCTGAAATGAAAAGACGAACACATGTCAAGCTACGGAAGTACTGTTTCAGCTCATCTTTAAAAGTATAAATTACTAGTACACTTACTCTGGTGGGTGTACTTGGTAAAATGCTCAAGTGTGCTCGAAAAGTAAATAGTGATGAATAATTAGTCCACTTTGTCAATAATATGTTAAATAAAATCCTGACGTCTAGCCGAGTCTTTGAACGATTGGAGCTAGGGTTTGCTGATAAAGATAATTAAATTGTCTGCATGATTGACGCCTCATGGGAGACCACTTGAACAGAACCTAACAGCGTGACAGAGTGTGTGTGTGTGTGTGTGTGTGTGTGTGTGTGTGTGTGTGTGTGTGTGTGTATGTGTGCATAAATGTATTATTTCATATTGTGGGTGAACAGCTGTGTGGTTTAAAACTTCATTGATGCTGTTGGATTGCTAAAATATATTATCTGTTGAAAGCAGGAACGGAGAGAACAGTGAGGCAAATTGTATGAGATATGGGAATTTGCACGTTTGTCTGGGCTGAGAGCCAAGAACAGGATTTTATTTTGCTAGTTCAATGAATTTTAAGAGGAAGACAAAAACACCAAAGACACATTAACTGGAGGCAGAGCCTCACTGCTCTGGGTGCGATTGTTTTTTCTCATTTCCTCCTATTCTTCCCCACAATCACGGCCGTATTATGTTACTTGAGGGAAAGGAAGGCAGGGTAAAGGAATGAGATTAGGTAATTAGGTAATTAGCCCCAGTTAAATTATCCCCAAAGCCAAAAAGAATGTCTTCTTAACACCAATCAATCAAATCACAAGTCAATTATCATGTTGTATTTAAGATTTATATGAAATTATAAAAATGTTTAATAGAACATCACAGCTATAAACACATTGTAGGACCAACAGCTCCATGATTCTCAGATTTAATTTGATTAATGAACAACAGATGAACTATTCACTCCTGGACAAAATAGTGAGGACACAGACGAGAGTCTCCTCACTCCAGATGAGAAAACACTCACGTCCAGATCACTGGACTGACCTGGATGGAATGTGAGTTAGAGGATTTATGAACCCCTAAATCAGAGCATCAACAACATTTCCACGCATCTTTGAATGTGTGGAGGACACAGACCTTCAGAGACACCAGACTTTGAGGAACCACAAACGACTAGAGACTGATTAACACCTTTGTTTTACAGAGAACCCTGATCGGATTAAGAGATTACGACCTCCTTCTTCCCATCAGGACTCTTCCCAAGGATATGAAGTTTGTTAGATGCTATGGGGGGTGTCTGCTCTGTATCAAATACCCCCCCTCCCCCCCTCAAGTGGCCCGAGGTAAAACGAATCATCTCCCAGTCACCTCGAGATATCATAAGAGTAACCAATAGATATTGATTCAGACATATACATAGCGATATACAAAGACGTGTGTATTAGCCAATTTACGTAAGACTAGCTTGATTGAGTGTTATGTTTCAACAAACTTCCTTTCAAATCTATCTCGAGTGGTTCATTTAAAGTGGTTATACAAAGTATGTGCTAACTAATGTTTTATTTCCTTTGACATGATTCTGTTGTTATTTGCAATGTGATCCAAGGAACGAGCTTTGACCATAATGGCGAGATTATGTGTTCAAATGTATAGATATAGTATTGCATTTATAACAGTTTAAGATTTCGGACTGTAACTCGAACGGGTCCGTCCCGGACACGCCCCTTCGGTCAGCATAAAAGTTGTGTGTTACAGTCACACGTTGCGCTGGCCACCCGGCTCTTGCCACCCGGCCTTTGCCATTCCCTCTCTTGCCCTTTAAATTTTCTTCCTTTTTCTAGTTCCAAACTTTTACTACTTTTTATTAGACTAGTTCCGTTCGTCGTTAGAGTCTTAATTTTTGCATTTTTAGTCTTTTACAGGCAAGAATGTTTGTTAAACGCTAAATCAACCGACGGCCGCAAGATTGAATATATTGACTGATGCTTCTAACTAGTCACCCACGGCTGAGCTCAAGGAGAAGACAGCTCATTAACTAAGACGAATTTCGGTGAAAACGACACCCGTTACGAAGCTAACACAGATTGGGGCTAATGGTTCAAACCAACCCTCGGGCCCCGGCACGGAGAATCCCTTCGTGTCCACATCACTGACGGAAGAGTGACCGCTTGGAGTTTCAGTAAGCTGAGAAGAATCGTCACAAATTAAAACCGAATCCGCATTCAACACTAATGACCGAGTTGCAGGGTGAAACTAAGTATTAGCGTCTGTTAATACCTAATATCTGTGAGGCCCTTTTATTTCATTAGTCATCATTCTATCTTACTAAGAAGTCCAAATTCTTAGGAAGAACACACTCGCCTTTATCACCAAACATGCTAGATGTGCTGGTAATCATTTTCCCAGTTATATTTCTTGTGTTGTATTGGTGCTTTTGTTACATTTGTTTTTATTATTAATTTATTCACTTTGTTTAATCCTTAGTTAATCAATAAATTCCCCTAAAGTCGTTGTCCGTGGATATTTCTCCTGAGCAGAATACAAAGATCCCTATTTCAAGAGCTTAAGATCTGAGAAAATGAGACTGATTTATTAAATGATATTGATTAATTGTTAATTAATTAATAAGTGGTCATTAAAGTGAGCACTATAACGTTCTGTCTGACCAACAGATGGTGCCCCTTTTTACAAGAGCAGGTATTAAAATTGTATATTAATACAAATTGATGTACATATTTTAATATCGTTACATAGTTTCCTTAGTTACATAGTCTTCTACAACATTTGCTCATGAAGTTAATCAAATTTACTGAGATGAAATGTTGCTTTAAAGTAATTTTCAGTGCACGGCTCATTGTAGGTAAAAAAATAAAATTTATAAATAATACCAGCGAAGGGGGGTAAATCAATGAGACGGAACTCAGACATTGTCTGAGATGAAAATGGCAAGATTGTAAAAGGCACACATTTATGATAAAAAGGGAATTAGTTATTTAAAAAAAAGCATTAACATTTCTCAAGTTTGTGAGTTTCTCTTAAATTTGCCACATCATTTTTTTTGTTCATTTTATGATCTTGCAAAGTTGTGTTTCTCTCATGAATGATCACCATGTTTTTTCTCATAAATGTCTTACTTTATAATCTCGCAAATTCCCAATTTATCTCTTGTAAGTTTGACACTTTATTCTCAAAGAATATCATTTTTATGTTTCATAAATGTACCTCTTAATCTTGGGAGTTTTTACTTTGAACATTCCCACCTCCCCAGGCTCTTTAATTGTTAATATTCATCCCCCCTTTTTCTAATATTCTGTTGTAGGTGTACCTCTTTATATAGGTTTATTTTGTAAACTACCAAACATGTTTGCACTATTCAAGGGGTACTTGGCTGAAAAAAAAAAGAATTCTAAGGGGGCATATGATTGAAAGAAATTTGAGAAACACTGCCCCCAAAGCATGCGATGCTTCATCATCGATTTTGAACTTGACTAGAACTGGACTTCAATCTCGTGATTGAGACTCATGTTTACTGGAATAATAAATCAAGTGAGAAGTAGGATCATTTTCTCTTAGACGTATATGCAATCTGACTTATTTTTGTAACCAGAGGAGTCACCCCCTGATGGACAGCAGAGAGAATGCAACTTTGAGGCAATTTGGCAGCTTTGGATTCACTTTTCATAACTGGAGGTTGCTAGTCTGGTTTTCACCATACTAAGGTCAATCTTTTAAGATTGAACATTAGTCTGGGGAAGCTGCGCTTTGTTTCTACTGCTCAAGAGGCGGGATCAATGGGCATCGTTCAAATGAACGATGCCCATTGTGTTTCGTCATCGTCACGTCACCGGCCAATAGCGTGCCAGGAGAGAATGGCCGTTTCTGATTGGAGCCAAAGATTCTGGCAATGTAACAGCGAAAGTAAGCCTGAGGGTGTCCAGCCTAAACTGCCGAGCGAAATCCAAATTTCCCGGAAGTTCAGGCAGGGTTCACCCAGCCTAGGAGGTTGCCCCATGATCCCAACTCAACCCTGTGTGAGATTTCGGGATTTTCCCAAAATGGAAAGAATCAGAATCTTCCTGTAGTCTACAGTTTGAAAAGTCATCAAGTCCTTGTGTCCCTCATTTGTTCATGAGCCTGAACTAACTTTGTCACCAGCTGGTGCAGAACTGCAGCAAGTCTTTTCAGACAAACCAAGCACATAGTTGTTGTGACCTCCCTTAGAGTGGGATCCACTTACCATTCTACGTCCATGTCTATGTCAGTAAAAAATTCATATCACACAGCGCTGCTTGTGGATGGCCTCCTTCAATCAAGGATATGCTTTAATAAGCAGAGAAAAACAATGCTTAAATTCTAATGATAATGATTTCTGCTTTCATTAAAACTAAATTAAAAACATTTTTATTCTGAAGGCATGTGACCATTTTAGGACTGATAACTTTAATGACTTTCCCCCCAGTGGAGCGTCTTCCCCGCTCAGCAGTCTAATGTAGTCAACAGATTTACTTTGTTTGTCTGTCATTAACCTGAAGGAATGTGACACTGCACCTTCGGGATTTCAACATGAGTCCCATTATCAACTCTCCACTGCCGCTTATGTACACATCTATCATGCAAACAGGATTTTCTTTATTCATTAGTTTGATTCATAATGCATACTGTTTATCTTTCTCAATCCTCTCATTTGTGAATCTGCTTTTTTTTTTTCTTACTGCATGTTCTTTTGCTCAGCAGGACATTTTTCTTTATATATTTTAATATTTGTCAATCATATAGCATGGTTTGTGAACACAATGCCAAGCCAAACAATTCATCACACCCAGTCGCTGTCTCATTAGTGCCATATGAATGTGAGATAGACTGCCGTAGTGAAGGTCAACCAGGCATTTCATATCCAAGGATTATACAAGACTTGGCATGAATGGGCCTCCATAATTGATTGATGGATCATCGCTTCATCCGTCTTCTTCCATCTGTTTCTCTGTCTATACAACCTTTGCATTGTTTTCCGACACAGTCGGCATGCCTGTTGTTGTTGTTCAGATCAACTGCACTTGATTGTGATTTATTTCATACTCGTTGCCTTCATACCCATCTGTTCATTTCTATACATTTTCTCGTTTCCTCTTTCTGCAGCTAAAGCACTTAGGGTGTTTAGAGCAACAAAATTCCTGTGTTAACTTTAACCTGACACCCAGGACAATAAGTTGTTTTGACCCAGCCTTTTATATTAATGCTGGCTTGTCTTCCTCCAAGCAGCCTTTTTTTTTAAATCAGATTTCTACATTGGATTTGTGGCCACAAGGGCCACTGAATACTGTTATACATCTGATTAAGGAGGACAAGAGGGTTGTGATCTGTAAAAAACTATCACCGGCTGCAGAGTAGCTTGGAAGCTTTCCTTCCCAAACCAAACTGTTAGTGGAGCTGTGGAGGTCTGTCTTTGACGGACACAAAACATAAGGCACAAACTTCAGTAGTCAAGAGCTAAACAGAGGAAATGGCATAGCTCTTGCTAGTAGGAACATGGAATTTATTGATGGCGATCACCTGAACATCTGCTGAACGCACCTGGCCCTGACTGTCTGCTTGCCAAGATAGATGACTGTTGCCTTCGCAAACTGTCATGCATTGCTCTGAAGGAAAAATGACAGATGGATGAGAGTAGAGAGAGCAACGCTGGGACTTGTGTGGTGCGAAAATACTATAACTGATGTGACCAGTGCATCACAACACAAAGAGCTACAAAGTATTTATTTAATAATTTGTGAAAAAAAGCTTGCGTTGCCATTGCTATATAAGGAGGAAACAAGTTGGCAGTCAGATAAACTCTTTCTCCAAATCAAGACTCTGAAGATGACATTCCTTGGTCCACAGATTTATACAGATGTACAGAAAGGTGAAACTAAACATACAAGAAAATATGGCTGTGTATTAATAGCAACATAAATACACAGTGAGCCATGGAAATATACTGGCTACTCATACGTTTTCACAGTGTTCCTATTTTAACACATTTATAACATTTTAACCTCAAATAAGCTGCATCAATTACATTCAAATATCTCATGAATTATTTAAATTTCACTTGTATTTAAACTTATATGTATCATGCATAGTCTGACACAGTCCCCAAACAGTTTAAATTAACAACACAAAATATCTAGCGTGAAACTCCATAAACACAAGAATCACACCCAAATAAACAACAGAGAATACAGAGTGCATGAAACCAAATCGTACATACCAAAGATGCAACCAAAAGATGTTTGCAGATGGAGCTGGATTCATTCAGCAGTCTGAAACACTTTCTAATTACCGTGGGTGCAGTCGAATAGTCAAAAAATAAGGTCCTAACTCCTATTCCTAACTCCTATTCCTTGACCTCTGGGGAAAACGTCACAGGGTTAAGGAAAGGCGATAGGAGAACTCAAAAGGACTTAGGAAAAGTCGACCGCGGTGCTCAGAGAATCCGACCGGACTTTCACTAAGCTACGTCATTATAACGCCGCTGATGATTGACAGCTGATGATCGGCACCGGCGATTGACGTGCGTCTGCGCTGGAGAAACTATAATAATGGACTACAAAAAGCGCATTGTCCACTTCTCCACATGTTGTTGATTTTATAAACAGCTGGTTCACTGACCGGCTTCAGGTCCAGCAGCTCCTCCTTCCTGTTTGACCGTTTGCTGTATTTACATTTCATTTGTGGTTTTAGTTTAGCTTTTGTCAAACATTTGTGACATGATTGAAATAATTAAAAATACCATTCAATTATTATCACTGTCCACACACATTTATCAACAAAATTCATATTACTATATGTCTGCATGAAAGTTAATGTTAAATATGCAAATGCACATATCGTTTGTTTTCATGAATGGCCGACGTGTGTGGCACTTTAAATGTTGCTCTCGCAAAGAATTGTGGGTCGGCGTAATCTCCTTTCCTTTCGCATAGGAAGGTCCGTTGCATCCTATGCTTAAGGAGCTCTGAAAGGAAGCATTGGAGCTCCTTTCCTTTGCATTTAGAGAATCCGAACGGCTCTTATCATGGCGGCCACTTGTTTACTTCCGGCTCACTTCTTCAGTTAGGAACCTTCCTAAGCAAAAAAGACTATTCGACTGCACTCCGTCACTCCCTGATGCAGACACTTCCTGGATCTCCTGAAGGGGCCGCAGTGCAAATACAGAGACGTAGAAAATTACCTTGACAAAACATACACTTCTTAACTGTAACAAAACAACGCTCATTGCCTCCACATTAAAGGAGAAATCCGTTTAATGTGGAAATGTTGTAACATAGTCAGACATATGGACGTAACAGCTTCATGGATTTAGTACGGACAGGACGACTGCACTGCTCGATCGTTTCTTTATGGATACAAAATCAAAACTACATGGAAAACGTTTTCGTTTCTGCGGTGAGTGGGATGGACGAGCGCCCGGCACGTTACTAGCTGAAGCTATAGTTGCTATGTGTAACATAGTCATACATATGGACATAACAGCTTCATGGATTACGGACATGACGACTGCTCAGCTCGTTCGTTTCTTTATGGATACAAAATCAAAACTACGAGGAAAACGTTTTCGTTTCTGCGGTGACTGGGAGGGACGACAGGCGCTCGGCTATCTACTGCTAATGTCTACGGGTGATTTGAGGTGAGTAACTCCATGCAAAAACACACATTTATGTCGTTTTGCCACACTATTTGAGCTAAACGAGCGCCGTGGTGTCTCGTACGGACCCAACCTGTGTTGCATAGGTCTTGGAATTGTTTTCTGAGGCCCAGGAAAGCAGATAAAACGTGCCCCAATGGGTTAGCATTGGAGCGAGTCTGGAAGGCTGCCAGGCAGGTACAGATCTCGGGCTAGGCAACGTCAATTTTTGTCAGGTTTTTTGCTTCTAATAAGTCGGGATGACCCTGAGGACAACGGAAATGGGGTCAAAAATGACCAGATTTCTCCTTTAACAACGGCAGCATATACGCTCCTTTTATTCTTTTTTGTTTCACAATAAATTCATAGACATATACACCACATCACTGCTTACCAGGGGAATTTCAGTGACAACAAAATTGCTTGTAATATATAACAAAAAAAAAGTATTTTTGTTATGGATGGTCTAACATTGATCTGGCACGTTTAAATTGTATGACAGCAGTGAAAATGACGAGAGTAGTATCCAAAAGTGCTTTTTCATATTGCAGATGAGCTTTGGATTTGGACTTTCCTCATAAAGGATGCTACCCAACTCCTGGTCCAAGCACTGATCATCTCCCGCCTTGACTACTGCAACTCTCTCCTGGCTGGACTCCTGGCCTCGACGACCATTGCAGTGTATCCAGAACGCTGCAGCACGCCTTGTCTTTAGTCTACCCAAATTCTCCCATATGACCCCTCTCCTCCATGACCTCCACTGGCTCCCTGTTGCAGCACGCATCCAATTCAAGATGATGGCACTGGCCTTCAAGGCCATCAATGGAACCGCACCCATCTACCTTCAAACACTGGTCAAACCACATGCCCCGACGCGAGCACTTTGCTCCTCTACTTCAGCTGGCTAGCTGGTACCACCATTGCTGTAATCAAACAAATATCGCTCAGCAACGTCCAGACTCTTCTCTGTTCTCTTGTTCTTAAGGTATCCTTGCTGAACAGCTACTACTTTATTCAGACAAGGAACTAACATTTGTTTCCATTTTTTACTACTTTATCGGCAATGCTATGTTGCAGCAGTGACGACGGGGGGGGGGGGCAAGCAGGGTCAAGACCCTCCTGTCAAAGGCTGCGCCCCCCCTTTTGCCCCCCCTCCCCTTGAAATATTTATGGATTACAAACTATAACAAATATAGAACAAATTAAGACACTGAGACATTAACAATCAATCATCTGAAGAAATATTGTTTATAACGTTCCTATGGTGATAGAGGAGAGGAAGAGGAGGAAGACAGGAGTGGAGAGTGAAGGAGAGGAGAACAGAAGGGGAGAGAAAACATATTTAGTGAGTTAAGAGACAGTTGTAAGAGTATACTGTATACAACTATACACTGTGCTACAATTCTCAGTTACACTCATGTTAATCCACAGATGTTCTCTGTGGTGGATTTGTATTGTTTTTTGTGCTTGTTGTTTGGCACTTCATTTCATTAAAAGTAGTTAAATATGCTTGTGTTTGTTTTATGATAAATGTTTAGTAACATGCATTCGACAATATGTAGTGTATCAGCAAGGCCACGGGAACAGTACATCTATATCTATTATAGTATTATTTGTTGGTGTCAGAATTCACTAGCACCTCCTATAAACAATCGGACCCCCTCATTGCCCCCCCCAATAATAATTTTCTGGTGCCGCCGCTGTGTTGCGGTTTCTTTCTTTTGACAAATGTACTTATTGTAAGTCGCTTTGGACAAAAGCGTCTGCTAAATGCCCTAAATGTAAATGTAAAATAACTCTTCCAGTCTCTGTGTATCTCTTGCAACCTGCTGATGACACTCTTTGACTCTCTAAGCTCAGTGGCCACTTCCCTCTGACAGCATCCTGTTTGAAGCAATGGCGAGGTGCTGTTGATCACTTGTTAGGTGTTGTCTTGGTTTCATGATGTCAAAATGTGAACAGCATGATGAAGAGGGCTACCATTTCTAATTGAACCAGGACATTGATTGGTTGATTCAAAGATGCAACACATGTTGTGAAATTTGCCGTTCAGCTCCGTGTTAGAGAACAGCAAGTTGTGCAAAAAGTACTGAAACATTGAACAGTTGGACATGTGCATTCAAAAGTATGGAAGAAGAACAATAAAGTTGGTAACCACCATGGTGGTACTTGTTAACTCTGATTAGGTCTTAGGTTTTTTCAAGCCAATTAAGGCCAGTCTATGATCTGGTCTAGAAAGCTATGTCAAGACTGCTCTGTAGTGCATCCCAGTCAGTTTTTGTGGGCAGAGATTGTGTTGGATGTTGCAGACTAGAGTGCTGCACATTGCTATGGATGGATAAGATAGCAACCTTAACTTTCTTTGTATACACAGAAACTCCACCGAGCACCATTAATGTTTCAGGGGCCCTGTGGTGGATGTCAAGCTGGACCGGGGTCAAAGATTCCTCACTGTCTTCGAGTGTTTCCACAGCATATACAACTCACATAGTAGACTGTCATGGTCTAATCTAATAAAAACAACACACCAAGGTCGAACACAAATAAAGAAAGACACAGCCTGCATGACACACACCTGGACACAATTTAAAAAGAACAACAACTCAATAAAGAAGCCTGCAAAAAGAAAAAGAAAGAAAAAAGTGTTGAAATCATCAACATGTTTCTTTCTCCATGCCCTTCAGGTTCACGTCTGCCTAACAATCGAGTGAGGGTTGAACATCTCCCAAGCCAAATGTGGGAACAGCCAGCGTACTAATGCCTTGCACCGTCTTTCATCATAACACAAGTGACTGAACTTGCCCTGACTCTTGACTGTAGCGGTTGAATAAAGGTTAACTCAGGCAAATGTTTCACTTTACATACATTTGAAATGCCCACGAGAACAGCAGGGTCACCTGAGGTGAAAACAAGGATTTCCTTGAACAATTTAGAATTGAATGAAGTGCAAAAGTCAAATCAATAGAGAATTAACCGAGCCAGGCTGTGGCTTATCATCGGTAGTTGGTGTTTGTACAGGAAAAGCTGGAGGACAGCTCTCATTGGTGCTTTTAATATTCATGAATTATGTTTAAATATTATTAATTACTGTATAGCTTTGGTCAGCTGTAGGTGTTTACAGAAATAATTGCTAAGACCAGAGTTTAGGTTCTAGTTCATGACCAGGTATTTCCAGGACTTGAGGTGTTGTGTTTTTACAAATGCTAACTCAGACACAGAGGCGGGAGTAAAAGGTCAATAATGATTTAATGAAAGGTAACTATGCAACAGGAGCATCCAGATGATCCAACAAAATGCTAATAAACGGGCTGAGAGCAGACAGGCAGGTAGGAATTTGGATCCAGATAAACAAACTCACTCACAACTGGAGCAAACGGACAGTATGAACCTGAGGCAGGCGAGAAAAAACAGGAGACAGGGTTTCTTGTAATCTGACAAAAATAGAAAGGACACTGGCTAGAAACGTGTTGAGTTTGAACTGCCAGCTTATTTATATAGTAAATTAGTGGGTAGTGCACATGTGCATAAGTCAATAGCAGATTGCAAATTCTGTAAAAAGTAAATGTGCATTGAAATCACCCAAAATCTCACTTTGGTTTGACTGAAACATATTGGGCCCTAGTTTCGTAGACCAGGCGCAGTCAGCTTTTAGCGCACCTGCGCCACGCCGACGGGGTGTGTCCGCCTGGAC
Organism: Eutrigla gurnardus; assembly: GCF_963514095.1. Classification (NCBI taxonomy): domain Eukaryota; kingdom Metazoa; phylum Chordata; class Actinopteri; order Perciformes; family Triglidae; genus Eutrigla; species Eutrigla gurnardus. The sequence continues at coordinate 10,962,510 of NC_139922.1, read as the reverse complement.
TTTGCAAGTTTCGTGCACCGCGCAGGCTCGCGCAGGCACACCTCCCGTCTCGCCCACCGGCGCAAGTGGGAAAGAGGGAGGAGAAGAAGGCGTGAGTGGGAGACGAGGAGGAGACGAGGCCTGGACTGGGATTAATACAGCCGATTCAGATCTTCACCAATCAAATGAGCTCCTCTCCTCTCCTTTAATGCGTTAGGGGAGGTTCAGTGCAAGTTCCGTCACTTGACAACCCGATGACAGAAGCAGCGCCGCCGCTCCCACCACGCGCATCACGCGCGCGTATCATAATAATAACAATGCCCATATTATAAAAAACAGGAGAGAGAGAGGGAGATGTTTTGGTCCGAGAGGCTGAGTTTCCGTTACGCGTGCCATCCGCCTTTGATCTGACGTCAGATGTGACGGGACAATCTATATAGATATAAATTCACGTGTTGATTCAATTAGTTGCATTAAATAGTGTTTGTTGTGATTATTTATTGCATTTAAATGTGCCTGGAACTGTGGAAACCTGCCTGTGAGGTCTCGGTGACGTGTGCACACTGCGCGCAGTCAGCCAAACTTCCACTCCGCCAGCTGTGATTCGCATTGAATGAATGGACTTTATTTACGCCTTGCGCCGAAAGTAGACCAGGTTGGAGCTGGCGAGCTTTCAGCGCAGTCTCGGCGAGGCTTTTTGCCACGAAACTTCCGCTACGCCGAGCTGAATCTGTGACGCATCCCCCTGCTGCGCCACCACACCCATCTTGGCGCAGGCGATCCACCAAACTGCCAAACTGACTGCCAAAACTTGCATTGCGCCGGCTCCGCCACCCTGCGCCGCCCTGCGCTGCGCCACGAAACTAGGGCCCATTGGGTTTAAGAGAACTGTTTCTCCTTTATTTTTGTTATTTATATATTTTCTATTGATAATATTGAAGTATGGCCAATAAGCAACTGCTAAATGTTTCTAATTTAAAAAATAAATGGACAAAAAGTTACTTTTTTTTGTTTGTTTTCCATGTTGTTCCAAACCATGACCCAACAACAAAGTACAGAACCATGAATTTGTGTACTGTTACTCCCCTACAATCTATGATTTCATGCATAATTACCTTTCAAAAATAAGTGTTCCAAGGAAATGTACAGTTTCAGCCTGTTTCATAGTCTTTTTTTAAAAATGAACTACTAAGTAGGCTTACTCGACAGTTTTAACTCTACAAATAAATGGTTAGGATTGTGGTTAAAGTAAATAACTATGTGTAACCAACATTACTTATGTTACATAACACAACTATGGTAAAATAAGTCAATTTTGACTCATGAAATCCAACGTAGATAGTCTGTGGCTGTATATAATGATGCGGTTTACGTTAGAGCTAGTTAAAAGCCAAAGAATGCATCAGTGTGTCGGTGAGGGCCGCTGGCCAAGCGTTGATGAGTTAGGATGGGTTGCCATATCCAAGATCAGTACCAAGGTAAGGATCAGAAAAAAGGAGGAAAATTGGCAAGATGATGCAACACTCAGTAACATCTACTTGTGAGGCAGGTCGAGGAATCAAACTACTGTTTCCCACTTTTTCAAAGAACCACCCCCGAAACTACAAAGCTGCTTGTTAAGTGTATTATTGACTAAATGATTTGGGCAGAAAAAGGCAGGCGAAAGTAATCCTGCAAGAACACACAAGGACAGAAAGTGAGAAAGGAAACACAGACAAACACGAACAGACAGGTAATGCAGGGCTCCAGAGTGCGACCATTTTGGTCGCATATGCGACCAAAATTTTTATGAGTGCGACTGAAAAAAATTGTAGGTCGGAAAACGGTTCCTCTGGGTGCTGATGGTGCTGCAGTTAACCTAGGCCATAAGGGGGTGTCATTATGTAAAAGGAGAGCGATAAAAAGGTGACTTTTTGGCGCGATGAAAAATGTGGGTGCACCTAAATTTTGTGCTGGTGCACCTAAAAAAAAAAGTTAGGCGCACCAGTGAAACCAATGCAAAAAGTTAGTCTGGAGCCCCGTAATGGAAGCTGTTATTGACTTTGTCTCAGGTTATAAAGACCTGTGGTGACAGTTCTCATTCCTGCCATGTCAACAACACAAAACATGTCAACATTTGCAGAGATCGATTGACAGATCAGTTATGTTGCAAACATTACCCCTAATTGTGGCCTTTAATATTAGATAGATATACGATTAATAACATTAACAAGTGTGCTAACCACAGAGCTGGTCTCTTAATCTTTCCTCTTTCTGTTATTATTAAACTTGATTTGAATTCAGAGGAAACATTTTCAGACATTCTGTTTGGTAATTTGGTAAATTACACAAATGTCCTGTGGCTCCTGTTCTGCTGCTATAATTATTTCTTATCAACTATATAATCATATTTTACAACCCACACTCTCTATCCATCTCTCGATTGCTTTCTCTTTATTTATTCAGTTGTCTTTTATGAGGTGACTTCATGGTGCTGAAATAAATTTGAGTCAAATGTGGTGCAGAGTATTATTTGGTTGAATTAGAGCTTTAACACATTGTATGGCTTTAAAAAAACATAAACATTACAAATGATCAGCATTCATGATTTTCCTTCTGTCATAACCAGGCAGGAATCCCAAATCTGAAGATTCTCCTGTATGGCCTTTGAGTGTTGGGACAAGTTGCATATAACAGTGACTTCGGATTTTGCCAGTGAAAATACTTTTTCTATGGAAAAGGAAACATTTGCAAGTTGTAATTACACCTAAAATCCCAACAGATTTTCACGTGTTTTTCAATCTCAGTCTCTTTTTCACACACACACACATCAAAAAATTATGTGAAATAAATGTCAAATGATGGAGATTTACGTATTATATACATATATTACGTAAGTGTGTTACATGTTGTGTGTGTTAACTTTATTCATAATAAAATCCAACATAATGCTGAACAAATTGATTTATAGTGATATTTGATAAATTCTATGCTATTTGGTTATTCTGCATAGCCTAATTACCCTCCAAAGTTTTAGTTTTAGAAACCCTGTAGGCCAACACAAAGTGAATTGAAATAAAAACAGAAATAAATAAGAGGAAGGAATGTTAGCGAGTGTTTGGTCCTCGGTGAGAGGCCATCTGCCTCGTCCGATCTGCCTGGGTTTAGAGAGAGAGCTATTATAATATTATAGGACTTATGATTATAGTAGCTGTGGATATAGAATGATGATGATATTACCATGACTACACACAAGTCAAATGAAGATGCTTGGAGATAAACATCTCACTTATATGTCACAAAAGAGGTGATCTTACTTGAGGTCAGTTGGTAGTGCTAAGCCTCACTGATTGGGGTTCACGTAGGGTGTGAATGTTTTCATTTGTGATGTGTTGCACATTCTAAATATGTTTTGCATTTTGAATAGAAGTGTTTTCAAAAATGATTGCAAGTGATTTCATTCTTCAACGTTTAGGTCTAATATAAGAAACATGTTTTTAATGTTACAGGTGACAGAAGGCAGCCATGAAAGTGTCTTTTATGTGGCAGATGAAGCACATGTCCTAATTTAAAAAAATAACTATGGTGCTGCTGGATGCCAGGGCAATGCCACCTAGAGTAACTTCATCATTATATGATTTGTTTCAGAGGTGTTCTGGGCCAAGTACAATGACTTCAGTTTTTTCATCATCACATCAGGAAATTAAAAGCTATCCAAGTTGTTATGTACTTAAGGCATGCTTGGAGCTTAGATAAATTGCTGCTTTGGACAATTTGGTTATTGCATGTGTAGAAGAAAATGTGTTACCTTACATTTCTTATTTGTATCCCATATAATGTTCCTTTCTCTCGGGAACATCAAATGTCCTGCTGAGCTGCATTCATTGTAAGTAACCCTTGCCATGTTGATGAAAAGACCCTTTGATCTGTCCCCCTTCCTGGACCGTCTCCGAAACACCTTCATCTCACATACTTGATCAAGGCCTTCATGAATGGCCCCTGTTGTGACACTATGTAGAAAGAACCCAGCTGTTCCGAGGGAAGTCACACCTTTATGTTGTCTCAGGACATCTCTTCCTCTTGGGAGAGACGCGTATTGAATCTATGTAAATCCACTGGTTAGACCTGCCCCTTTGGTTCTGTGTATAAAGTAATCCCTCACCTCACATAATTTAGAATGGACTGTGTGGCAACGCGACATTGTCCTTTCTCCACTGTCAGTGATTGAACCTCATTTGAACCAGCCACAGAATTGGACCTGAAGAGTTTTCTTCTACACATGACAACAAAAGTTGGTCCAAGCAATACACATTGCAGAACTGTGTTACTGTCACGACACATCAAAGTGGTTGAAACAGTTCTTAGGCTTTATTGAGCAAACTTAAACAGCACACAAGTCCAACGTCGAGATAATGCAACTGAGGTAGTCATAAAACGTCTTAACTGAGGAATCCGTAGGACATGGGCAGGGGAAATCCATAGAGTGCATAGCACGAGTTCTTAGTGTCATTTGCTGACGAGATCAGACACGGAATGCTGGGGAAGTGAGGTGAAGTAAGTCCGTAGGAAACGACTGACCTCCTGAATCTTACGTTCCGCCTGTCCATTGGTTTCAGGGTGATAGCCAGATGTTAAGCTAACTGTTACCCCCATCAGACGCAGAAAGGCCCGCCAGAAACGTGAGATGAACTGTGGTCCTCTATCCGACACAATGTCCTCAGGAATTCCAAAGTTACAGAAGATGTGTGTGAAGAGGGCATCAGCAGTCTGGGAAGTGGTTGGGAGACCCCTCAGAGGTATTAATTTGCAGGCCTTGGAGAATCGGTCCACAATGACGAGAATGCACGTGTTACCCTCGGAAGGAGGAAGGTCAGTGATGTAGTCAACTCCCCGGTGTGACCACAGTCTTCTGGGCACAGGTAGGGGCATCAATTTTCCCGCTGGGAGGTGGCGAGGGGTCTTAGCTATAGCACAATCAGGGCAACCGGCCACGTACCTTCGGACCTCTCCAGCCATGCCTGGCCACCAGAAACAATCCTGGAGAAGAGATAGAGTTGTTTGTGTTCCTGGATGCCCAGTTCCCAGAGAGGTGTGTGCTGTGGTGAGGAGCTGGGTTCGCAGGCTTCGTGGAACATAGGTGCGACTTGCGGGAGTATTCGGTGGTGCTGGATCGGTTGTGGTGGCATGGGCCAGTTGTTCCTCCAGATTCCACTGGATGGGGCTCACGATCACCCTTGCCGGTAGGATCCGCTCCTGAGGCTCGGTTGTGCCGCTGGGAAGGTGGACACGAGAGAGGGCATCAGCTCGACAGTTCTGAGATCCTGGTCTATAACTGATCTTAAAATCAAAGCGAGTGAAAAAGAGTGCCCACCTTGCTTGACGTGGGCTGAGACGCTTGGCGTCATGGAGGTACTGGAGGTTCTTGTGATCGGTGAGTACCACAAAGGGGTGCTTGGCTCCCTCTAGCCAGTGACGCCACTCCTCCAGCGCAAGCTTGATGGCCAACAACTCCCGGTTGCCAATGTCGTAATTGCACTCGGCCGGGCTCAGCTTCCTAGAAAAGTAGGCGCATGGATGGAGACGTGGTGGCTGTCCATGGTACTGCGACAAGACTGCACCAACTCCTGTGGTGGATGCATCCACCTCCACCACAAACTCGTGGTCAGGATTTGGATGGCGGAGTACTGATGCTGAGGTGAAGGCGTCCTTAAGGCTCCTGAAGGCTTGGGACGCCTCTGGATTCCACTTCAGGGTCTTGGCTTTCCCTTGGAGAAGAGAGGTGAGTGGAGCAGACATCTGGCTGTAGTTGTTAATGAAGCGTCTGTAAAAGTTTGCGAAACCTAGAAAGTGTTGTAACTCCTTGAGGGAGTGAGGAACAGCCCACGACAGGACAGCATCTACCTTCCCATCTTCCATACTGACCCCCTGGGCGCTGATGTTGTAGCCCAGGAACTGAACTGATGTCTGGTGGAAGGTGCACTTCTCAGCCTTTACGAAGAGCTGGAATTCTCGTAACTTAGCCAGGACCTGGGTGACATGCTGGACATGATCTGAGAGGTTAGTCGAATAAATTAAAAAGTCATCAATGTAGACAATGACAGATTTATGTAAGTACTCACGGAATACTTCATTCATGAATCATTGGAATACTGGGGGGGCATTTGCTAAGCCATATGGCATCACCAGATATTCATAGTGTCCTGTTGGTGTTATGAATGCTGTCTTCCACTCGTCGCCATGGCGTATGCGAACCAGGTTATAGGCACTTCTGAGGTCGAGCTTGGAGAAGACGGTGGCCCCACGTAGTTGCTCCAGCGCAGCAGGGACGAGTGGCAGGGGGTACCGAAACTTTACTGTGACATTATTTAGGGCACGGTAGTCAATACATGGCCTCAGACCACCGTCTTTCTTGGACACAAAAAAGAATGGGGATGCTACAGGGGACTTTGAGGGCCGTATATAGCTTAGTTTGAGGGCCTCTGCAATGTAGTCCTTCATGACATCCTCATAGGCTGAGTAGGCAGGAGGGATTGCGACGGAGCACTGGACTGGACTTTCAATAGTAGTGGCATTGAGGTCTAGGTTGGGGTTGAGGGTACGGCGTAGAGGAAGCTGTGGGAAACAGCGATTGTGACAATTCTCCCCCCATTGCAATATCTCACCCCTCGACCAATCAATAGCCGGTTGATGTTGAATTAACCATGGTCTGCCTAGGATTACATCAGCAGTAGAATGGTCAAGCACAAAGAAGGAAATCTGTTCCACATGAAGACTTCCTACTTGCATGTCAAGACTTTGTTTGATACTGAACCCGCTTGCGGCCTATAGGCTTACCCACTATGGAGTGGACGTGGAAGGCGTTGGCGCAGCGGGTCCTCGGGAGCTGGAGACGGTGGCAGAGAGGGGCCGAGATGAAGTTCCCTGCTGATCCAGAATCAAGGAGGGCAAAAACTGGGTTGTAGGCCTCGACATTGAGAAAAACCACAGGCATGACCAGGGGTGTTAAATGAATACCAGGGGCACTGGTTACCCTCACCAGAGGACGAGGTGGACGGGTCGGACATTGGGTGATGAGGTGCCTGGAGCTGCCACAATAGAGACACAAGCCCTGTGTCATTCTTCGACTTCGTTCCGCTGGTGTAAGCCGCATCACATCCACCTGCATTGGTTCACCGGTGCTCTCCGCCCAGGCTCCTTCTCGGCGTGCTACTGGTGTGTGCGATGCGGGGGAGCGCAGCTCCTGGAGGCAGTCCTCCCTTCGATTTGCTACTCGAATAGCCATTGGGATGAATCTCTCCAGACCCATTGTGTCGTCATAGGTGGACAGCTGGAGCCGAAGTGTGGGTTCTAGCCCCTGGCGGAAGGAGGTGAGGAGGGTGGCTTCGTTCCATCCACTGGCTGAGGCTAGCACGCGGAACTGAAGAGTATACTCAGCAAGAGGCTTGTTGCCCTGTCTCAGTGCATGCAGCTTGGCCTGGGCAGAGTTATCTCCCTCCGGAAGGCCAAACACCTCCTTAAAATGGGTGACAAAGTTGTCCACTGTCTGTGTCGCAGGGCCGTCGAGTGTCCAGAGGCTTTCGGCCCATTGCAAGGCACGTCCAGTGAGTAGTGATATTATATATGCAATGCGTGAGCGCTCGGTGGGGAATCTGTGAGCTTGCATCTCTAGAGCCAAGGAACATTGCAACAGGAATCCCTTACATGCCTCAGGTGAGCCGGAGTACGGTGTGGGGTTTACCAGTGGGCTTGCAGGCATGGATTGCATTGGTATTGCAGCTCTGAGAGCATGGCGCAGCTCATCCACCATCTCCTGGAAGTGGTCTCTTTGTTGCAACATTGTTGGTCTGGTCTTCTGTCACGACACATCAAAGTGGTTGAAACAGTTCTTAGGCTTTATTGAGCAAACTTAAACAGCACACAAGTCCAACGTCGAGATAATGCAACTGAGGTAGTCATAAAACGTCTTAACTGAGGAATCCGTAGGACATGGGCAGGGGAAATCCATAGAGTGCATAGCACGAGTTCTTAGTGTCATTTGCTGACGAGACCAGACACGGAATGCTGGGGAAGTGAGGTGAAGTAGGGCTGGAGTCCAGTGAAACACAGGTGTAGGGGATTCAGTAATCAGGGGAGAGTGAACGGGAGATCTGAGCTGTGGGAGACTGATTGCAGGGTGTGGCTGAGGAGGAGTGAGTGGGTGTGGCTTCTGGGGAACATGGCCTGGCTGTGACAGTTACTAAGAGGTGCAAGGAGGATCCATATTTTACATGTAAACAGGGATCGAGCAGTGCAGGGGTCTCAAACTTGCGGCCCGCGGGCCAATTGCGGCCCCTGGAATGATATTTTGCGGCCCCCTACCTGAAATCAAAGCTTGGTGTTAGTGCAGCCCGCACATTTTTTTCTTCACTTTATCTGCATGAGTCGTTGCCCTGTGCATTTTGTATTTTTTAACACTTGTGAGCTACCATAGCTCAGGCTCATGACAACAACACAAATTAGCAACGTTGGTCGCTTGTACCATAATTTTCCGGACTATTGAGCACACCTGAATATAAGCCGTAGCCACTAACATTGGTCCCCCTTTTTTGTGGAATACTTGATGTGGCCCAGCCTCACCCAGACTCTTCCTTTAGCGGCCCACAGGTTAGTTGAGTTTGAGACCCCTGCTTTAATGCCAATAAATTGTTCATTATTCTGTAATAGACCAGAGTGCTGAAAAAGAAACCTTGGGTGTTTCATTTTTATTCTTTTAATGATGAGTGAGTTCAGGCCCTGAGTTTAGAGCTCTCTCCTCTAAGCTTTTTTTGAAGCTGTGCAGTGTGAATGTAATGATTTGAAAGATTTGAAAGTATAACCAACTCGTGGAGTTGGCTCCTTCTCCCTGGTGTGGGGGCCACATATGCTGGTCTCCAGATGAGGAGCACCTCACCGGGCCACAAGTGGATTTCATTGAAACTTCGTTATTATAACTGATGCAGAATGATTTGAAGGATTTACATTGTGTGTTAAGATGTTGATGATTTAAAGACCGGATCCAATTTCTTCTGATTGCGTTGCTCAGTGATGCATTTACCATAACTGCTGATGCTCACGTCCGTGCTTGTATTGCCGTCGCTTGTGGAAGATCGGCAGCTTCCATTTGAGAATTAACAATCTGCATGTGTTTGTCTGAAAGTGTGTGTGTTTGTGCATTTGTCTCTGCAAGCTGCTAAATGTGTGCATCAATAAAATATTTTCAGCAGCACTATCAAGCTAAAAGACATGCATTAGTCCTGATAGATGAGCTCCCTAGACCTTGTATTGTTGCCAGTGTTGGGCAAGTTATTTCAAAAGCGTAATGCATTATTTATTACTTGTTACTGTCATTTCAAAGTAATTAGTTACATTACAATATTACTGTCTTTGATTTGTAAGGCATTACTCTACTTTTACATTACTTTTGCATTACTTTTCGCCAAAATAAAAGGAAATATGGACTTTTTGTTCTCAATAGATCTTCTTGTGTTCAATGCAGCTCATTACACAGCAGGATGTGATGTTTTTCGCTTCAAAATAAAAGAACGAAAAATGGAAAATGACTCGTATCCTGTTAGCCTATTCGTTTTAAAAACGGAAAACGACCCGTTAACTGATATTGTGTTCATGAATGGGATTCGGGGATGAAATAACATTGCCATTTTTCATTCCAGATTTGCCGTACGTCTTTTTTAATGACCTGGAAGGCGCTGTGTTATGCTGCGAAATTACCTGAAAGCCTACCCGAGACATTTAGGGGGAGCTCTAAATAAACGCTCCGACAGCGTCTGACGCTCGTGTTTTGAAGTAAACCTACTGTTTTAAACTCGCACCAAAAGCGTTATGACGCGGACTTAAAAGCGGTCCAAAACCGCCGCCCCTCGGTGTGCCGGGGTCGGCTGCGCTCTGACCGACCGGGAGCCGCTCCGTGAGTCGGTGTCCAGCTCATGGAGCCTGCTAACAACAGCGCTTAATTAACATAGTGTAGAGTTACACGGACCGGCTTTCACACTTTTCCAAAAGTGGAGCGTATGCCCATCTCGCGATCGCGAATGTAGAGTCAATTGATTTCGGGTTTAAAATGCATTGTAACGCGCGTTACTGAGATTTGTACCGAGTAAAATATTACCAGTTTTTTTTTTGTAATGCCTTACATTACCGCGTTACAGCAAAACGTAATGCATTACAGTAATGCATTACTTTTGTAACACGTTACTCCCAACACTGATTGTTGCTAACACTTCCTGAAATATCTTGATGGAACACTGATAAACACGGCATCTCTCTGAGATTCAGTCTCCCGAGTGACGTTTATTACAGGGTTTATGCTGCAGGAGAAAACAGAAAACAATCTCTTACAATGTTTTTTTGTGTTTGCAGTGACATTGGTTTTATGTTGACACTGTGCCATTATAGCCACAGATATATAGAACATGTGACCATGAACAAGTGAGTGTCTCACCCTTGGGACTGGAAGAATGTTTAGTACTTGGGAGAGGTGAGGCTTTAATTCTCTCAATATGCTGCCAAATCGATGACCACCGATACACTCCCTTATCTGTCAGCTCTTGAGAAATGGAAACCTCTCCATAATTTTCACAAGCAGTTTATGTGTCAGTGGCACTGAGGACAGTCCACTGAGGATGACAGTCGCCCTGGGAGTGGGTGAGCACTAGTCCAACGCCTCGAGAAGAGGCAGAGTCCGGGCCTCTACACACAAGCCAGATTAGACACAACACTTGGATGTAAACATCTCACTTCTATGTCAAAATGAAATTCTGAGATCAAAACCCCACAAAGAAGAGTTTCGTAGCACCCCAGGCCGGGACCTCGCCACTTTCCAGGGCGTCGGAGAAGCGCCACTCACTGCGCCCCCTCTCACTGCGCCCCCTCTCACTGCGGGGATGTACGGGGGCTCCCGGCATCGACTGCAACACTGAGACATTAACTGGTTCTGAAGAGTTATGTGGCAGTTTTCCATTTGTCATGAGCTCACAGATAAGGGACTTTATCAGTGCTCAGAGTAGGCAGCATGTCGATAGCAGAGAGCTGAAGCCTGAGATCCTCCAAAAACATCAGCATATTCTAAACATCTTAGACGTTTCCAAGCCGGCTTACTAGAGCTGGTTGCTGTGTGGGAGAGGGAAATGTGCCCAACGGGGGCCAGCCAGCACCAGGGAGAGGATCCTCCCACCGAGCACCGTCTCAGACTTGCCAAGTTAAATACCCCCTGCAGAATGCACAAATGGCCACCTGTTGGGAAGTATGAACATATATATGGTTCATTATGAAATTGTAGCTGGTCTAACCTATAAATAATTAATGGGAATGAGATCTGTGGTCTGAGTATTCCTCAATTATCAAGCGGCAAAAAAGTTGTTGCATGGATGAAATATCTGTCATGGGAAACTTCATATTATCCATAATGTTGCCTTGCATATTTGTGTCCCTGTGATTTCACTGAAAGAATGAAAAAGGCATTTTAAGTACAAACCAGTTGGGTATAAAAATGCAATCCATCCAACAATCAATTTCAGTTACTTTACAGCTCCAGGCTATATATGGCATGCTGTAGCACTCCTGCTTCTTCGAGGGCTGCCATTAAACCTGTGAATAACCCCATCACACAGGGTAACAGGTGTAAAATACCACTCAATCAGGAGACTTTATGGGATGTTAAAAGTGGCCACGTGTATTCCATAATTCAAACTCCTGCACACATTATTCAAGCTGTGCAGGACAGCGAATTGTAGTAGGAGCTTGTGTGTGGGAGTTTCACCTGTGTCTGTGTGTGTGTGTGTGTGTGAGAGAGAGAGAGAGAGAGAGTGTGCAAGGGTTTCTGGGTAAACGTGAATTTATTATTGTAAAAACAAATGGTTTTTCACAGACAGGAATGTTACCACAGTATTCTGACCATTGAACTGATAACAGAGGTCTGTACTGTTTACACACCTGATAATTGTACTTATGAAGCTCAGTGAGGGAGACGATCCCGTTGCACACTTAGGCCAGCTGTGACTTCTCACACTCCTTGTCATTCACTCCTCTCATGCATGCTCACTCATCCTTGCTGTCGTAGGTTGGGTGTGTCAATCATGGTCTCAGCTGTCTGTCTCTTCTATCCAATAGCACCATAACACGCCTTCAGTGCTTCAGAGCTTGTTGCCACCTCTTCTTAAATTTGATCTTGGTCTGCCTTTAGTAGGTCCATGCTGCTGCTCCATGTACCCCTCCACCTCCCCATCATAACTCCCCATCATTTACAGTTTGACAGCCGAACCAACATCCACCACCACCACAGTTCAGGGTTTATCTTGCTGCTACTCAGACGCCCCTCCACTATCTCCCTGTAGAGTCGTAATGCCAAAGACTTTATCATCACACATTATCTGTTTATGATAAGAAATATAGTTTTTTCTTGAATCTCCCATTGGACTAAATTTCCCATATTTGTTTTATTATACAGATTTACTTAATTGATTGTATTCATGCACAATACTTTCTTTTATTTAAATATTTACCGACAATAAACCACTATCCAAATGGGGAAGCAGCTGTGTGTTTCAGAGCTTACAATGGGAAGAATTATGTGTCAGCACATGAATGGCTGCATTAGCTGGTATCATCAAATGATATACTATTACATTTTGAATTTATCCTTATGACCAATGGTTACAACATGGTCATTCAATGCATTATAATATAATTTATATTTAAATCTTTAAACATCTCCTTGTCCCGAGACAATCTGGCAGAGAAGTGATGTTAGCAGTGTGTGTGTGTGTGTGTGTGTGTGTGTGTGTGTACTGGGTGACTGATTGGTGATGTGCTGCAGATATGGTGAGTGCAGTGGCAGAACCCTGAACAATGGGAGGAAGTGAAGCTGGAGTCAATAAACAGAGTAGGTGAAAATCAAAATAAAGCTAAAGTTCAGTCTGGATGGGTCGTTAGAGCTTTATTAAAGTGATGGTTCGGAGTGAAATGGACAGTGTTGGGAACGTTACTTTAAAAAAGTAATTAGTTATAGTTACTCACTACTTGTTCCAAAAAGTAACTGAGTTAGTAACTGAATTACTTTATAATAAAAGTAACTAGTTACCAGGGAAAGTAACTATTTGCGTTACTATAAAAAAAAAAAAGTTGCTTTATGTCAAAGAATTTGGATTTTTCTTGTAATGAGATGGCAAACTGTAGTCTTGTAGTCTACTCCTATAGTCGCGTAGCGTGTAGTCTTGTGTATAATAATTCTCCGCAACTCGCATGCGGGAATAATTAAAACTTGAGGAGAAATTATACAGTGGGAGACGCTGTGTCTGTCATATATCACAAAACAGGGTCAGAGCGCACAGCAGTAGACATAATGACGGCGAGACCCCGGTGCCTCGAGCCGCCGGGCCGTTCATCATCATCATCATCACCACCGTCTTCACCATCCGCGCTCCACAGCTGCACCGGATTCCCGTCCAACACCAGAACGGCGGGACACCGGGGCCCGCGTGGCCCTCGCGCGCTGCTCAGACCAGCAGCAGCCCCAACTCCGGCTCCCGCTCGCGGCAAGTTTGCACGTTTCTCCACGGACAACAGGCTGCCGAGACCAGGCACGAGCGGCGCGCAAGCAGAACACGATCCTGACTTTTTTTTTTTAACCGACAACCGACAAATTAAATTCATAGTAACGAACTGCGTTTAACGTTCAGTAACGATAAAGGCGTTGTAACGACGGAAACATGAATTAGTTAGATTACCCCGTTACTGAAAAAATAACGGCGTTACCTAACGCCGTTCTTTTAAACGGTGTTATTCCAAACACTGGAAATGGACCCTAGGTAATTTCCACCAAGACATCCAGCCAAACACCCCCTCGGAAGCATTTTTAGCGATGGTCAGCAGTGGTCAAGATAGGGCGATCAGCCGAACGGCGTATACCCAGCTGTTTCCGTGAACGTATCCGTATACGCCGACTGACATTAAACACCAACGAAGAAGAAGCTGTGTAAACACCGACGTGCCGTCTACGCAGACAGCGTAGCTTTAGCAGTAGAAGCTATCAGGCAAGTGTTCTTTTAAATAAACTCCTGGTGTACTTACAAACTTTAAAATGCCTCGTTTTGTGAGTACAGACCCTATGTGTACTACTGCAGAAGTTTGGTAACATTCCATGCATTATGAGTGGGGAAATTTATGACATATACTGTAAGTACCATCGCGCTATTACGAAGCCGTTCGGCTGATTGCCCTATCTTGACCAATGCTGACCATCGCTAAAAATGCTTCCGAGGGGGTTGTTTGGCTGGATGTCTTGGTGGAAATTACCTAGGGTCCATTTCACTCCGAACCATCTCTTTAAGTCACTAACAATCCAACCAAACAATTCCCACATTAAAAGACAATAAATAACTACAATAATATAAATCATAATTAAATTGGATATGAACACTCACCATGTCCAACCACCACTTTGTGACTTTCTCTCTCCCCATGAACTCAACCACGTCCCTCCCCTCTACGCCTCGAACTGTCACCAGCCGCCGCAACCTGAAAACCCTGTAGGCCAACACAAAGTGAATTGAAATAAAAACAGAGAGAAAGAAGAGGAAGGAATGTTAGTGAATGTTTGGTCCGTGACCCAGCCATTCTATCTGACTGCCTTCCCTCTTCTGTCTGACTGTGGCTAATGAGAGCGACGGCTCCCCCATGACAACCTGTGGGAAAGCCATCTCTAAGCTCCTGTATTGGCTCTAAAAACAATTTGTTGTGCAAATTCCCAGAGATTGGATTTGGATACCTCCTGTGTTGGTTTACCAACCTCCAGTGGCTGGGCAGTAATGTGCTCTTCATACGCTTGACCTGATCTCTCTCTCTCTCTCTCTCTCTCTCTCTCTCTCTCTCTCTCTCTCTCTCTCTCTCTCTCTCTCTCTCTCTCTCTCTCTCTCTCTCTTTGTCTGGTTTACTCTCTCTGTCTACCTTCCCCCATTTCTCTCTCTCCAACCCATTGCCTCTTGTTGTTTCCCTGACTCCTTCCTCACACACTTTTCTCAGTTTTTCTGCAGCAGTTCATCTTTTTCTTTGGGCGTTTAAAGGCAGTTTTCTGCTGGGCTGTCATTTTCGTCACTGTAAATAACTCTTCCCGGGGAGATGAAGAGGCGAAGTAGCCCAGTCATGGCGAATTCACACAGCTTGTGAGGCAAATAAAAAGGAAATTAAGAAATGTGGCATGCAGTTGACACTCCTCAACCAGAATATAATTTATGGCAAACTATTCATTTTAGTTGGACTGGATCCAGAGTTATGACGGTAAAATCAAACTTTCACACCGCATATAAAATCAGGCTGACATCTTGACAGGAAGAACTAACCCATGGAGAACCTTTCAGATGAAAACTTTGGGGAAACTTTGGTATTCTGGCTGCAAAGCTGGCTGCAATGTAATCCGTCAGGTAATTCTGTCAACGTGATTCACTCAAGCAGATGTTCGGAAATCTTCCGAGATGACTTGTAGCCCTAAAATAACAAAGTTTTATAACTCGGTTAGGGAACAAAGAACAAACCTCAAACGCATTCCATTTCTGCACAAACATATTTGAGCACACCTGATCTGTTCACTTCCCCTTGACTCATCTCCCCCCCCCCCCCCCCCAGGACCACTTGTGGCTAATGAGAGACTGTGTTGATGATATAAGTCAGATGTCATCCTCCTCCCTCCACCTGCCCATGGCCTGATTCCTTCCCTCATCCCTATTCCCTTTATCCCTCCATCCTTCTACCCAACCCCTTCCTCATGCTTCATTCCTTGACCCCTATCTCTACATCCATCCTCATCCTTCTGGACCGTTAATCCATCAATCCAATATCATGATGTTGAAGAGTGGAGTGCTGGGAAGAGTTTATTTTGTTTGATTACAAAAAAGTGCCAGCACCAACCTCTGGTTCTGAAAAGCGAAGGCAAGGCAAAAGTTACTTTAACTTGCATTCCCTCTGCTGGCCATCGGAGGGCGACTCCTGCAAAAAGAAGTGCATGGAAGTCTATGAGAAGTTTTCTCATTTGATTTATTATCTCAGGAAACATTGTAAACATGAGTTTATGGTCGCAATCTCCAAGTCTTCTTCAATACAACATGATGTTCATTTAGTAAATGATGGTGGATTTAGAGTCAAATAGACCATAAAGCAGGGGATGCTTTGGGGCATGGTTGACTGGCCACTATCAAGGCGTCAATATAGCAGTCTTTTACTTTAAATGATTTTGACATGTCTCTCTTGCAAGACTTCAGAGTGAAACTTCTTCTGGAGCTTGGTTAGATGCAATTACAAACAGGCAGATCAGGTGTAAAAACATTTCATAATGTGCTCAGACTGAATGTGAGCCTGTTAGTGGCAAAAAAAAGAAAAACAGTTTTAGTGAAACAACATTGACAGTGCAGAATTACCAGATAATATTAGACTGCTGGTTTTGTGGGTGCTGTGTTCTCGCTCAATACTGGACCTGAAATGGTTGTCTCCCTTAGACACAACAAATGGGAGAAAGTGAGTTAACTGCATTAACACAAAGGGAGACTTAACATTCAGCAAAACTAATGAAAGGTTTGGATGATATTTTAGAAATCAATGCCCAGTCAGTTTGAATAGATCTTATGCAGAGCTGAAGCATAGAAGTGGGAGGAATGTGTTGGATGGGTAATGTACAAAGTGAAGATAATATTTAGTTTTTAGTTTCTATTTTTCAATGTTCAGTTAACCTAACAACTGCTTTTACCAATCAGATGCCAACTGATGCTTGAACTGATTTGTATTTGTCAACTGACCTTCCACCTATACCGTTTTACATTTGAGCTGATATTTTAACTGCCGCCAATCAAATGGCACATTTACAGTTGACAACTTTTTCCAAAGCTTCAACATCAATTGAAATTATAACAGCTTTTATGGATTACATTTCAATTGCTTTCAGCTTCTTTAACGACTACAATTTAATTGATAATTGAACACCTTAAATCTTCAACTGACACACATAAAATTACATTTTAACTGCTTTAATGCTGCATTACTTTCTCTAAGAGGCTGTAGTGGGCTTAATCCTAAAGCTGGAGGGAAGCTACTGGTGTCATATGAAATCAGGTGACCTCATGGATCCATGTCATGCTAGCATGTCCAAAAGGGGGCTGAACTTCTCCCCTTCACAGACATGCCCACTTTATGCTTATCCCCACCTGGGGTCCCAAAACAGTCCAGGAGTTACATATGCCTGGAAAGCTGAGGCACTGTGTGATTACGTCAGTCCCCATAGTGGCCATTTAACTTAGTGACACAAGGATGTTTGGCTCTCCGATTAAGCCCTGCAAAGATTTCACCATTAAAATCTATTTCGAAAATGTAGAATTCATTTTTGCAAATAAAATACATTTCTATATTTAGAAATATACATGATGATCCACAGCGGGAGATTCATTAAATGGAAAATAAAAGCGTGTGCTACTTTTTATTTAATGTGACTTACCTGTGATACATTGTTGGATAAGTATGTCTGTGCGACAACACAGGCTACAGTGAATCATCCTGAGCATCTCACCTCAGTGTCAGCAAGCTACAGTCATTACTCACATGCTGTGCAGCTGCTTAATAAACTGTCATGCCGAAATACCTAACAGCAGAATGTGTGAAAGGTGTTCCCCAGGGCTGGGTGAGCAGGACCAGCCATGTGAGTGACATACTAAGAATGAAGGGATTATGGTTCCTCCTATCTAACTAAAGAGCAGACTCTGCCCAGCAGGCCAACTTTGATCCACGTTTCCTTATTTGTGGAATCCTCCCCCATTGATGATAAAATGCCAGATGGAATTCATACTGAAGGTCAGATATGAGGAAAGCTAGTTAATATGGGAAGCAGTAGGCTATCCTCTTGCAAAACAAGCAACCAAAATGGAAAGAAATTCACGTCAGCCATTGCTTTGGAGAAATGTATAGATTATATGTTTTTGCAGTAACATATTTTCTCATATCTTATACTGGCATAACCTTGAGGATGCACACTCAAACATGGTGACATGATATTCTTTAACCAACCAAACTATTTGTTTGAACTGAAAAATCTGTTTGAATCCATGGGCCATCCATTGACAACCAGGCTTCACTCTTCAGAACTGGAGGTTGCCACCTGTTTGAGACCAGAAGGCAAATAAATAAATAAATTAAATAATATTAAAAGCAAAAGCATACAGAGCAAGAAGCTGCTTTTAGTTGGACCAATGGTTTTGTTTAGTGTCCCTGTTACCAGAGATGTAATAGAAAACTAACACTTTCTTATTATAGACAGTATTCTCCCACTCAGAAGTGATATATGGCCTAGTTAGTTGTGTTCCGTCATGTGCTTGAATTTCCATTTGGCAGAATGCAATGGAGTGGACCGGAAGGGACAAGGGAGAAAATTGTCATTTCATAGCTGCTCATGGCTCAGGAGGAAAACATAACTCCCTATCAAACTGGATGGAGTAATGCTCTATAACAAGGAGGAAATAATCAAGGTAAAATGATTACAATTAAAAATATAATAAATATAATTATTGAAATTTTGCAAGATTTCAAAACAATGCTGATTCAAGCAATATATTGCTATTTTAGTTCAGTTAACTCATGTGAAAAGATAAACGACCTAGATGATAAATGTTAATATATAATGTATATCAACATCAGGGATCTGCGACTGCTCCCTGCAAAAGAAGCAGCCAACATATTCCACATGTGGATGTTGGTCCAAGCATGGCAGAAAATCTGACCTGAAAATAAGTATGAAGAAAAGCGTCTTTAAATTATATTTACAGTTACAGGAACTATTTGTCTCTCTTGTTCAGATTCAGGTCTAAACAATATAATCCATGACTTAATATAGGACTCCACATGATCAAAATGTGATGCAGGGCAATCTGGGTTGTCCTTCCAGTGGAGAAAACTGGAATTGGAACTGAAATTGTAAGGAAAAGCTCAGATAGTTTGTAAGCTAAGCAGCCATACAATGTTACCATAAAATGAAATAACAGTCTGATATTAGTTTTTTTCCTCATTGTACTAATTACACTAAGACAAACTAGCTTAACACTTATAAGCACAATTCAGAACAATGCTGGGACTTTATTGTTATACCATTGAAATGGTTAATTTACCAGTTGACTTCTCTCATGTTATGCTGACAAATATTATATTGTTTTGATGTCTTTATTTACATTTCCGTAAAATTCCAGTTAATATTCTTTAGATGACGTGAGAACAATTGAACCACAATAACAACTAGGCTTTTCTTCATTATTTAAATCTGTGGTTTTGTTGGCCAGGCCACCTGCTGTAAATCTGACCAAAATACAGCCACAGAGATGGGTACTTACTCTGTAATGGGGTTTGATTGTCTGCTTCACAGAGGAGACCTTGGTAATGTCCCACGTTATTCCTCACTTAACATCTTCAAGTTTATGGCTCTGTTTTTTCATAGGGCAACAGTCTTCTGCTTTGTGTAGCGTGTCTCGGACCATTACATTTGTGAGTGACATTTCGACAAAAGTAATGGTGCTTTTGCATCCATTGTGAACCCATAAGACAGGAGAGACACATTATATAATGTGATTCCTTTAATATTTCTTTTTGATATGAAATGAAGTAACATTCTGTCCGTGAAATGTGTCATATACAGTTAAACATGGCTGATTGGAATAATCAGTTAAAATAAGCAATCTATTTCATGGATGTAAATACAATGAGCACTAGACTGAGACGCATTTTGGTTATAATATCCACATCTGTGCAGAAGAGTGCAGAAAACATCATTTGGATGGTTTGAAAAATTAAATGGATATACAGTGTTTTTTCCATATATTTCATTCAGCATGTCTGGTGGATCTTAGGGAATCTGATGATTGGCTGAATTTTGATTTTTAATGGACAATAAAGTGGCTAAAGCCTCCACAGATTCAACAAGAACACAGATACTGCACAGTAACACAGAGTAAGATCAGCCAATACAAAGCACAGCTAATACTGTAAGTGCCACCAATAATAAGAAAGTACATTATTTAAAACAACCAGTCATGGTGTACTAAAAATAAAACACAAAAGTTCAGTTTTTTTTTCTTTTGTTAATTTGCTGCTGGGATATGCATGGAGAAGTTGGAGAAGCAGTGCCAGAGCATATTGTAGATTTACTGGGCAAAAACGTAAGCACCTGATCATTTTATTTAAAGTTTGCATCTATTTATTTGTGTTGCTCAGCAAACACCAATGAATGCTAATGTTCACTTAACACAGTGGACGCTACCTAATAATAGTTAAGTTAAAACTATTGAAAATAACTTACCCAAAATCTCGAATACTGCATTAATTTGCCTCCTGCTGTTTTCTGGTAACTACAGCTGGTAAAGTCATATAGCTCTGGGTATCCAGAAAACATGAAGGTGTCAGGTGCTTTCCCACTTTACATAGATTTTTTTCTTCAACTTGAGGCGTTCAGGGTGCTCCTGCAAAAACGTGACATGCATTAAACACAAAGAGAGGAAAAAGTGAGGTGCTGAGCAGGCCAAAGCTCTTTTACAAAAAGCCGCCCCAGGCTGCTAAAACATGCTCCGTCTGACTTGGACCTAGAGCATCAAGAGGGTTAATACTGAATATACAGAAGAAGAGAGATTCCTGTAGTATTTTAATGCAGGTATCCTTTTTTTTTTGCATTTTCAGTCATGCTAACATGGCAATGTCGTTATGTCCAGACTGATGTACCGCAACAGCAATTGGAAGAATTGCTTTGTATAGACATTCTTGCTTTCCAGAAGATCCGAAGTAACTTTGGTGATTTCCATTAGCACGGTTATCTTGTCAAAATTTCAACTTGTCCAATTCTTTGGTTTATGACTACATACTTGGCGAAAATCTTCCTGATATTTCCATCAGCCTCAGTTGTACTTTGAAATTAAAATGCAAAGTGTGGTAGCATGCTAACATCGGGAAATCGTTAGTATTGTCACTGTGAGCATGTTAGCATGCTGATGTTAGCATTCAGAGCTTAAAGCAGATCTGAGCCCAAGTACAGCCTCACACAGCCGCTAACATGGCTGTTTCTCTGACAATGGTGAATACATTGTCAAGTGCTGGTGATTCAGTCATGGTATTTGTATTTAAAAGCAAAAACAAAAAACAAAAAAACAAAACAGACATAGAATCTGTGATTTGTTCAGAAGCACATTCACAAGTACCATAAAGTGTAAATTACATGCACTCTATGGGGGTAAATACAAGTGCAAGCACAAAGACGCATTAAACTCACACTCTACATACTATATGCCTTAGAACACTGACAACACAAGCCACTGGTAGTCTATTCATTTTCTACATGGGAAAAATCTACTAATGTGAATCTCAATGACTCTGACTCATGGTCCCGAATATTTTTTTATTGAACGGGATAAGAAGTCAATACTTAGCTTTCTTGTTCTCATTAGTTAGTGTGTATAGTCAAAATATCGCCAGGCAAGAAAATCTATATATAATGCTTATGTTAAAGTATTTTTTGGTTACCGCAAATTAACTCTATTAAAGGTATGGTTAATGTTGAGGCAACATTATGCTTCTGAACTAAAGTGATAGTTGAAAAATGTATAAAACCACCCCCTACACCCCTCTGTAACTTTTTGGACATATATAACTGCTGCAGCTTTCTGAAACCAACAACCAAAATTGTGCCCCCTTCATGGCGCCATTGGTCAGGTTAGAGCTAAGAACATAGGATGGTTTGAACTATCTATCATATCTGTCCCTTTTAGCACATATAAACAATTCTCCTGTTTTTATACCTGCAGGTTTCAAGTGTACTCCAGCCTTACGGCAACTAAAACACTTTAGGTAAGGGAATTGTGAAGGTTGGGGAAAGGTGGTGGTTATGGTAAATACACTGTTAAATTGTGGTTAGGGTTAGACAACCTTTAACATCACATGGTTACGGTCATGGCAATATCATGGTAGTAAATAACTAGACCCTCACTTTCCACCTAACCCTAACCCTAACCACATAAAGTTCAAAACATGCTTTGTACTGGCACTGAAAGTCTCCACTGGACATAAATCATGAGGCGCGCAATATCAACATTATTCCTTAATATATATTGGGCTGGTGAACTGGGTGAATAATAACTCTTCTGGTTAAGATTGGATTCAGAATAATGCAATCAAAGCATGTTGCGCTCCCCAACATCATTGAGACGAGTGGCCCAGCACACAAGCTCCATTTTCTTGGCCTTTTAAAATGCTGTTGTTGAATCATGGCTAAATGATGGCAGTGGCATTTCTCTAATCCTCCGTAGCACCTTTTGAGTGCCTTAACTGAAAGATGATCCAGATTGTCCCACATCTCGGCATTTCTCCTAAAGGAGTCCCCAGCTCTCTCCCTCCCTGATTGCTCCAGCAGCAGCTGGTGGAGAGGCCTTCGAGTAGCTTCTCTGTGATTGCTGAAGTGCTCCTTTCTCTGCAGCCCAATCAGGTATGTTGGAATCAGCTGGAGGAGAGCTAGTTACTGTTAGCGTTTTTTTTTACCATTTTTTTTATGTGTTAGAGCTCACTCTGTCTACACACTTGACGTTTTTAAGTGAATGCAGAAAACTATTACCAGAAAAATTAAGAAATGCAGTCTGCACTATCTATAGACATTCATATTTCAGAGTCTAAGGACCCACGATTTTACTTGAGACAAAGCCAGAAAGGCAGGAGAAGTTAAGTGATGCTTTCCAGATTTCACTGCAATTTGGATTCAAGACAGAAAAATACCAACAAAAAAAACCCCAAACTGAAACAATAGTCATGTACACTGTACAGCACCAAGCATGTGTGAATGATTTGTCCATTAAAAACATGTAGTTACTGTATAAAACATTCATATTTGTTTATGGAGGTCCTTCCTTCCCTTTTTTTATACTTCCATCATCATAATTACTTGGTGTTTTTTATTTACCATTCTCATGTTGAATGAATAAAGCCTCTGCTAACTGTCCCAAAACCAGTTCCAGAATCTCCTTGATGAAGTAAGACCAGTATTCACAAGGTGGCAGTGGATGGGTTTACAGTATGCAAGAGTATATTCCATTGCAGCCCAATCAGTACGCCGTCTCTTTGATGATGTTGGTGGAGAGGGTGTGGTTGCTGGAAATACTGATGGAGTGGCGGGTTAGTGGGTGGGGGTGCCTCCTGGGTGTTTGGCGACAGGGCATGCAGATGTAGCGCAGCGTTGAGAAGAAGATCTGGCGGTAGGTTGTTGACACCAGGTTGTAGAGGATGGGGTTGATGGCCGAGCTGACGTAAAACAGGACATTGGTGAGCATGTAGAAATAGTGGTAGAAGTCAAACAGGTCCCTGTGAGGAAACAGAACACAGGCCACCATTGTTATGTGTGTTAAAGATACACATATGACATATTAAATATAATTGTCAAATACACACTTCTAATTTGAGCTGTAATAATCTGGGCCACCAAGAGGTACATGTAAAATATAACCATGGGGTCCAAAAAGGCATCTTCTTATTTAATTTACTTCACCTGGGAGCAGCGTTTTGGCTTTGAAGCAATTTGAAATAGCAGCCACAAACCATGGGATTATCACATGATGCCATTGGGCCCAAAAACACATTTCCCCATAGAGTTATACTGGATAAACTTAACTAGCCCTTATTTAAATCATTATGTCCTAAAAGGCACTAAAAGCTGACTCCAGAGTTATTTTTCTCAGCATAAGGAACACGCATAACCCCACTGGACTGAATGTGCTGCCCTGCACATATCTGCTGGCTTCATGCGAGCTGTATAAGGATATAGCGACTATAATTCATCACTTTTATTATCTTATATATTACCATGGATTGTATGCTGCAAAGCCTGTACCATGGATTCAGGGGCAGAGCTAGACATTGTAAAACACTCAGGGTTCAGCCCAAACCTAAGGATGGAAGGGCATTCTTTTCCATTTATGGTAGCTATCCACTATGTTCAGCCTTTTCATCTGCAGTTTAAATAATGCAAAACACACACTATACACTTTACATTATCTAATCAATTCTTAGTAAAACAAATTATTATTTTAATTTGACTTCAAGTCTTGAATTGGTGGAGCCAAAAAGCTCTCATACTGTTATGGTTAATATGCCACCAAGCTGTCTCTCAAGAACCACACTGTATTGTATTTCTTTATGTGTGCATTCAAAGCAAGGGTGAATGGATATAAAATGAGGGTATGTAAACTAAGAAACAAGAGCCTATGACAACCTAAATCATGCAAAGAACGAACATGAAACAGAAACATTATAACATCCTTGCAACTTAAGAAGGAGATTGATGCATGTGTCCAGTTCAATAAGTCCACTGATCCCGTGGATATGGCACAGTTGTGTGTGTGTGTGTTTTTTTTTTTTATCAGAATGTTTTTTTGGAGGAGTGTAAAAGAAGAGCTTTTCACCATGTTTCAATTGAAAGGAAACACTAGAGGCTAGGATAGAAGATATTTTCTGTGCTTTCATGGAATTAGTTAACAAAAGCCAATTGCCCCCCTTCAATCTCATCTCCATCACAACGGATGGTTCTCCAGCGATGGTAGAGCGCACAAGGTTCATTGCATTGTGCACAAAAAAGTGAATCTTTCCCGGTCTTCCTTAATTATCATTGTATAATTGTCCAGCAAGCACTGTGTGGGAAGATTCTGAACATGAATGATGTGATGGATTGTGTGCTCTGGAGTCTACAGAGGAGCTTATTTTGTGCTCAGTTGGAGGAGACTGGCCCAGAACACACAGACCTGCTGCTGCATGTTAGATGGCTAAGCAGAGGTACATTTTTGGCAAGATTCACAAAGTTGTTTCCTGAAATCAAATATTTCCTCACTGACCTGCTCAATGAATTTAATTTGGAGCTGCAGGGTAAGGATCAACATGTAATCAACATGATCAGTTGAGTGATCACATTCAAAAGCTACAACTTTCCCCACTTGCAGTCAGAACTTCAACGTCAAAGTACAAATCCACAAAGACAAATGACCATCTGGTGCCCAGCCTAAAGGCTTGCAACCAGCCCCTACTGCCTTGACCAGGACAAACTAGCTGCCTTCTCCCAGTGCCAGCGATCCCACTAAGGTAGAGAAATACATTTATTTATTTATTTTTTCCCAACTTAGAGCATTAAATTATATCTGTTTTCTGTTTGTTGTGTTTATTAAATGGTTTATTGTAGATCTCGGCAGACTGGCACCTTTAAAAGTTGATCTTGGTTCAAAAAGGTTGGGCACCCCTCGTGTAGATATTCCTTAGCATCATCTCAGTTGGAATCTGGTGTTATTGATCTGTTCTGCTCTTGCAGTGGACAAGGGTCACTGAAGTGTGCAGAAAGTCAATGATGTGCATGTCTGTCTGCATACAGGGACACCATTAAAGATGAATGAGAGGAGGACTGAAAGGGCCAATGGAGATAGTTGACCTTTTCAATATAGAGTATATACACAATTAACTCAGGACTGATTTCCCTGCCATGAATTTATCAGGGAGGATTACCGGGAAATATTTGTACTGGTCCTGACTGCTACCAGTACCTACAGCACCAATTGATCCCTGCAAATCCCAATCCACATCCAAGTCTGTCAAAGTGGAAATGATATTCACATTAGTAACAATTCCATCCATCGTCTACCGCTTATCCTGTATTCAGGATCGTAGGGTATATCTGAAAAGAATATGGTTGTTTGTGCAACATATACAAAATGCAAATTGTTAATATTTGAAATGGGAAATTAAATTTACACTTCACAATCCTTGTGGTATCATGTAGGATTCAGCTGAGGATATCTGCAATGGTTATTCTTAAAAGTTAAAAAAGAATGATGGATATCACTAATTGGATAAAAGTTAAATCAGTTTTTACCATATAGTTACTATGGAAAATTTAAATCTAGATTTGAAAGTATTTTTGTAACATGTCAAAATAGTTCTATTTCATTTCTACTGACCGCCAGAGGCAGTATTTCAGCACCTGGATGTCCATCACATGCATGGCAGGTCGAGTGTGTATATCATGTCACTTGTGACAGGGGTGACGTATTCCCCCGCCCCGGTACTTAAGGTCACCCCGGAAGCAGGTTTGCTACGTGACTTTCTATTATGTGGAGTCGTTTGGGGGATTTCGCCTTCTAGCGATCCAATGTATAGCACGCTTCCTTCAAGACAGTTTCATTGAAAGGCCTTTGCGGTCTCGCAGGCTTAATGAGTTTAAGGATTGATCGTGTGTTTTCCACAACATCCCCCCCCCCCCACACACACACACACACACCTCCCCTCTGTGCTCCTCCGAGCTTGTATGGTTCTCCCCTCGCAGCCTCCCACCTCCCTCTTATTTTACAAAAATAGTTCACCGAAATGTATTTCTGAAAACATTTGAGGCAAGAAATAAGCTATGCAGTTGCTGAATCTGTCTTTATTTTAGATTGACAACGGTCAGTTTAAAATATTTCCGAGAGCTTGCGGCTGCGGCGCCGTCTCTCGAAAGTCTGACGCGACAGCATTGCACGGCTTCATACATAGACAATGAATGGGAACATTCCCTCGGCTTATGAACTCAGGCAGGACACCATTTAATTTCCCAGGACTTCCACAACATGTACAAAGCAGTAATAGTGTTTATTACGGCCATGAATGATGAAACATTATCGGTGTAAATGCAGCGGGTGCCGGTCGGATTTCTCTCTCACCCCGACTGCAGAACTTCCCCGATCCCAAACTGCTCGGTGATCGCTCACCACAATCCCCTTTTAGCCAATAGTAGCCATGCGGACTGCATGGCTACTATTGTCTTTTCCAACTGACTTTGACATCGTCACCTTATTTTGTTTGCCCTTTTACCAGACATCACACGAGCTGTGATGCCAAATAGGGCCGGGTGTGTGTGGGGGTGGGGGGCAGTCATTGCAGCTGGTAATAACAGCCTTTTACATCAGAAATGTAGCTAAACTGAAGAAGGCTGTCATTTTACAGGTCAGAGGTGTTGATTCATGCTGTTTTCTTGATGGCCGTGCTGATGCTGTACTCTGCTGTGTAGGATGCCTGAATAATAACAGTACTTGCTTCTCAATAATGCCTCAGATCAGGAGCATAGCCATCATTTAAGAAGTGAGGGGGACAGATTGTTCAGGAGTAAGCGGACATCTATTGATTGATTTATCATCCTTGTAATTGCGGTGCTCCTTAGCAGCTGAAGATCCTTTGCCACAGTATGTGCAAAGACATTTCAGAGTAGAAATAAGAAGAGAGTAATTGTGAAATAGCTGTGAAAATTATTTTCAGAGTCACTCTTATCCTATAGAGAGTTCCTTGGCCAGATATAAATCTCTCCTCACCTGTGAAGCCTTGGACTGATGGTCAGTGATGCTGCCTGGTCCCTGTGTGCTGCTCTCTCTATTGCAATTATACGTATTAAAAATATATTTACAAAGCATTTTTTTGTATATGATTGAGAATAATAGTTTCTCAGGTAATTATTATCTCGCTTAACCTGTGAAGCCCCTACATGACTGTCAGTGCCTTCTTATCCACCTTCTCCTTCCTGCTTTCTATTGTAGCAATATAGATCACAAAAATATATGTGCAAAGCAATAGTGAGTCTATTCCTAGCATTAAGTAATGCTGATTCTTGCTGATTCTAGTTTTAATGGTGCTATACTGGCATCTAATTAATTTGACATAATTAAGCATGGGTGCAGATCCCCCCCAATTTCTGAAAAACATGTATTGACGGATGGTGACTTGGCTTTGTTGCTGCTGGACTTGTAAATAATACCAGTAATAATTTTTTTTCCAACAGTGAGCATCTGTGTACAATACATTGTCGATTATTTTATTGGCTAATCTTAGCTAAGGCGTTAGCTACTCTACCTTGTCACTGGACATCGTTCAAATCGTTCATCGTTTCCAGAGCCGGTTCTGCATACAAACAAATAACGTGCGTGCGATGGTAGGCTGCAGTAGGCTAAATTATTTACGACAGCAGTAATGGACAATTCCCTTCCAACCTGTCGGGGGACCGAAGAGGAAAAGTTCTTAAGTGTTGCTTTAACAAATGTATTTTCAGACTTCACATTCTTCACATTTTAGATTCACATCTAAAAAGAAATGATTGAAATGTTGGGTTGAAAGGAGGCGAAAGATAAGAACATGAGTAGACATACACGAGACCCTTAAAATTATGATTTACTAATATAACAATTAAGTAAGCAGTGATATGCACTGTTGGCTGTTCCGGAGAAACACCCACGCGACACAGTAGAACTTACTGTGCCGCCCTATCTTTTTTTTTTTATAATATAATATTAATTTGGGGCCAAATTGTTTTGTTGTGGGAGGAAACCGGAACTCCCAGGAAACCCACGCGACACAGTAGAACTTACTGTGCCACCCTATCTTTTTTTTTTTATAATATAATATTAATTTGGGGCCAAATTGTTTTGTTGTGGGAGGAAACCGGAACTCCCAGGAAACCCACGCGACACAGTAGAACCCACGCGACACAGTAGAACTTACTGTGCCCTTTTCCTCCTCTCAGGGGGACACAGCACCGGTACGCTTCTTGCGCAGACCGATACTGTGTCTGAATCTCTTGAAGAGAAATTTCTTCTTCTTGGGGAGCTGCTCCTTTTTGTACCTCCTCTGGCAGCTCCACACAAGGAAGACTTTGCTCCAGGCTTTTGACCAGGAGCTCCTCTGTGACTGGGATGAGCTCTGGTTTGAGGCTTTGATTGTCTTCCTCAACAGCCTGGAGCTCAGTCACCAGCTGGTCTGATGGGACCTGGTTCAGCTCGGTCACCAGCTAGTCAGCAGAGACCTGGTTCAGCTCCTCAACTTCTTGCTGAGGAGCTTCACCATTGTCTCTCTGGACCTTGTTGTCTGCTGGTGACTCCTGGTTGGCAGTGACCTGTTCTTCAAGGACCTCCTTCTCCTGCTCCTGGGCCAGGGTCTTCTTCTGGAGCTCTTCTTTGTGCTGAGTTAACTCAGCTCGGAGGCCCTGATTGTCTTCAATGGCAGTCTGGAGGTTAGACACCAGCTCCTGGTTGGATGAGACCTGTTTGTCTTTTAGGTCCGTGTTTTTGAGGAGTGCAGTTTTCAGCACCAGCTGTTTTTCCAGAGCCTCCTTCTGCTGCTCCTGCTCCAGGGTCTTGCACTGGTACTGTTTTTTGAGCTGAGCTAATTGGGCTCGGAGGCCTTGAGTAACCTGCTTCTCAGCATGGAAGCTAATGTAGTTCTTCCAGCAGGCTGCGCACTGTAAGTTCAGGCTCTCAATCATGTCATTTAGGCCTCCTCTTTCTCAGAGAGGTCTTCTTTCAGGGTCTGGATCTCCACCTGCAGCTGGTGGATAAGATCGGCCTTCTCATCAACCAGCTGCTTCGTGGCGTCCAGGTCCTCTGACAACCTCTTTTCTGAGTCCTTGAGCTCATCGTGTTTGCTCAGTTTGGCCTCATATTTGGCCTTCAGTTTCTCCAGCTGCTCATCGCGGGCCTCCTTCCCCTGCTCCTGGGTCTTCTGCTGGAGCTCTTCTTTGAGTTGAGCTAACTCAGCTCGGAGGCCTTGGGTGACCTCCATCTCAGCCTGAAGGTTCATGAAGAACTCCAGGCTCGTTGAGGACTTCAGGTTCTCCAATTCACCCTTTTTCTGGAAGTTCTCCTGCCTGGGGGTCTGGATCGCCTCCTCCAGCTGTTGGAACTTTGGCAGGAGGATGATGTGAGAGACCTTAAGGTCCTCATGGTCCTTCTGGAGCACCCTCTTCTGTTTGGTCTTGATGGTGCTCCAAGCTTCGGTGGATTGGTGATCAGGGTCTCGGGGTCACTTGCCCTCTTGAGCATCCAGTTCCTCGCGGATGGCCTTCGCCCGATTGATAAACATTTCTTTCAGGGTCTTCTGCCATTTCAGCTCATGTGGGAGCTTCACCCTCTTGCTGTGCTCGTCAGCGCTTATTTGCTGCTGCTGATGCAATAACATGCTCAGCTCACTGATGGTCTCCTAGGGCCAGTTTGGACTGGATGCCAACTGTTATTGTTTCCCCGCTGCATCTTGACTGCTGGGGTGATGGTTTACACAAATGAAAAATGTAAACTGGCTGTCGCTAATGAACAGATGGACGAGAAGAGCAGACTGGTGGAGATCAGCCTGCTCCAGATGAAAAAGTTCTGTCTCTATCTGTTTGAACGTAGATTAAATTTCGTTCTTCTCACAAAGTTGTCTCACAAAGTTGTTAAAAGTTGAAAAATTCACGATCAGTCTCAGTATCAATCGAAACTCCAATATCTCCACACCGCAGTCTGTTCGCCATCTGTACTTATAGACCCGGGTCTAGGTTTCCATGGTAACCGCTGCTCTTTTCAAATTTTTTAATTTACTTTGCATCGAATTCAGGACTGCACAAGTTCGCCATACTTTAACTTCAAAACGTGATTAAAAGTTTAAAAAGTTCACAAAACTGTGGACTTTATTGGGTCAAACCGTTCATGTGGATGGTGTGTAGAGTTTTACAGATATTGCAGTTTAAGTTTGGTGAAGTTTCTGATGTTATAATGGGTGTGTTTAGCACGGAATATTCAGAGCTAGAGTCGATATTAGTGGTTGACCGATTAATGACATTTTGAGATGATCGGCATTGGCCAATGCCTGCGCTCAAAAAATGTCTGCAGACACATCTGTAGGCAGCCTTGCGGAGCTGTAGCACAACACTCCGCTCGCCGCCGGCCCCATGAGCTGCCTGCCCCTCGTAAATGGAGAGTCCGCTCGGTGCCGGCCCCGCAGCGAGTGCAGGGGCAGCTCTCGTGGGGCCGGCACTGAGCGCGGGGCGATGAGCACAGGGACGCCGAGCGCAGGGGCAACTTAATGTAAATAATCAACCTGGGAAGTTTAATGGTGATGATTTTTTTTTTTACTCTATTCAGCTGGGGTGCTCAGAGGAAAACCTAGAATTGAGAGACATGCCGTTTGTCCATCCTTCATATAAATTAGAAATATAGGCTATTCCTAGCACTAACACTCATTTACTGATTTACTGAAATGGTGTCTGTTCCATTTAATTAGGGAAACACTAGTTTGTTTGGAGTAATCATTAGAGAGAACAAGAGAGACTGAGAATGCTAAATGAAGGCAATCTAATCAGGAAGATGTATCTGTTCTGCTCCTCTTCATCAGACGCTCTTAACTGATGACCCTCTAATTGATGGCTGCAGCCAATACTTGTGGCTGTGTTTGTGCGCATGTGTTAGGGTTTGTGCATGTGTGTGAGTGATGTGCATATGTGTGTGGGTGTGACTGCAGCATTGGTGTGTTTCTCCAGAAATCAAGTGAGCAAACAAACTACTGGAGGTTCCCTCGCGTGAAAAGCTGAGAAGAATCGTTACTCACTCAGACCACTTAGAGACGTAGCAAAACATCAGGCGGCGAGCGTGATAGGGCAGCCAGCAGACCACAAAGGCTACGACCACCACTCCTGGACACAAGGGAGAGAGACACACAATATAATACTACAGATATACACACAAAAACATGAAAACTGAAAAGGCTTATTAGCATTTGTGCACTTTGTTCAGAAGGTTTATTTCGGTTTAAGGACCAGGCTCAAAGACGGCAACAGCAATCAGGCACCATTAAAAATATGCAAAATTAACAATAACCACTTCCGGTTTATAATGCACCATCAATAAACAGACATCCAACTATCAACAGGACGCTAAATATAAAACGTTCTCTATCGTCTCTGCATGTTCAGATTTGACAGTTATGACTCTAATAAGAAGGCGTGTGATTTCTGACACAAATTGCAGCAACTGGACACTTAATATTATATCAGCTGTGTGCTATTAGACCTGTGTAATGTTAATGGTCCAGCTGAAAGTTAATCGTGGAAATAGAATGGGAGCTCTTAACAGAAGGAAAATGCATGATTTCTTGTTCAAAGGTATAATATGGAAATCAGAGCATATCTATGATGATTGTTGTTTGCTGCTACATTAATGCTCTGCATATCATATAGAGAATCTTTAAAATCTGTGCGTTGTGTTTATAATGAGGATGAAGTTCAGATGAAAAAAAAGGCGGCTTTAGTCAAGCTGAAACGTCATTTCAAGAGTATCTAGCTTTTTTACCGTGATATATTATTCCGTAGAGAAGATTAAAAAGGCATTTTTCTCTCTAGCTCGAAAAAGCTGTTTATTTGTATTTGTTCATTTACATTTTGAGTTAGTCCCTAACTTCAGTCACTTTTTGTCTACTGGCCATGATGACAACATATAAAGAAGAAAAAAAATATTAATAGCAGATGCAGAAATATATTCTCCTTCACTGCTCAACAAATCTGATAAAAAACGATGAAAGGTTATTGAGGATGAATCTCACATGAGTGTCTGACCTTAAATGAAATCATCTCAAGCTGATTATCATGACACATGATCTGAAGTTGTACGACTGACCCTGGGATCTCTGAAGTGGTGCATAAATCAGCTCACAAAATAAATTCAATCCAATGTATCTGTTGCTATCTGAATAACCTAGTATTTCTTTACATCCCAAGTAGGTGCCCACATGCATGACAGCATTTCTCATTCAAACTGAAGTTAATTAACACAAAAATACACAACGCATAAAAAATAGCACACGAGCACCAGAGAGGAAATTAACCTGTTTTAAAAGGTTTGTAATTAACGGTTTGAGTTGAAACAGATGAATGACTCATTCAAACAACTGTGTTGTGCTTCTTTGAGAAGATTCATTCAGGCATTCTGGGTGCTTGTCTTTTATCTCTATTCCTCTCCTGATTGGCTGACGGGGCGGCACATTGTGTCAGACGACAGCTTTTTCAACTGGAGCTCAGCCTTCTCCTTCTTCATCTTCTGTTTATACAACTCAATCAATACAATTTTTACAGCTGTCAACACATAATTTACTTCAATATATACATCAATATATTTTGCTTTGCAGAATGGGATTCGTATTGACACTGGAAGAATAGGCTCGGAAACCCCTTAACGCAGGTTGAAAGAGCTAATTAACTCCTGTTTGTGGTGTGCGGCAATCCACTATCTTGAAACCTGTAGCGATAAGCTGATTGTTCAACTACCAACAACAGCTGTGATTGTAATCTACCAAAACACCAAACCTGTAACTTCTACGGTGTTTCCAAAGTGAGTTATGTTGGCTGCAGAACAGCATTCTCTGAGTATGTGCCTCTTTGAATTGTGTGCCTTATACACACAAAGCACATAAAAGCATACAGAGATGTATCAACTTGTTCTCTGCTGCTTGGATAAGCTCAAGTGCGTCACATACCTTGTGCTTTGGTACACCCTCACATGGTCTCTTTGCTGATGCCCAGAATATTATATCTTTAATACTTATAATAATATGTAGCCAAACCTCCTCTCTTATCTCATCCTTCATGTCTTTTGTCTTACCGCTTCAGCCGCAAAACTGTGACAGGTGAATTGGTATCGCTGAGTCTAATCAGAAAGATCACTAGGCTGAGATGACTGACTGGTAATAAAAAATGAATGAAAAGAAATTGTTTTTTTCCCCTCTTTGTTTGTCCATCTTGCTCCAGCACACAGGCCGCACGCCTCGCACCAATCAACTTGAATAATGTGTGCTCTAGTCCTGCTCTGTGATAAGAGTGCTGAGATAACTTGTGTTATGATATGACAGTATAAATCAAATTAATTGTATTAGAAGTGCGTGGTGGTAAAGGCTGCTACTGTAATTTGTGGTTGCTGGTTTCCCAGCAGCTCCTTTAAAGAACCCTGCTGTTATCCCCAGAATTCAAAGCAACAAAGTCCATGTAACACTAAGAAACGGCAATGCCATTTGGCTATTCTGAGAAACTACTGTAAGAACATCATCTGTGTTTACATGGATGTTGCTATTTCGGGGCCAGGTCCAATCTTAGATGTTGCTGGAAACTCATCCGGTTCAACTTTGGAAGGGGCGCTTATCACTGCATGATAAGCCGGCTTCACAACACAGACGATCGAACAGAGATTTGGGTGCCAATTTGTATGCCTGTCAGGAGAGATTACGTCATAGTCTAGTGTGCATTTCCTCTTCGTTTCTCTAAAGGCTCTGTGGTGAGATCCAGATGGTATTCTTCAGGTGACACTTTGGGATGCAGTAGGAAAACATTCGTAGAGCCAGCGCTGCCATGCTTTGCACTCATTATTTTCTATTCTGTGGTGGATGAAGGAATGTGGATTACTACATCTTAAAAGGTTATCTTGAGCTATTAAATAACATCAACATACCAGTACAGTAAAGGAATGCTTAAACATATAAGACACACTCAAGAAGTGAAAACAGTGGGAGAGGATGGAGCCAGCATGGGTTCCATTAGTGTGTGTGTGTGTGTGTGTGTGTGTGTGTGTGTGTGTGTGTGTGTGCGCTGCACCCACTCAGTCCATCAATAAGTCTGTGGTGGACAGGGATCTCATTTGACCAGAGTCTATTCCAGCATGGCAGCTCATATCTGTCATTGTCAGACGGTCATCACACACACATACTAGTGTTCCAGAATTACCGTTTCTGATAAATGGCTGTGTGAGTCGGGCTTCTTACATCTTAACCATAGATCCATGCACATCTATCCATGACTGCAATCTGACATCACTCCAACTTCAACTTAACATGTTCCAACAAGCCTGGAATCTGAAAAGTCCATTTAAGGATTTGAGTTCAGCCAACTAGTTTGACTTCTGTCCATTTTAAAACTGACTAACATCCTACATGTTGGTTAGGGGAGTTGGATTTATTGTGATTGAACAATTTTCTAGATCCAGATTCTAGATTCCCTTTTTCTGGCTCTTCATTTCATTACAGTGTACATTTCAACTGAGCCGTTTTACTTGAAGCCTTATTCCTTTATGTTGAAGCATGATCTACAGTGGACATGTCATTTGGTCCACTAGGTATACAGGTGCACACACACACACATGCACACACACACACACACACTTGCACACACACACACACACAGAGAGAGAGAAAGAGAGAGAGAGAGAGAGAGAGAGTAATTCATTCGAGAAAGGACAGAAAGAAGGGGGAATTTATCTATGCTGTTCTGGTCAATGTCTCAGTCAGGCTTCATAATTGATAAGTACAGAACGTGAGTCATATTACAGTGAAGATTAGTCACTCTATATTATCTGCAAGATAAAGATGGTAATCAGTGAGAGTATGAATCCTCTTTCCATAATCACAATTGTATGGCTTTATTAATGTAGTTACATTATTGATAAGGTCCAACTCTTGTAGGCATCAGGACAGATTTCAGCAACATCTGAAATGTGTGAACTGTACAAAAGTGGACCCATCTGGCCAATACGTTAATAATTTTGTTGAAAATTAGTGAACAAACAGTGCCAGGAGATAAAACACAATCAACATTGTTAGATTTAATAGCTGGACGTGGATCATCGTCAAGTGCATGGAGCTGGTTTGGCCAGCCAACCAGCTACGGTACCGGCAAAACAAAAACACACTCAGCAAACTTTGGCAGTGTCACTCAGCAAAAGAGTACCTTACAAAAAGACGGGCAAGAAGGTTTCACATTTAGCCACTTTTGTGGTTGAGCAGAAGATCCGAGCCATACCTCTCATTGACAGTACATTTCATGGGCCCTAGTTTCGTGGCGCAGCGCAGGTGCGCTGAAAGCTGACTGCGCCTGGTCTACAAAACTAGGGCCCCATGTGTTTAAAATGCTCTCATAATAGTTTTTGTTGGTCTTTGTGCAATATTTTACAAAGTAAATCCACTATGAAATTGTTTACTCATACTTTATTACGATGCTAACAACCAGCATCTATGCTAGCTTAACACAATTTTGGGGGATGAAAAATATCATCAATTATCTTTATCTGCAAAACCCCCCAAAATATCGAGATATTATTTTTTTGGCAATATCACACACCCCTACCTACACTGCTAATGAATTTGATTATTTTGCAACTTCCTGTTCGACTGGAGTTCAAAAGTGTCAGAAACAAGTCAAGCTGCGTCTCAAATCCATTCTACATACTAATTGTCATGATATATTGCATATGTAACCGGATGGTTTATAGTGTCTGTTTATTTTGGTTCTCTGGTGTCCCTTTTAGTCTGTTCGGTTGTTTTGCGACAGGTATGGCGATCGCAGCAGGTGTGTGACACGCCCCTTGCCGGCACCTGTAGTGCTGCTGCCATCTTGGCCGCTAATGCGGGGTGGTTCAAATACCCCCTCCGGTTGTTTAGTCTCTCTCACTCTCTCCTCTGCCGAAGCAAGTGCTGCGGGTTTGCAGCTCCGCCGAGCCATCGTGTCCCGGCGTCTGTGCCGTGTGTTCTGCAGGTATGTAGCGCAGTCTCATGACGTGAAGAGGTACGATGCTGTGCTGACAATCCTCTGTTGTAGGGTTAGGGTTGCTGCTGCCGTAGCTGCTAACAGCTATAGGCACTGATGCGTGCACGACGCAGGTAACCCGTGCTATGAGCTAAATGCTATTTTTGTCTGCTAGTGTGTTTAGGTGTTGTCACTAACAGTTGCTTTTGTGTTTTTGAAGCTTGTCTGGCGTTGGGCTGCTGTTTGCCCTGCCTTGCCTCCAAACTCTTGCCTCCAA
Organism: Eutrigla gurnardus; assembly: GCF_963514095.1. NCBI lineage: Eukaryota > Metazoa > Chordata > Actinopteri > Perciformes > Triglidae > Eutrigla > Eutrigla gurnardus. The sequence continues at coordinate 10,925,887 of NC_139922.1, read as the reverse complement.
GCTCTTGCCTCTTTCTTTTAGCCTTGCTCTGTTTAGTTAGCCTCGCTCTGTTTACTTAGCCTCGCTCTGTTTAGTTAGCCTCGCTCTGTTTACTTAGCCTCGCTCTGTTCAGTTAGCTGTACCAGTTGCTTTGTTCTGCGTACTTAGCATAACCAGTCGCGCTGCTCTCGTCGTATAGACGCTATTTGAAGTTACTGGTTTTCTATCGTTGCCGTAATCACACCGTGAGTTGTCAGTGAAAGGTAAAGGGAAAGTTTGGCAGTAGTGACAGTAGAGGACCTGTTCAATTTATACATGTTGCATGATTTTTAAATGTTTTTTTTTCTTTCTTTGGTTTGAGTTTATTTTGAGCAGTGGCCTCTGCTAGAGCTAGCTGTTAGTCTGCCCCCTTTCTCTTAGCTGAACCACTACGGATTGGTGAAAGTGGAACACCGTATGTGTCCGACATTACAGAAAATAACTATATACATGTTTTAGAGATATAACTTAATAAATGAAATTGTTTAATTGTGAGTAATAAAGATTGTTAACTTATAAATACTACGTGCCTGTATTCATTTGTGTGTGGACCTGTGTACGGGTTGTTTTTGGGAAACCCTCTCAGAGAAATTAAAGTTAAAGGAGTATACTCTTTAGGTGCAAGTCTTAAGGTGGCGTTGTCGGTGTTAGATAAATTCTCTAGATCTGCCACTTGCAGTTAAACTGGCCAAGTGCACGCCACGGCGGCGACACATAGTAGTTAGTATAGAAACAAAATCAAGATAATTAACCTCTTTATATTAACAGGAAATGGTACAATATGTGAACTTTAGTTTAGTTAGACGTCTTATGAAATTGTGATTTTAGATTCTATACTTATTCATCACCCACAGTTTATTTTACCTTGGTGGATTGCATTGTGGGAGAATGGTATCCATCATTAAACAAGCAAGTGTATCCATGTTGCATTTTGTGTGGTTGGAAGGAGCAAGCAGCCAACTCAACAACGCTGCAAGCAGTACATGTGGAGGCCAAGCCATTCCCATACCCTGTAATTACAATGTGAGAAACTCAAACCCGTTCAAAAACGGGTCAGCATGTTTTTGGTATATTCCACCATAGTGCCTCCCATGCTTTCAGTAACTGTACCACCAATAATGTTTATGCCATGTTCATCCTCTTAGTGTATCATGTCACCATGCTAACATTAGCTTTTTACATCTACACACAAAGCACAGTTGAGAGTGATGGCAAATTTGACCCACTGTTACTATGAGGTGTCACTTGGCAACCGTTCTGCTCAATGGTGCTGAAAAGCTATGCTGCTGGACAGAGTGATTATTATTTCTTATTAATAAATTACTGCCATAAATACATACATACATATACCTGGCAATATTTTGCATGTATGCATATGATATAAGTCAATCTGGACCCAGCACACACCTCACATTAGGAATGCAATAATACAATGTAATGAAGTGTATGCTTCCTACTACGAAAAAAAAGTTTTATACTCAATAAAATGCTAGTTTTGAAGAACAGTCCATTTGAAAATCATTACAGTGGCAGTTCCAGGGTCGTTTAACGGGCACCCGTTCAAAGTTAACAGGCATTCTGTCCTGCGGGCAGGAGAAAGTGAGACTTTGGCATCTTCTGTCAGTGTAGGCTAATATTACTTCGCCAAAACGGTGAGTTAATGACTAAATTATAGATTATTACACATTTTATCGCGCTTGCGACTTTTGACTTAAGTCAAACATGACTGTAAATCCTCTCCAAAATAACTGCAGGCATTAGCTTATGGACTGTTAGGAACTCCTTACAGGTACGTGCAATCCAATCAACATGTAAGCATAACATACAACACAAAAACAATCTATTCTATGATTACTATTTTCTTAAAATATCACAACTTCTCTCTCTAATACTATGACTTGAATTCCCCAAATCAAAGATTTTCCTTCTCTCCGAACAGTAGCCCTTATATGCCATCATAGATTGTGGATGTGCGTGTGTGTTTGTGTGTGTGTGTATGTGTGTGTGTGTGTGTGTGTGCGTGTGCGTGTGTGTGTGTGTGTAAAGTGATAGGATGTTCACTTACGGAGAACAAGAACTCCATGGCGAAGCGACTGAGCCCGGTTGGGCTCCACCGTGACATTCAGCGTGGTGGGATTTCCCCCAACAATGCAGACGCGGTTTTCTTGGTCCGCCTCGCGGAACATTCGCAGCAGCTGATTGGCTATGACTCCATTCAGTACAGATATGGCCACCATCGGTATCACAAAGGACAGAAAGGCATTTACCTGTTTAGGGAGGAAAAGCAGAAGTTTTTACAAATATGCTTCTATATTAACTGGTGATTCAAATAGTTGCAGATACATTTCCTCTCAAATCGTTAATCAATTATTTAGTCAATCATATCAGGTGAAGTCACATGTGTGCATAACTTCATTTTAACAGTACTCCCGTCTGTTTCTCCAAACTGGGGTTGTACCGACCATCATCTAGTAATACACACACTATGGAGTACTCCATCAAAAAATATATTTTCAGAACACCCAAACTATCCCTTTAAGAAATTTAAGACTGTTTTAATGATGCATTTTTATGCAAATATTGCAGATTATTAACTGAAAGCCACCAATGTGTGGAATCATGGATAATCTAGTAGAATAGACTAATGAGAGATTTAGCCAACATGTGAATACATCAATAGCTTCCCTGCTTTGCTGTCTGTGGTTAAGATGAACAATGAAAACATATTGACTTCCCACTCATTATTTTGCAGTTCAAATGTTCCATCAAGAAACACTCAAATTAAATTAGACTGCATTCTCTGGGTGCCGGCTTTGATCAAAGTCAGAATTGGAAAGGTTTTGTGCAAACCATTTTTGTCACAGTCTGATGCCTCGCTGCTGGTAGAACATAAGAGAGGGAATAAATTGAACAGTGAAGATTAATGAGAGAGAAGAATGGAACGAGAGGTGGAAGGGGGAGAGAGAGATAGAGGGTGCTGCGAGACATCCGTTATAACAGCTGAAGCCTGACTAGAGCCGGTATGAGAGCTTGTTGAAGAGAGGAAACGTGAATGGATGTGTGGGGTGTTAATCTACAGGTATTTCCTTAATCAATGTAACAGACAGCTTTGACATCAGTTTCCCTACAGCATCCCTCCACTTGCTACACACACACACACACACACACACACACACACACACACTGCTGCTGTTGTTTTTCCAAGGGATAATCACGGATGAAAAATGTTAATGGCTTTAACGAACAGGCGGGCTGACTTCTGAGGGTCCCCTGCCTCCGAGACATTGTTGACTAATTAAAGCTGAAACGGAGAGTAGAACAAATGCAGCAAAGCGTCGGAGGGAGACAGAACCTGTGCTTGGGTGGATATAAAAATATGAAAAGCAGCCAAAAAGCTGTCAGAGCTAATGTGGATAATTGGGTCTGACGATGCAAGGAAACTGAGATATTAGACAAGAATGATTTGAGGCGAAAGGGTGACACACAGGGAAAACATTAACTCTGGTGGAGCTACAAGTTGACATTTTGATGCATACAGAGTGAAAATACAGACGGATAAGGTTACAAAATGTTCAAATTAATGTTGTAGGTCTAGAAGACTAAAGGACTTTGCCAACTGCTGCCAGTGCTTCAGCTGCACAATATATAACTCTTATTGGACGTTGAGAACCCATTTTTCTAATTCACCTCCCTGTCACCAGAGATTTACAACTAACAGATGTAGCACCCTGATAAGACCATCAATATATTTTTTAATGAAATGCTTTTTTTCTTATGAAGCTTGAGCTTCAAAAAGGTAAAAAACAACAACAACAAAAACATCATATGTTTGTGGGAGCTAAGCATCACTTGCTTGGAACAAGGTTTGTACAGGTAAACATGTGTGCCAGAGGTGTGCAGAGGCATTTGGTGACCAGTTTTTATTTCCCGTCTAGATTATTATTATTGGGTGTCAGGGATATAACACAAAGAAGACTCAATGCTGTCATAGAAGGAACGCACAATGCAAGCTAGAAACGGAGATAAGATGTGACAAAATCTCTGTCATACATTATTACAATATGGAGTCATGATAGCTGAATATTTAACATTGATACCATACCAGTGAAATTCCATGATTCTCACTTCCCAATTTGATATCAAAAAGAGAAGCAAATCCCATACTTCACATAGACGCCTCTATTACCGTTGTATCCCTGATGATCTGTCTGATTTCTCACCAAAATACATTTTTCAAATTTAAATTTGAACACCTCATGATAACATTTACTTTACCTTGCCCAAAACTAATATTTACTGAATAGAGCCAAGTCAATTCTGAAGTAATATAAGGACTGGATATGGTGCTGCTGTTCAGCTTTGGTTCCTGAATTATTTTTCAGTGGCCACTCGTGGTATTGCAGCAAAAATCCTTCCGAATTCTCCCCATTAACCATCATTATAAAGGAGACATCTGAAAGACAGGACACCGCAAACTGAAAACAAGTCAAATTAGGACTATATTTTTGTTCATCCATAGAGATTTTATAAAAAAATAATAATAATCTGTGACATCATGTCAATGGAACTAGTTTAGGCTGAGTGGAAATTCGCAGGTGGGGCAAGCAGGAGAAACAAGCCGCCTACTCAGTGGGCTATTATGTAGCTAAACAATTAGACATTTTTTAAGCACCAGGAGAGCAATTCTTATTGGCATGAATAGGAATGAATCAACATCTTGAGTTATGGTATGTTAGCTGCATTATTTTGCCAAGCAGGATTGTCCCACCCCCCGATGCTAACAGCTAACATTGCTAGCTCTCCTCCTAATGAAACACACATTTTGTTGTACTTTGTGCTAAATGCTAAAATTAGCATGCTACCTTATTTACACAAAGTACAGTTGAGACTCATCTGGGAACCATTTCTGTTGGCCTACCGCATGTAATGGCAACCAAAAATGGCAAATCCAATATATATTTTGAATGATAAAATAATCCCTAAAAAAAAACAAATATCTAATGTCAACCTCTTGGCTGCACAAGGCCCTCTATGTTTATGTGAAATGGTTGCACAGTATTTCATTAGAGATGTTCAGTCGACCTAATTTACTGACTGACTGACATCACGGCCCCTACAGTGCATTACTAAAAATAAAAACTGATCATGAGAATATTATCAAGTTGTTATCATATCCCCCTTCGAGACATACTACATATAAGATGAAAAAAGGAAAATTAGCTTTAGCTACCACCTTAGAGTTTTATGTACCTTGTTTACTCAGGAATGATTCAAGTAGTGATATGGACTTTGGGGCAGTTCTCACAAGAACTTGAATAGATTGTTTTTTAAACATACAGACCTGAGAAAAAGAAACATTCACAAGAACCCAATCAGCAATAAATAGACAACACAACTACACACTAATTCAAAACAATTACTAGAATCATGAAAAAATGTCAGATAATAAAGCTTTAAAATCCCCAGGGGAAATGCAAGGTTGCTATTAATATGTGAATCAGCCGATAAGAAGTAAACATGTACCCACACAATTCCATTGAAATGCACTTAAACTGAGTACATGGTGAAAAGAGGTATATTCAGATAGTATGATATATATATATATATATATATATATATATATATATATATCATACTGGTGCAGATGTTTCTTTGTTGCCAAAAGGTTAACCAGTCCTCAGGGGTGCCGTTGGATGAAGCGTTGGTCCAGGCTTTTCTATGTTGTGGATGCCATTAGAGATTTACTATGGAGAACGGAGGACTGTAACCATATTTTTATAAGTGGCGTCACTGTCAGTAATAACATTTAAAGAATATTCCCAGTGCAACTGCAGGAATCACAAATAGAGAAAATATCATTTCTGGATATAATTATGATAATCATAATTGGCAGATCATCTGAAAAATCCTGGAGGTTAAAATCCATTTAATTTTTAGTAGTGATGATTTGAGATTCACGGATGTCAGTGTCCGCCGAGGACGAAGGGACAGTGATCATTAATGTCTAAGACAAAAACTCCAGAGGCTGGGTATTTATGTGGTCTGGTAGTAAAGATTAATGTGGAGTTGAAGGCTGTCTGGTCTCGTGTGTAAATCTCAATGACAATAATATTTTAGTCCACCTTGAAAGAATCCAGTCATAGGAACGCTCTCTTGACAATAAAGCTTTGCTCTTGAATCCATTGTCACATCTAAGCTGTCATTAAAAAAGGAGCAACGATTTGAGTCAATGCATTTGATATATTAAACTTTCAGGTGCTTTGTATAGTATGCATAATGTATTTACAATATGGCTGTATATTACAATGCATAACGTGTATTCTAATGTGTTATCTGTGCAACAGAAACTATTATACACTCTGCTCACATTGTAATGTGTGGGTGTAAACCCTGAGAGTCTGCAACTGGCAACGTGATTTGACTGCTGAACGGGGGTGTGAGGGAGCCGCGCTCCTAACAAACAAGAGCCCTAATGCTTTTGTATCTCACATGTTGAGCAGATTACATTATCGGCAAAAATTATCACCCGGATTATCCATTGAAGCAGGTAACTGGAGATAAAAAAGAGCATCTAGTTTTCCAGGAAAATGTAACGTGTGGCACAAATTGAAACACCGAAAGCAATAAAATCAGGACAACCCAGCATTCAATGCTAGTATGCACATGTATAGAAACCAGCCTGATCTCCTAAAAAGGACGTTCCCACACAACATTGTGAATTACATTTTGAGGGAAAGAAATTTTGTTGTGTGAATTACAGCTGCTCTTGATGCAAGAAAAACATGTCAGAGTGGTGGAGAACACTGCTGTCCGTGTCCTGTTGGAACCATGTAGTTTTCTTTTCTTTCAATTTCGTATAATCTAAACTTTGTGTAGTTTTGATTTGTTTTGTTCGTTAAACGCAATCATTCAAACTGTGACCGTTGGGTCTGGGTAAGAAAAAAACAACTTTCCCTGAAAACATAATTGAGAGTGCAGTGTAGATGTATGGGAATGGTATTTTGTAGGAGACATTTTTGCATAGACGTACATACTGTTAATTCAGTTATGAATATTGAATGATACACACAGTGGGAGCAAAGCAAGCCACTTCTTCTGATGAGATGTCACGTAACGATGCAGCGCTAGACCAAACAATTACTGGTGATGAGGGCAAACACCTCTACATGTTTGTAACCAATTCATACCTCGGTCTTCATGCACCGCTGCTTTTTTAATCATTGTTAAACTTTTTGTTGGGAACTGTTTCAGTCTTCTTAGTTTGTCGGAGGAAGATGGACGACCCCGCTGCTTGTTTGTGACTCTTTGTGGGTGCCTCATATATATATATATATATATATATATATATATATATATGCATTATATGAAAAAAGACACACATAGACATGACTGCCTCATGCATACTTACTACATACAAAGAAGATATAAGGCCAGAGGTCCATCTGCCCCTCGTGCGGCTTGTTTTGATCACTGTGCTTCACACCTTTGCCCGTTTTCCCTGCACAGCTCAGTTTTCACCTCCGATCAGTCTGAAAACTCTCACGGGAGCGGGTGGATGTTTGGTCTGTGTTAACAGCCTTGCTTCCATGCCTGTGAGCTGTCGGTGTGGATAAGGCAGCGTTATTAGACCTATTGTTACCCTGAATCTCTAAATCAAAGGGTTTAAAGCAGCCCTCACATTTAAAGTAGTAAAGATTAGCTGTTTAGTCACGGAACTGGTTTCTAATCTAAGCAGACAGCTAAAGCCTTTCTCACTGCATTTTTCACTTAACCTTTTAGTGAGATGATCATAACAGCTCCCTTCTAAAATAGTAAAAGTAGAGTAAAGGAACAAAACAAACAAAAAACTAATCAACAGAATCCCTTTCAGGGGACTGATCACAAGGAGGATTATCCCCAGCAGTCGCCGAGCTCCCATTTCAGCTCCATCCACGGAGCGGGGGTTTGGTTGCTGAAGAAATCTGCACTTGTTCTTTGCTTGGAACAATGCTGTCCAATCTTCAATCACAGTTCAGAGCCACATAGTGTCTCCCAGCACTTGAGGAAGTCTTTGATTCTTCTCTACAATCTGGGGTTTTTATACCACCCCTATTAGCTCAACAGTAAGCACGAGGTAGACCAGGTGACGTCATCACGAACCAGTTTTTCGCTTCTACTTCTCCTGGGTTTGTGTTTTTTCTGGGCTATTGTTAGGCCTTCCACTCTTATAGGGGCTGTGAGGCCTCCTGCATGTAGCATGATGTCTCTTTGTCTGGGATCTTTGACACTAAGCTGGAGTTTGTCTTGAATGATGTATTAATAATTTTTCCAGGTACTAGACCAGGGCTTGTGTGGAAAGTGGGGAAGCTACCTCTATGTTACTGACGTCCTCATGTGAATCAGAAACAGAGGAAAAGAATATTGTAAGCAGAAAAAGAAGCATTTTAAAAAGGTGTTTTCTTGTCGTCTTGGAAACAGACTAAACAAAGCAAAACTTCATACTTTTTACAAATCGTAATCGTTACATAGTTATTTCGGCATCTTGTTTATTGGAAAAATAGTATAACAATAAAATAACAGTATGTAACACAGGCCGCTAGTGTTTATCATGAATACTGGAGTTGCCCTTTCCCTCCTCCCTAGATTCAAAGGTTGAGGACACTGATCCGATACAAGTGCTAGACTTAAGTTAATTAACTTACACTCATTAAATGATTTAGTCACAAAATTGAATAAAACATGTTGGATTGTATTAGATGCTTTAAATTTATTTTTCCCATCCTGGCTGTGCTGCATCAGCTCTCCTGTCCCTCCCTCCCAAAAAGCCCAGTCTGCTCTAATTGATCAGATAGCCCACTCTGCTGTGATTGGTCATCTATTTAGTGTGTTTATCATAAATGGATTGTATTAGGCTAGATGAATAGCTCGGATGGGCATGAGTATTCAATGTGGACCTCTGTATTCTTTCAGTGGAATCATATTTGTAAATTGAGTTGATCTAGAGTCAGACCTGGCAACACATTCTCATGCCCAACTCATTAAACATGGACACTTGGCCCTAAGCTTCACATTTTCACATTCTGGGTTCCTCGCTAGCATCAGTCTTGGACAAGGCAGTTCAATTTGTAATCAACTAAAGTATTAAAAAAACATGATATACAGGAATTTTCTTTAAAACATTTTTTATAAAAGTAATCCCTCTGATTATTTATGATGATTGTGATTTATGATTTATGATGTGATCTGAATATACAGAGACCCTGCCCTCTCTTTTGTAATTATTTTGCTGTGTTCTTCTGATAACAACATTTAGCTCATGTAGCCTGCGAACACCCAGCTGTTGCATCTTAACTCAACTCAATTCCGGAAACAATTAGAGAGAAAAACATCTTCCAGGAACATGTAGGCAGGCGTGATCGAGCAGATAACTGTGTTGTTGACCTCCCGACAAAGTGTGAAAATGTTCTAATTATATTCAATGTGAGTGTGAGTCAATTCCTTATTGTGTTCCTGACTTTAATTTATTGGCACAGCAGTGTGGTTCATCTTGTTCGTACAATGTAGCCAACACACAGACACACAGACATACACACACATACACAGTCAATTTTTAAGAAATGTTTAGCATAGAAAAACAGCATGTCAAAAAAGATTCTGTCCAAAAATATAATTAAGCTTTCTACCTCTACTTTCATATTCAATTCAATTATCTTGTAAATGACAGATTTACCAGAACCTCATGCTGTGTGTCATTTCGTCCATAACCGCACATTTTGTCATTCTGCCTGATGGTTTCGGGACTCGATGCCGTTGCACAGTAATACAATTTCAGTGATGCCGGTCAGAAGGACACACTGTGCATTCCTCAGATATGTTTTATTCCCTTGCTTACATCATCCGACCTTATCACTTTGATGGAATATCCCCATGATTATACAACATCGAGCATTTACCTTTTTTTGTGCTATCCTTCCCTTTCTCTTTGTCTTCCTTGGAGGCTACATGTTCCATGAAACCACTCTCTCCTTTTAATCAAATAGTAAGGGAGGAAGGAGAACACAAAGCCAATTTAGCCCCAAATGGCCAAGGAACAACTAATTAAGGCCTATCAAAAAATGTAGTGACTTTTTTCACAAATATAATTCATATTCTTCGTTTTAGTGTCTTTATGTTCCTGATTGTTGACTGTGAATAAATATTTGCGTGTGTGTGTGTTTACAATGAGGTACTTTATACCAAACACTGCAGTTTTAAGTTATTTCAATATTACTGTAATAAAATACATTTTGAGCATTAGCACCAGTGGTACAGGTGTCTGTTGTAAATGTTAATCTTTACAACTTTAATATCATTGATCATAATAATATCATCGATATGAATCAAAATTGGTATTGTGAAATATCTGTCCCTTTCAACGAGAAGCTTACTGAGCCTCTCTGTACGGGGATGTTGGGGATGACACTAGAGCAGAGCCAGATGTGATGGTTTCTGCGCGCGATTATAAAACACCATGTGACACGTGGCATGCAGCCTGTGCCGAGACCTTTGTCTAAACAATGTCACCATGATGCAAATATTTGGATTAGTCCCTGCTGAAAGTGGGATAGATGTTTATTTAGATGTGAACACAGCATGCATGGCAATTATGAGAGCAGTGTGCCTGGAGGAAAAAGATAAATAGTCTTTCTGCCGCAAACGCGGATGAAACGGAAGTTAGTTATTCAAGGAGGTAATAAATATTTAATGAAGGAACCGGAGAATTTTTTTCCATTTCATCAGGAAAAGGATACAAACAAGGGCAATTCATTGCTTTAATTGTCTTGTAAACTTTGGGGAATTAAATTATGTCTGGGCAATAATAAACAAGCCAGATTGTTATTAGTGTCATAAGAATATTTCAGTTCAAGCCTTGAAACATAGTCAACTTATAGTCATTGACTCAGTCTTTGGATACATAGTTAATATATATAATACCCTTCAAGAGGACCTATTCTGCTCAAGTTCTGGTCCATACTTGAATTTCAGGCTCCTAGTAAAACATCTTCACATGCTTTAATTATTTTTTTTCTATCCTAGCTATGCTGCAGCAGCTCTCCTGCCCCTCCGTCCCAAAAAGCCCAGTATGCTCCCATTGGTCATCCACTTAGTGTGTTTGTCATAAATGTCGCACCCCTTACCATAACCATAACAGGGGCTGAACTGCTGGGAAATAGTGACAAAACTAAATTTTAGCCACTTTTCTTCTTCAACTCCTCTTCCTTTAGAAGTCCATACAAAAGACATTTCTGTTTTGGGGGCATTTCAAGCAGTTCAGGAGCAGAGTTTCTGTGGGGGGAGAATACCTTTGACTTTGGTACCTTTTACCTGCACAAAAAAAAAATATATAAACACATTGAACAAATGAGAAAAGGCAGTTTCTAGAAGGGATATTGATTTTGCAATCCTAAAAACAGTCCATTCATTGTCTACTGCTAATGCTGTATTTAGGATCTTGGGGGGGCTGGAGCCGATCCCAGCTGTCATTGGGCGAAGGCAGGGTACACCCTGGACAGGTCGCCAGTCCATCACAGGGCCGACTTGTAGAGACAGACAGGTAACCAGTCTATCACAGGGCTGACATGTAGAGACAGACAACCATTCACGCTCACTGGAAGTTGGGCTGCTGAGGAGGACGCTGGCGTTATCTGTTTCTCTGCTTCTCTAGTCGAGCCAAAACAACGCAGAGTTTTTAAATAAAAGTTGTTTCTTTTAACCTTTCACTATCTGCATCTTTTCTTTTTTTGGATAGTTAGGTAGATGCTAGAGTCTAGCGGTTGCCTACCTGTTGCTGCTAGCACAACACCGCTCGGAGACTCCCTGGATCTGCATTATCGCTACCAAGGAATATAAAAAAAACAAAAAACATCCTGAGTCCACGGTGAAAACAACCTGCAGTGCACGTTCTCCCACTTCGCGGCCGGCACCACTATGCTGAGTTACTCCATCAACCAGCTGATCAATCTCAAAAGTCCTTTCACCCCACCGTGCATTACAGTGATTAAACAATTAGACTTCTCCGCCATGGGCGGTATATCCACAGAAGCTCCTGAAGAAAGTTCCTCTACCCACGGACAAGTCCTGCCATCCCGGCACTTTGGTCAGTCATGCGAGCTGTCGCCCCTCAATCATGTCATCAGAGCGGTGTCTCCTACTGGACAAGTAGTTTAGGTAATCTCCATGGCAACACCTCTCAGTGAGCTGGATGGAAAACGTGGAGTGGACTACAATCTGCTACTGCCACTGCAAAGATATGTTGCTTCTTTTCTCATCCGCCGACGAAGCAGTGGACTACTAAAACAGCCATCTGAGTAGCCTCCTGGATCACCATGCAACTGTTAAAACCAGAGCAGTCACCTTCACCCGCTCATCACCCTGGTTCATGGATGGGCTTCGGAAGATGAAGGCAGCAGGGCGGGTCCTTGAGCGGCGCTACAAGGCCTCTGGCCTCACTGTCCACAAGCAAATCTACTGGGAGCACCAACAACAATACTCAAAGTCCCTCAAAGAGGCAAAGTAACTGTTTTACTCTGATGTGATCAGGAACAATCCAAGAAATTACAAACAGCTCTTCTCCAATGTCAACCATCTTCTCAATCCCCCCCCCCCCCCCCCCCCAGCACATATTCACTCTGCCCTTTCCGGTTCTCCCACCCAAACCGTTCCCTCATTATGTCATCTCTCAACCCCTGCACTGCTTTCCTGTGGTTTCATCAGAAGAGGTGCAGAACATCATCAGGAAGATGAAACCCTCCACCTATGCCCTGGACCCTCTCCCAACCTCCCTGGTAAAAACCCATATCACTGCCTTAAAGCTGGGGTATGTAATGCTGGAAATCTAGCAAGAGAACTAGCAAGATTTGAAAATAGCACCTCCTCCTGCCTCCTCTAAGTTCCCCCCCCCCTGTCAGTGAGTCCGTCCAAGCTGATTCTTCCGGCATCAGCGAGACGTGAAGGCTGTGCACTCGCGCTTAGGCGGGGAGGGCGGGTGCAGAACTAGACATGAAGGCATCTGATTGTTTTTTGTCTGCGAGGGGCGCAGATTGGTTGTTTGTTTTCTCGGTCCCACGGCGGCCACAGAGCTCTGTTTAATTCCATTCCTTTTCCTGATGACATAATGTACTTATCCCTCTGAAATTAGATGGGCCATTTCACCCAGTATAACAAAAAGTGCTTCTGAACAGGATTACATACCCCATCTTTAAGTCCCCTGATCACCTCTGTTATAAATCACTCTCTCCAAACTGGTCACGTCCCCCCGTCATAAAGAAAGCCATAATCAGATCACTGCTCAAAAAACACACCCTTGACCCAGAAGTCCTATCAAACTACAGGCCCATCTCCAATCTCCTTTATATCTAAAGCACTTGAGAAAGCAGTTGCCACCCACCTTCAAAACCACCTCAAACCGAACAACCTCTATAAAAAATTCCAGTCCGGTTTCCGCTCCGCCCACAGCACAGAAACTGCACTCGTAAGAGTTACAAACGACCTCCTGATGTCATCCGACGCTGGCTCTCCCTCCCTCCTCATCCTTCTGGACCTATCCACTGCATTCGATACAGTCGACCATGGCATTCTTCTAAACCAGCTCCACCTCACCACTGGACTCACTGACACTGCCCTCTGTTGGTTCCAGTCATACCTCACAAACCGGACAGAATACATCTCCCTGGGCCCCAGGGGTCAGACCTTGGCCCCATCCTCTTCATCTTCTACCTCATCCCCCTTGGTCAGGTCATCAGCCGCCAGGGATTTCCATTCCACTGCTATGCTGACGATACACAGCTCTATGTCAATGCCACAGCCGCCACCCCACCTTCATCATCACCGTCATTCCCGTCAATTCTCACCACCTGTCTGGAGGAGGTAAAGGTATTGATGGAGCACAACTTCCTCCAACTCAACAGCTCCAAAACCGAAGCCATCCTCTCTCATCAACAGTCACAAATCTTGGTTTAAAAATGGACCCCCAACTCACTTTTGAATCCCACATCAACCACCTCTGCAACACCTCCTATCACCTCCGCAACATTTCCAAACTCTGCCCCACTCTCTCCCTCTCAGATGCCCAAAAAACTGGTCCATGCGTTTATCTCTTCCAGACTGGACTACTGTAACACACTTCTCACCGAGATCCCTAGCAAGAGCCTGCAGATGTCCAACATCTCTTGGTATGCTGAAGCATTCAGAGTTCATTTCACTGGAACTAAGGGGCCAAGCCCAGCTCCTGAAAAAAAACCCCACACCATAATCCCCCCTTCACCAAACTTTACACGTGGCACAATGCAGTCAGACAAGTACCGTTCTCCTGGCAACCACCAAACCCAAACTCGTCCAGATTGCGATATGGAGAAGCGTGATACGTCCCTCCAGAGATCACGTCTCCACTGCTCTAGAGTCCAGTGGTGGCGTGCTTTACACCACTGCATCCAACGCTTTGCATTGCACTTGCTGACGTATGGCTTGGATGCAGCTGCTCGGCCACGGAAACCATTCTATGAAGCTCTCCATGCAATGTTCTTGAGGTAATCTGAAGGCCACATGACGCTCCGTCATTTTACGTGGTCTACCACTTCTTGGCTGAGTTGCTGTCGTTCCCAATCGCTTTGCACGCCTAGGAGCTTGCTTTTATACACCTGGCCAGGGAAGTGATTGGAACACCTGATTTCAATTATTTGGATGGCTGAGTGAATACTTTTGGCAATAAAGTGTATATCACGATATGAATCACTTTTTTTCTTTAAATGTTCTTAATACATTTCTGTCAAGGCTCCCTTTTACTCCTAAGTGAGATGTGAAGATATGACAAGGTTAGTTTTGGTTTAAATAGTATTTATTTTCTCTCTGAAGTTGAACATTTTCAGTGTTACAGAACACAAACAAAATGGACAACAAAATTTTAGGTACATAATAAAAACTAACTCACGGTAATTGTTCCTTTGTATAGATTCCAACCGTTTTAATTTAAAAAAGAGTTATTTTTACCATAAGGAACGGCTTCTTGTCGGACTTTAAATATCCAAAATATCTTATATAAAACTAGTAGGGATCGACCGATTTATCGGCCGGACGATTCTATCGGACGATTTTTACGTTTTTTGAACGTATCGGCCGATGCGGACTGCTGTCTTGGCCAATCGTTTTTCCCGGCATTTACAGTCAGGCGCCCGCAGGCAGCTGCGTGTTGCTTGATGATGCTGACGCCAGCCCGGACATTCCCCTCCCCCACAGTAGTGCTGCAAGGCTGCAGAGAAATGAGTGTGGTCTGCACTGTTTTGGTGAGCATGGGGGCTGAAAAAGCAAAGACAAAAAAACACATCAAACATGTGGAGCCATCTGAAGCGTCACCACCTTGAGGCCTATGCTGAAGCACAAAAACAAAAGGATGATAGTGCAGCAGCCTCTACTTCTGCAGCAAGTTCAACACAGCCTAACCTTGTGCAGATGTTCGATGCCCAAAGGAAATGGGGTAATTCTGACACCAGGTCCAAAAAAGCTGATCTTGCCATAATTGAGATGATTGCCCACTCACACACTTCAGCTTGTGTTAAATGATGGGATAAACAGCCAGCGAGCAGTGATGGACATTGTTGCAAAATTGAAGTCTTCTGCTACCCATTTTAACCATTCCATACAGGCCAAACAGCGTCTGAAGGCCATTCCAAAAGATCTTGACCCCCCCCCCAGCACAGCATAATCCAGTCGGTGCCGACACGCTGGAACTCCACTCTCCACATGTTGGAGAGCATGCTAGAGCAGAAGCGGGCACTTACTGTATATGCAGGGGAACATGGAAAAATCCCAATCTTGACAGCGGATCAGTGGACTCTAGTGGCCAATTTGATTGACACACTGAGCCCGCTTGAACAGGTAACACTGGAAATGAGCAGATCAGACTCCTCAATATCCTGCATAATACCCAGCGTCACTGTCCTAAAGATGATACTCGAAGTCGAGGGTGCAAAAGCAAGGGGCATCAAAACACTCCGTGACACTATGCTGGACAGCTTTAAAAAAAAGGGTTTAAAACAGCAGACCAGACCAAATGCTTGGTCCTTGCAACACTCCTAGATCCTCGTTACAAGGGTCATGCCTTATCACCAGAGGCACTGAGCAATGCAAAAGAGTGGATGAAAGAATAGCATACCACTCTGTCTGAGAAAAGGAAGAGGCCTTCAGCAAATGAAGGCCTGGATCCGAAAAGGACAAGGGTGGAGGAAGAAGAGGAGGAAGACGCAGGTCCATCAGATATGCTCGAGCAGATGTATGCAAACCTCCTGGGGGCACATGGACCATCTACTGAGGAGACTGAAGATGAGGAGGAGGAGCAGTTGTTTACCCAGCAGTTGGACCAGTACCTGTGGGAGCCACTGATTGACCGACAGAAGGGCCAACCACTAGACTGGTGGAAGCAGAATGCAGCCCGCTTGCACCTTCTGGCACCACTCGCCAGGAAGTTTCTTACTCCACCCCCCTCCTCTGTTCCCAGCGAGAGGGTGTTCAGTGAGGTCAGCCAGATCTACGATAAAAGGAGGAACAGGCTGACTGGTGAAAATGCAGAACGTCTTTGTTTCCTGCATTACAATCTGCAGCTTCTTAACTGGGAGTACGCACTTTAAGTGTTGGGTAAAGAGAGTTTTGGAGATTGGGCAATGCCCATATATGCACAAGTATTTTATGTTGTTTACAGTTCCCTCATTTTAGATATTCTAAGCATTTAAACACTTTTCGGTGTGGAGTAAAGAAATATTTTTGGAAATTGGGCAATGCCCATATATGCACAAGTATTTTGTTGTATTGTTTACATTTTCCTGATTTTAGATATTCTTATTTCTACAGTGTGCATGTGCAATGTCATTTTATTTATGCTTGATATTATGCTTATATTTATTTGAATATTTATTTTCAGTTAAGTTAAGTGATGATGTTTATTATTTTCAACACATTTTCAGCACTTTACTTTACCTCACCTGTTAATGTTTGTTAAATATTGTTTATCGACTACCTCTTGTTCTACCTCACCTTTTCTAAGTGCAATAAACGTTTAATTGAGACTCGTAACATTTGTTATCAGTGTGATTTTTAACATGTAAATTGAGGATGCAAAACTAGTATCGGCTCCAAATATCGGCTCAAGAAAATTGGCAGGCCATATCGGTCATCGGCCAAGGCAGATGACCAGAAAATCGGTATCGGCATCGGCCCTAAAAAATCCATATCGGTCGATCCCTAAAAACTAGCCAATTCCTCAGACCCATCTTTTCAACGGTGTCCTCATCTATTGAGCTTTGCGCTGTGTTCGTTGGACACTCTGTGACCACATAGGCCACAGAGTGTGGCATTTTAATGGTACCATTTTTTAATGGTAATTTTTAAATAGTAATTTTACCATGGTGATTGTAACTTCATTCAAACTAAAAAGACACAAAATAAACTCATCAAATCCATCTTAGTTAGTTTTCCACTTTCATCATCAACTCTGGTTTGGTCAAAATTAAACCTTAATTCACTGAAACATGCTGCTCTAAGACTGCTGCTTGCACTTGTTTGCTTTTCTACCCTTCTCACAAAGCACTACACAATGGTTCTTATATTAGACACATTCAAGAGTTAAATACCTTTTTTATTGAATACTGTCGTGTTTTTCTACTTTTAGATGTCCTTTTTGTTGTTGTTGGAAAAACTAATGGCAAAATAAATGTTTTAAGTGTTGTCTGAAGCCTTTTTTGTGTTAATGGAAATATGAGCAGATGTACTGGATCGTTCACAGAATTAACACATTACAAATACAGTATTGTGTACAAAGTACTAAAGACAGCAGTGTATTGCTTAAATTACATGAATATGTTCTTCCTTTGAAAGATTCATTTAAATGGTTCAAATGTATCACTTTGTTGAAAACTTCCATTTTGAAGAAGGATTGTTAGGTTTAGATTTCAGACTTTCATTTTGACAGAAGTGAGAGGTTAATTTCTGAGATCAGTGTCTTATTTGTGTGTAGAAATTTGACTTAATGAGGTAAATTCCACAAGTGTGAAGGCAATCGCAAAATAACCCAACTGTAAACCAATTACTGTAGGTCACCTCTTCGTGGCTTAAAGGGAGGCGGGAGGACTTAAAGAGCGGTTTAAAAAAACAACTGAGCTAAAATAAATAATTATTATATTTATCATCACATAAAAGGGGTTTCAAGGAAGCACATTATGCAAGTGATTGCTCTGGCAGAGATTTTGTCATTGAGGCCAAAGCTCCATTTGTCACTTCTGAGTTGAGCTACTGCGACTGTGAGGATGTACACCCACAGAGGCTTCTTTATTCTGCCTGTGGTCCAGTCACGTCTGGGCTGGTTTCTTTAGAAGAGGAAAAGAAAACAGAAGATGACCAGATGTGCTGTAGCCAGGAAGGATGTCTAAAAGATCAGCCAGTATGAGAGAACACTGAGTTTTAGCAGAAGTCCAGGAGTTGTTTTAAGTTTTCAAGTTATTTATTTACTCATAAGGCAGTTATACAAGTCTGTGATGAATAAGCGTCATCTGCTTTGGATTGATGAATAATCAATCAGAGTAAAAATACGACACAAGGCACATTAGAGCTTCTCAACCACCAGTTTCCATATGCTCATAACACCTCTACATATTGTCACAAAGCAGGTGCTACATGACACAAGTCATGCATTTATTAAACTCAATGCCATGTTCCTTTCATGAGGATTCTGCAGCTGTGTAATTACTGTAAGTAACATCAGCTACCTGTGCTGTCCCTTCTGTGCCATCAGAAGGGACAAATGACAAATACTTCATGACAAAAAGGAGACTGGTCACAAACAATTGTGCTTTTCTTCCAGTTCAATTTGAAGTTGAAAAGCTCTCAGGCTCTTTCCGGTAATGGCAGGTGATGAAATGAATCATCAGCTCTAGCACGTTCTCAGACGCAATGGGGGTGGTTGCTTTAATCTGGACAATTCCACCTGTGTGAGAATGACTCATCAGTCAATGGTACATTTTTACTGGTAGATAAACAACTGATAACATATTACACATTTAAATCTGACCTTTGGATTTATGAGAATGTGGACTAAATGACAAGTTTATCCCAAAAAAATAAGAACATTTGAACCAAAATGCCAGATGAAAATGATGAGGGGGACTGATCTAGCCATCACTTCCTCTAAATGCCAATTTAATCAACATGAAAAACTCCATCTTCCATTTGCAGGCCAACTTTCTATAAAATGCATCTAAATGAGCATCAAGAGGGAGGCAATCATCTGCAAGGTGTGTTGGTTGTTATTGTTACACATACAGTGCAGCCTTCTGCTAAAACTACAGGCATTTCCTTCGACCTCATGGCTTGTTTTTTTGCTCTGATGTGCATTGTTTGCTGGGAGGCCTGTTAGACAGAGGCTAGGCCTTTTAATCATGTCTAATCAATTGGATTTACCACAGGTGGACTCCAGTCAAGGTGTGGAAACGGCTGCGGTCCAATAGTCTATTTTGCTTACGAAGGTTCCTAACTGAAGAGGTGACCCGGAAGTAAACAAGTGGCCGCCATGATAAGAGCCATTTAATTCTCTTAATGCAAAGGAAAGGAGCTCCAATGCTTCCTGTCAGAGCTCCTTTAGCATAGGATGCAACGGACCTTCCTACATGAAAGGAAAGGAGATCACGCCGACCCACAATTCTTTGCGAGACCAACATTGCCGCACACCTCGGCCGTTCATGAAAACAAATGATGTGCATTTGCATATTTAACAATTACTTTCATGCAAACATATAGTAATTGAAATTGTGTTGATAAATGTGTGTGGACAGTGATAATACTTTAATTATAATTTTATTTATTTCAATCATGTTACAATGTTTGACAAAAAACGAAACTAAAACCACAAATGAAATGTAATACAGCCAACGGTCAAACAGGAAGGAGGAGCTGCTGTACCTGAAGCCGGTCAGTGAACGAGCTGTTTATGAAACCAACAACATGGGGAGAAGTGGACGACGTGCTTTTTGTAGTCAATTATTGTAGTTTCTCCAGCGGAGACGCACGACAATGGCGATCATCAGCTGTCAATCATCAGCGGGAGCATTATAATTACGCAGCTTAGTGAAAGTCTGGTCGGATTCTCTGAGCACCGCGATAAACTTTCCTGTATATATGTATGTATATGTATATATATATATATATGCAATATATATGCTCTTTTAGCTTTGATTTATGAAGTATTGAGTGTAGATCGTGTAGTTAGTACATAAAGTAGCATAAAGCTGCAACAAAAGTCTGGATACTTTCTGAATGCATCGTATCTGATGTTAATGCAGCACAATGGTGTCAGTATGTACCATCACGCAGGCCGGTACAAAGGCCAGTAGGCCATATGCACACAAATAGCAACGCTAGTGTGCTCAGTGTCAACAATATTAAAGTTGGCAGGCATTTTGCTAATCCTAATACAAATAACACACCAAAGAGGTTTGCATAACAACTCCAGTATTCTGGCTCCAAATTGTTTGCAGCATGATGACAGCATCATAACAATAGCTCTTTTCATCACTATGGACATTTTTGATTTTTCATGGTTAATTTTTTTTATATAAATCTGTCTGTAACCAAGACTCTCAGCTCCTTATGAAACTACAATTTTAAACCCACATTCATTACAATAAAAATGAATCATACATTCTATCACATTAGATTCATTTCATCTATGGAGGTGACCTGATGCAGCGTCTGGCTGCAGGAGAGAGAGAGGTGTGTGGAGCAGTGTCAGCTGATTGACGCGGCAGCTGCAGGTGATCTGGGTAATTGACTCTCTTTTTTATGATCCATAGTAGGCGGCCGAGGAGAAGCTCGGCTTCAAAATCTCAGTTTTTACTATTTTCCTCCAGATTGAGCCCTCTTCTTAGATTTGCTGTATGGGGTAAATATATGCTATTTTCCTGGTTTCTTCTCATTACACCTTCACAAGGCTTATTCCTTACAAATGTTGATGGCATTATAATTTAGTTAGTTGAGGACCAAAGTGACAAGTATAAAGGCTATAAATAATAATAATAATAATAATAATAATAATAATAATAATAATAATAGGAAACATTACCGAGAGAGCTACATGTTCAAGCTTCGAGCTACAAGCTTCTGTTGTACTTAGCTCCACCCTCTGATGTCACTTCTGGTTTCAATAAACCAAGATGGCGACGGCCAAATGCCAAACTCAAGGCTTCAAAACTGTAGTCCACAAATCAATGGCTGGTATCATGATTACTACATCCACTACAGTTTATGGTCAGGGCCCCTAAGGACAGGAGTGTCCAATCTTATCCAAAAGGGCCGGTGTGGGTGCAGGTTTTTGTTTTAGCCCAGCACTACCTCATCTCATCCAACTCATCAAGGTCTTGATTGAAGACCATGGTTAGTTAATTAGTTGAATCAGGTGTCTGAGTGCTGGGCTAAAACAAAAATCTGGACCCCAATCGGCCCTTCTTGGATAAGATTGGACACCCCTGCCTTAAGACTTAGGTTTAGGCAACACAATGACCATGACTTTAGGTTAGGTTTAGTAAAAACCTTGGTTTGGGTTAAAATATCTCAATGACATTCTCTGCTCAGGTACCTACCCGTTATCTTTACAAAGCACAGTTATTTGCTTCCATATTAATACTTAGAATGCCCGTATGAACCTTGAAAATATAATCATTCTTAAAGTTTTCTTTGGATGAATCAGTCAGTTCTCCAGCTCAAACTTCTCCTGCAGCACAAACACCATGACCCTGTACAACCCAAGCAGAGACTACTGAACAGCAGGACACCACTCAGTGCAACCACAGCAAATAAACTCACAGGTACACTGGCCAAGTGCAAACACCAGCATCAGGCTAAACGCACGACATATATGCACTGGCAATATCTGAGCCTCCGGTCAAACTACATTTAACTTCAAGTTTGCTACCAACCTTCTGCATACACTCCTCCTGTGTCTCAGATAGTTAGTTAGATAGTTCACACACATGTGCATGTTTATGTTTATCTTGTTCATAATTTGAATTTTCTAAAATTCAGTGTGACTATTACAAAAATGTCAGAGTTCCAGATTCATGGGTATAAACCCACTTCCACAAACCACAGCTGAGTCAGCTTGGTAGATTAGCAATTTACGCCTTTTGTTCTCGTGATTGTGACCTCAGACTTTATATAAGAAGTGGGCGTAGTCATTGTGACGTCACCCATTGGTCAGTGGACTATGATTTTGAAGCCTTGAGTTTTGTGTTTTGGCCGCCGTCATCTTGGATTTTTGCAACAACAGTGAACGAGGTGACCATATTTGGGCTGTGGAGGAGCGACGTGTGGATCTGACGAACACCAACTTCACTAAATTGCCTTTGTGTGGAAAAAAAGTCAATGCAGGTTGTATTTAGATAGAATGACAGTGAAATGTAAGTGAACATACATGAGTTCTATAGTTTGTTACTGAGAGATTGCAGATGGTACATAGTAACCAAATGGGCCAAGATTCCGCCTAAACACGCCTCTTGCTACATGGTTATGTTCAAATTTTGTGCTGTGATTTCTTTCAGCATCAGCTGTATCATTCCAAAGGGACATTCAACCTAAAAAAAAGTACAGTTCTGTTAGGCAGACTTCAAATCTAATGTATTTAGTGATATTTAAACGTGTTTTAAATTCATGCTAAATCCTCTGCAGAACTCTCCCAATTGTTACCTTTTATTGATATTAAGTTTATTCAATTAGACCTTGTACTTGCAGGGACATACTTTTCATTCTGAAAATTACATTTTCCGAAAAGGGCCCCCGGGTTATAAGGGTTAAAACTTTGAATGGAAAAACTTGTAAATGGCAACATTTTTGACACTCATGTCGTTTAAGGTTTTCAAGATGCTCAAATAGTTTCCCGATGTGCTGCATTATTTATCTTTGACATTGACAATACAGTTTTTCTCCCAGCACTGCAGTTCAATAAGCCTGCTGGCTCAACTGTAAGGGGAATTGAACTCCTAACCCAGCAGTGCATCCTGCTCCAGTCAATCCACACAGGATCAGGCCCCCTCCTTCCTCCCACTTGTTCTCTCTCTCACTCTCTCTCTCTCACTCACACACACACACACACACACACACACACAGACACACACACACACACACACACACACACACACACACACACACACAGTGTCTCTCACTGTTGTCAAAACAGGTAGAGTGTTTGGGGACCCACTATAGCTGCAGGACGCCTACCAAACCAGCTTATCCTCCGACATTCATATACAATAATTCACAAACAAACAAACACATTTCAAAAATGTTATTGGAGCAATTTGATCGTTCACTCCGTGGCAGTGTGCGTCACATGATGTCCCCAGACACAACTCCCCCGACATATTTATTGTTCTGTTTTGTAGCATGAAGTGGAAAAAATAACACAAAGTCTTAAGCGATTTCTATAGGTTAAGACCTCGTATGGGAAAATGTTTCTCCCCTAGCTCAGAATATTCGCTGGAGAGGGGGCTCTTAAATGCCAATAACTTCAATGAAAGCGTCGGAAGATAACAAGCGTTTGCCTTGGCACCGCTTCAGTTAGTTGCTGTCGTACAGGAGTAATGAATAGAGGAGGCACACAGGAAAAAAAAAACACGGACAAAAGATGAGACACGGAAGGACAAACAGATGGGAAAATATCAGCGTGGCATCCTGAGTAAATCCAGACAGAGCAGACACTCTAGCGGATGATAGCGATGATGGTGATTGTAATGATGACACAAAAGCTAAAGGCAAACATTTGATACACAGCAGCTGATGTCTCATTTCCTTTTGCATTTGTCCCACGCCAAAAGCAGCGACGGAGCATCCAAGCAAACACTTCACCTAATCGTTTCCAATTCTCTCGCAACCCAAATCACAACACTGGGGACTTCTGGGTCAATGCCAAGTATGTGCATTGCAAACAAAGCCGGGCAGATTGGCCTAATCATTTATGGGACCTACGACCCGCAGAGCAACACCATTCATCTGGGGGAGCAGTGGGGACAGACTTGAGAAATAGCCTCTTTTCTTTTTTTTTCAAGAGCAGGCTGCTGTGCTCAGAATGTGGAAAGAGTGTGTGCACGTCTCGTTCCCTCTCTCTCTTACTGATGGCTCACAAGCTCTTTACATTAAAAGCACGAGTGGGAAACAATGTAAAGACTCATACAGAAATAATCCCTCTCAATCATTGCTTATGAGCCACTACAAGTGTGCGGCTATGTGTGAGGCCCTCGGGCCCCTGGCATAGGAAGGGTGGGAAAACAACTGTAGCCGGGGTAAAAAAACATATAGACTATATTTTAACATATTTTTTGATTACCGTCTAATATGAAGCCCTGCAGGGTGATCCTCTCTCGGCTGCATCCTCACTGTCCTGCATTATTATAATAACCTGATTATAACCAACAACTTTTAACCTTAATGTTTATGAACGTACGTTGAGAGCATCTGGACCAGTGCTGTAATTTATTGATACATATCTCAAATCCTGCAAAGGCTGCACATAATATGGCCGATGACGGGTAATCAGTTACTTGTCATTCTTTTAGAGCGCTGCTTCAGAACCGGTGAGTTACGAATGCCCGATGATAA
This sequence comes from Eutrigla gurnardus, assembly GCF_963514095.1. Classification (NCBI taxonomy): domain Eukaryota; kingdom Metazoa; phylum Chordata; class Actinopteri; order Perciformes; family Triglidae; genus Eutrigla; species Eutrigla gurnardus. Next base: position 10,901,227 of record NC_139922.1, on the reverse strand, counting down.
GCTAGTCTACTGTACACACACTGCCTTCATCGTCATCTGTTTATTGTCCCCTTAAGCAGTGGAAAATCCAACAATAACAGGTCAATCAGTGTTTCGAACACAGCTGCCAGAGCCCTTACTGTTGGATCAGGGCTTGAGTATCCAGGGGTGGAAGATGGGCAGGTAGGGGGTCTGGAGGTCTGGAGCTGTGATCAGGGTCTAGGCTGTTCTCATCATTATTACCAGATGCTGGTGTTGTTTTCACCTTGTGAGTCTGAGTCACCAGGTGTCTATATGTTTCTATCTATAGATCACCGCAATTGCATTGCAAGTGTGACAGATGCACTGAATCTTTACATGTGTGTAGTTTAGATCAAAGTAAGATGAAGATATGTGCAAAAAAACTATCAAATATAAATTCTGGCCATTCTAATTAGTGAAAAAATGGATGTCATGCACCTTTTAGTATGACGTGATAGACTGACTTTCTTTCAGCACCCCCAGCGTCCCGGCCCTCTGCTTGTATTTTCTTGTATTGTTCCAGACGTTTCTGGTTTCTTTACGTCGACCTCTAACAAAACCGTAGCTACCAGGGACCAAATCATCCAGCGTGCATCCCAGAGATAGCTACGAAAATGGCGGACATAGTGCTGGAAAAAAACACGCAAATATAGCGAAGCAAAATGCCAAGCAGACAAAACGTATTACAAAACGAGAGTGAATCGGGAGTTTGCTGCCACCTGCTGGCGAGCACCACTGAGCCAGGTAGGAGGGGCCACGTTGTGCACATTGGGTGGCCAATGATTATTTTTTTCATTCCTCTTCATTTTGTCTGTAAGATGTCAGGACATTTTAAATAACAGTCCATCTCAATTCCCGAGAGTCCAAGTAGCACCAGTGTTTGCCTCTCATGTGTTTTTATTCAAGTCACAGAGATTCAAGCATACCGTATAATAACATTTGTTTCCAACTGCTTTGAAAAACACATTTTCACAACAGCTGTTCTGAAGGAATTTCCAAAATCTTCAAGAGCTCCTCAGCTGAAGAAAAATAGTTGTGACACAATGAAAGTGCTTTTATTGCACTGTTGTGTTTTTAAGCAACATTATGTGCTTTAACAGACCCAGTATCAGTTAAATGCAATGAATTTATAAATATAATGAAATAATATAATGTAATAATATTGTCAGGAGACATCATACTTGTAAATCAAAAAGGTGTGGGTTCAGCTTGACAGACAATCAGAAAGTGATGTCGATACAAACCAATATATTGCTGTTAATAAAATTTCGAATTTTTGTTCACATTCTACAACTTAAGTGAGGAGGTATGCATTTTCTAACTTTGTTTGGATTAGGAAACAGTTGCAGAGGTGCAACCAAAGTGTGTTAACTCTATTTTTACTGTCCATAATAGAATATTCTGGGAATCTTAGCTTGCATTGAATGACTTCAATGGTTCAAAATGTATCAATCAAAAATAAACATCGACTCATGCATCAATCACCAATGGTTTCAGCTCTAAACACACAGCTTGGACACCCATCCACATGGATACACACCTGTAGCACCCTGCGTGCGCTCTAAGTTTGCTCATGTTTTTTTGTTTTTTGTTTGTTTTGTTTTGTTTTTGCAGGTATTTGCTTCCCAACAAACCTTTTTCCCAGATATTAAAACGATAAAATGTCCTCAGTATGCAGAAGAACGCGTAGTGTTGTTCATGTTGGCGGAGGTGCGAGTTTCCTGGCAGTGAGGTGGAATCACAGACAAACGTCATAATTTATGACATAAGGATTAAAGCCTAACCATCTTATTACATTAGCATTAACCCCCTTTCTGCTTTGATTTAGTTTACTTTTACAGTTTCCAGTGAAAATCAACAGGGTGCGTGCACACTGGGATTTAGGAGACACATTTGCGCGGAAAGACGCGCGGTTTATCAAGCGCTTTGGCACACGTGCATTATGTAACGTTACACTGTAAATGAACCAACTACACCACATGCCCTACTTGTGGCTTGGGCTAAAGACAGGTGTGAACATTGTCGTCCAGGTGTGTGTGTGTGTGTGTGTGTGTGTGTGTGTGTGTGTGTGTGTGTGTGTGTGTGTGTGTGTGTGTGTGTGTGTGTGTGTGGACACACATGCGCGCAAAGCCAACACACAAAGCAGCGACAAAGACACTCACCTGCAGCACGGTCTTAATGGTGACATCGGAGACGATGGGGGTGCAGACATGCTCGCCTTTACGCAGCTTCTGGCCCATGGTGAAGAGCATCGGCAAGGCGAGGGCGAAGGACGCCAGCCACATGGCGCTGATGAGCTTCTTGGTGCGGCTTCGGGACATGATGCTCTTGGCTTTGAAGGGGTGGCAGATGGCCATGTAGCGCTCCACGCTCAGGCTGGCGATGTTGAGCGCGGTAGCGTAAGAGCAGCTGTCCCGGAGGAAGTAGTAACCCCGGCACACCGCGTCGCCGAACATCCACGGGTGGTGGAACCAGATGAAGTTGTAGAGCTCGATGGGCATGGAGAGGACGAGGATGAGCAGGTCGGAGACCGCGAGGCTGGCCAGGTGGTAGTGCACCGTGCTCTGCAGGTTCTGCAGGGTCTTTTTGGTCAGCAGGGTGTACAGGGTGATGGAGTTCCCCAGGGAGCCTACGGCGAACAGAGCCGCGTAGATGATGGTGACTATCACCCGGGAGTAAATGTCCGTGTTCACCTCCAGATCCTCATCCTCCGCGTTGAAAGTGTTGTTTTCAAGTGGAAGGAGCGAGTTATTCCCAAAGAGTTTCTGCGCCAGCGCGCCCAAGGCGGACAGGTCGCGTCCGGGCAGCGTGAAGTTTAAATCCATTCCGCCTCTATGTGTGGAAGCATGGAAACGGAAAAGTATGATTGAATAAACCGAGAGGAAAGTTGTTCACTTTCAATGTCAGTCAGAATAAAATGGGTTCAGTCTCTTGAAATTCGGAGGAGAGCGGCTTTTATATTCCGCACGACAGGAGGCGTGTACGCTATTGGATCCGCTGCGATGACGCACATCCATTCAATGACTGCAGCCCTTGATATTTTGTCCGTTCATGTTTCACCTCGGAGTCTAAAAATAACGCAAAATATCATCAAATTGGATATTTTTTTTGTTAGCATTTATTGTGGAGTGAACTTTCTTTTTATGAGCCCTGAAAACCCAGAACACACACGCAGACACACAGATCTCTCTCTCTCTCTCTCTCTCTCTCTCTCTCTCTCTCTCTCTCTCTCTATATATATATATATATATATATATATATCTTTCACACTCTCTCTCTCCCACTAAGACACAGAAGTGCAAAGAACTAATGTTCGGCAACAGCTGGAGACCCCGCAGCAGTGCATCAGTGTTATTGCGTTGGAGGCTGCAGTTGAGATCTTATCTTCTTCACTGACAATGATCCGTCTCAGTGTGGAGAAAACGTCACTGGACGGTGAAGAGAGGAAATGGTGCTTTAATGGTTACATCACAGCTGCCACTGCTGGGACCATGCAGCAAAGCGCCTCTTACTTTCTCGTTGTCACACACACACACACACACACACACACACACACACACACACACACACACACACACACACACACACACATAAGAAGTGGACAAAGACATCCCATTTCAGCATTTTGACTCTCACCATCTTGGAACTTTTACAACCAGTGAACAGAATCGACCATATTTGGAAAGCGGAGGATCAACGGGTGGATCTGACCAACATAAGCAGCAACAGAGTGGCACCCCGAGCTACCTGCTACTCTGACTCCATCTGGCTTCTGGTGTGAAGCTGTGAACAGAATGCAAGTTTGAGGCACTTATGCATTGGCTTCACTTCTTGGAACGGGAGGTAGTCGCCTGTTTCTGTAGTCCCTTACCCATTTTCTCCTCTGCTTAACAAACTGTAAAGCCTCTTAAAAGTCCTCCTTCTTACTACTAAAGGTGCGTTCACACCAAATGTGAAGCAAAGCTTTGCCTGGCGTGCCAGAGAGGAGGTGGACATTTAAAAATCGACAATATTTCATCAGTCATGGCTGAAATAACCATTATTGCTGTTCCCAGATACGCCGGGTCATCAAACAGCGGTATGCACTGAAAACAAAACATTTTGCTGTGATTTAATTGCAATAACTGGAGAAAAAGGATGCCGCAGTAACTAAGTATAAATAAAACAATTTGTAAAACAAATTCTGAAGTCATGGTTTGTTTGAAATAAAAAAATGCTTTGGGTTTGGTAACAGTTTTTCTGCTTAGGAGCTCTCTTAAGCGCTAAGATGCCTTGTGAATACATTTTTATTTTAAAAAGGATTTTTTTTTCTGTCACAAGGAGCAACCCTTTGCATTAGGAAGCTTTATGAATATGGCCCCAGATATAGATATATTACTGTCAATTTTTCTTTCTAATGACAAGTAGGTTTGGTCTGTTTTTGGTTGTGAAATTGTTTTGAGCAGATTTTCCAACCTGTCTTCGTTCCCAGCTCACAGGTGCTTGGTCCGGACCATGTGGCAACCTGCATGATAGAAACATTAAGATTAAGAGTAACTAAAGGCTGAATTATGCTTCCGCGTCGACACAACGCAAGGGGGCTTGCGGACCCCTTACGTCCTTGCGGACCCCCTTACGTCCAACGCAAGGGCCTGACGTGTGCCTCCCAAAAATCCTAGACGCGCGTCGAGGCGACGCAACGCCAACGCAGCGGCTTTGGCTGTGATTGGTCCGCTAACTACATCCGCTGGAGACCGCTATCCGGTTTCCACTCATAAACACCGCCATTTAAACTTTTAAAAGGCTACTTTTATTGTTTGCACCTTCTCGCTTTTGCACAAAGAAATAAAACACCAAGTTCTGAAAAAATGTGGACGTTTAAAGCCGGAAAGTAAACAAATACGCTATAACGAGGCTAACAAGGATATACGTCAAGAGTCTCGGTCGGTCGGTCAGTCTTTACAAAAAACATAGCGCCCTTTCCCGGTGTGGCATTGAATTGCATTTCGACACGTAAACCCAACGCAGAACCATCACGGTCTCCAAGCAACTGCGTGGCCGTTGCGTTGCCGTTGCGTTATCACTACGCGGAAGCATAATCAGGGCTTAAGAGTTAAGGCTAAAGAGGAAAAAAACTGCAGTTCCTAAAATGGCCACATGAGGCTGGTTCCAAAAACTGAGAATAAATCTCTGAAGATCCCTAATGTTAACATGCTTTACAGCAGAATAAATATGTTTACAGCCGGGTACATGAAGTTTTTGGTCTCTGTTTTTGTAATGACACTTATTGACAAAATGCATTCGCTAGCCCCTTACCCTTACCTCAACCATAACAACTAAATGCCTGAATGACAACATAACCTAAACCTGATTCCAACCTGAACCTTGAAGTGTTCTTTTATCATTTGGACTCTTCAAGTGGGGACGTCTGTGCCTTGGAGCTCGTTATCAGTCATGTGTTGCGTGCACACACCTACTGTCACACATTAATGCATGGTTGTGTTTATGTGCTTCAGTATAATATGGGATCAACAACCTGCTGGTGATATTCTTCATACTGTGAGGAAATACCCTTTTTGATAAATAGGAAATCTCTTCATGTTTCAGGCCTTGGGGTCGATTTCCGAGCTCAATGTGTTTAGCTGACAGCTGTCACAGAGGAATACAACATACAGCATTACTTGTGATAACTGTCAGCCGGTCACTGTTTGGCCTGTTTCCAGTTGCAGTTAAGAATAAGTGGATGTATACATACAGTATATTTGCAGTACCATAAATATGATGCCTTAAACTTACATTCTCTCTACTGGCCAACAAAAAGATGTCCAATTGCACAGAAGTCTATGAGAAAATTATTCTTGATTTATTATCTCAGTAAATCTTGTAAACGTGTCTCAATCGTTAGTTTTAATGTATTTTTTTATTCATCATGATGTTCATTTTGTAGATTATGGTCCATTTAGAGTCAAAAAGATCATTAAGCAGATTTAGCGCAGGCTACCTTGTGATTGACAGGCGCCTACCACAGCCTCACAACAGCGCTCAAATTACTAAGATTACTTTAACAATTAGCTGTATAGTTCCATCCATCCATTGTCTACCGCTTATCCTGTATTCAGGGTCGCGGGGGGGCTGGAGCCGATCCCAGCTGTCATTGGGCGAAGGCAGAGTTCACCCTGGACAGGACGCCAGTCTATCACAGGGCCGACATGTAGAGACAAACAACCATTCACACTCACATTCACACCTACGGGACATTTAGAGTCATCAATGAACCTATCCCCATCCTGCATGTCTTTGGACTGTGGGAGGAAGCTGGAGAACCCGGAGAGAACCCACGCTTACATGGGGAGAACTCCACACAGAAGGGACCCGGGCCCGACCCGGGAATCGAACCCGCGACCCTCTCGCTACCCACTACACCACCGTGCAGCCCCTAGCTGTATAGTTGACCTTGAATAATGAAACCAACTTTGTTAACAGGTTCATACCAGAAGCCAGATGCAGTCAGATGTTCATCAGATTCACCCATCACTCTTCAGCAGTCCATTTGGTAAATGTGTCCATTTATTCGTTGCAAATATTTTGGGGGCTCCTGAGCTTCAGTAGTAATTTAGAGGGAATATTTCAAAAGGTTTGTTTTGTAGTAGGCGTGCTGCATTCCTTGAAAGAGGTGTGATTGATTGATCCAAAAAAAGGGAAAAAAGCAATCTTAGTGATGATGGCCACAGAATGAACGATAAAATAAATAGGCCTGATCATAGAATTGAGTGTCTATTCATACAATGTGTAATTATGAATAAGTATTTTATGTAATGAACACCTCTAACACAATGATTCAATTGTTACCTACAGGCCAATAAAAAATTTTTTTCATCCGTAGCGATTCATTTAATCATTCAGTGTTTGGAGAATATTTTTCCAACCCCTTTGTCTGTCCACCGTTTTCTTCTCTGTTTAAGAAATTGTTAAGCCTCTTAAAATACCTCCTCCCCTACTCCCCAGTTTTCCCACCTTGGCTGCTCTCTTAAGCGTTAATATATTTTCTGAATAACTTTTCATGTATTCATGTCAAACGAGTCCACAGAACTCATTGGGTGGTGCACGGCTCAAAGAAAGCACCCCGGACACTGCTATTTGTGTCCTGTTCAAACTAAGTACATGTTTCTGTGATTTTCTGGATTTTCTTCAGTTGCCTGCCTTTAGACTGGGTCTTTATATTTGTTGCAGTCACCTTCTTGCCTGCATTTGCATTTGGGTCTAAATCTGTGTGCAAAAATGTAATTGTCTGCATGTTTGTGTAATACAGAGGCTGCATTTTAGTAGCGTTACATAATGAATTGCCCCAAATTTGTATGCTCTTGAAGAATGTGGATTTTCCACCTGGTGCCTCTTACTCTGTCAGAGTGACTTACAGCCTTGAAAAATAACCGGCAAAGAAAACATTTATGTGCCTAGCAATCCACATATAACTGTACCGTGTGACAAACAATGAAAGTTCCTTGACTTTGTTTTCACCTGACAGCAGCAGCAATGTAAGATAAATGGTTCTCTGGTCAAATGACTGAAGAAATGCTATCTAATCTGAATTCCTCATTTACAGTCATTTCCTTTGCAGTTTAAAACAAACATGCCATGTAGTACATATAAAGACATCTGAGGGGAAAGTTCAGAATGAAAGTCTAAGTTAATGAGCCAAAAGCCAAATTACTAACTGAAATTAAACAAAAGTATTTTTGTTGTTAGCAAAACTCTTTTCTGTTTTAATGCTCCCCGTGGACTGAATGGATTCAAAACAAAACACTTTCCACAATGCAAAGTGATAGCTCCTGCCAGACTTTCCCAGCACACTTCTTTTAAACCCCCATCCTCACTCCTGTAATGCTTAGAGCTTCATTACTATAGTAATCATCCATCATTTAACCTCATCCCCATTCTCATTCATACTTTTATTTCATGACATAGATTAGTCCCAAAAAGTCAACTCTATCACAGAATTGGCTTTGCAAGATAAAAGAGTTTTGAGCCATTTCCAGCCCTGATAAATTTGGCAAGAAATATGAATGTTAATACCAGCATGATGTGTTTCACCAGATTATAGTCATATTTAGTATACAGTTTAAAGCCATCTCTAAGTGTGAAAGTAGTCTTGAACATGGTAAGATTAAAAGATTAGCAATGCCAAATGCACCACTGAGGTCAAACAGAAGAAAGATTGATGAATCACCAAAAAAGGCAACTAAAATCAGTCCTGGGGAGTTGCCTGACAGAGTTCAAAATATTTACCGTCATTAAGGCTTTGTCCAAGAAAGAATGGACTGAGGCAAAGAAGGACGGAACCACAGCCACCTGTTCCTAATGGGCTTTAATGATTTGTAACATGAATGGACATTGTACAGCCTCTCCTCCTTTCTCAAAAGACTGCCCAGTAAAAATCCTACAAATGTAAATTCCAGTGCACTAACTTGCATAAAAGTGGGTTCACTTAGGAATATATTTTTCAGTATATACAGCCGGGTGTATGCTATTCATACTCAAGAGCTTTGATTTGAGATTTGGTCCACAGAGAGAAAGAATTATTTCAGCTGCAAAGTTCATCACAGTTTCATCCTTCAGTTTTTCATGCCAAATTATTTTGTCACTGAAGATGATATCTGAGTGTTGTTATTTATTATGCATGCAACAATTGCACAAAAGCCAGGTGAGTGAAAGCTGCAAAAGTCGAATCATTGAGCTTCCAGTCTGAGAGGCTGCTGACCTCCAGGCCTCATATAAATGCCAGGAAAACAAGCCCAATAATAACACATTCATCCAAGTGCTACCGTCCATGAGGAGGCCGTGACACTGAAACACTGCTGCATGCCCACGGTCTGCCATGGGTCATCAGTGTTGACGATGCATAACATCAGAGCTATAACACTGGGGCTGTATATCATTTTTGATTGTTTTATTTTATACATTGTAAAAAACAAACAGATAGGATGTATGTGCATTAAAAGGGTAAATGTTTCTGATTTCAATGTTCATGCACCTTGTGGGAGCAGGCAGAATTAAAAAAAAAAAAAAAAAAAGATTGTGCGTTGGGCTCTGCCACAACATGGGTGACCTACACTCAATACTGTATACTGAACGCATTCTGGTTGGAGATCGATGGAGGACTGAAGCTGCTTTTGCTGCATTGTGTGTCGATGTATGGATCAATCCACCACTTTGGTCCAGACTGAAATATCTATAAACATATTTTCTACCTGGACTCTATTTCCCCTTGCTTTAGTGACTAATGGGGACAAACATTTTTGAAATTGGTACAGTATTGTGAGCGTCCACTAAAAGTGCTTGTTTTTGCTACTGACAGGCTTAGATAGTGACTATTAGTGGGGAACAGAAACTTTTAAGCTTAGTACTATGTAAAAGATTGTCAATGTCAGCTGAATATTTAGTTGATTTCTACAATGTGGATGAGATTTCAGAAAGAGACTTTGAGTGGGATTTGGTTAGATACAATAACAAACTGACTAAGCGTAAGGTAATAAAACCATTTTATTCCTCTGCCCGGTCGTTCTTAGCATGTCTGTGGTAAAAACAAGCACTTATAGAGGCCGAACATAGCAGCCAAATTCTGGGGCCAATACTGGACCAATTACAAAAATGTAATTGTCGCATGGCCCGTGCAGAAAGTCAACCCTGAAGTTAACCTCCATGCACTTTAAACTGAGTCCGTTGCTCTGAGCATAATGCTGTGAGTGGGGAGTTATTAACAAATATGCTTACTATGTTGGGACTCTGAAATTAATTGAATTCAAACCATGACCGTGTTCTAGTCCTGCTCGATGTGAAAGGTCTCCTGAGATAAACTTTTGTTTTTGAATTAACCATCATATCTCTGATATTAGGATTGCGTGATTCAAGGAATTATATAATCGCATAGAAATCAGAAATTTGGTAATAGTATGAAAACCAAAGTTTTTGGAAAATATACTCTGGAAATTATGTTTATATTATGTATACAAGAGAGGTCCAGACACCAAAAACTGGCCCACAGAGGTCATGAGGATGCAAGATGCCCAATTTCGAAAAGTGTGTTACCATTGTTTCCAGATTAATGATAGATTAATCAGAACATAGGTGGTGAATCCACCAGAAGTAAAATGGAAAGCTTGGGCTTTTGTGACTGGAGCACAATGCTCTGTTTTCAATTCTGTTGCGGAGCCAGTTTGGGTTTAAACTCTTTGAGAATAAACTCTATTGCCTTCAACACTAACCATCTCCAGTGAAGCCTTTGGAAGTTTTTGTACATGAAGCTATTCATTTTTCTTCAAGGTTAGGTGTTGGTGAAGTAGTCCAGACTCACACATCTGTCTCTGATCTGGACTTCTGAATACAACATTGACTCATCACATGCTCTAAAGCAAGGTTAATCTCAGAAAAGTCAAGTACGCCCGACCCTTTTAATGTGAAATGGTGGGATGGCTGCTAATATTCCTTCAACAAGTGCATCATTAACATACACTTGAAATTTCAGAAGTCTGAAATGTTCCACTGCTATGTGAATGCTTAATCAAGGACTGTATGGTGGATAGATTTGAAAAGATCTACACAGTACAGCTGAGAGAGCCTCAAGTGAGACAGTTTGGACCATTAGTAAAGCTGTGCGTGTGGTCTGAATGTGGTGTTTCATATTTGCTTTGTACAGTGAACACCCCGAGGTTGTAGGCTATTGATTCAAGGATGCTGTGACATTAGAAGCGGCAGACCGGTTGTTAGGAATTAGAGAAATGTCAAAGTTGGAGCTGACGTATGTGGGAAGGTCAGAGTCACGGGTGATTTGTTTACATACTTCAGTACAGCTGATGCTTTAGCAGTAGAGTCCTGAATTCATTTCTGTGAAAAACAAACAGGCAGCTAATTTGATGGGGCAGATTCTGGGAGGTACAGGAAATTAGAAAAGTTGCGAGGGTAATGTTAGGGCAGGGAAAATCCCTCGGTCTGTTCTAGTTCCTTTCGTCCTTTACTTTCTATTTGATTGTCATGAACTTAAATCTGCTGTGGCCACACAGGGAAAATGGTTGAATCAGACTTGTTGTTATTTCCCTATATGATCATGTCTGTGGAGGTGGGCGTGGGGCAGCAGGAGAGAGAGAGTGGTGTGTGGAAGCGGCTCACAGGCATGCAGGCAATGCAGTCCCCTCTTGCTGCTTGTGAGCAATGTCAGAGGGACGTGTAGCTGGCAAGTCATTCATATACAATGAGAAAAGCAGTAGTCCCAATTAGACCCTTGTGGGGCACCAGTTGATAGATGGAGAGCAGCTGTTTGATTATCCTGAATACGGATATAATGTGATCAATTTGATTTTGATTGTTTCAGGGAAACAAGCTGGTATTAAGATGACTGGTGATTTGTTCAACTCATTTCTCCTCAACCTTTAATACAATAGATCTGATTGGTCTGTAATTGCTTGTAGAATGGGGAACTCCACTTTTAAATATTGGGGACAGTCGACTTCCAAACACTTGGAAACATTCCCTGGCAGATTGTGAGATTAATAATATAGTTATTGGATTAGTAAGTGTTGCACTGAGCTCATTGAGCATAACTGCATCCATGCTAAAAAATATCATTAGCTCTAGATGGTCTAAAACAGGTGTGTCAAACTGATCCAGTAAAGGGCCGCTGTGGCTGCAGGTTTTCATTCCAACCAAGCAAGAACACACCTGACTCGACTTATTCACCTACCTGATTTGCCTTCACACCTTGATTGGTTGGATCAGGTGTGTTCTTGCTTGGTTGGAATGGAAACCTGCAGCCACAGCGGCCCTTTACTGGATCAGTTTGACACACCTGGTCTAAAAGATCCAATTGTTCTCATAACCTCTGATTCAGTGACATTCCTGAAGTTGAAAGCCGGCTCCATTGTGTTTATAGCACATATCTCTGATACAGATGCAAAACATTAAGCAATGGCAGTCATTGCAAGCTTCCATCACTCCAGTTATATTCTTTGTAAGCTTCCCATTTAAATTCAGTTGGAGTGGTATCCGTTCTTTATTGATAGGTCCTGTTGATTTTTTTAACTGCTTCCAAATGGTTTTAGAATTATCGCTTGCCTTTTCAATTATGGTCACAAAAAAATGTCTTTACCACCTTGTTCCTCAAAATGGAGAAGTTGTTCCTCATGGCTGGACTTGGTTAAAGTTGCAATTTTTAGGACAAAATTGCACTCTTTCATCAGCTTTAAGATGTTCGCATTAGTCCAAGGGACAGTGTTTGTGTATTCCATTCAATTTGTTCAAAGTCACTGAAATTACTTTGTTTATTTTTGGGAATTCCAAAGGATTCATATGCCCTGCCAGAATGCCTCTCTTATTGGTTAATTTTCTGGCCACCAATGTCAGATTGCGGTCAGAGAGACCAGTTAGCATGTTAAACGATTTTACAATTCTCTGAGGTAAATCATATATATTCAAATCATAATATTAAATCAATTTAGCTGGAGTTAGTTATTCTTGTGGGCCCACTAATCAGCTGCATGAGGTCAAGCTTATCAGTTCTCTGTTTGAGATTGTTGATGACGTGTCCTCCAAGTTGATATTAAAATCTCCCATAATAATCTTTGCTAAAATGACATTCCTTTAATATGTTCTCAAATTTCTCACATAAATTACTGTTACTATTACTGTGAAGAGGGAGGGTGGTAAATTACAATAATAACAAAGGACATCTGTGGTGATAAAACCCTTTTCAAACAAATACCTTGCAATACAACGCAGCTGGACGATCGAATTTCATAACACTGAATAGTCTTTCACATAAATCATAAATCCATCTCCTTTTGCCCTTTCTATCACTCCAGTAAAATTTTAAACCAGGGATGTTTAATGCTGCTGTTGGGGAATTTTTGTGAAGCCAGGTTTCGGATAAGTCTAAATTAGAATCCAGTAAAAGATGATGAATTTGGTAACTTTTCGATTTAATGCTTTTTATATTGAAAAACCCTCCCAAAAGGCCCTTTGGCTTCGTTTTTGGATCTTAGACTGCTCTTGAATGATTGACAGTTCAAAAGACATCCCACTTCATGTTCTTGTGGATAGCAGGATTTATGTGTTTCCTGTTGACATTGGATTTGCAACTTCATGTGAATTATATGAAGCGACATTAACGCCAATCGGAGCATTCGTTGAATTGTTTGTAGCTTATCAGTCCCCGATACAGACAACAAACCCGCCGACAGCCCTGCGATGCTCCCAGGCACAGCGTTGGTATCCAGGCTTGGTGGCGACAGAAAAAATAAAAGTCTTCCTGACTGAACATGGCCTACGTTTCACTGAAAGTACTTAGGATAGGAAAGGGAGCTTATAATTGAATGGTGTAATGCATTTTAATGTATTTTTGTTCTGCTGTAATACTGCAGGAAATAATATTTCAATCGAATTTTCACATGAAAAAAGTACCACACAAGGATTATGCAATCATAAGCACACGCACGCAAACTCAAAATGCCAATGTGTTGTGATGTTGACTCGTGAAGAATAATAAAACTGGAACAAATATTAAGAAATGGTTCTAGGTACCATAGCTATCACGCTACCAATGTAATTAGCTAACTTTGTTGACAGCTTCTCACCAGAAGTAAGATGGATCCAGATCCAGTAAGGTTGCTACTCAGGGTGCCACTCTGCTGCTTGTGTTCATCAGATCCACCCGTCACTCCTCCGCAGTACAAATATGGTCTGTTCACGTGTTGCAAAAATTCCAAGATGGCGATGACAAAAATGCCAAACTCTAGGCTTCAAATCCATAGCCCACAAACCAATGGTTGACATCAGAATGACAATGTGTACTTGGATGAAAGTTTACCTCTGTGTTCAGGTGAAACATGAAGGTCTGTACCAAAACGTGTGCCAAAACATCTTGATGATGATGAATAAGGATGAAGGATAAGTCAAAACTGGTACCTGCTGGTGGCGCTAGATGAAATGCCTGAAGATCACCAATGTTTTTGAGGATTTACCTCACACCATGAGCATCTGTACAAATGTCATCACAGTCCATCTAATACTGGGTGTAATAATTTTGATCCCCCAAACCGAGACATTCGTAACACCATCACTAACGTTGAGTATATTTTACTTTATATAATATACCCGATAAAAAATACTTCTCATCGAGGTACAACAATACATGTCACATTTAAGTACTCTTCTTTTATAATATATATATATATATATATAATATATGATATAATATAATATAATAAAAAAGGGTATCATGGGGGGAGGGGGGAATCTATAAAAAGCCCAAATTTGTGAACATTTAGGAAATCGTTCACGAATAATAAAAATAAAAATAAAAAACAATAATGGAGCTGGGAACTTGTTTGGTCAACCCATTTCTGGGAGATGTGAGCCTTGTCCGGTGAAGGCACAGTTACCTGCAAGGTAAAATCCACCCAAAAAAGATTTTACTCTCCATCACTAACGTTGGGTGAAAAACACGTGCCTGTTGAAAAACCTGGCATGGGAGCAGGGAAACATGCCTACCTTCAATGTCATCAGTGAGCAGCCTGAGCTACCCAAGGACTCACGCAACTCAGACAGCAGCAACATAATGAAAATCACATGACCACAATCTTTAAATAAAAGATTGCATTGGTATACCTTTTTAAAACTCATCACAAGGTTTTTGTCATTGTCAGTGTCGAGTGCAGGCTGCTGGCCAAACGGCTGGCTGATACATTCTCTCACAGCTTTAGTATTACTATCTGGCTGTCTTAATGTGATATCTTTAGATGTTAGATGTTCAGAGGGAACCGCTTTCGTCATAGCAGCGGCCTTGACAGGAACACAGTGATTGATTGACACCTATACAGGAAAATCTGTGTTGAATGCAGATATGTGGTGCAATGTTTATGTTTTTATCTTGGGTTAGGTGATACATTGTGGGACAGAACATCAACATCTACAGTACGTAAGCGCTGAAAACTATTCTTATTATTGACTTGTTTGGTTTGCCACTGAAAGCATTTGACAGTGTTGAACAGATAAACATGTATTGAGCAATTAACACCACCATGATTTTTATGCTCCTGGTGTCTCTCAGCTGGGCAGGAGGCGATGTGAATAAATCTCCAGCTGATCACTTTTATATCAACATCATCAGTATGTGTTAATGAGGTTATTGTCTCAGTTGTTGGCCCATTGCACAAATTTGTGACACTTTGCCCCTGAGAGGAGAGTAATTACTTTGTATGTACCCTGTGCGTAATTAGATAGACCTCTCAGGTTGCTTTGGTCTGTGCGTTGCAGAAGATTTTGATGATTATATATATCAACAATCTCTGTTAATTGCCACCTGTGTGTGTTCTTGTATCTGACACTGATAAAGTCTGTAGGGGCTTGGCTGGGGAATTGGACTTGTGAGTGTGGACTTGTAGCTGCACGTGCCAGTTATTGGACCTGAGGCACCAAACCCCCAACATCTTGACGTGCCGACTATGTGGCCCGTTCTCACACCAATTTGTCAAATGGTTGTTTAGCCAGTGTTGCTTGACAATTCACATGGTGATGTCCAAAATGTGTGTGAAGTGTTGTTTGAAGTGTTGTTTGAATAATCATTCAAATCAGAACACACTTAAAGTTGTCACTCAAGTGATTCATGTTTTGATTGTGTGATGACAAAATGTGTATTCATCAGTATTCTGAAATGGTACCTCAGTGGATTGTTGCATGTTTAACAAAAATCTGTTTCATGTTTGTTTTTTGAAGTCGAGCTGAAACGGCATTTCAAGAGTATCCGTATCGTGACGTTATTCTGTGTTAAACCAGATAGACAGGCAGGACATGGAGGAATGCTTGGAGGAATTTGATTTGATAATTTAAAAGATGATCTCATTAGCTTCTCTCGCTCTGTGCAGAGCTGAATTTGCAGATTGATAATTGATATTATTGGTTAAAATTGGTCAATACTAGCTGATGTAAGTATATATATCAAATTTTGTTTTTCATTACAAAAAACAAATCTGATTTTGATAAAGAAATATGAAGAAATTGGCATTTTGTATTTTCTTCTACATATATTGTATAAGCTTTTATTGTGAAAGGTTAGAACAAAAGTAATTGGTCGAGTCAAAATTGATCGGAGTAATGTAAGTTAGTACCATCTTGGTTTAGACTACTGCTACTACTGCTATGGTTTATGGCGATGTTGTGTGACCCGGAGAAGGCCGTTCTTAAATGATGAAAAGATGCCCAAAGATTGAAAACAATTTGGTCCACAGGCTCTCCAATGCTTTTGCAATAATAAAAAACAATTTATCAGCTGTTCCTCTTCTTTTAAAGCAGCCTGCGACCTTCGGTGTCCCAACAGATCCAGCATCCTTTTAAGACGCCGGTGGGTGTACGAGTGTCACCAATTGAAGGACACTGTCTGGTGAGTCTGAGGGTTGGGGAGTGGTGCCATTACCCAGCAGGCATCCTCCATCTCCTAATAAAACAAGTGATTATATGAAAGGAAAACTTTCAACGTTTGACAATGGCACTACAGACAGATCCACTTCTTCCATTTTTACCTTTCACATTAAAAGCCTGAGACATACAGTATTTGCGTGTTGTTTATTCGTCAAGCTGCCAAGGTTGTAAAGGCCTTACTGATTAGTCATGCCCTTTCCTGTGTTCCCCATGGGACTGCATTTTGGGGAAAAAATGAGAGGCAAATCATTTTTGCATCCTGTTTGAATTGGACAATGAATTACACATTTGATGTTTGTCAAGGGCTACACGGTGGTGTAGTGGGTAGCACTCTCGCCTCACAGCAAGAGGGTCCTGGGTTTGATTCCCTGGTCGGCCCAGGTTCCTTCTGTGCGGAGTTTGCATGTTCTCCCCGTGTAAGCGTGGGTTCTCTCCGGGTTCTCTGGCTTCCTCCCACAGTCCAAACACATGCAGGATGGGGATAGGTTGATTGAAAACTCTAAATTGCCCGTAGGTGTGAATGTGAGTGTGAATGGTTGTCTGTCTCTACATGTCGGCCCTGTGATAGACTGGCGACCTGTCCAGGGTGTACCCTGCCTTCGCCCAATGACAGCTGGGATCGGCTCCAGTGACCCTGAATACAGGATAAGCGGTAGACAATGGATGGATGGATGGATGGATGGATGTTTGTCAATTTAAAAGATACTTTTGCAAGTCAAGAAACTCACACTATGTCATAGTGCCATTTTGTGTGAAAATGTACTTCTGCTCCAGTGCCTTTACCATGCACTTATGTAACATACAGGATCAAACAATACATTGGCTCTTACATATGGACTATACAGTGGCTCTGAGTGGTCAAACAACTCTCCAATCGCTCTTTGACAGATGCGAAAAACGCAGAAAATTGAACCTGTTGGGAAAACTTTTATGATGGGCGATAGTTTAGCGGTCTCATTTGTTTTTTAACGTTCGACAATTTAGGACTAAAAAAATCAGACTCAGTGTAAATGACCTTTAATATTTCAGAGCATATTCCCATAAAGTGTTGTTTCGATAGGTATTCATTGTGCAAACATCTTTAGATGCTAAAATGTTATATCTTTTCTGTATGGTACATAGGCTAGTGTTTGATTTTCCCCATTGCTGTGAGATCACATACCTGATACACCTGAACATGTCAGATGTTATGTGTTCTACTCAGGGATAGTTAGTTAGTTAGTTAGTTAGTTAGTTAGTTAGTTAGTTAGTTAGTTAGTTAGTTAGTTTCATTTATTGTCCACGGTGTGGAAATTTGTTTTTGGTCTCATAACAACAACAAGCAGGACAACAACAACAACAACAACAACAACAACAACAACACTTACACACAGACATCTTCAGGGCAAAAAGCAGGACA
This sequence comes from Eutrigla gurnardus, assembly GCF_963514095.1. Lineage (NCBI taxonomy): Eukaryota > Metazoa > Chordata > Actinopteri > Perciformes > Triglidae > Eutrigla > Eutrigla gurnardus. The sequence continues at coordinate 10,883,385 of NC_139922.1, read as the reverse complement.
GCAGTGGCAGTTACATTACAACACATCAACGGGGCATGGTGTTCAGTGCCTCAATTGCATTAGGAATAAAGGAATTTTTAAAAATGTTACGATTTGCCCTTGGCACTTTGTAACGTCTACCAGAGGGAAGAAGTTCAAACTCCCTATTGAGTGGATGAGAGGGATCGTTTGCTATTTTGACAGCTTTTTTCCTAAGCACTTCCTCATACATACAACTTAATTGTTTCTGTCTTGTCCCTATGATTTTTGAGGCAAGGTTTACTATTCTCTGCAGCTTGCTTCTTCCTTTAATGTTTAGATTACCATACCACATTGCCATGTTAAAAGTTAGAATGCCCTCTATCAGGTTCTTATAAACGGTTTCCATAATGTGCTTACTCACTCTAAAGGAGTTGAGCTTGCGCAATAGATGTAGACGTTGGTTACAGGTTTTAAAAATATAGTGTGTGTTTTCACTGAAATTTAGGTTACAATCAATATATGTACCTAGATATTTGAACTTGTCTACTACCTCTACAATTTGTCCCCTAATTATAAGGGGCTGCACAGGATCCTTTTCATGAAAAACAAGTTCCTGTGTTTTTGTTACATTGATCTCTAAGGAATTTTCGTCGCACCACTTCTGGAGAGATGACACATGTGCTCTATATACTTCCTCTCTGACTATGTCCCCCTTCTTTAATAAGGCAACCAGGGCCATATCATCCACATACTTAAACAGATGGTCTAGAGAGAGAGATAGATGGCACACTAAGGAGACGTTTTTCTTCCCAGCTTACTGATGTCTCCCTGATAAGCACAGAACAGCTTGTTGTAGTTGTATATTAACCAGCTCTCTACCATCAGTGTGTCTGTCACATAACTGAAAATGACACTTGCGCAACAACTGCCAGAGCTACACACGGCCTGCTTGACTGTAAGAAAGGCCTGGATAAATGAACCAATCATAGTGCAGCTGTAACAAAATGTGGATGTTTCATTTTAGCCCCAAAAAAGCAGCAATAGACAACAAGAACTCTGAAAGAAATCTTTATTTTTTTTACTTTCAGTTTGCTGGGTGAATACAAACTAGTCTGTGGTGTTGTTTCCTGAAGCATGCTGTGTGTGCTGTCCTTCCATCCACCATTAGTCTGTGTGTAGTTGGGCAAAGTCTGTGCATCAGCTAGGTCACACATTTGGAGAGGAGCTTTTACAGCATATTTCTTTTTCACTTCTAAAGTTCTGATGTGTATTATTTAAATGTTATAATCATTTTTAAACACAACCATGTATGTAAACATGCATACTGTACAACGGCGTATTAGGGCCAAGTATGAAAAAAAAAAAAATTACGGACCCGGGGGAGCAGGGTAATATTTCGAGATTTGCAGATTTATGAGATTAAAAAGTGGCAAATTTACAAGAAAAAACTTGCAGATTTACGAGTTTAAAAAGTGGCAAATTTACGCGAAAAATTGTGTTTAGTTTTTTTCAAGCAACCTCAACACAACCACAGACGCTGATGCTAACAACCGGCATTTATGCTAGCTAACTTCCCATGAATGTCGCTTTTATTTTTTGATCACCCGATCAACAAACACCCATAAGATGACAATTTGGCCCATGTAAAATTAACCAACAACAGCCATCACCCTAAGGACCTTAGCAAAGTGTTGTAACACGTTGGGATGGATTAATTAGAAAGATAAAAGCGACATTCATGGGAAGTTAGCTAGCATAAATGCCGGTTGTGTTGAGGTTGCTTGAAAAAAACAAAACACTATTTTTCCGACTTTTTTCTCATAAATTTGCCACTTTTTAAACTCGTAAATCTGCAAGTTTTTTTCTCGTAAATTTGCCACTTTTTAAACTCGTAAATCTGCAAGTTTTTTCTCGTAATTTGCCACTTTAATTTCATAAATCTGCGTCATTTTTCTTGAAATATTACCCCGCTCCCCCGGGTCCGTAAATTTTTTTTTCATACTTGGCCCTAATACGCTGTCGTAGTACTGTGTTGGGTGATGCACATGTTATTGTCCCAGACAATTTCTAAGACTAGGGCCCTCTTTGTCGAAACTCTACACATACAAAACTAAAATATATGCATATCGTAAAATATTGCCTTTGAACACGTCTTAATACACAGTTTCTTTTCATCCTACCCTTCCTCATTCTCATATTATTTATGTTTATTTCTTCCTCTTTGTTTTCCTTGCTCCTCCATTTGTTAGTTTTGTACAGTGTTGTACAGCCTCACCAAATGACAATCTTTCTCCCTACACACACACACACACATACACGCGCACACACACACACACACACACACACTATACAGTATGGTTTTGAATTGTTTATATTATATTCATTTCAGCGTTCCTAAAGGTTAACATATATTGTAGTACATCTCTACATTTTGACAAATTCGGCAACAAGAGTACTTGGTTAGGAAAGTGTTGATGTTTGGGTTAAAATGAGTATGTGTGTTATGAAAAAAGTAAGTACTTATGTAATCTACATAGTGGCATTACTAAAATACGTAAGTAATTAGAAAGGTACGATGAAATAAGTACAATTTGACATGAACAGCTGGGTGAAAATCTGTTTGTTTGACCACCGTTTATTTTATATACTGTATGTTGCTTTGCCGTCTAAAAATGGTTCAGATGGGTTTACATTGGCATTAGTTGGAAGCATTGACAGATGCTAAAGTGTGCGTATCAGGTATCAGACGCCAATGGGATTGTCTTAATATCAACATTTAACGAGTTAGGAGTGAGAACGGATTGATGTAGTGGAAGTATTGGCACTGAAATAAAGAATATAATAAGAAAGCCCAGAGCAACCACATGTACTGGGCTACCACCAGGCTGTCAACATTGATTGACTTCTTCCTTCTCCTGTGGGATCCCCGTTAGTCATCCCATCTAATTCCAAGTTGATGCCTCAATGCTGAACCTTTGCTTGGAAATAATGGTGATATCTGGTTGGTAAAAGCCTGAAAAGCATTGCTGGCACATATATCACAGCGGGAGTGCAGAATGTATTTAACTGATAAACAAATAAAATGTCATGCCACAAGGAACCTAACCTGTATGTGATCATCCAATTTCATGGCTAAAAAACGTGTTTGTATTGATGTGTGGCATCAACAATCAATACCAAGAAGTGGTAAAGACCCGGTGATTACCCTCAAGGCAGATGTGCTAGTTTCATTGATTTACAAAGGGAGAGAAAACAAAGAGGAACGGAAGAAGGTGGTGAAAATTAAGAGAAATTAGGTGGTGTGGATGGTAATTTGTGGTCTATTACCCTTAAGTGACACATCCACTTGAAATGTGTGTGAATGGACTGAATCTTAAGAAGTGTAAAAGTGTGTGAGCTGATTTATTTTTTTCATATCAACATACCCTATCTCAACATGTATGCTTGAACACTGATGTCATATTACTCTCTTTCATCAATTCAAGTGGGCTTTTCCAGGAACCATCACCTTACCGTGGTGGAGAGGTTTGAGTGTCCCTATGAGCCTGAGGGCTGTGTTTTGCCGGAGCTTTGTGCTCCTGGTAGGGTCTCCCATGACAAATTGGTCTCAGGCGAGGGGACCAGACTAAGAATGATTCACAAAGACCCTATGAAAAAGCAAGGGATAAGCGGAGTGACCCAGACCCGGGGCCCCCGTTTGGAGCTAGGCCTAGAGAGAAGGCCTGTCAGCAAGTCTCCTGTGCCCCGGCTTGCCATGGAGCCCGGCCAGGCACGGCCCTAAGAAGCTATGTGGTTTTCTCAGCTATTCTGTGGGCTCACTACCAGCGGGAGGAACAGCTGGGTTCAGGTGCACTGCCATACGAGTGGCAGTGAAGGCCAGGGACCTTGACGGACCAGACCCGGGCAGCAGAGGTTGGCTCTGGGGAAGTGGAACGTCACCTCTCTGTGGGGGAAGGAGCCAGAGCTTGTGCAGGAGGTGGAGCGCTACCAATTAGATCTGGTGGTTCTTACCTCTATACACTGCCTCGGTTCTGAAACCGTACTTCTGGATAGGGGTTGGACTCTAATCTTCTCTGGAGTTGACCAAGGTGTGAGGCGCCGGGCGGGTGAGGGGATACTCAAAAATCCCTGGCTGAGTGCTGCTGTGTTGGAGTTTACCCCGGGGGACGAGAGGGTTGGACTGTTGTTTTGGTGCATAGCACCAAACAGCAGTTCGGAGTATTCGGCCTTCTTGAAGACCCTGAATGGAGTCCTGCATGGGGCTCCAGTGGGGGACTCCATAGTTCTGCTGGGAGACTTCAACGCGCACGTGGGCAACAATAGAGATACCTGGAGCAGCGTGATTGAGAGAAACGGCCTCCCTGATGTAAATCCAAGTGGTCGTTTGTTATTGGAATTCTGTGTTAGTCATGGACTATAAGGAACACCATGATCGAACATAAGGATGCTCAGATGTGTTCGTGGTACCAGAGTACCCTAGGCCGAAGGTCGATGATCGATTTTGTGATCAGTGGTTCGTCTGATCAGAGGCCGCATGTTTTGGACACTCTGGTGAAGAGAGGGGTGGAGCTGTCAAGTGATCACCATCTGGTGGTGATGGTAGTAGTGAGGCACCCCTGTGGAGGTTGGGGGCATCGAAACTGAGTGGGCGATATCCATTGCCGAAGCTGCAGCAGTGAGCTGTGGTCTAAAGGTCTTAGGTGCCTCAAGGGGCGGTAACCCTCGAACACCGTGGTGGACACTGGTGGTCAGGGAAGCCGTCCAACTGAAGAAGGAGTTATTTTGTGATGTTATCTTGGAAGACTCCGGAGGCGGTTGCAAGGTACTGACAGGCCCGAAGGGCTGCAGCCTCTGCTGCGAGGGAGGCAAAACAGTGGGTGTGGGAGGAGTTCGGAGTAGCCATGGAGAAGGATTTTCGGTCGGCACCAAGGTGCTTCTGGATAACCGTCCGGCACCTCAGAAGGGGGAAACGGGGAATCATACAAGCTGTATACACGTAATCGGGCAGTGGAAGGAGTACTTTAAGGAACTCCTGAATCCGACTGACACGCCCTCTATTGTAGAGGCAGAGTTGGAAGCTGATGGAGGATCATCATCAATTTCCCTGGTGGAAGTCACTGAGGTAGTCAAACAACACCTCAGTGGCAAGGCCCTGGGGATTGATGATATCTGTACAGAAATGCTGAAGGCTTTGGTGGTGGAAGGGCTGTCTTAGATGACACGTCTCTTCAACATTGCGTGGAAGTCAGGGACAGTGCCTAAGGAGTGGCAGACCGGGGTGGTGGTCCCCCTGTCCAAAAAGGGGGACCAGAGAGTGTGTACCAACTACAGCAATATCATACTACTCAGCCTCCCTGGTAAAGTCTACTCCAAGGTGCTGGATGATGTGTTCCTGCTGGAATCATCGGTCTGTGACCTCCAGCACCCACTGGAAGATTCACAGCCGAATGTGAAACGGCTGGGATGAGAATCAGCACCTCTAGATCTGAGGCCATGGTGCTCAGCAGGAAACCTGTGGATGCCTGCTCCGGGTCCTTACCCCAAGTGAAGGAGTTCAAGTACCTCGGGGTCTTGTTCGCGAGTGAGGGGACATTGGAATGTGAGATTGGCCAGAGAATCGGAGCAGCGGGGGCGGTATTGCATTCGCTGTACTGCACCATTGTGATGAAAAGAGACCTGAGCCGGAAGGCCCTCACCTATGGTCATGAGGGATGGGTCATGACCGAAAGAACTAGATCGCGAGTACAAGCGGCCGAAATGAGTTTCCTCAGGAGGGTGGCTGGCGTCTCCCTTAGAGATAAGGTGAGAAGCTCAGTCATCCATGAGGGACTCGGAGTAGAGCCGCTGCTCCTTTGCGTCGAAAGCAGACAGCTGAGGTGGTTCGGGCATCTGGTAAGGATGCCCCCTGGGCGCCTCCCCAGGGAGGTGTTTCAGGCGTGTCCAGTTGGGAGGAGGCCATGGGGAAGACCCAGGACTAGGTGGAGAGATTATATCTCCACACTGGCCTGGGAACGCCTTGGGATCCCCCAGTCAGAGTTGGCTGATGTGGCCCAGGAAAGGAGCAGTTGAAAATGAGATGAGAACAATTCAACGGAAGCAACAATGGATTGTTATCTTTGATCTAGCAGTTCCCAGCACTCACACTATGCCATCCGTTCCGTGCCCAGGCACGAAAGGCACAGGCTTGGATTGTTTGACTAGTGTGAGTGCTCTGTTACGTACTTAAGAACAGTAATACCAGTAGTACCATAATGATAGAGAGCTTCGTCATCACTTGAGGCCAAATATCCGTGAAACCAATGAGCTTGTGGTGGACAACCAGAGGTACAAGAAGAACTATGTCCTGGTTAACATCCCGGGATACAAAGTGGTTGAACTCACAGAACTTGCTCGAGGCCCAAATCATTAAACTGCTCTTATAACACAACCACCCTCTTCAGAAAGAGACAGAGGGCCCTAGTTTCGTGGCGCAGCGCAGGGCGGCGCAGGGTGGCGGAGCCGGCGCAATGCAAGTTTCGACCCGCGCAGCCTTGCGCACCATCAGTTTGGCAGTTTGGTGGATCGCCTGCGCCAAGATGGGTGTGGCGGCACAGCAGGGGGAGGCGTCACAGATTCAGCTTGGCGTAGCGGAAGTTTCGTGGCAAAAAGCCTCGCCGAGACTGCGCTGAAAGCTCGCCAGCTCCAACCTGGTCTACTTTCGGCGCAAGGCGCAAGGCGTAAATAAAGTCCATTCACTCAATGCGAATCACAGCTGGCGGAGTGGAAGTTTGGCTGACGACGCGCAGTGCGCACACGTCACCGAGACCTCACAGGCAGGTTTCCACAGTTCCAGGCACATTTAAATGCAATACATAATCACAACAAACACTATTTAATGCAACTAATTGAATCAACACGTGAATTTATATCTATATAGATTGTCCCGTCACATCTGACGTCAGATCAAAGGCGGATGGCACGCGTAACGGAAACTCAGCCTCTCGGACCAAAACATCTCCCTCTCTCTCTCCTGTTTTTTATAATATGGGCATTGTTATTATTATGATACGCGCGCACAGCGCGCGATGAGCGTGGTGGGAGCGGCGGCGCTGCTTCTGTCATCGGGTTGTCAAGTGACGGATCTTGCACTGAACCTCCCCTAATGCATTAAAGGTGAGGAGAGGAGCTCATTTGATTGGTGAAGATCTGAATCGGTTGTATTAATCCCAGTCCACGCCTTGTCTCCTCCTCGTCTCCCACTCACGCCTTCTTCTCCTCCCTCTGTCCCACTTGCGCCGGTGTGCGAGACGGGAGGTGTGTCTGCGCGGTGCACGAAACTTGCAAAGTCCAGGCGGACACACCCCGTCGGCGCGGCGCAGGTGCGCTGAAAGCTGACTGCGCCTGGTCTACGAAACTAGGGCCCAGAGTGTTCTTCCTGAGGAGACTCAGATGCTTCACAATATGATGTTAACAATAGGCTCCTCCTGACCAACGGCAAAGGGCCACTGTAGGTAAAAAAAACGTTTTTTGAAGATAGCTGGGAGGATAGGCAATATTCCGAGATACATGTTGCAAATTTAATGCAAAAAGAACTACACCTTCTGATAATGATGGTATAAGAATGATATATTATTGCACATTATGACAATAATGATGATGATATGACAATAATAGTGCAAAACTAAGCTGTGCACATTATGATAATAATGACACAAGAATGATATTAGGGCAAAAATAAGCGATACACATTAGGGTAATAATATGAGACTGATAATAGTAGGACAATAACATGAGGATAATAATGAAAAATTAATCTGTGCACATTATGACAATAATGATACAAGAATATTAAAAAAAAGTGATACACATGAGGATAATAATACAATGGCATATTAGGGCTAAAAAAAGGAGCCAAGAGAGATGGGCAATATTCCTGAGAAAAAAAATCAATTTGCCACTTTATAAAGTTGCAGATTTGCTACTTTATTATGATGCAAACAACCAGCATCTATAGCTTACTTCCCATGAGTGTCACATTTATTTTTCTAATTAATACACATTGTTAAGGTCCTTGCGGTGATGGCTGTTGATGGTTATTGTTGGTTAATTTTATATGGGCCAAATTGTCATCTTATGGGTGTTTTTGATTGATCAAATTGATTGGGTGGTTGGGCTAAAATGCTAGCAGTAGCTTTTACTTGTTGTCCTAGCAACGGTAAACATCCAGTCAAGCAACGTGTTTACTTCCTCTATAAATTAGCAACAAATTTGCTAGTTTTAGAGTAGCAAATTTGCTAGTTTTTAAAGTAGTACATTTGTGACTTTTGTTTATATAATAAAGAATCACTTTTGGCATTTACTCATGTGTAGCCTACATAAAGCCAATATAAACAAGTTGCTTGGATCCGCTAACACCAGATGATTACTGTTGCTATGACAACAACTGAAAGCTACCGCTAGCATTTACCCCAACTGCCCTATCAATAAACACCTAGAGCCATCACCGTAAGGACCTTAGCAAGGCGTTGTCACATGTTGTGATGTATTCATTAGAAAAATATATGTGACATTCATGGGATTTTAGCTGACATAGATGCCGGTTGTTGTTGTAATAAAGTAGCAAATTTGCTCCTTTTTTTCTTGGAATATTGCCCACCTCTCTCGGCTCCGTCTTTGTTTCTTTTTTTCCTACAGAGGCCTTAATACGCTGTTGTATGATAATATGACACTGATAATAATAATTTAAAAAAAAAAGACAATCTCTGACTGAGACTGCAGCAGTTAGTTTCTTCTGCTTGTTGGAGAAGGCTACTGCCGATCACATTCTTACCCCAAACTCGTTCCTGAGAAATGGTGTTCCAAGAACAGGACGGATGTGAGGTCACAGTGAACTTGATCTAAGACCACCATACTCTAATCACTTCATCCTTGAGTACACGTGGACATTTGTGTCAAGTTTGAGAAGATTTCCCTCCAGGCCTTCCTAGGATATCGTGTTCACGAGAATGGACCTAAGATATGAACAACCCAAAAACAGTGCGGCCACGGCTGCACTAACAAAATGTTTCTGTGTGTAGTTTGCTACCTACCTCTCGCTGCACTTTTTGTTCCTTTCCGATAACCACATTTTTCTTTTAACCCTTCATCTCCAACCTTATCTCATCCTCTCCACCTCTACCTGTCCCCCTGCTCTTCTTACCCTCACTTCCTTTTCTTACTTCCTCCACTATGATGTTCAATTGACCTTGGACCTGCAATAGGATGGCACAGCCAAACAATGTTTACGTTGTGAGAGAACATAGCAGGGGGTGAGTCGTTTCAATCAGTGCTTGAAGTGGAACAAGAAAATGTGTACTCCCCTGATCTACATGTTGGACCCAAACATGTTTTGTTTGGGGTTCCTTCCAAGAATATTTGAAAGGTTTTTAACTTCAAACTCTACATTTTCACATAATTTTGGACCATTAATAGATAACACACAAAAAGCTAAAAGACAAAATACTTGCTATAGGAGAATACTTTTGAATAATTAATTGTTCTGGAAATGTTTATCCTGAAGCAACAAAGTCAAAATCAATCAAAAGAGCAGTTTTAGAAAAAAAAAATGTTTCAATAATGTTTCATTGATCATATTTATTCACAAATTGTAAAAAGGTGTGACAAAAAGTACTAATCATTTTATAATAAAGGAACGTGAACATTGCATCGATAAATTACACACCCTCATTCAGGGAAAACCTTGCCATTATGAAGACACAAAACAATCAAAGGAGAACCTCTGCTTGATATTTGATTAATTATTTTTGATAAATAGGATGTAAATACATAGGATGTCTAAGCAAGTCAGACATTACCAATAATAAGTTAACAAACCTCATTCATAAATGCATAGTTGTCTCTGCTGTTATGAATTGACAAAAAAAAAGAGAACCTGATATGTAGAGGGCAAAAAAGTAGCGATGGCTTGTGGGAAAGACAAAATCATGGTACATTGATGAGTAATATGTAAAACTGCTGGTAAAAGGAAGTACAAGCTCACTTCAAGCACTGGTTTAATTGAGAAGATTGATTAATTGACATTTAAGCCTAGGTTGAGTTTTTTTTTAATAAGTTGACAGAATATAAAGGCCCTGATGATTTTGTTGATCAGTACAAGAGGCCAACAAATAATTCTGCTCAAGAAAACATCTTATTTGAGAAAAAGTATACAAGCATTTGTACATGTGTAGCATTTTGAATTTGCTACTGCTCAACTTCATGCCTTTGACTGGCTTCTTCTCAACAGACAAGTGGCCAAGGCCATATAGTGATTTAAATTATGACATTTCACAAATACATTAAAAACTAAAAAATGCATCCAAAAAACCCAAAGTCAACAATGACTTATCGTAATTTTTAGTAATTTAAATAATGTAACAAATGCAGATATTTTAAACCAAAGCATTATCTGTTACTTAACATAATTGTCACAATTCATCCAGGCTTCAGTTTTTATATTGTCGGTTGCCTGTTTTGCCATGTCATTTCAGACTCTGCCCCTCACTCACCTGCTCCTCATCAACTAATCAGCCCCTCAGTATATGTATCGGCCCATTCCCTCAGCACCTTGCTAGCGTATCTAGTGAGTTTACCTCCAGTGGGCTGTAGTTTGATTCTACATGTAACCTGGAAAGAGGACAGGCTGAAATAATACACTGAGACTGAGATCATCTAGCCATCCAAATAATAAAAGAATGAAAATGATCGTTAGGAAAAAGGATGAGTTTTTAGTTTGAATTTAAAGGCCTCCACAGAATTGAGTTATTCAAAGGGACTGCTGACTTCTTTCTAACAGACTGGAGCACTGTGTTCTGAGACAGAGGAGTTGAAGTAGTTTAAAGGGATTAGACATAGTATTACACTATTAGAAGTGACCGGAAGCTACTTAAAAGGCTGATCTCACATGGATAATGAAGGGACATTAAAACTGGTGAAATTGTTTAGTTTAAATTATGATTCTCGCTGTGGTGTTTTAATTTAATTCTACTTCTAGAACAAGGCAAGCCTTACGAGATAAAATAAATAAATAAATAAATAATCATGTATGATGTTTTACTGCACTTGTTAACCCCTAAGAAACACTTTATTTTTGTGGACAAAGTTTTGTGGCTGAGTAGTTGTTCCTAAGGGAGCTCAGTGACGTACAGTTCAGAGATAATTTTAAAAGGTCACAAGCTGCTGTGTCCACTGGATCCTCAGAATATAAAAATCCATGCTTCTGCACTCTTGGTGATTTGTTCGATGGACTGTAAACTCGAACCTGAATGGCCGGTCACTATGGTCCAGCACAGACCGAGAGTTTCCACCATGTTGGTAGCCCTTGTTTCTAGACACAAATAATGAAGCAGGACTTTATCCATAGTAGATGAGATATTTTGGTCTGTCTCGTCTTCAGTGTCAAAACAATCAAGCGCATAATGTAACCATCTAACCAAGGTCACAGTACATTACAAAGACTGCCTATGTTTTTATTATACAACATCAGGATGTAAGGATTAAAAAGAGTACCTTTAGCATTGCACTTCTCTGAAGCTGTTGTTTTTTCATATAAGCAGAAGTACTGCCCAAGATCTGTATGTGCAAAATCAGGCCTGTTTATCTTCAGGTGCAGGATATCCAGAATAATTATTGATGGAGAATGCATATGATTCCTTAACATTGAGATAAACTAAAAAAAAAAAAGCCCTCTTTTTGTGAACAACCGTGATTGTTTTGTTCAGATTTTTCAAATATATTCCAAAAAATTCTGCATTTGTCATCTTTCCAAAAATATTTTAAAACAAAATGATGCACGGTTCACTTATAGTACCGACCAATGATGAGACATCCATCTGCAGCTTTTAGCAACAATATTCTAAGCCCATCCACTTTTCAGCAGACCAATCAAATGTGAAAGATTTGATTTTGTTTTTTGTGTTGGACCCAAAATGCCTTGACAGACGGATGTCACCAAAAAACAGTTTATTTTCAATTAAAACACCAAGTGAACCAACAAAAAGAATTGTATCCTCCAGGCAGGCCAAGTGTCAGCCAGGTCTCAAACCCAGCTCCCCTGAATCAAAGTCCAGGGCTTTACCCCACAGCCACCATATGACACCATATCCATCTGGACTAGACAATAGTTACAATAGGTAATAGTTCAAGATTAACTGCACGTTGCCTGGAAAGTAGACTAGAGCAGGCGGCAGCAGCAAGAGGTGGAGCCTAAAAGCTGTGATCTAGTTGGACAGCAGCCTTCAAAGAATTTACAGGAAGTCAAAGAAATAATTACTTCCTGTTAGATGCGCTCTGTAGATGATAGTTTTCAGAACACGCTCGAGTGGCCATGGCTGAAAAAATTGCCTATGTGTTCCTCATCACGGATGAAATAGCAGTAGAAGTGATTCCCCCTACTTATTCATTAAGATTAACTTGGAGGTGGGAGTGATGTGTTTTATGTCAATATTAAAATAATCTAGAGCATATGGCTACTTATTTTTCATTAAGCCTCTTGCTTTGCCTTTTGTTCTAATAATTCTCAAGTTACCAATTGAAAATATATTTTTTAATTCTTCTACATCATAGGAAAATTGAAATATTTGAAAACAATGAATCTAGGCTCTAGGTGTTTTTCGTTAGTCAGGAATGATTTTCCAATAGCTGGTTGCATCAAGCCCAATGAGATATTTAGAATTCTGTATAGAATCAGCTTTGTTATTCTACTATTCTACTGGGTTGGTTCCAAAAATATCACATTATGTTGAGGGGCTCGTCCCTTTGAACAATGTCTCTGACTCCAAAAGTAATTTCAGACTTTCAAGAGGTTGAGTAGAGGTAGGCGTATCTACAGCATTTCACAGCCAAAGAATTTTCACTGATATGCATGCATCATTGATTCTCTTCTATTCTAACTAGGACCTCATGACGACACTGGGGCCATTTTACATCAACAGACAAACTAAGTTGCTGGTGTCTAACAGTGTTCTTGCCTGTCTGTGGATGCTAGCTAACCAGGAGTCCTACAGGGGTGTGGCAGCCAGATTCAATATTTCCAAATCAATAGGAAATCAACCCATCTCCATTCCTTTTGTTCCCTGGTCAACACACATGTCAAATCCTATTTTGTGGCCTGCGGGGGAAGCACTTCAGGCATCGCAGTTGAAAAAACACAGAATGTGCTGTCGATGGATGTCACATTGCCATTGTTAAACCCCATTGCTATAATCTCATAGCCTACTACAATAGAAAGCAGTTCTATTCCATCATCTTCACCGGATTCTGTGATGGTGAACAACACTTCTGTCACATTTCTGTAGGACTTCCTGGTAGTTGGCATGATGCTAGAGCATTCAGATACACCAATGTGGGCGACAACTGGAAGTAGATCCCCAGGCCCTAGTCCCAGAGGGAATGCACATCTTTGAGGATTCTGCCTATGCTTTGTCCAGTCAACTCATGAAACCCTACTGGTTTAATGGGCACCTCACTGCAAGGCAAGGCGTTTAGAAAGCCCTCTGAGACCCATTGTAGCGTATACGCTACAAATGATCATGTTGTATTTAGAGCGTCATAACTCTGTAATGGTTTGCGCTAGAAACATGCAGTGTTTTTCCTCTTAAACTAGAGAAACAGGGCTAAACAACGGTACCCTGGTTGCCCATGTGAGCGATTTATTTCTGACAACACAAATGCGTAAAGTTGTAAAGATGTTACTAGATATGTCCTCGTTTCCGTGGCGCATTTCTCCGTTTTGTTTATGTATATCGATCATTATTTTCATCCACCATCTTGCTAGTGACGTATAGAGTCACGTTTCTGCATCGGACATTCGTATTGGCTCCCGTAGCGGCTTTTACAGCCAATCGGAAAGCCTGATTAACGCTTGGCCGTGAGTCGTTGTGTTTGCCCAAACGGGAGACACAGAGGAGGCCAAAGCAGAGAAAAGGACGGTCAAAAAGTTATTGTAGTGATAGAGAAAGTTAAATACATAAATGGCACAGAAGAAGTACACTATATACACACATATTTAGGGCAGGGAGAGGAAAGGACCATTCCTGGCAACAAAAACGCCCATGTACACTACCCAAAAGAATATCCATATTTCATAGACAAAAGCAGCTAGAAGCTTCAAATAACTTCTAGAACAATCCAAACAAGTGTGTTAAACTTTCTATGTTGAGCTTTTCTTTCGTTTTAATGGTTTGCAGTGTTTTTTTTATAAAGGGCCGTAGTTTCGTGGCGCAGCGCAGGTGGCGCAGGGCGGCAGAGCCGGCGTAATGCAAGTTTCGACCAGCCGCAGCCTTGCGCACGGTCATTTTGGCTGTTTGGTGGATCGCCTGCGCCAAGATGGGTGTGGCGGCGCAGCAGGGGGAGGCATCACAGATTCAGGATGGTGCAGCGGAAGTTTACTCTTTGCGCAAGGCTAATTACAGCTGGCGGAGTGGCAGTTTGGCTGACCTGCGGCAGTGCGCACACGTCACCAAGACCTCACAGGCAGGTTTCCACAGTTCCAGGCACATTTAAATGCAATAAATAATCACAACAAGCACTATTTAATGCAACTAATTGAATTAACACGTGCATTTATATCTATATAGATTGTCCCGTCACATCTGACGTCAGATCAAAGGCGGATTGCATGCGTAACGGAAACTCAGCCTGACTGAGTTAACACAGCTGAAACTGTGATGTGTCTTTAGGATGGAGGTGCTTCATGTAATGATCCAAACAAATGTTACAATTGTCTTGCTTAATGTGATCTACAAAGATTGAGTATATTATTGCGAGGAGGAGAGGATACGCATAGAGGGTGTACCGCCAAAGGTCATCCTATTTGGGCATGACACAAACAAATAATGACTGGAATACTGCCGTTCCCAATGCAATTCTTATGTCATTTGGTACTCTTTTTCATTACACAGGAACAAATTACATCTTACTCCTGAGGTGGTCCACGTGGTGACGCGCATGGTGGCCTCCGATGCGCACCCCGGAGGCCCCTGCGCTCTCCCAGTTGCTGTAAAGGTGACAGCGGCTCTGACCTTCTTCGCCACCGGGTCTTTCCAGCACACCGTGGCCTCGGTGGCGGGGATCACTCAGAGAGCTGTCAGTTCGGCTTTACATGCATTGTCTTCCAGTCTAGTCCGACATGCAAATGAGCACATCATTTTTCCATCAACCCCTGAGAGCCAGCTGGAAACGAAGCGAGGTTCCTTGTTGAAATGTGGATTCCCTGGTGTACTGGGAGCCATCGACTGCACACATGTGCAGTTGCGCTCCCCAAATACACAAGCCATCACATATGTGAAACGAAAGGGAATACACTCCGTTAATATCCAGGTGATTTGTGACTCGAATTGCCTGGTGACACATGTGTATGCTAACTTCCCTGGGTCTGCTCATGACTCATTCATCCTGGCGAATTCTGCATCCCTACAGTCTTTCAGGGGGACCCCCCACTGGATGGGTGGCTGCTAGGTGACAACGGCTTTCCACTGAAAAGGTGGTTGATAACGCCATACATTACACCTACAGCAAGAAGGCAACGTGATTTTAACCGTGTTGTTAGTAGTGCTAGATCAGTCATTGAACGTACTTTTGGACAACTGAAAATGCGTTTCAGACTGGACCGTTCGGGGGGTTCATTATCATACAGCCCCCAGAGTGTCAGTGCATTCTTCATGGTATGTTGCATTTTACACAACATAGCTACACGCCGTGGATGCCACTTTGACCTCACGGAGGAGACATTACAGGACTTAAGACGGAGAGAGGCCGAACTGCTTGTGCCGTATCAGCAGGAAGAGCAGCAGAGCGCACGGGAGAGGAGAGACCACCTGGCTGCACAGCTCTGAAAAGATATACAGGAAAATACTCGCATTTAGGGACAGACATTTTTGGTGTAAAATGAATCTTAAACTATACAAATCACCCAAAACAAATCACATCTTAACATTCATAATTGTTTATTCATGCAATTTAATCCCGCCTTCTTCCTCTTTCTCTTCCTCTTCCTGGCCTTGCTGAGGTGGTGGAGGAGAGCCCTCCCCTGGTTCGTGGCCTTAACGGCCACCTGGGAGTGGTGGAGGGTGCATCGGCCAGACGTCGTAGACTTGAGGCCACAGAGGCCAGCGGCCGCAGGCTGTCCTCCAGGCCCTGGAGCCGGCTGTTAACCTCTTGGAGCTTGGCCTCCAACCCCTGGACCCGGGAGGTTAGAGAACCCAACTCCCTCTCCATCATCCTGAACCCACCCCTCCTGAATGTCCAGGAACGGCCGGTCCCTCTCTGGAACCCGGTCACAGAACCGGGCCCGTCTCCTCATAGGCTTGGGGTGAGCTGCTGTCCCTGGCTCTGCCGCCGCCTTCTCCTCCTCCTCCTGCTGCTGCTGCAGCAGTGTGGTTGCCTGTGGAGCTGACAAGAGGATCCTCAGTTTAACGTTCTAAAAGTTTTTTTTGTTTTGGGAATAAATTAAATGAAGCCATTTGGAGATGTATTTTGTTCACTGCAGCTGGTTAGCCTTGTGTTTGTCCAAATAAAGTTTATCAAACGTTTTCACATCTTTCATTTTGTGAACACATGATGCACATTTACACGCAAAAATTACAACAATTCAATTGGGAAAGATAAGTTGATTTAGCAAGCAAACATTAGTGACAAGGGCCAGGCCACGGAGGTTGGCAATGCGCCTTTATGCACAACCTTAATCCTCGTTGCACGTGGTATTGCGCACAGGACTCATTTGTTTGTGTGGCGTTTTAACGTGTTACTAAATGTCTTTCTTTGTAGAAAAGATGTTTGCCTTACCTGTAATTCCAGCCTCGATTCCACCAAAGCCTTCAATGCTAATTTGCGCGAGAGTGGAGGAGGCTATGTCCTCTGCTGAGGTCAGCGGAGTGCTGGTGGACGGCCCCCCCCCCCCCCCCATGTGATCAGAGAGTATTGTTTGGCTCTTCTTCTGACATCATTGAACCGTTTTTTTACACTGGGCAACGGTTCTCAGTGTACCAGGGCAATGTTCATTGATTAATCCTGTTACCTCCTCCCAGGCTGCTTTTGCATCATCAGCCCGTGGAGGTCTGCTCGCAGTTGCAAATATTCGGACACTGCAAGCTTGGACCTCTCGGACCAAAACATCAGTTTCATCCTGGGAAAAGTTTGGCTGTCTGGCACTGCTGCTGCTGCTGCTATCCTCGGTTATTGTATCAAGTGACGAAACTTGCACTGCACCTCACCTGGTGCATTAAAGGTGAGGAGAGGAGCTCATTTGATTGGTGAAGATCTGAATCTGCTGTATTAATCCCACTCCACGCCTCGTCTCCTCCTTGTCTTCCACTCACGCCTTCTTCTCCTCCCTCTTTCCCACTTGCGCGGGTGGGAGTGACGGGAGGCGTGCCTGCGCTAGCCTGCACAGTGCACGAAACTGGCAAAATCCAGGTGGACACACCCCGTCGGCGTGGCGCAGGTGCGCTGTGCGCTGACTGCGCCTGGTCTATGAAACTAGGAAACCAAAATGTGTAAAAATTTAAGGTGCGTTTTTATTTATTTTTAATTTATGGGCTAAAATCCCCTATTATAGTGTATATAAGTATTTATTGAGTGATACACACAGTTAGCTGAGGTTGTGCTGATTCTGGGGATGTGTATAACTTGATACTCTAAATGACAATTTAGAACGGAAGACAAGACAGAAGACAAGACGGAAAGTTCTCTATGTGGGTCTCAGAGGGTTAATGCAGCTCATGTGGCCATTGAGCATGCATTTGACATCCTCAAATCAAAGTTCCGGAGGCTTAAGTGTCTTCACATGAAGAAAGTGTGCACATCTGTGCAACACATCAGTGCAAAAAGTCAAGGCATGTTGCATTCTGCACAACATGTGGTGAGAGTCAGGTGGCCAACTTGATGAAGATGAGCAAAGGCTTCTTCGTCAACACAGGACATTGATGATTCACACCCACCACAGCCCAACAACCAAGATGCACGTCATTATAGAGACATGATTTTTGTCCAGTGCTAAAGATAGCGTCACCTTCAGGTTTCAATTTTTCTACTTTAAGTCACGCATTTTTGTGAGCTGATGTGCAATATGCCATAGAGTGACGAGAGGCACTTCAGGTCAAATATCAAAGTGGAAGTAACCTTTGATAAGGCATTATCAAAGCTGTCTGAAGCGGATGTCCGTGGTGGTTGCAGCTTTGTCTCCGAAGTGGGGCACCAGGTCACTGTAGGTACTGGCTGGGTCAAGGCGGTGGAAACTGGGAGCTGGGGTTTAGAAGTGGGGCACTGGGTGAAATGAGTGGGGAAGAGAGGAGGTTGGGTGACAGCACAGCTTGCAGTCTGCATCTGCATGCGTCAAATGTTTGCTGAAGAGAAAGAAAGCCAGAACAGTGAAAATAATCTATTTAAATATTCAGGATTGTCAATATGAAAGGACATTTTCCCGTTATGTTCAGCAGCCCTCATTTGTTGCATAATTTGAGCGACTAACATTTTATCTGGAAATAAAACAGAGCTCAGTCAGTAATTGCCATCCAAATGTATAATGTATTAAAATCTCATAGGTTTCCTTTTTGTACTCACCAGTTGACAGTGACAGTCTCTGTGGTTTCCCTGCTCACTGTCAGTTTGACGGTCCCTATGTCATCTCTTACTATAACCACAGTCTTCTCCATTGTTACACCTATTAAGCATGGTTCTGAGAGTGCCTTATTTACCCAATTGCTTAAAAATAAGAGCTCACACCTGCTTGAAAATTAGCAGCTCCTTCTGTGGGGAAACCCGTTAACCCATTCTAATTGACAACGATAAGTGGAGAAACTGCACCACCATACCACAAGGTCTACATTTACATTTAGGGCATTTAGCAGATGCTTTTGTCAAAGCAACTTACGATAAGTACATTTGTCGAAAGAAAGAAACCACAACATTATTGCGGATAAAGTAAGAGCAAAAAAGTAGATCCTCATCTGAGTAAAGTGGTAGCTGCAGCAAGGATACCTTAAGTACAGCAGTGCTATGTCAAAGTGCTATATGTAAGAACATAGAAGTGCATTTTTGGGGGGGTGGTGGTTGGAAGTGAGTCATGCTATGCAGAGTCGAGGTGTCAAAGTTCTAAATGACTTACAATAAACACCATCCCACAGCAGGTAGCCCTGTCTTTCCCTTCCTTTATGTTCCTGCAAAACGGAAAGCGAGCTTGCCACGAACTGGCAAAGGCCGATCACAAGCTCAGCCAGCTGCCTGTCAGCTCCCAACACTGGATGAGGAGAAAGAGAGCGCTGACAAAGGGTCGCCTGCAGGCCTTTTACCAAGGAGCTGATTGGGCACACCTGTCATCAGCCACAACTAACTGGAGAAAGAGAACACACTCACTCACTCACACCTGGGACCAGACAACAATCCTGACCCATTCCTGGGAGTTCCAGAGTTGCGTTCCAAGTCTGCGAGCAACTGAAAAAAATTCTACTTTCACGGTGTGATTATTTATAGCTTTACAATTCATCTCAAGAAAGAATGCATCTCTTCTACCATTTCTTTTTTATCTAATCGGCACCCTTCTCCAGATACAGCATTCATTGAATGAGTTCAGCACCCCGTGCATCTTGTTTTACTCCACAACTGATGCTACAGAACCTTGCTTTGCTCCCTTTGGTTTCTTCCACCCATGAGTTTTCAGGCTGTCCTCATGTCTGCCCACTTGTGTCTTATCATCTGATTAGTTTCTTGTGCATTTAGTCCATGTGTCGTCATGCTGTGCGCCTTATTCGCTGACCTATGATCCAGCGATTTTTTCCCCTCTTGTTCTGTGTTGTTTTTCCTTCCTGATTTCCTTGCTGCATACTGGTTTGTTTTTAGTACAAATGTTTCCCTTTGCACTTTGTATTCATCAGCCAGCTCCTTCAGTTTTGTTTCTTGTTGGTTTTGCCTTTTGTACCAGCTTTTGTTATCCTAACCCATTACTGGGAATCTGGCCTCGCAGCTTCCAATCAGCGAGCCAACATTCGGGTTTCCTCTTGTCCTACCATAGAAGGAAATAAGGGTCAAGGAGACATCGTTTCAACCAGCCCAGCGACCTGGAGTTTCCCTTGTCCAGCTCTGGCATGGTGCGGGGTTGGACCCAAAAGCAGTCCAGAGAATTCCACACAGCAAAAAGTCTCTGAGATGAAACGACCGGATCAGTAATCCAGAAACTCACGGTGATTAAGTGGCACAGAAAAATGCCAGGCAGCCGAGTGAGCAGGCAGACAGAAACCAGGAACACACAGAAGGAATCTCAGTCAGAAACAGAAGGCTAAGGCATTACCTAAATTACCTAAATGTAAATTACCGGGACAGGGAGAGGAGGGATAGTCAGGACGAAGCAGGGTCAAAGCCGGGAGGTCAGTCTGTAAATAAGTGCGGGAAAATCTGGCAGCGAATGACTGAGTCAGTGCAGTTTAAGGGCCTGTCCACACGAAAGCGTTTTCAGTGCGTAAACGCAGAAGTCTTGTGCGTTTCGCCCTGCCTTCCATACAAATCCGGCGTTTTTGCGGCGTGAAAACGCAATTTTTTGAAACCAGCTCTCAGGGTGGAAAATAAAAAAACGTCACCCCTCCGTTTCGTGATCGTTTTCGTGTGGACGGCGAAAACGAATACGCTGACTTCATCGCCCCGCTCCTCGACCCTCCAGCCTGACTTCTCCCCCCGCGACGTCTCCTAACAACAATAACGGCGGCCTCTGTGCTCGTAGCAGATATTCTGCTCGTCTGTTGTAGATATAATGATGCTTAAAATGTATGATGATACCTGAAAATTGTATGTTTCATAATCATGTAATGTGTTTGATATTAATCTATCTTGTCATCCTAGGAAAGCGGCAGAGAAATAGAAGGGAAAAATCAGCAAAGGAGGTTGCATGATTCACTCCTTGTAGAGCATGAACTCAGCCGAACAGAATGTACACCCTTCATGAACTTATACACTAGGGCTGCACAAAAAATCGTTAAAAAATCGCGATCTCGATTCACACATACACGTGATCTCATTTCTACACACAGCGATTCTGAAGCATTTTACATCTCGAGCTGCATCACAAAGCGCCACATTTTTGAAGCGCCCCCAAACGCAGCACTGCCGCTGCCTCCTCCCTCAACCTATGGTAAAGCGTCTTTACAACACGTGATTCAGTGGAGGAAGCCGCCTGCAGTTGAGTGTTTGGAAAGAGAGAAGGTACGTGTCCACAGGCAGCGGTGTTTCTCCGTGTCCCATTCATTGCGCCGGGCTCGACTCGCCGCCTCACGAACGCTCGCGAAAATCTTCTAAACTGAATGTTGTCGATCTAAAATAAAGACAGATTCAGCAACTGCATAGCTTATTTCTCGCTTAAAATGTTTTCAGAAACACCTTTCGGTGAACTATTTTCGTAAAATAAGAGAAAGTTTCCAAACGAGCCGCCATGTTGGTCTGCGTTAACTCCGGAGCAGACAGGACAGCAGTGAAAGCGATCGTCCAATCAGGTGCAGCCATGAACTGTGCGCGTGATTGTTTGAAGGAGAGCGCCTGTCAATCATCCTCAGTGGCAGCCCACCAAGCGTGCAATACTGGGAAGCGGCGCGTCCACTCACGTTTAAAATCGCCCCTGTGGACACGTATTAGGTACGTGTCCACAGAGAATTTTTTTTTTTTACTTTGTAAAAATCACTTATCTTCCAATGATAGAACTACTACTATGCCTCTGCCAAAGCAACAAACGTTTTTTTGTTTTGTCAAAGTTCATCACTGCAATAAACATTTTGTGGAAAAAAATTGTGCAAGAGAATCGTGATCTCAATTCTAAGCAAAAAAATCGTGATTCACATTTTTTCCAGAATCGTGCAGCCCTATTATACACCCTTCATGAACTTACTGAACCACAATAGAGGAACAAAAACAGCAGAAGCTTGCACAAACATGTATTCAGTATCATAAGGTAGAGAGAAACCAGTCTGAGCCAGATGGAAAATAGAGGAAGACGCTCAATGCATGACAGAAGCGCATAAGTGTTTTCTCCACAGGACCGGAAGAGGAAGCCAACAAGCAGATGATGCCCCAACGTCTCAGGGACAGAAGAGGAACTACTCAGAAGAGGAACTACTCAACCCAAAAAATACACATTTGCACGCTGTGAGAGCCCTGCTCATGCTCAGCACCTCACAGGGCCTCCCATCAGCCAGCTGAGGCAGAGGGGAGGGGTGGTGAGGGGGCGGTACTACCCCAGGTGTCAGCAATCCACAGGACAATCAGGTGATTGCCAGCCTTCATATACCCTGCAGAAGCAGAGGAGGGGTGGGTTGGACTGGAGCAGTGAACAGAGCAGGAGCACGAGGAGAAATCACTGAGGAGCAAGCAAACGGGTCAGTGGGAAACTTCACCCTCCACTAACCTCTGGTCTCTTTTGTTTCCCTCTCGCTCTGACCAGGAGAGCCAGTACCGAGCCCCCTGAGCGGCCACCAAGCCGAGGAAGATTTCAGTTGTTTGTCGTCCCTCACCCCTTTTTTCAGTTCCCTTCCCCACCCCCCACCTGTTAAGAATAAAAGACCCCAAGTGGGCTTCACCGCAACGCTGTGTCCAGTCCCTTCTGTTCCTCTCTGTCTACCCACTGCTCACTCGCACGGCCAAGCGGCCACATATGGTGGAGAATACGGGCAAGCTGATCCTCGCAATCTGTGGGTAGACTGAGTGTGAGCATGGAGGAGACATTGAAAGCCATTGTGGCAACCCAAGCCACCTTGCAGACCGCCGTAACCGAACTGTGCAAGTTAACAGCTAGAAGAGGTCCCCCGGAACGACAGCCAAAAGATGTGCTGACCAAGCTGACGGGGGATGATGACGTTGAATCCTATATGGCCCTGTTTGAGAGGGTCGCCGTGCGAGAGGGCTGGCCAAGAGCCGAGTGGGCGCATATCCTGATGCCCTTCCTGACTGGTGAAGCACAGAAAGCCTGCCGCGACCTTTCAGCAGCCGACGCTGCCCACTATGATCGAGTAAAAACCGCCATTTTGGCCCAGTATGGACTTAGCCTTCCAGCCCGAGCGCATCGAGTGCATGATTGGACCTACAATCCCGCTCTTCCAGCCCGGGCCCAAGTCATGACCCTACTACGTTTCACCCGGAGCTGGCTGGAGGAAGTGGCCGGGCCACCGATGGTGGACCGGGTGGTAATTGACCGATGCCTCCGGGGACTGCCCCCCGACACCAAGAGGTATGTTGCCCAGCAGGGGGCCCCCACTTTGGACAATTTGGTAGCCCTATTGGAGAACCACAAAGTAATGGGGGGCCTCATGCGGTCAGAGAGTAACCGTTCAACTAATCCCAAAATCAAGGGCGAGAGGGAGATGGGGAGCAAGGTGGTCAGCCCCCCCAGCAGGCCGACTGTTCCCTGGATGGGCTGGACCGACAGCCGAACGAGCCCCACCATTTGCCGTACCCCGATGTTTCACCTGTGGCAGGGAAGGACACTTCGCCCGAGAGTGCCCCGGTCGGGAGGAATCAGTGCCCACAGCGGGAACCTCTGAAGGCAAAGCTTTCTACTGCCAACACCTCACCACCTGTTGGGCCCATGAGGGAGCACCGGCCCCGAAGTTTCCTGTGAAGATTGCTGGGAAGGATACCGAGGCACTTTTGGACTCCGGAAGTATGGTCTCCCTCATCAGACCTGAATTTGCCAGCACAACGATGGGAGCAGAGATCCCTGTGTCATGTATCCATGGGGAAACACGGAGGTATCCAACCTCCATCATCAAGGTGATCACGCCACGGGGCCCCTTCACTCTACAGGCGGGGGTCGTCGAACAACTTCCAGTCCCTGTCCTGGTTGGGCGAGACAGCCCCCTCTTCTCGCTTTACTGGCCAGGAAGAAACCGGAAACCCAAGGGGAGGATCCGGAAGCGACCCCTGGAGACCAAAAGATCGGCTATAACCCAACCGGCGCTGGCAGGTGAGCCCCCCGATGGCAGTGCAGCCGAGACCAGTGAGGACGACGCCGGTGAGGGTGTCAATGATCAGTCCACGGTCACAGTGCAGGAGGGGCCCTTGGAGGATATAGGGTCAGATGAAGGCTTCTCGCAATTTCCTGAAGCTGAAATGGATGGGGGACCTAGGTTGGGCCGGTTTGGCTCGGCGCAGCTCCAGGACCCCAATCTGGCCCAGATTTGTATCGAGTCTCCCAGAAAAATGCTGAAGTGTGTGAACAGTTGGTTGTCCCAAAGACATATGTCTCAAAAGTTTTATATCTAGCCCACACCCACCTCCTAGGGGGGCATCTGGGGAGAGAGAAGACCTATGAACGGATTCTCAGCCGCTTCTACTGGCCGGGGTCAAGAGAGCTGTGGAGGAGTACTGTAAACACTGTGCCGAGTGCCAAACCAACGCCCCAAAGGTAACATACAGAAGTCCACTCATACCTCTACCCATTATCGAAACCCCATTTAGTAGGATTGGTATGGACATAGTGGGGCCCTTACCAAAATCTAGCCGGGGTCACCGCTATATTATGGTCATACTGGATTATGCCACCCGATATCCTGAGGCCATTCCCCTGCGCACTGCAACTGGGAAGGCAGTGGCTAGGGAACTGTTCCTGCTCTTCAGCAGAGTGGGCCTGCCAGAAGAGATCCTGACAGATCAGGGATCCTGCTTCATGTCTGGGGTGATGAAAAGGATGTGTCAACTCCTGAAGGTAAGACAGATCAGAACCTCTGTCTACCACCCACAGACGGATGGATTAGTTGAAAGGTTCAACAAAACACTAAAGCATATGCTACGCAAAATAATAGATGTGGATGGTAAAAACTGGGACCAGTTGCTGCCATATGTTCTTTTCTCTGTCCGTGAGGTCCCACAGGGTTCCACCGGGTTCTCCCCCTTCGAGCTGGTGTATGGACGCCGACCTCGAGGCCTGTTGGACCTGGCCAAAGACGCTTGGGAAGAACAACCCCCCACTCAGCGCAGCATCGTGGAACATGTGGAACAAATGCATCACAGAATGACCCAAGTCTGGCCTCTGGTGCGGGAACACATGGAACGGGCCCAAACCCAGCAGGCTCACGTGTACAACCGGGGGGCGCAGGTGAGAACATTCCAACCGGGAGACAAAGTGATGGCGTTGATCCCCACTGACGATTGCAAGTTTTTGGCAAAATGGCAGGGACCGTATGAAGTAATGGAACAAATGGGACCGGTAAATTATCGGGTCAGACAAGTTGGTCGCAGGAAGGGCCAGCAACTGTATCACATCAATCTGCTGAAGCCCTGGCACAAACCGGTCCCTATCCCCACCAGTGTCCTGGCCGCCACTCACCCCCCGATCACAACCCCTGTGAGACTGGGTGATCAGTTGTCTTCCAGACAGGTCCAGGAGGTCCAGGAGCTCCTGGCCAAAAGCAAAGATGTCTTTTCAGAGACCCCCGGCCAGACAACGCTCATCGCCCATGACATATGGACGGAGCCAGGGAAAACGGTAAGACTGCGACCTTACCGCATCCCAGAGGCACGACGGGGAGCCATCAGGAAGGAGGTGAGAAAAATGCTGGACCTTGGGGTGTTGGAGGAGTCGCACAGTGCCTGGTCCAGCCCCATAGTCCTCGTGGGGAAACCAGATGGGAGCATCAGGTTCTGCAACGATTACAGAAAGTTGAATGAAATATCACAGTTTGACACGTACCCTATGCCCCGTGTAGACGAGCTGATCGAGAGGCTGGGGCCGGCCCGGTTCATCTCCACCCTGGACCTGACCAAAGGGTATTGGCAGGTGCCACTCACTCAGCAAGCAAAGGAGAAGACTGCCTTCTCGACACCAGATGGCGCCTTCCAGTATCGAGTCCTCCCATTTGGCCTCCATGGAGCCCCAGCCGCGTTCCAGAGGCTCATGGACAAGGTCCTCCGGCCCCATCAAGACTATGCTGCAGCATACATAGATGACATCGTTATACACAGTATCTCATGGGAAGATCATCTGCAGCGCCTGGAAGCAGTTATCCAATCCTTACGCGAGGCAGGACTCACAGCCAACCCAGGGAAGTGCTCTTTGGCCTTGGAGGAAGCAAATTACCTGGGGTACACTGTGGGGCGAGGGAATGTCAAGCCACAGGTGAAGAAGACAGACGCTATTGCAACGTGGCCCCAACCCCAGACCAAACGTCAGGTGAGGACCTTCCTGGGGTTAGTGGGTTACTACCGACAGTTTATCCCTAACTTTGCCTCCCTAGCAGGGCCCCTCAATGAGCTGACGAAAAAAGGGGCGCCCAACTAGGTGAAGTGGACGGAACAGACTGAGCAGGCCTTCAGGGCTTTGAGAACAGCCCTCTGCAGCGAACCCGTGCTCCATACCCCAGACTTCAGGAGGAGGTTTGTACTGCAGACAGACGCATCCATGGTAGGACCGGGGGGGGTCCTGTCCCAAATCCATGAAGGGATTGAATACCCCATAACCTTTGTGAGCCGTAAACTGCTTCCCCATGAGAAGAATTATGCGACCATAGAGAAGGAGGCCTTGGCTGTTAAGTGGGCGGTGGAAAAACTCTGTTACTATTTACTGGGGCGGGAGTTCACGTTGGTCACTGATCATGCTCCATTAAAGTGGATGGCCAACAATAAAGACAGAAATGCCAGAATAACCCGTTGGTTTTTGCACCTGCAGGATTTCCGCTTTACAGTTGAACACAGGGCTGGAAGGCTACACGGAAATGCTGATGCCATGTCCAGGAGGGATGACTGCTGGTGGACCGCCGCTCCCCCGGATGGTGGGGAGCTGAGGGGGGGGGTATGTGAGAGCCCTGCTCATGCTCAGCACCTCACAGGGCCTCCCATCAGCCAGCTGAGGCAGAGGGGAGGGGTGGTGAGGGGGCGGTACTACCCCAGGTGTCAGCAATCCACAGGACAATCAGGTGATTGCCAGCCTTCATATACCCTGCAGAAGCAGAGGAGGGGTGGGTTGGACTGGAGCAGTGAACAGAGCAGGAGCACGAGGAGAAATCACTGAGGAGCAAGCAAACGGGTCAGTGGGAAACTTCACCCTCCACTAACCTCTGGTCTCTTTTGTTTCCCTCTCGCTCTGACCAGGAGAGCCAGTACCGAGCCCCCTGAGCGGCCACCAAGCCGAGGAAGATTTCAGTTGTTTGTCGTCCCTCACCCCTTTTTTCAGTTCCCTTCCCCACCCCCCACCCGTTAAGAATAAAAGACCCCAAGTGGGCTTCACCGCAACGCTGTGTCCAGTCCCTTCTGTTCCTCTCTGTCTACCCACTGCTCACTCGCACGGCCAAGCGGCCACATATGGTGGAGAATACGGGCAAGCTGATCCTCGCAATCTGTGGGTAGACTGAGTGTGAGCATGGAGGAGACATTGAAAGCCATTGTGGCAACCCAAGCCACCTTGCAGACCGCCGTAACCGAACTGTGCAAGTTAACAGCTAGAAGAGGTCCCCCGGAACGACAGCCAAAAGATGTGCTGACCAAGCTGACGGGGGATGATGACGTTGAATCCTATATGGCCCTGTTTGAGAGGGTCGCCGTGCGAGAGGGCTGGCCAAGAGCCGAGTGGGCGCATATCCTGATGCCCTTCCTGACTGGTGAAGCACAGAAAGCCTGCCGCGACCTTTCAGCAGCCGACGCTGCCCACTATGATCGAGTAAAAACCGCCATTTTGGCCCAGTATGGACTGAGCCTTCCAGCCCGAGCGCAGAGAGTGCATGATTGGACCTACAATCCCGCTCTTCCAGCCCGGGCCCAAGTCATGACCCTACTACGTTTCACCCGGAGCTGGCTGGAGGAAGTGGCCGGGCCACCGATGGTGGACCGGGTGGTAATTGACCGATGCCTCCGGGGACTGCCCCCCGACACCAAGAGGTATGTTGCCCAGCAGGGGGCCCCCACTTTGGACAATTTGGTAGCCCTATTGGAGAACCACAAAGTAATGGGGGGCCTCATGCGGTCAGAGAGTAACCGTTCAACTAATCCCAAAATCAAGGGCGAGAGGGAGATGGGGAGCAAGGTGGTCAGCCCCCCCAGCAGGCCGACTGTTCCCTGGATGGGCTGGACCGACAGCCGAACGAGCCCCACCATTTGCCGTACCCCGATGTTTCACCTGTGGCAGGGAAGGACACTTCGCCCGAGAGTGCCCCGGTCGGGAGGAATCAGTGCCCACAGCGGGAACCTCTGAAGGCAAAGCTTTCTACTGCCAACACCTCACCACCTGTTGGGCCCATGAGGGAGCACCGGCCCCGAAGTTTCCTGTGAAGATTGCTGGGAAGGATACCGAGGCACTTTTGGACTCCGGAAGTATGGTCTCCCTCATCAGACCTGAATTTGCCAGCACAACGATGGGAGCAGAGATCCCTGTGTCATGTATCCATGGGGAAACACGGAGGTATCCAACCTCCATCATCAAGGTGATCACGCCACGGGGCCCCTTCACTCTACAGGCGGGGGTCGTCGAACAACTTCCAGTCCCTGTCCTGGTTGGGCGAGACAGCCCCCTCTTCTCGCTTTACTGGCCAGGAAGAAACCGGAAACCCAAGGGGAGGATCCGGAAGCGACCCCTGGAGACCAAAAGATCGGCTATAACCCAACCGGCGCTGGCAGGTGAGCCCCCCGATGGCAGTGCAGCCGAGACCAGTGAGGACGACGCCGGTGAGGGTGTCAATGATCAGTCCACGGTCACAGTGCAGGAGGGGCCCTTGGAGGATATAGGGTCAGATGAAGGCTTCTCGCAATTTCCTGAAGCTGAAATGGATGGGGGACCTAGGTTGGGCCGGTTTGGCTCGGCGCAGCTCCAGGACCCCAATCTGGCCCAGGCTTGGAGGGATGTCCAAGTGATCGAGGGCCAAAACCAGGAGGGGGTGAGTCAAGTGTCTTTTCCACATTTCATGGTGAAAAATAAACTGTTGTATCGAGTCTCCCAGAAAAATGCTGAAGTGTGTGAACAGTTGGTTGTCCCAAAGACATATGTCTCAAAAGTTTTATATCTAGCCCACACCCACCTCCTAGGGGGGCATCTGGGGAGAGAGAAGACCTATGAACGGATTCTCAGCCGCTTCTACTGGCCGGGGGTCAAGAGAGCTGTGGAGGAGTACTGTAAACACTGTGCCGAGTGCCAAACCAACGCCCCAAAGGTAACATACAGAAGTCCACTCATACCTCTACCCATTATCGAAACCCCATTTAGTAGGATTGGTATGGACATAGTGGGGCCCTTACCAAAATCTAGCCGGGGTCACCGCTATATTATGGTCATACTGGATTATGCCACCCGATATCCTGAGGCCATTCCCCTGCGCACTGCAACTGGGAAGGCAGTGGCTAGGGAACTGTTCCTGCTCTTCAGCAGAGTGGGCCTGCCAGAAGAGATCCTGACAGATCAGGGATCCTGCTTCATGTCTGGGGTGATGAAAAGGATGTGTCAACTCCTGAAGGTAAGACAGATCAGAACCTCTGTCTACCACCCACAGACGGATGGATTAGTTGAAAGGTTCAACAAAACACTAAAGCATATGCTACGCAAAATAATAGATGTGGATGGTAAAAACTGGGACCAGTTGCTGCCATATGTTCTTTTCTCTGTCCGTGAGGTCCCACAGGGTTCCACCGGGTTCTCCCCCTTCGAGCTGGTGTATGGACGCCGACCTCGAGGCCTGTTGGACCTGGCCAAAGACGCTTGGGAAGAACAACCCCCCACTCAGCGCAGCATCGTGGAACATGTGGAACAAATGCATCACAGAATGACCCAAGTCTGGCCTCTGGTGCGGGAACACATGGAACGGGCCCAAACCCAGCAGGCTCACGTGTACAACCGGGGGGCGCAGGTGAGAACATTCCAACCGGGAGACAAAGTGATGGCGTTGATCCCCACTGACGATTGCAAGTTTTTGGCAAAATGGCAGGGACCGTATGAAGTAATGGAACAAATGGGACCGGTAAATTATCGGGTCAGACAAGTTGGTCGCAGGAAGGGCCAGCAACTGTATCACATCAATCTGCTGAAGCCCTGGCACAAACCGGTCCCTATCCCCACCAGTGTCCTGGCCGCCACTCACCCCCCGATCACAACCCCTGTGAGACTGGGTGATCAGTTGTCTTCCAGACAGGTCCAGGAGGTCCAGGAGCTCCTGGCCAAAAGCAAAGATGTCTTTTCAGAGACCCCCGGCCAGACAACGCTCATCGCCCATGACATATGGACGGAGCCAGGGAAAACGGTAAGACTGCGACCTTACCGCATCCCAGAGGCACGACGGGGAGCCATCAGGAAGGAGGTGAGAAAAATGCTGGACCTTGGGGTGTTGGAGGAGTCGCACAGTGCCTGGTCCAGCCCCATAGTCCTCGTGGGGAAACCAGATGGGAGCATCAGGTTCTGCAACGATTACAGAAAGTTGAATGAAATATCACAGTTTGACACGTACCCTATGCCCCGTGTAGACGAGCTGATCGAGAGGCTGGGGCCGGCCCGGTTCATCTCCACCCTGGACCTGACCAAAGGGTATTGGCAGGTGCCACTCACTCAGCAAGCAAAGGAGAAGACTGCCTTCTCGACACCAGATGGCGCCTTCCAGTATCGAGTCCTCCCATTTGGCCTCCATGGAGCCCCAGCCGCGTTCCAGAGGCTCATGGACAAGGTCCTCCGGCCCCATCAAGACTATGCTGCAGCATACATAGATGACATCGTTATACACAGTATCTCATGGGAAGATCATCTGCAGCGCCTGGAAGCAGTTATCCAATCCTTACGCGAGGCAGGACTCACAGCCAACCCAGGGAAGTGCTCTTTGGCCTTGGAGGAAGCAAATTACCTGGGGTACACTGTGGGGCGAGGGAATGTCAAGCCACAGGTGAAGAAGACAGACGCTATTGCAACGTGGCCCCAACCCCAGACCAAACGTCAGGTGAGGACCTTCCTGGGGTTAGTGGGTTACTACCGACAGTTTATCCCTAACTTTGCCTCCCTAGCAGGGCCCCTCAATGAGCTGACGAAAAAAGGGGCGCCCAACCAGGTGAAGTGGACGGAACAGACTGAGCAGGCCTTCAGGGCTTTGAGAACAGCCCTCTGCAGCGAACCCGTGCTCCATACCCCAGACTTCAGGAGGAGGTTTGTACTGCAGACAGACGCATCCATGGTAGGACCGGGGGGGGTCCTGTCCCAAATCCATGAAGGGATTGAATACCCCATAACCTTTGTGAGCCGTAAACTGCTTCCCCATGAGAAGAATTATGCGACCATAGAGAAGGAGGCCTTGGCTGTTAAGTGGGCGGTGGAAAAACTCTGTTACTATTTACTGGGGCGGGAGTTCACGTTGGTCACTGATCATGCTCCATTAAAGTGGATGGCCAACAATAAAGACAGAAATGCCAGAATAACCCGTTGGTTTTTGCACCTGCAGGATTTCCGCTTTACAGTTGAACACAGGGCTGGAAGGCTACACGGAAATGCTGATGCCATGTCCAGGAGGGATGACTGCTGGTGGACCGCCGCTCCCCCGGATGGTGGGGAGCTGAGGGGGGGGGGGGGGTATGTGAGAGCCCTGCTCATGCTCAGCACCTCACAGGGCCTCCCATCAGCCAGCTGAGGCAGAGGGGAGGGGTGGTGAGGGGGCGGTACTACCCCAGGTGTCAGCAATCCACAGGACAATCAGGTGATTGCCAGCCTTCATATACCCTGCAGAAGCAGAGGAGGGGTGGGTTGGACTGGAGCAGTGAACAGAGCAGGAGCACGAGGAGAAATCACTGAGGAGCAAGCAAACGGGTCAGTGGGAAACTTCACCCTCCACTAACCTCTGGTCTCTTTTGTTTCCCTCTCGCTCTGACCAGGAGAGCCAGTACCGAGCCCCCTGAGCGGCCACCAAGCCGAGGAAGATTTCAGTTGTTTGTCGTCCCTCACCCCTTTTTTCAGTTCCCTTCCCCACCCCCCACCCGTTAAGAATAAAAGACCCCAAGTGGGCTTCACCGCAACGCTGTGTCCAGTCCCTTCTGTTCCTCTCTGTCTACCCACTGCTCACTCGCACGGCCAAGCGGCCACAACGCATAAGCATGACACACGCCCTGCCTCTGTAACAGTATATATTCTGGAGCAGATAGAATAGACGCCAGAACTTTTTGCCTCTGGTATAGAGCACTGTGTTGCACACGGCAGCTCTTAGCTAGAGAAGAGATTTTCTCCAGACGTCTGTATCATCTGATGTCCATCTGCAAATAAATGCCGGAAGCAATGGCGCACTAAAGAACCAACGACTTTGCTGTCTTCGTGATCCTCCTGCAGAATCTGAATAACGCAATATAGACTCTGTGAGGTCCTTCCGATTGACTAACTTGTGAACAAAATTCCTACACTGTACGACGGCGTATCAGGGCCACTGTATGAAAAAAAACGGAGCCGAGAGAGGGGGGCGATATACCGGGAAAAAAGTTGCAGATATGCTACTTTATTACGATGCTACCAAACAACCGCTAGCTTACTTCCCATGAATGTAGGAATTTATTTGTCTAATTTATCCATCCCAACGTGTGACAATGCCTCGTCAAGGTCCTTAGGGTGACGGCTGTTGATGCTGTTGCTTTTATTTATACGGGCCAAATTGTCATCTTCTGGGTGTGTATTGATCGGGTGGTCGGGCGGAGATTAGCCGTAACTCTCACATGTTGCCATAGCAATGGCAAACATCCGGTCAAGCTCCGTCTCTTCTTCTGCGTTTTTGTAGCAGAAACAGCGCCGCATAAGGGCCTGGAATATGTACTACAGCGAGCTGAGTCGTTTTCAGTGGATTCGTCTGGACGTAGATTTTCTTGAAACGACGCCAAGGCAAAACGGAGAAAAAAAGTTTGTTTTGCTTCGTCTGGACGGCCCCTAAATACTGAGCTGATTTAAACAAGCTGCAGCTGTGAGAGCAGGTGGGGAGTTTCAGGCTGATTAGGGGGGCGTGGCTGAACAGAAGTGAGTGGAAAAGTAATGGGGCAGAGGCGAGGAGGAGAGCTCCAAAATCAACACCAAGCTCGTTCCTGTTGGTCCGACGCTTGCTCTGCATGTCTTTCTGTGGGTTCGCCACCTCCAGGTCCCACAGGGTTCAGGTTCCCACTCAGGTCATCTACCTGACACTGACTAAGTTCCTGTGTTTTTTCCTCTTGTTCCATGTTGGTTTCAGTTCAGTTTCTTTTTTTCCCGTCATATGTTCTATGTTTAGCTCAGTGAATTCCAGCTTGGTACTGTGATAGGATGCCACCTGTGCAACAAGTCCAGTCGTGAAATTATACACGTAAAATAACAAAGCAGGTTCAGCGGATGCTGAGGCACATAGTGCCCAGAGGTCGCCAACTTTCTGCAGAGTCAATAGCTACAGACCTCCAAACTTTATGTGGCCTTCAGATTAGCTCAAGAACAGTGTGTAGAGAGCTCCATGGAATGGTTTCCATTGGCGAGCAGCTGCATCCAAGCCATAAATCAGCAAGTGTAATGCAAAGAGATGTTGGACAATTCCATGCTCCCAACTTTGTGGAACATTTTGGGGATGGCCCCTTCCTGTTCCAACATGACTGTGCACAAAGCAAGGTCCATAAAGACATGGGGTGCAGTCGAATAGTCAAAAAATAAGGTCCTAACTCCTATTCCTATCTCCTATTCCTTGACCTCTGGGGAAAACGTCACGGGGTTAAGGAAAGGCGATAGGAGAACGCAAA
This sequence comes from Eutrigla gurnardus, assembly GCF_963514095.1. Lineage (NCBI taxonomy): Eukaryota > Metazoa > Chordata > Actinopteri > Perciformes > Triglidae > Eutrigla > Eutrigla gurnardus. Next base: position 10,849,758 of record NC_139922.1, on the reverse strand, counting down.
AGGACTTAGGAATAGTCGACCGCGGTGCTCAGAGAATCCGACCGGACTTTCACTAAGATACGTCATTATAACGCGGCCGCTGATGATTGACAGCTGATGATCGACACCGGCGATTGACGTGCGTCTGCACTGGAGAAACTACAATAATGGACTACAAAAAGCGCATCGTCCACTTCTCCACATGTTGGTTTTATAAACAGCTGGTTCACTGACCGGCTTCAGTTCCAGCAGCTCCTACTTCCTGTTTGACCATTTTATTTACTTTTCATTTGTGGTTTTAGTTTCGTTTTTGTCAAACATTTGTAACATGATTGAAATAAAATTTTAAAAAACATTCAATTATTATCACTGTCCACACACATTTATTATCACTATTCCAATTACTATATGTCTGCATGAAAGTCATTGTTAAATATGTAAATGCACATATCGTTTGTTTTCATTAACGGCCGAGGTGTGCGGCACTTTAAATGTCGCTCTCGCAAAGAATTGTGGGTCGGCGTAATCTCCTTTCCTATCGCATAGGAAGGTCCGTTGCATCCTATGCTAAAGGAGCTCTGAAAGGAAGCATTGGAGCTCCTTTCCTTTGCATTTAGAGAATTTGAACAGCTCTTATCATGGCGGCCACTTGTTTACTTCCGGGTCACTTCTTCAGTTAGGAACCTTCCTAAGCAAAAAAGACTATTCGACTGCACCCATGGATTAGAGAGTTTGGTGTGGATGAACTTGACTGGCCGGCACAGAGTCCTGACCTCAACCCGATAGAACACCTTTGGGATGAATTAGAGTGGAGACTGAGAGCCAGACCATCCCGTCCAACATCCCGTGTGAGCTTCTGGAAGAATGGTCAAAAATTCCTATATAATAAACCTTGTGGAAAGCCTTTCCATAAGAGTTGAAGCTGTTATAGTTGCAAAGGGTGGACTTACGTCATATTAAACCCTATGGACTAAGAATGCGAGTCAAGGCAGGTGAGCAAATACTTTTGGCAATATAGTGTGTAGTCTATAGACTTTTGATCATGGCTTGCAATAAATGCTAGATGTTTGCGTGTGATATACAGGTAATGACAGACGCTGACTGCTGTCAGCAGATGCAGCTGTGCATTAATCAGAAACGAACGTCGCTTCATGTGACACTTCCTCAGGAAAGGAAAAACATATTCCCAATTTCCTCTCTCCTGCAGCGTTTCCTGCATCAGCTAATCTTTAGTGTGGTCCAGGATTGTGTTGTTAGGCCGAGACAATCATCAGTTAGCCTCTGAATCATGTTCACAGCATGACATAATTTTATGTCCCTTGATTGCAAACTTGTTTAAACTCCTCCAGATCCTCAGGCATAAGACCCATGTTGTTTATGAAGTTCCAGAAGCATCATTTGAATTGCATTCAGAATTGACACTAGCCCTGCACAAATGAGAATGAAGAGCACCGTGTTCAATGCCTAATATGATGAGGCCACCCATCTCACCATTCAGAATCAGTTCGCTCAGATTTTCGGTGAACTGTTGGTACAGACAATATATTTTGTCCATAAAACTTGAAAAGTGATTGATTCCAGTGTAGTATGTGCAACAACCCCAACAGAGTTCCAGTCTCATTTAAAACTGTCAGACATGAGATCTTGCTTTTTAAAAAAGTAGTATTATCATAAGAAACAAAATCATTAAATTCAATAAAAACGTATCTCTAAATGGGGCCCTTTGAAATCCGTTCTATTTTTTCCCCAACTACTTTTTTCCGTTTTAATTTTTCTAAATTATTTTTTCATCAAATAGTGTGGAATCATACGACGGCGTATTAGGGCCACTGTCGAAAAAGAAAAAAAAACGGAGCCGAGAGAGGTGGGCAATATTCTGAGATTAAAAGTCACAAATTTGCTAGTTTTAAAGTGGCAAATTTGCGACTTTAAAACTAGCAAATTTGCGAGTTTTAAAGTGGCAAATTTGCTAGTTTATTACAATGCTAACAACCGGCATTTATGCTGGCTAACTTCCTATGAATGTAGCTTTTATCTTTCTAATTAATCCATCCCGTGTGTCAATGCTTTGCTAAGGTCCTTAGGGTGATGGCTCTTGATGGTTAGTGTTGGTTAATTTTATATGGACCAAATTGTCATCTTACGGTATGTGTGTTTGTTGATCGGGTGGTTTGGCTAAGCTAGCGGTCATAGAGGAAGTAATCACGTAGCTTGACCCGGATGTTTGCCGTTGCTATGACAACAAGTGAAAGCTACCGCTAGCTTAGGCAAACTACCTGCTCAATAAACACAAATAAGATGACAATTTGGCCCATATAAAATTAACCAACAATAACCATCAACAGCCATTACCTTAAGGGCCTTAGCAAAGCGTCACACGTTGGGATGAATTAATTAGAAAGATAAAAGCGACATTCGGAAGCGAAGTTAGCTAGCATAAATGCAGGTTGTTAGCATCGTAATAGACTTGCAAATTTGCCACTTTAAAACTCGCAAATTTGTGACTTTTAATCTCAGAATATTGAGAAGACACGGTCGCGCACATCCAGTAAAAAAGGTGCTGGCCTCAAAAATAGTAGATAGGAAAAGCAAGAAGAGGAGACCGCACACATCAGCTCCCTTATGTGCAGATTTATTAGCACATCAAATTAGTAACATTTCGAGCTCATAGCTCTTCATCAGACTAACCACTCTCCTCTTCTTGCTTTTCCAATCTCAGAATATTGCCCACCTCTCTCGGCTCCGTTTTTTTTTTTTTTTTTTCCCCCGACAGTGGCCCTAATACGCCGTCGTAGAATCATGTAGTTGATGAATCAAAATTAAGAAATTTACTTAAGAAACATTCTAGTAGTTCTAATTCCTTGTTTTTCAGAGAGCATACATATGTGCATAATGCTGGATGAAGACATGTGCCCGTTAATTACACTAAAACACAGTAGAGACTCTCTGTTACGGCTGGAGACGGGTCGGACCCGGAAGCAGAGATGCGTAGGCGCTTTAGAGGAACAGAACAAAGACAGCGTCTCAAAACAACTGGTAAGAGGCCGGCACGGCCGTGGGGTAACTCCAGAGGAAATGTGCAGAAGTAACAGGCGCTGAGGCGAACAGCTCGAGGATCCCGGGTGACGAGGCAGCAGGAAAAGCGAACTGAAAAACACGAGAGAAGGTACGTATCAAAAACACGATCAAACAGTACGGAAACTGGACTGTGTGGGAACGTAAGTCAGCACTACCGACGAGACGGAATTATCTGGCACCGGAGCAGTGTGCGGACCAAAGGCTTTATGGAAGATGATGATGAGATGAGTGGACGCAGGTGTGCCTCGTCAGCCCCGCCTACCCAGCCCTGCAGAGGGGAAGAAGGAAAAAGGAGGCGGGGAAAACACAAACAGCAACAAAACACACTAAACCCTCACACTCCCAACATTTTTTTCCCCTTTTTCAGCTTAGGTGCGACGACAAACATTTATAATGTTAGCGAAAACATACATTTTTATAAATTGTATCCAGAGTTTGACAAATTCCACAGAATTCCACGTTCAACAGTTGATTCCATTTTCATTGTCATCGCGATTCCATCCGCATTTTGAACAACATGAACAACAAGATGCTTCAACCATATTTTAACATACATGAAGAGTGTCTTGCACTAGGAAGAACCCCGGACCCACTGTAGCCTACCAGGAGAAACCCAGGACCCACTGCGCCAGGAGGAACTCAGGACCCACTGCGCCAGGAGGAACTCAGGACCCACTGCGCCAGGAGGAACTCAGGACCCACTGCGCCAGGAGGAACCCAGGACCCACTGCACCAGGAGGAACCCAGGACCCACTGCACCAGGAGGAACTCAGGACCCACTGCACCAGGAGGAATCAGAGACCATCTGCAACAAGAGGAACTTGGGACCCACTGCACCAGGTGCTGAGCTGGAAGACCAGGTCCAACTAGGATGGCAGGCCCTCATGCCACCTTCATTGAGTCGGTTTTTGTGACCATTTGGTCAGAAACATGGACTCCAACGTGACATTTCTGACAAACACGCAAAGGGATGACCAATCACAACAGAGCTTTTAATTGTTCTATTGGGGAGGGAGAGGAGCGCAAACAGAGCAACACTGAGGAGAGCTGCTGCAAGGATGGACAAGGATGGACAAAGTTTTTGAGCATTGAAGCATCCAAACATCTTCTTGCAACCTGAAATACAAGTGTTTGTTACGGGTCCCAAGGTTGGTACCACAGCAACACAATACAGATCTGTAAAACACAGAAAGTTTTAAGAATTAAGACACGGAAAACACGGAGCATACTATTTTTTTTTTTTTACCTGTAAACATTTAGTGTGTGAGCTTGGGTTTAAAAAAAAAAGAAAACGATACTAATCGACACAAAAGTGGTCACTATTTTTGTGTGTACCACATATGCACTAGAAAAGGAGCACAATAGAACTTAAATATTCACTCCAGCTAGGTTTCAGCACGCTCAAAATCACCATCTATGAGAAAAGTCAAGACAGCCAATAAGTATCAAAGGGGCCTAAAGACCAGAATTCCTGCCAAAATGAGGTTTGCATTATGTCAAGGAAGGATCTGAATACCAGGGGTGTGAAATTTCCTGCTTCAATTAGGTGCACCAAGCTGCTCTCAGTTCCTAATTAAGAGCCAGTCCCCACATCCTGAGCAACAGGTGCTGTGAATAACACTCCAATCAACTCAGTGGAACTCAGCTGATATAAATTGGAAAATGGAAATGACAGCACACAGCCTAAAGGTATGTTCACACCAACCGCAAAGTTTTTTTTTTTTTTTGCAAAGATGCAAATAAATGTGAATACGCACCGGGCAGTGCAAATGCCATGAATGGCGTGAGTGACTAATGACTAATCTTTGTGAACAAGCAGTTTCCTTTAAAGACTTTTATTTTGCATCTATTGTAATTGAAGTTCTCCACATTAGAGTTATTAATTGTCATTCGTTAAAAGAGGAGATGCATTTTTGAGTTTGGTTGTGTGTTTTTCTGTTCCTTTTTAAATGTAAAAATGTGTTTAATGCAGCTATCTTATGTGGAACAGTCAGCAGGTTCCTGCCTGAGGATCTCGGGTATCATACGGGTTAGCAAGGGGCTTGAAGTTCAGCCGTACTTTCTGGGGCCATGAAGGGCTTTAAACGTAATACGTAGCATTTTAAAATCAAGAGTGAAACAAATGACTCATTAAAAATTGGAGTAACAGTAGTCTTCTCGTTTCTTGGTTTGTCTTAGGAGCCTCGCTGATGCACAAATGTGTAGAGTCTAGCGATACAAGGCCAGATCATTCACGAGTATCAAGTGCTCTTAAAAGACCATTAGTCACTCTAATGCGCACAGTCTCAGTACTGTGATGCAAACCTGACTGAAATGTTCCATAAATGTAGTTTTGCCTCAACACTTGGAGGAGTTGTAAAGGAGTTCTGCAATAAAAGGACATTTTTAAATTCTGGGTTGTAATCGATGCATTATGATGGATCAAGGCCGGGTAATCTTAATGAGGGGTTGCAGAGGGGCAGTCTTCCAATATTGTGAGACGCAGCCAAAGGATAAAGAACTGTTAATTATTGAGAGCAACCAAGGGCCACATGCATTACTTCACAGAGAAATGTAGGAGGCGTTATATGTTTGGGGCTTGAGGAGCGTTTGAGAGTGATCAAGAAGAGACTGGCTTAAAACTGAATGAAGTCACACGGTTGGGGCAGGGGCATCAATAAATGACTTTTTTTTTTAAATTGCTAGGGTGCACAGATTAACAAGTATAGGATTTTAAAGATGTTCCACATTGAAAGAGCCCTGGGTCTGTGCTTATTGTGAATTGTAGAACTCAGGCAGGCCACTGTTATTTCTGGAGAGGAAACACGCATATTGGACACACTCACAGCATGGTTGCTATATAATTTGGTCCCCACTGAAAGCTGTTTTTGCAATCTGTGTATCAAATGTCAGCATTTCAACCCCACAGAAAGGAGATAAGGCCATTCAGCGAAACTAGAGGCCAAACGCGCAGCCCACAAGTCCCCATTACATTAGGACACAATCAATGCATTAATTACAATTCGCTTACCCCTCATCTGCCACATTTTCCACTTGCTTTGTACTTTATTTATTCTCTTAATTTCTTATCTGTAGCCTCATTCGTTCCTGTGTATATAAAGATTCTTTATGTGAGATTTATTGACATGTGTCTCTGAAGCCAGTACATACTCATGCTTTAACGCGTTATACTTTTACTCTCACGTTTATGTTGTTTGCATACTGAAATATCTTTGTCTGCCAAGGATTAACATATAAAATGACAATGACATTAATAACATTGAAATAAAGGGTCTGTATTCCGGACATCATATTCTGGAGAGGAACGTGTTTTTCAAGCAGCCTGTTAAATGTCTTTCTCCCTGACTCTTGTTTCTCCCTCCACCCTGAAGCACTGTGCTGAGCAGCATTTGCAACAACACACAGGAGACCTGTTAAATATCAGCATGCTTTAAAACCTACGCCATCATCCCCGTCGCCCCAAAAACCAGGATCACAGGACATAATGACTACTGTCCCGACACCCTGTCTTCTGTGGTTATTTTGGTACATTTTTGATATTTCTAATATTTAATATTGCACTGTGTTAATTGTTATACAGAAGGTCCATAATGATGTTGCTCTAGGTGCATCACAGTGTAAAGCAAACAACAGGGGAAGTGGCAAGGGTTTCAAACTGACACTTCCCTTGTGGTTGTGCAGCTGCAGAAAATTCTGCTAATGCGTCTTCCATTTGGCAGGCTTCAGGACACTCCTAGTAGGCCTCCTGATGTTGTCATACTGGAACATCTGGAGCTGCAAAGCCTTGCATATCTATGAAAGTCAAAAAATATTTTTGGGAAATGTTCATTGAAAATGTTCACAAAAGCAATACTCTTCCAGTTGGACAAAAGATGCACCAGTGAAACGTGGCTGCTGATATCTGAAAGGTTGCCAACTGGGAAACTTCCAACAAAGGGTTGGCTATGCCACTGATTATACTTTCGGCAAAGCCGAGTGTGTGAATGCCACATAAGTACCCATTTGATGTCGCTGCCCATCATAGTTTGGTTTCAGCCCTGGACAGGTGGTCAAGAGCTCTCTGAGGCAGGTCAAACAATGGAGACCTTGAAACAAACATAAGTATAACATCAATTATTATAGCTTTCCAAAATCCTTTTTCAAACTTCTGATGAGTCTTAGTACCATGCAGCCAACTTATTAAACTTTCAAAATGTCTGATTCCTCGATGACAACAGAGTCAGCAGGACACATTAAGTCCCGAGCTTCAGCTTAGAACCTGAGGAACAGAAAAGGGGTCTCCTGAATCAAGACAAGATCTCTTGCTTGGTCTGAAACCAGGGCCCTTTATACGTATTGAAGTCTTTGAAACATCTGGGTTGCTGGACACTGTTGACCTGGGTGCCTAATGATGGGATCACACTGAACTCAAAGCAAATGGCATGGTGCGAGCACACAACATTTGTGTCATATAGAAATATATCAACTCGAGCAAGAACTCGGGTGACGCTGTGTTCCTAAAGTCTCATTACAAATGGAGGAATAAAATGCAGTAATCTGTGGTCACCCAGAGCTCTGCTACCTCATATGTGACCTCAGATTGTAGATTTCTGGACATTTGTAATCTTGCTTTAAAAATCCTTAAATTCATCATCCCTCCCCACTGCTTATACCTTGCTGTGAATATTCCTGTCCCACCGGGTCTCTCCTAAACACAAAATATCAATATCTCAATATTGGCAGATGGTGGGTTTGTTACTACTTGGTCACCTTGCTTTTTTCCCTGTTCCCTTTAAATAAGACAATTTCCACATGGCAAGGCTTTCCACATAAATGGAGAACAACTCATTAACCTTTTCTATGCCAACCCCCCCCCCCCCCCCCCCCCCAACACACACACACACACACACACACACGCACAGCACAGATCCATTGTCAAACTCTCCATTGCCTCTGGTTTACACGGACACGGCCTCCTTGCTCCTCTGTGAAAGGATCACATTCACCTCGACTGGTTTTGTAATAAGAAACAAAGGAAAATCACTATTCTCATTATTACAGTATAGATTAACATGGCTCCGTTGCCATGGTTGTTGCACTCTGCCTTTGTACCTCGGTTTGTTGTGGTCTGTACTCCAGACTGCCAAGTTGGTCCAAATTGTAAACACTCTCACGTTGAATCCAAGGTGAGAAGGTCCGACTCATGAAAGGTCAAACGCTATATATGCCAGGAATGATGAAGTACTGATTAAGTGTATAGGCCTATATGTGTTTGTGCGAGACAGAGAGAGAGACACACACACACATAGAGACTTCTGAGTGGTGGATATTACACTTGTCATGGTAACTCAACCTCTGGCTGACTCTCTCTAATGAAGCTCGTCTTCAATCTACCCAAATTCTCCCATGTGACCCCCCTCCTCCGTGACCTCCATTGGCTCCCTGTTGCATCCAATTCAAAACAATGACAAATGTCGCTCAGCAAAGTCCCGACTCTTCCCTGTTCATGACGCAGTTCCAGCCCCCCCCCCCCCTTACCCATAGCACTTTGATCATAGCATTGTTGTACTTGCTACTTTAGCTACTACTTTACTTAGATGAGGACCTAACACTTGTTTCTACTTTTTCGCTCTATCGGCATATGTTGTGGTTACTTTCTTTAGACAAACGTACTTACTGTAAGTCACTTTGGACAAAAGCGTCTGCTAAATGCCCTAAATATAAATATAGTGCAAGTTCAATCATCAAACTGAGGCTATTTTATTTATTTACACTTTTTACTGACTCTTTCAGTTAAACCAATCAGATTTGCCACAATATATCAATAAAAACAGCTACTCTTCCTGAATCCCTTGGTCAATAGATGCATAAAGCTCTCAACGGATAGTGTTAAAAGAGGCCGCATCTCCCCCGCAAAAGTTGGTGAAAGGCAAGCAGATCCAGCGTGGAGCAGCTGTAAGAAGATTCGCAAAAAAAAATCACAGGAAAGTGAATAAAGTCACAGATACGTACCCCATTCCCACAATCCAGGAAATACTGAAGAGTCTCTCAGGTGCTGCTGTCATCTCTCCTCTTCTCTGGACTCAATTAGCAGGTACTGTTTATCATTCCATAACATCACAAACATTAAGTGCTGATTGCCGGGTGGAGATGGACCCTGAGGTGTGAGAAGTCACAGCCTTCATCAGCTCTCTGGGTCTGTTCCCATTTCAAATCATGCTGTTTCGACTGAATACCCCAGCGACATTCCAAAGGCTAATGGAGAAAGCACTAGAAGGATTAAAAGGGGTCATCTGTGTGTATACCCATATGAAACCATCAACGTCTCTCAGTCCTGGGAACAGCATTTCTATGATCACCATGACACAAAATACTGGTTGTGTGTGGGACATACTTTGGATACCACTGGAGTTTGTGTTGATTGAGACAAAACTGAAGCTGTACAACTTCCCATTTACCACCAACCTGACGACCATACAGAGGTTCCTACCGTTGGGTATCAATGCTTTGTTCCAAATTCCCAAGCAGATTGCTGAGCCACGAAATACCTTAAAGAAAAAAGTAGTGCATTCCCTCTACATGTTTTGATACACTGGTCAATCCATTGACTTTGAGTAGTACTGGTCCAGCAGTCTGACATCTCACATGAGAAAATCTGTAAGATCGTCTTTTCACCTTGGTGACAGATCACACCACTCTTCTGTGGGTGTTTGAAACTACCATCCATCCATCATCAACCATGTATCCTGTATTCAGGGCTTCCGGGGACACCTACATGTCTTTGGACTGTGGGACAAAGCCAGAGAACCCGGAGAGAATACACAGGGAGAACATGCAAACTCCACAAAGAAGGAACCCGAACCCAAACAGGGAATCAGTTCCTTATGGGACCCTCTTGCTGTGATGTGACAGTGCTACCCACTACACTATTGTGCAGCCCTGTTTGAAACTACCAAATCACCAAATTACCTTCCAAAGATTAATGACTGCGGTAACAAAGATTTATCTAATGCACAATGTATCGATCACAAAAGCCAGCAGCCTTGTAAACATTATTGTCCTTTTTATTGGGCCCCATATTCAGCAAATCTGCAATGATTCTTTTGCTTACTTCTTGCACGTCGGACACTGCACGTCGGACAATATGGTCAGCAGCACCGGAGCACCACAGGGGACTGTGTTCTCTCCCGTCCTCTTCACCTTGTACACATCTGACTTACAGTACAACTCTGGGCTCTGCCACATGCAGAAATATTCAGATGGCACTGCGATAGTTGGCTGTATCAAGGATGGACAGGAGGGGGAGTACAGGAGCCTGGTTGAGGACTTTGTGAAGTGGTGCAGGTCCAACCACCTGCAGCTGAACACCTCCAAGGAGATGTTGGTGGACTTCAGAAGGAAGAAACCACATCTCCAACCTGTGTCCATCGAGGGGGTCGATGTGGAGGTGGTCAAGACATACAAATATCTGGGGCTGCAGCTGGACGACAGATTGGACTGGACAGCAAACATGGACTCTGTCCACAGGAAAGGACAGAGCCGTCTGTACTTCCTGAGAAGGCTGGGGTCCTTCAACATCTGTAAAAAACTGCTGCGGATGTTCTACCAGTCTGTGGTGGCCAGCGTCCTCTTCTACGCTGTGGTTTGCTGGGGAGGAAGCAGCAAGAAGAGAGACGCAGCCCGACTGGACAGACTGGTGAGGAGAGCTGGCTCAGTGGTGGGCACAGAGCTGGACTCTCTGGTGACAGTGGCAGAGAGAAGGACCCTGGACAAACTGCTGTCCATACTGGACAACACCCACCACCCTCTGCACAACACCTTCATCAGGCAGAGAAGTGTGTTCAGTGGTAGACTACTGTCCCAATCCTGCTCCACCAACAGACTTAAGAACTCTTTCGTCGCCCTGGCCATCAGACTATACAACAGCTCTCAGTGATGGCAGGAGGCACAATAGACAATAGACAATGGTCACTTGGTCACTGTAATATAGTTTATAGTTGTATAAAACATTTTATTCCTAGTCACTTTCTATTTTATATAGCTTTTGTATAGATTCTAATGTATGTTTAATGTATGCTCTGTATGTTATTGCTACTGGATGCTTGAATTTCCTTCGGGATCTATCTATCTATCTATCTATCTATCTATCTATCTATCTATCTATCTATCTATCTATCTATCTATCTATCTAGATTTCTTTACAATGAGGGATGGAGAGAAAGGTCAAGTCACTTATGTCTAACTGTCCAAAGAATAGGATACATGCAGCCACCTCCTACCACGTGTCCACAAGATGTTTCAGATCTTTATATCCACTTATTATCTTGTTCATTAAGTGGAAATAAGGAGGATATTCAGAATATCACTATGGTAACCTTGGCTACAAAAGGGAACCATTGTTCTTCCATGGTTCCTTTGATGTAGACTTCCGGCATATATGTTTACATATCTGATTATTTTGATAAAAGGTCTTCTGGTGACTGAAATTGAGGTTATTTGAAATCAGAGGCCTGAATAATAATTCATACATAACGGATAATATGATGTCAATCACATTTTTAACAGCCATTTCCCTGCGTTTGAACATTTTCAAGTAAAATTTTGAACATCTTCCATTTGCTTGAACAATGAGGAAAAAGTACAAACAAGCAGGACATCAAACAGGATTTTCGAGTGAAATTTTGAACATCTTCCATTTGCTTGAACAATAAGGAAAAAGTACAAACAAGCAAAACATTAAACACACTGATAGGATAGTGGCTGCTGAAACATTGTGAGTTACTTCCACCTAGTGGTAAGGATTGAACAATGACGAAAACTGGACTGAATGAACGTTAGTAATATCACTCTAATGAGAGCAACCATCAAAAATCAGTACTTTTACTTTGATAATACTGCCACAGCAACATGTGAAACCGTGCTGAGCTGAGACTCATCTGTCAGTTTTCTTATCCGTCTCTTATCTCCTATGATTCTCACCATTAAGCCTACCATTCAATTCAATTGTAGACTTATAGCTGATTTTGTAACACATTTTCTATATGACGTATTTGTTGTTTTTCTTATTTATAATATACTAATGTTTCTATATGGTGTACAGGAATTATACTTTAGTTTCTAACCATGAACAACATGTTTTGGCAGTACTGTATTTAATTATGGTAATGTCCATAATAATTGTAATAACAAAAGGAGAACACATAGAGCCCATATCACAAGTATATAATAATATAGGAGTTCTGCATCTCATGATATATTATCTCACAATTCAGATCTCAAAATTCTTTAAAAAAGCTCAAATTCAATGACCCACCCTAAAGCATTTATGGTCTATTTGACTCTAAATGGACCATCATTTACAAAATGAACATCATGCTGTATTGAAGGAGACTTGACACTATGGATTGAGATCATAAACTCATGTTTAACATGAGTTTATGGTCTCAATCAGTAATACTGAAATAATACATCAAGTGAGAAGTAGGGTCATTTTCTCAGACTTCCATGTAATCAAACTTCTTTTTGCAACCAGAGTCGCCACCCCGTGATGGCCAGCATAGTGAATGCACGATTAAGGCACTTCAGCCTGGGCTTCACTTTTGAGGAACTGGAGGTTTCTGCCTAAAACGACCACACAGAGACGGAGAGTGACTTCATTCTCTGCTCAGATAGACATTTCTCCACTATATCTTTACAAAGCATATTATTTGTTTGGTGCATTAGCACAACTGAATTCCAAATGTAGCACCTTTTTAAAAACGATCTCGGGGAAAATAATGCAGAAAAGAAATGTATGCAGTACATTTCTGTAGAATATATACTGTTTGAAAGCTTCAATGAAATTAACTGGCCAGCCTTTTTATTGTTCCTCTGTCATGTCTCATCCGTTTGCACTGTTTAAACCAAATATTTGCTCTTGTCATCTTCTGATGACCCACAGTTCAAGTGTGTGGCTTAATAATGCCTGCATGTTTGTGGCAGGCAGGCTTCATAAAACACGTCAGCAAGGAACCAGAGCAACAGTGGAACTTACGAGTCGTGATGCGTCAGTAGTCAGGGAAACGCATCCTCTTTATCCAGTCAGCTTCAGTTTTGGAGTGCCTTTTGCTGCTGGAGCACAAGGCAATAGTGTGGGCAATTTAGATTGGCAATGATCCAGGCAACGGAACAAGGGAGGGAGGGAGAAGACAAATGAGTATATAATATTGCATCAACTTTCAACACTTTAACATATTAGCCTATTTTAACTTATTCTCTTTAAATTCTCTTAAAATATCACATTTTTCCCCCCATAATGTAGGACATTGTTCTTCTCTCCACCAGATGTTCTTGGGGAGATCATGTGCAATCAGGTTTTATACGTATGTGTGTCTTTCTACTGGACATAGCAGCCTAATATTTTCTGTGCTTTATGACTGCATGCTCAAGGAATAATAACACTCCCATGGCTGATGTGATTCTAAATTTCCATACAAAACTTTTATACCGTTATTGAACGCGGAGTCCTCACTCCTGTAGTTCACCATTTATGGCAAGTAGCTGGTCCAAAAACAAGCTTGCAGGGCACATTTTTGGGCTTTGTTGTGGCTCAAAAACTGACATTAACAGAAAAGTGTGGACTCATTATGAATCATCATCTGCTGATTACTTCCATACCTAATGTGTTATGATCCACTAAAATATGGCATGATACCAGATGAATAATTCCCCTTTTGCTTTTTTTTTTTATATCTGTGTCGCCATCTTGGGGAAGAAGGAAGGAAAGAACCCAAAAGTTTTAAATACATTTTGTGGGTTTGAACAATGCTCGGCCACCTACAGTTTGTTCTGTGTTCTTTTCTTTCTTGTTTTGTTTGTTGTTTTTCCCGTATCGTGTTGTCATGTAATTTATCCGTTTCTGTCCTCAGAAGTATTTCTCACACACACACACACACACACACACACGACGTAATCCACTGTCCAGCCATTGTTATTAGAAAACACTTGACATCTTTGAATCATTCCATAAAAAGATAATTGATTTCAAGTCCACTGCTTTTTTAAAAAAAAAAGAAAAAAATACATACAGTACCAAAAACAAAATAAAAAAGAATAAAAATCATTTAACAGAGTGGTTCGTCAAAGCTGGGGATTGGTTAAAAAGCACAACTAGTAGGATTTACACTTCCACTTGGAGATCAAACTCGCCAACATCAGCTGGAGGGTTTCAAGGTCAATTGTTACATGAGCAGAGTACATGACAACAACAGGCAACATACAGTAGGCTGTCAACTTGCGTTTCACGATCACAAAAACAATAAAGACAAGAGAAGGAGTTTTTGTGGACAAAGGACGGCTGGAAAGCCAGGGGCAGCATTCCTTTTATCATCGCACGGTGAATACAAAAACAAAAACACAAATATAAGTGCGGAAATATTATAAATAAATTATTTGCATAAATAAGATCAATGATGAAAAAAAGGTGTTAGACAAGGCTGCTTTGGCACATTTTGTACTTACAGTACTCAGATAATTAGGTCCAAATCACGGCTAATATGTTTACTATGCCAATTGTTTGTTGCCCTTGGCAACTCCAACTTACAAGCTTCTTCCCATAGTATCCCTCTAAAAGGCAAAGTAGCACCAGTATTTCACATTAGCAGAATACCGTCACTTAATTCCTGTGGAATCGCATTTTGAATCTCATTTCATCTGGCTGTAAAGGTTGATGCCGCAAGTCATGTTTCCAATCACCGATCATAGTTGTTTTCTAACGCGATACTTTGAAATGCGTGTATGTATATATATATATATACATATATTGCCAAAAGTATTCACTCAGCCATCCAAATAATTGAAATCAGGTGTTCCAATCACTTCCATGGCCACAGGTGTATAAAAGCAAGCACCTAGGCATGCAGACTGTTTCTACAAACTGTTTCTACAAATGTAAAAAAAATTTGTGGAAGAATGGGTCGCTCTCAGGAGCTCAGTGAATTCCAGCGTGGTTCTGTGATAGGATGACACCTGTGTCCAGTCGTGAAACTTCCTCACTCCTAAATATTCCAAAGTCAACTGTCAGTGGGATTATAACAAAGTGGAAGTGATTGGGAACGACAGCAACTCAGCCAAGAAGGGCAAGGCCACGTAAAATGAAGGAGCGAGGTCAGCGGATACTGAGGCACATAGTCCACAGAGGTCACCAACTTTCAACAGTCAATTGCTACAGACCTCCAAACTTCATGTGGTCTTCATATTAGCTCAAGAACAGCATAGAGAGCTTCATGGAATGGGTTTCCATGGCCGAGAAGCTGCATCCAAGCCATACATCAGCAAGTGCAATGCAAAGCGTCGGATGCAGTGGTGTAAAGCACGCCACCACTGGACTGTAGAGCAGTGGAGACACCTTCTCTAGAGTGACGAATCACGCTTCTCCACCTGGCAATCTGATGGACAAGTCTGGGTTTGGTGGTTGCCAGGACAATGGTACATGTCTGGCTGCATTGTGCCACGTGTTAAGTTTGGTGGAGGGGGATTATGGTGTGGGGTTGTTTTTCAGGAGCTGGGCTTGGCCCCTTAGTTCCAGTGAAAGGAACTCTGAATGCTTCAGCATACCAAGAGATGTTGGACAATTCCATGCTCCCAACTTTGTGGAACAGTTTGGGGATGAACCCTTCCTGTTCCAACATGACTGTGCACAAGGCAAGGTCCATAAAGACATGGATGAGAGAGTCTGGTGTGGATGAATTTGACTGGTCTGCACAGAGTCCTGACCTCAACCCGATAGAACACCTTTGGGATGAATTTAGTGTGGAGACTGAGAGCCAGGCCTTCCCGTCCAACATCAGTGTGTGACCTCACACATGCTCTTCTGGAAGAATGGTTAAACATTCCCATAAACGCCTTCCAGAAGAGTTGAAGCTTTTATAGCTGCAAAGGGTGGACCGACGTCATTAAGAATGGGATGTCACTTAAGTTCATATGCGAGTCAAGGCAGGTGAGCGAATACTTTTGACAATATAGTGTATGTTAATGGGAAGATGGTTACAGCCGATGAGCTACAACTGCTTCGTCCACTTGGGACTTTCTCCATTCCATCGCAGCACCGTAGAGACAGCTTGAATTATTCATGGCTCAAATTCTAATGAGTGCAGATTTCCTTCAACCCTACACGCTGATTTCAGCGATTCTAAAGAAAGTCGTTCAATGCGTGGCAAACTTTTGCCATGTTAAACATTGATGTTACCAGGCCTTTTTTTTTTTCTCTCAACACATACTTTCAAATCTTCTCAGTGCTTTGGTGTTGTATTCGTTTTAAAGTGCAGCTATGCAATTGCTATGGAAGAGAAGCATCAAAGCACTTTCTACTAAACTTCGGCAACTAGAGCCCATATACAGTATTATTAGATCTATTTCATGTAGATCATCGATGCATTGCGCTACTATAGTAATTTTAAATGCGAGCCAGTTAATGGTCACACATCTTGTGTCCAAATGGCAATCAAAAATACACATGTGCTTTTCTAATTGAAAATATATTTGTGCTGCTTTACTGTGACCAATAGACTATATTGACATCATTTTAATATAAGTGCCTTTGGATACTCTCGGCTTAAAATATGACATATGAAATGAGTTGGCTTCATTATTACTGGCCAGGAGATCTCCCACAGTATACATGGCTTCATCTCTGGGTGGAAAATAAAGCAGTGTAACAATCTCTACCCCTGTAATGGGAGGCGAACAGAAGGATAGGATGGATATAAATATCCCCCACATCATAAATGCTTCATACGAATGGCACATAATATACCACATAGGTCTCAGCTTTTTCATGGTCTTTTGAAGGAAAATTACATAAAATATGGAACATAAATGTCATCAGACTTACATTCTAAAATGTCATTCGAACTGATTCAACACAGCATTGAGATATCGGTAGAAATGCTTGTGTAAAAACAGATACACACACGTGTCGTCACAGCGAGATGTTCTTCCAAGAGAGCAGCAGGTTGGAAGTCATCATGTACTTTAGAAGGTTGTATGCTTTGTGTGTGATGTGCATGAAGGCATCCTGTTTGTGTGCGTGTATTACAGTAATCTTAGTCTGTTTGATTGAATGTTTCGTCATGCATGCATGTGTATGTTAGGGTTGGCGTCATTATGGCTGAGAGAAGGCTGTTGGTATAAAGGAAGAACCCCCCCCATTCACCACCCAAACACACATTCACATCTACACGCACACAAACACACACACAGTCAGACGGGACTCAGCAGTCGGGGGGGTCTCGTCATAACCTAGCGTGTAGGTTGACGATGACGCCGTCTTCAGGCAGGTCTTTGACAGGCAGGTCGCTCATGTCTCCTGCTCCATGGTCGGTGCTCTCACAGCTGCTCTGAGGCGACTCAGGAGGAGGCTGGTACAGGATGCTGGCTAACAGGAAAAAGATTGTCCCCAAAACCTAAACAAAAAAGAAGGGGGGGGGGGGGGTGATAGTAGTGAGGAGGGAACGTCAAAAATCCAGATAAATTGTATAAAACAGGCCTCCAGCCAGGAGGGAAATTCCGATTCATTCACTCCACTGACATTTTTAGACACATTCTTATAAAGAGTTTTAAACCTGCAACTAAGTCAAGCAGTTATGAGATGACTCGTCACCATAAAACATTTGATTCAGAGGAACAACAAAAAAATGGAAAAAAACATATATATATATATATATATATATACATCCTTTCACAATCATACAGCTTATGGTAAGTCTACCTTTAATGCTTACAACATTATGGCTAATAATCTAAATCCTCGATTCATTTCCATCTTAAATCTCCATATTTTTCGAAGTACAAAAAGTAAGGCCCTAAAGTAAATGTCCTGTTACCCTGAGTGTCGGTTTTACCTTATAGATGATACCAGCTACTAGTGTGTACTGGCTCATGGCTGAGTTTTGATAGAGGTAGCAGGAGCCCTGCTCTCCACACTTGTCCTGCCACAGTAAGCAGGAGATGTCAATGACAGAGCCGAACGCTATGGGTCCTGGTATACCACCTGTGGGGGAACAGCAGCACAGATAAGATTGTGATCTCTGTGTGGAGAGAAGTAAGTGACTGGGTTGTCATTCAGGAGAAAAATAAAAAGTAAACTTAGTGACTTACCAAGTGTGCGCACCACAATCCACTGGATTCCTAGTCCAAAGGATCTTTGGCTGTCTGGCACACACCTACACAGAACACAGATGGTCAGATATGGATAAAGCATCTCCAAGTTCACTATGATATAAATGTATATATTCTTCAGCTACGACAGTGCTATGATGATCTAGCGGGGCATCCGGCGATCTGGGGAGATACTGTCAAATGGTTAGATTACATTTTTTTTTAACTTAACATTGGTCATTTTTTGTTCTTCAAAGAAAAATACATTATTAAAATTGATGATTCTATAGTGGCCAGCGGAGTTGACATGGTCACTCATTTCTTCACATCTACTAAGAATATTATAAAAAGGACTTTCAAAGCATTTCTTCTGGTTGGATAAGAATAATACATTGTCCTCAAATTAAACAAACATTATGTTGCTATTATTGGAAGTTAAAAACACTGCATTGGCCAGAGGTGAAACCGAGGATGGATTGTATCAGTGTGAACACTTTCCACCATAGGATTTAGTGGACTAGCATTTAGGTTGAAGGCTAATAATATCAGAAAATATCAAGTCATTCACAGTGTGTGTGTGTGTGTGTGTGTGTGTGTGTGTGCACACAAAGTATTTTTCACCAGCTGTGTATGTGTAATAAAGTTAATATCAGTCCCACTGACTGCTCTACAGCAATGCAGTGAGTAGGAAGTATGACTCAGGTTTCACTGTGGCCACTCACCTGAGCGTGGCGGTGAGTGCTGGGATGCTACAGAGGAAGGTGAAGGAGATGATGATGAAGAGGAAGGAGAGGAAGGCTGGCATGTGGTGGCAGGAGCTGCCACACTTCCCTGTCAGAGCGAACCCCTCCTCACCCCAGGACACATTACCCACCACACAGCTACAACCAGAGTACACCTTAAAACACACAGACACATGTTTTAACCATTAACAATAATAGCTCTTATGGCAGAATGGGTAAAAAATGTTTTTATTCCACTGTGATTTCCCCTCGATGACGATGTAAGCATGGTCATAGTTTTGGACAGTGGAAACATCCCCCTCGCCTTTATTATAATGAAACATCTTGGACAACTGTGATCCAGTCGTCCTTTGATGGCGGGGTTGCCTGCAGCCTCTTCCGTGTGATGGCTTTCTTGCTTGCAACCAAAAGTACTATGAATAAGATATATTCATCCTGGGCCATGTGTTTTTCCAGGATTTTGATCAGATTTAATGTGACAAAAGAGTTATTGACTTCCATGTCAAAAAGGCTTTTAATTTCATTGTCAATCTCCTGCCAATATGGATGGATTAGAGAGCAGGCCCAAACTATATGAAAGTAGTTTGCTATTGGTTGACCACACTGCCTCCAACATACTGGCCTTGAGAACCCTGCTGTGGAAATTTAAATGTTGTCTTTAGTTGACAGAGGAGGTGTAGAATTGTGGTAACACTGCAGTTTATACTAACGCTGATAATGTAAATGACTAGAGCTGCATTTAATCAATCTGAATGCACCGTTGCATCTTGACACCTTGGGTTGTGAAGTTTATGAAAAACATCTTGAGACCCAGAGGTAAGTATTTTTTTTACAAGAGGGAAAGCTTCAGCATACTGGAGGATATATGGGAGCTGCTGTCCCCTGTATTTGGCACTTTCTTCCTTCATTGCACTTGAGTGCCCAAATGTCATCAGATCAAAGTAAATCAAGTGTAATCCCCCTCTAGTCAGGGCCAAATGACAGGGCCAGTGTGTGTGCCGTACCTGTTTGCCTGTGGAGAGTTCAGTGTGGTTGATGGAGCTGCAGCCAGCGTGGCAGGGGGAGTAATACATCACTCCGTCGGCCCCACACACCGGGTTGTAGAGCTCCCTGACACAGCTACAGCCTGCATTACAGCCCACTGTCAGGTTCTCCTCTAACGAAGAGCTGCAGACACGAGGTAGAGGAAGACGAAAATAATTACTGAAATGAAATGTTAGATGAGCACTTCCAATCACGTTCAATTCAGCCCCGATTCAAACGCGAGTGTTATGTATAAAGGACTAACAAAAGGACAACTGTGAGCCCCACCTGCTGTGTTAATGCAAACAATGATGAAAACTTTTCTTCCAGATTAATTATTACCATAACTGAAAGTCTTGATACATCTGCAGAAACACACATCCTTAGCAATGCAATGCTTGCTAAAGTTACCGGTTTAGCAGGGAAACAAATAAAAGATTGATCTCATAATTTCCTCTACAATCCCACTGAAAATTAGACACAGCATGGACAAATCACATAAACAAGGCCTGCACATTTCTAAAATTGTCAAAATGATAAGCTAACGTTAACACCAAAGCTAACACAACTTTATAAAGGGCTGTGGGTGTAACATCAATGTTACTTACAGGCTGTTGGTGGGAACGACCAAAGGAATATATTAGTGAAAGTAATATTGTTGTATCTTTTCTGAAACAAAAGTCAAACATGTAACTAAAACTAATACATTTTAGTCAAAACACAAAGAAAAACTAACATTAGGCGCCATCATATAAATCCCGCTCACCTGTTTTTGAAGCGCAGCTTGCTGGGCGTGTCATACAGCTCTTTATACTGGTCCAGTTGCTGTTTCTCCCTCAGATCGTACTGGTATGATGCGGTGACGCCGGCCATGGGCACGTTGGGGCAGTGGACGAGGAAGATGAAGATGGCCAACAGACTGACCATCGCACACATCATGCAGAAACGGATTATGCCTCGACAGCGCAGGTTTAATCTCTTCACGATGTAGCCCCCCAGGAAGGTGCCGCCGCCTCCAGCTGGTACCACCATGTACCCTGGGAGGGGGAGAAGAACGGCACAGTTAGTCCTCCTAATCTAATGTCCATCCATCCATCCATCGTCTACTGCTTATCCTGTATTCAGGTTCGCTGGGGGGCTGGAGGTGAACCCAGCAGACATTGGGCGAAGGCAGAGTACACCCTGGACAAGTAACCAGTCTATCACAGGGCTGACATGTAGAGACAGACAGGTAACCAGTCTATCACAGGGCTGACATGTAGAGACAGACAGGTAACCAGTCTATCACAGGGCTGACATGTAGAGACAGACAGGTAACCAGTCTATCACAGTATTGTAGAGGATGGCATGGAAATATAAGGTCAATGGAATTAAAGAGGATAGCAATAGTCTGTCTTGGCATCATTTGTTGCATGAGTTTTACCTCCCTGTCAGTCACTCACCGAACCATGTGGCAGCTTCAGATGCACTGAGGCTGAACTGGGACTCCAAGAACTTTGGACCGAAGGTGGACATGCCAGCGATGAGCGTGGCCTCCGTAGCCCCAGCCAGACACAGGAACAGGAAGGTGGGATTCTTCAAGAGGAGCAGCACAGACCTGGAGACAGAAAGAGAGCATAGAGTGAAGGGCGACGGCTAAACTTTAGCTCCCTTTTTAATTAAACCAAGCGGCTCTAATCTCGCCCGCCTGGAGACGCTCCTAATACAGATAAACACTGGATCCAAAGACACATCGTCATGTTACATAACATGCCGTGATTATCGGCGTACTCTGACCGCGTAATCCCAAGTGCTCCAAAGCAGACGTACTCTGGGTTGCCGAGCTCATAGTAAACACAGTTGTGAAGTGAAAAGAGGCAGGGCTCTAACTGTGAGTCGTATCGCGCCCGTCTAAATAGAGCTTGTATTTTGTTCCGGCACGTCTTTCGTTTAAAGACATGAATGGCGGTTCTGGCTAGCCAACATCCTGCATTAAACTCCAATGAGAAATGACAGCTGCCAATTTTACAATCTAGTTTGGAGCGGGACGGTGAAATGATTTCAGATTTGACATTGTCATAGTCAGGGTCATCCTGGACAGGATTACACAGGAAATGTCAGCGCATCCCTGAAGCAAAACATTGATTTAATTTATGACCGTTTAAAAATGGGGACATTTTCGATACAACATTATCCTTTTGAGCTGCTTTTCTCTGTAAAATAATGAATATATGTCAGCAGAAATCCTAAAATGTTTGGTTGGTGATGGTTTTATTTGGTATATAAAAAGGAAGAAATTATTGCTGATACCTCATAATTTGAGTCTTCCTTTCATCCTTTTTGATACCGTAACAGCACTAATAGACGTGCATTATTAGCATTAAAAAAATGTTCCCACTCCTTGCCATTACGTTAAGAGCATCTCCATACTCTAAGGATATAACAAACACTGCCAGGTTGTGTTCAGGTCTTCATGTGATATTTTTGAAAACGTTTCTATTTTCTATCTAATAATAATACCAATTTTAAAAATACCAATTTCATTTACTTTTCTTCACATAAATTAATGAAACGCTTAGCTGTAGGCCAGCTCCTGAGCATACAGGCAGCTCAGGAGTTTTTTTAGTAATTGTGAGACAGCAGGTGAACAGAGTTGTCGGAATCCCATAGTTACATTCGTTAAGCTTCCTGTCCTCGTCCTAACCCTTATGGAAGTAAGTGCACTACCTTGGCATGTCTTTGACTGATTTGCCAAACTGAGGGTCTGATGCTGTGGTGTGGCTTCCGTCCTTGAGCTGGTGGGCCTCAGACACCCGCATGGCCACGTAGTCCTGAGAACCTGCAGGAAGTTACAAGGTTTTACCAACACTGGGTGTCTAGTGTTGCAAGACGAGTGTGTGCACGTGTGTGTGTGTGTCTGTGTGTTACCCGGTAGCTGTCGTGGGTAGCCCAGGATGGGGAATGCTACCAGTAGAGCTGCTGCTCCTCCTATCAGGAAGCCGATCCACCAAGCCCCGACCCACAGAGGGTTCTCTGGAGTCATCTCTGTCCTGTGACGGCACACGCACACACACAAAAAAATGTTTTAGTGTGTTCTATTATATTATACATACGCCTGTCTGTTCTTTTCTATGATATTCTATTCAAGTATATTTTGTATTATTATACTCTATTTTAAAATACCCCAGTCTACTCTATTCTGGTCTGTTCTATTCTTATATACTATATGTTCATTCTGGTGTATTCTAGTCCATTCTAATCCATTCTGCCATCCAAAGCAGACTCACGTCAGGTGGATCTCGGAGTAAATGTTGAGGAAGTATCCCCCCAGCAAGTAGCCTGCTGCCGGACCCACAATGGCCGCTGTGTAGAAGATCCCTGGGGAGAGAGAGAGCACAGGCACAGAACCAGACCATGGGTGTGTCAGTACAGTGTCTACTTCCTGTTTCCTACAGGTTAAAAGGGCCCCATTGTTCTTCACACTGTGTCCACAAAGGTAATGTTTCATGAGAAAAAAAAGGGACTAGATGTCATAGACTGTGCATATGTTTGTGTATTTCGGCGGGTGCGCTTCCTTGAGTAGTTTACACTGTGCTTGGTATGCGAAATGGGCTTAATGATGCATAATGATGGTGAAGATGGCTGATGACTAGAAACCCAGACAGTCATAATGACAGGGCTGGCACTCGGTTTCTGTTGATGGCAACACAATGATGAATACCATGACAAGTTGGATGTGCTAACCAAATAACCTTTCATGTGTGTGTGTGTGTGTGTGTGTGTGTGTGTGTGTGTGTGTGTATGAGGTGTAACGATTCATTCGATGCATCGATGAATCGATTGTCAGTCCTATAGATTCAATTAAATCGATCTGCTAAAATAAATAAATAGAATGAATCGTTTTGGCTTCACCAATAATCGATATTAATGTGTTTAATTGTATGAATCCTGATTCTTAATTATGCTTAATGTTTTAATACGTTTAAGACACTCTCTCCCCATCCAGCATGTAGTCTATTGAAAAATGTTAAACATAACTGAGCAATGTTTAATTACATTTTTGTATTCAGCATAAAATATTATGCAGGACTACTTTTTTATAGAATAAATATGTTATTTTTCACCTTTCAGAAGAAAACAGATAGTCTCACTCGCATTATTCCATGTTTATTTCATGGATATAGAATTTTTGTTACAAGTTACTGAATCGAATCGTGGTTTACAGAATCGAATCATTGCAAAAATAAATTGCCATTGAATCAAATCGCCAACTACTGTGTCGTTAATCGAATCGCTGTGAAGCCAAAGATTCACACCCCTAGTGTGTGTGTGTGTGTGTGTGTGTGTGTGCGCACAGAGGGCAGATTTGGTCATTTCAACACAATAAGCCCATTCATCTGCATCCAATTCTCCTGATAGAAGTACATCAGAACAGCAGTACTGTGATTGGTTTCTGGATGGCTAATTAGACTCATTATAAAGTGTCATTAGACAGAAAATGAGAAAATTGTGCTCATAGTCTGCGATTACTACTTCATACAAAGCAGCAACATGCTGAGCCCAATGAATAACTCACCAATATAAACAGGTGCATAGTTGGACTTGACGTTCTCATCCAGGTATGTGACCCCTAACGTGTAGAGAGGCGTAGCACCCACACCGTGTAGAAACTGGCCCAGCATGAACACAAAACGATAGCTGGACAACCCTCCGCCCTCCTTGTCCTGACACGGGCTGGTACGGTTGTCGGAGCACATAATTGTTCGCTCGGTCAGGCTGACCTGGTAAGGGGGAGTGGTGAAGTGAGGCAAGGCAAACACCAGCGAACCAAGCGCCATGATCAGCACCCCCCAACCCAGCCAGCGAGGCTTGTGTCCCGTCCCGCCGAAGTAGCTGACGAAGGCCAGGCAGACGCAGGCGGCGATGTCGTAGGAGCTGGCGATGAGGCCAGCCTGGTAGCTGCGCAGGTCGAAGCGCCTCTCGATGGAGGTGACCACCGTGTTGATGAAGCCATTGATTATCATCCCCTGGAGGAAAGAGGCCACGCAAAGGAAGAACAGCACCCAACGAGGGGTGTTGAAAAGCTGGATGGCTTTCGGCGTCAGAGCCCCCCAGCCACATAGCTTATCCGAGTCTGGATGGGGTCTTGTTCCCACCCCATACAGCTGCCCCGGTGTGGAAGCCCCAGTAAAAATGTGGGGTCGAACGGGGCCGTCGGCTCCGGGGCTGCCGGGGCTTGAGCCTAATGGGCTGCCTGTCTGGGAGTCTGGGGGGCTGGGGGTGTCCAGAGAGGGGCCCACACTCAGAGGGCAGTCCTGAAGGTCCAGGAGCTCCTGCTTGGAGCTGAAGGAGGCGTCGGCATTGAGCAAGACGGGCATTTCCCCTCTGAGGGGCACTGTGAGTGTCCTCTGGCTCAGAAGGAGGGTAGACTAGGTATACGAACTGGGGAGAAAGAGTGAAATCTTTACAGCGTAGAAAAAGGAAACATGAATCGGCCGAGGCTCGAGGTGAATGCGTCGTGTTCAGGATCTCGGTCAGGCTTGTCTCTTTAATGATCTATTCTTGGCCTGTGTCATGTGCTCCATGCGTCCACAGTGTTCTCCAGGTGCTCTTGTTTACCTATCTGTACAGGGTTGTAAAGACTGCTTCATACTGACATCGAGTAATGGCATCCTGTGGAGAGCAGAGAGAGAAAGAGAGATTTAATAAGTGAAGAAATCGGTTCAAAGGAGCCAAAGCTTTCAATGATTGCATGAATGGATGATGCATACAAATCTGAATGGTGACAGTTGATAAGATACATCACCAAGTTAAAAAGGAGTTTTTACTTGAGAACAATACTTGTCATACTGCATAGCCTAGGCTTTTACTTTCAAACAGAGATTATTACCCCAGAATTAAACTCAGATTAGCACTAGAGTCCTCTGAGTCCTGGGTTAAACGTTAACATTCTAGAATTTCAAACAATCACACTGTTTACGTTATCCCTGTTTTAGACTGGCATTTAGCATCAAGCTTACTTGATTTTCAGGGGACAACCCTGGAAACTTGGTGCTAGCTGTGGAGCAGGGAAATAAACTCTGGGCTAAAGTTGTCCCCCTTAACCCTGGACTAACGGTCCCCTTAACCCTGGACTAACGGTCCCCTTAATCCTGGACTAACGGCCCCCTTAACCCTGGACTAACGGCCCCCTTAACCCTGGACTAACGGTCCCCTTAATCCTGGACTAACGGTCCCCTTAATCCTGGGCTAACGGTCCCCTTAACCCTGGGCTAACGGCACTTTTAACTCTTAACTAACAGCTCCCTTAGTCCTGGGCTAGCAGCATCCTTAACCCCAGACTAACAATCCCCTTAGCTCCAGACTAACAGTCCCCAGAGCCCTGGGTTAACAGCTCCCTTAGTCCCAGGCTAACAGCAAGATGTACCTTCTGCTCCAGCAAGCACAAATACAGATCACAGCTTTCATTCACACCAACATAACTGTATGTTAAAGCTTAATTTAGAGCTTAAAATTAGTGAGATATAACCACATTTCTACTGCAAAATATACTCATATAATAATACATTGAAACCCCTTTATCAATGCATACATGCTGCATCATTGCAGATTAAAATATGATTATTCAAATAAAGTTCCTTTACCCAGGAGTATGGCTGATGTTGCTACATGCTTATAACAACAGAATAGACATTTGTTTACATCATGTATCCTCTCATACCAGATACAACTTGACAGCCATTTGCACGCTGTGTCCCTTAAAACATTGATTTATTAACCTTCTGGTAATCTCAACAGTATTTTAAAATGTTTGTCTCACATAACCTGACCATAACAATCCATGAAAGTGAACGACTGTGAAACTGTAACAACGTCAACAACTTAAAGGAGAAGTAGAAAGCAAGAGTACTGACCCAGTGAGCATGTTTGCTGATATACAAACTTCATAAAGCAGCACACAGGTGCGACTGGTTACTCTCTACTGAATCATGTTCAAACAAAAGAAAAATCAAATGACGTTTTTTTAAAACTTAGACATTGCAAGACTAAACGTCAGTGTCGTAAACTTTTAGTTTATAAACATTAAAATATAACATAGGCATAACGATTGCTTTCAGGTTGCACTAGCCTATGTATATCCACATTATTTAAAACCACATATTAAATGCAGCATTCAGGCTGGAAATAAGATTATATTAACTAGCAGCCTGCATTTATACAACATAATCGCCCACAACAATTCTAATTCAACAACCTCTTAAGATACAGAAATAAATCAAATTATGAATATGCTCCATTTAGCCTCCTACCTCCATTCCAGCTTACGATAATCAACAGTTCTGGTGACATTTAAATGAAACAATTAGACAGAGATGGAGTGGAAGAGAGAGGGGACATAAAGATGGAGAGTCAGAGCGTGTCCATGCCAGGTCCTAAGCCCGTCTCTCAAAGCCTCTTATAGTCCAGCGCTGAGGCAGCACATCCGCACATTCACACGCCCCATCAGTGGAGTCCCGGAGGGAGGGAAGTGCCCCCCTGATCCACATAATCCACCCGAGTATAACTGCTATCTGATACCGGACGAGCTCTGCTGCCTCCTGCTGGAGGTAAACTGTGGTGTTTGATAACTTGTACTTCCCTCTTTTCCACACACAGCTCCAAAGCAGGTTAAAAGAAAATCTGCTTTGGTATTATGGCTGTCACTTTTCATTCAAATGTGCTAATCTGGGGGGAAATAAATATTTAAATTGTAATCTGTTCCGGTCAGTACACTAGGCTATTGTTGTTCTCTTCCGTAACACAAAATGGAGAAAGTGTGTTTTACAAAGAGTTAACAAGGCAAAAATATATTCTGAGTATGTTGTGCACCCATTGAACAACAAAAGCAGACAAATGACAAAGAATCAATTTTTGTTTGAAAGAAAAACATAAATGTTCAACCAATAATATCATGACATCATCCATCAGTCAATTTGAGATTTCTAACTGCATAGAGAAGGTCATGAGCTCGTTATGTACCATTTCACTCTGAAATATGTCATGATAGGGAAGATAGACGCTCCTCAAATGTCATTTCAGCTCGATTCTAATCGCCCTTCATTGACAGTTTACGAGTTTACTTTATTTATATTTCAAATGTAGCAAAATGCTTGCGTGCACTGCATTCTGGATCAGGTACTGCTGGCACGGCCGCAGCAGTAGAGATCAGCTACAATACAGCCCCAGCTGGGGAATCTATTTCTTTGCAATGATTGGACATCCACATAAAAAGTGGCACATTTTCCCTTTGGGAAACAGACTACGTGTTAGGACAGCTAATATTTGCTACGGACAACATGTCTATGTCCACTTACAACACTGGGTTTCCCTTAAGCATCATTTTCAGTGTGCAGGGGTCCAATAGACTTCAACATGTGGTTAAAAAAATCAATGCAAAATTAAACTAAGTACATTTGCTACGTCAATATTTTAAGCATGTGACTTCAGTTAAGTACATGGCGTTAAGGTAACTCAACATGTTTCACACGGGACACAAATAGCGGCCTCCTGGGTGAAAGTCTTGTTTTTGTTTGACCCATCCAACCCGACCTCCCGTCAATGAAGACTTTGGGCCCTAGTTTCATGGCGCAGCCTTGCGCACGGTCAGTTTGGCAGTTTGGTGGATCGCCTGCGCCAAGATGGGTGTGGCGGCACAGCAGGGGGAGGCGTCACAGATTCAGCTTGGTGCAGCGGAAGTTTCGTGGCAAAAAGCCTCGCCGAGACTTCGCCGAAAGCTCGCCAGCTCCAACCTGGTGTACTCTTGGCGTAAGGCGAAATGGCGGAGTGGCAGTTTGGCTGACGGGCGCGCAGTGCGCACACGTCACCAAGACCTCACAGGCAGGTTTCCACAGTTCCAGGCACATTTAAATGCAATAAATAATCACAACAAACACTATTTAATGCAACTAATTGAATCAACACGTGAATTTATATCTTTATAGATTGTCCCGTCACATCTGACGTCAGATCAAAGGCGGATTGCACGCCTAACGGAAACTCAGCCTCTCGGACCAAAACATCTCCCTCTCTCTCTCCTGTTTTTCATATCTATCCACTGCTAATAAAATGCGTCTATGCCTGAAAAAATCTTTAAAAAAAAAATACAGCAGCTCGTGACTGGTCTGAGGTCTTGCGCGGCAGCCTGTTGTTCGTGGAGAGTCGTGCAACTTTGCCCCAAGCTGGAACCGGAGTTGGGGCTGCAGCTGGTCTGAGCAGCACGCAAGGTCCCAATGTCCCGCCTTTATGGTGTTGGACGGGGAATCCGGTGCAGCTGTGGAGCGCAGATGATGAAGACGGTGATGATGATGAATGGCCCGGCCGGCTCATGCAATCACCGGGTTCTCGCCCTGTTTTGTGATAGACATGCCTAAAATGTGCCTACAATTTCTATAGTGATACAATATCGGCATTATAATTATTATGACTATACGCACGCACAGCGCGTGGTGGGAGCGGCGGCGCTGCTTCTGTCATTGGGTTGTCAAGTGACGAAACCTGCACTGAACCTCACCTGGCGCATTAAAGGTGAGGAGAGGAGCTCATTTGATTGGTGAAGATCTGAATCGGCTGTGTTAATCCCAGTCCACGCCTCGTCTCCTCCTCATCTCCCACTCACGCCTTCTTCTCCTCCCTCTTTCCCACTTGCGCGGGTGGGAGTGACGGGAGGCGTGCCTGCGCGAGCCTGCGCGGTGCACGAAACTTGCAAAGTCCAGGCGGACACACCCCGTCGGCGTGTCGCAGGTGCGCTGCGCGCTGACTGCGCCTGGTCTACGAAACTAGGGCCCCTTTGTCTCTCTTCATACTTTTAACCCCCGACTTCCTTTTCACCCATCATACATTACAACCACTAGAGGCCGCAGCTCTGCGTGACATTAGCAGGGTACGTTGACAGAGGCAGCGTGGATACACGCAGCAGCTGTCTTCATTGTCCAAATTGTGCAATAATGCCTACAACTGGTTGAAACTGCATTACTGTACCTTTTTTTCTCTGTGCAATACTGTTTTAAATATAGCTCCCAACCAACTGTGCAATACACTTTTTCTCACTTTTTACTATGCGCTCACTTTAGCAACTTTTACTTGCACATCTCTTATCTCCTTCTTTGTCTATTTTTATGTCATTTATAAAGTGTGTATGTATGAGTGAACGTTTCGGAGGTGCACAGCAAATTTCGGTGTTCACTGTGCAATTCTATTTATAGTTTGCCTCCAAGGTGCCACTGGTTGGGAGTGAGAACGTGTTGCCACGGCTCCTTTACGAATAACCAATAACTGCAGTTTTTAACAGATGAAATTAAAAGGTAGCTGGTGGCAAACTACCCCAACACATTATTCAGCATGATCATCACAGAGCACAGAACACCAGAGGGTCCCGACAAGCAAAGCTGCTTTCTGAACAACAGAAAATGAATAGGACTATTCAGCCCTGCTGCTGTGAGCTGCTGTCTATTCAGCTGATCGCTCATGATAAGTACGAGTAATAAGGTTCGGGAGGGAAGCCAGAACTTACAACCCAATTAAAATCGTATTATATTTAATTGACTGGTTGATGGATGGAAGTAAGACTCCCGTCCTCAGTGGGGACAGAGGTGAAATCACCAGTATAAAGTTTTATCAAGATTTGAAGGAATTCTTGAGGTGAGTGATTGTGAGCAGGTTTTTAAGAGGCAAGGGCCCCTCCCCTCACTATTAGTGGATCACTATCAGGTGAAGCTATGAGCAGAGGTGGGAGAGTTTTTGAACCGGGGCACTCTGTTAACAATGCACTATGGTTGACGTAAAACCCCCCTGTTTGTTTTTCTGTTCCTGGCTGCTTATGAACCAAACAAAGCAGAAATTGAAAAGCTCTCACTGGGTTATTTTTTTTTATTTCAGTCCTATCTAATTCTCTATCTCGCCCTTTTTATTTCTGTCTTCAAAGTGAGATCAGAGCGGGGAGTTGTAATATTAATAAGCACCAGGCTCTGCCCTATCTACCGGGCCCTTTATCTTCACAGCAGAAACGTATTTGCTTTGGACTGGGAGTCTTTCCTCCTCTGTGGTAAACAAAGGCTTTTGAAATATCAAGGGGAAGCCTCTCATGTGGTTAATACACATGGACGAAACAATAGATTTTAGCAGTCAATCACACCATGTACAAGACACCACACTGCTACAAGAGGTCACTATAATGAAGTGAAATCTGTTGGGAAGGTTATTTAAAAACTATCTGGCAAAAAAAAATGGTAACGGAGATCTTGTGAGATGATTGAAGCTGTGATTCAGGAAGTCAACTGTGAGAACAAGTAAACCTGTTTGAACCCAGCACTGATGTTATTCCAGGAACCAGCTCTTTGAACCTTCAATTAGAAGAGCAGAAAGCCTAAATTACACTCCAGCATTGGAGCATTGTGTGTTTGTCCTTGTTGACCCATGCATGATGGGAGGCTAATACCACATATATCTAACCATTGTTGGAAGGAGAGGAGATAATCACAGTCTTGATACCAACCTACTAGGAATATGTGCTCTGATCGTCTCCCCTGTCTGGACTTGGAAAAGTAGATTTGTTTAACTTTTTAAATGTTTTCTAAATGAAGAGAGAGCACGTTTGCAACAGCATGGACACAAAGAGCTGCAACCAGCATCTTTTTTCTGAGTTCTGTGTCTTTTTGGTGTATTCAGGATGGTAGAAATCTTTCAAAATCTTTCAGCACCACCTCCACCTTGTTGAAGGTGCACAACGGCCAGAACTTCCACACTCACAGAAACTTTGAAGCGTGTTCACGCAAACTCTGAGGGTTAAGGCTGTCCTACAGTCATGTGGATCAGGGTTCTCTCTCAAACAACAATTTTTGCCAAAAATCCACATTTCTGCAGACTTTACCTGAGGGAATTACCCACAAATCATAGCGGGGGGAAGCCCGGAGGAATTAAAAAACAAAGAAACAGGATGACACATGAGCGGCATATTACATTTACACAGAAACATTAACATTTAAGTGTTAATATGGAACATCACTTGAAATGGGCTATATCACACCACAATAGTAGATGTTTGTGTGTCACCAAAGTAACGTGACACGTGCTGTCTCATCAAGCCCTCGCAGCCTCTCACACTCAACCATTTACCTGGTGACGTTTGTTCCAGTGCTCCCAGCAATCTAGTCGCTCATCTTACAGTAGGGCAGTGTAATCCAACCCTCCGGGCCCCACTGTCACTGTGGGGAATTTATGGGAGGGGACAAAGTAAGCACTGACCCAATAATGGTCTTCTGCTTGGCTGCAGATTAGAGAGCAAACATCAACTAACCCCACAGGCAACAGGCAGCACTGCTCATCTAACCCTCACCTCTGTCAAAAATAAGTATCTCTACTGTCTGCTGCTCTTTCTCTGCTCTCCATTCTTTTTTATGATGCCACAAAAACAAAATGACAAAACAGATACAGATACGCTGGCTTGCTCAACATTTACATACCATTTTTCATACATATATAACATTTCCTGGTTTAAAAATACACGTATCAGGTGATTGTTGTGAGGAAGTGAGTCCATGCAGTGTGATCGTAGATAAGAGCTGTATAACCTGTCAGAGCCCCGAAGTAAAGCCTGCAAAATGTTTTTTGTCCGACCAGTCCACAAATAAAAGATGCTCAGCTAACAATTATATAAAAGAGAAAAAATCAAGTAATTATCACATTTGACAAGCTGGAATAAGAAAATACTTAGCATTTTGCCAAACTGTATGACTCATGAGAAAATGTTAGCATGCCAACATGCTAAAATAAGATGGAGGACATGGAAACATTAACAGCCTAAAGGTGCTTCGATCAATCGGACAACGATCATTAGAGGCTGATATTCATATTTTATAGTTTGATCGGTGGTCTGCAACATCACCACTATGCTGCCAAATCATACACTCATACACATAATTAACCTGTTAACCGTCAATGAGAATGTTGACAGATTAATGCTTAGTTTAAAAGTGAAAAGTAAGATTACATTTGAGCTGAGTTGGAGTTGTGCTAACTTCGGGGCTAACCCCGTTCACAGTTAGAGTCACGCTCCTTCCAGTGGATCACTCTGGGAAAAAATATGAGGTAATCAACGATGATGTACTTCACTGAGTGGTTTCACAGAAAACATACCAAACAAAAACGCTCCGAGTGTGTAATCTATTTATATAGGAATACCATTGAGAGGGAGGGAATAGGGTTACTGGAGGCACAGCAGCTCAGTAACCCGGCCATGTGTCAACCTATTTAGCATGTCATTATTTTTAAGTTTGTCCAAACATCATTTACATATCATATGTTTGGCGTATTCTATAAATGATGCATGAGACAAAGTTGATGTTTGAATGTGGTATCTTGACCTCCTGTGTGTTGGAAGAAGTAAAACAAGACGCAGAGGTAGACCCACGCATCATCCCCTGCCCTACGAGCCAGCCAATAAGGAGCTCATAATCCAGACGTCGTCGTCTGATAGGGAAACTCGTTCAAGAGGAGACATCCTTGTGCATGTGAGGTTGAGACCTCGAGAGCAAAGCTTGGTGCCCCGACCATCTGCTGCGCCTGAAGCTGCACTTAACCTCACAGCACCTCTGACTTTCAAGGAATGATGGCGGGTAAGAGGTAAATAAAGGCCACCAGAGAAGGAAAACAGCGAAGAGTCATTAAAGAACATGATTATGAACGGGAAGACGTGTGGAGCGCAGTAAGAAACGCTGATCTCAGAGGTGCATGGTTAATGCAGCTCTGTAGTCTAGACAGGATGTTGGCGAGTCACTAAATCACTCTTTCCAGGTAGTCGCCTCCTATCTCTAACATTATTCCGCATGACCAAATGACAGCCGCGTGACCGTTTCCGTCCTGTTGAAACTCATCTGCATCGCTCTCGCTCTTCGTCACATCGACTTGTTGCATACTTTCCATTACATTTTTTCCCCCCTCTTTCTCGATTTTGTTGTGTTGGGTGAAATCAGTCTCAACTACGCTGTAATAAGGGGTCGTACAAGTGTTATATGTGGGTCAGGTCATGATGAACAGTCAGAGCTACGATTTTCCAAATGTTTAATAAAGCAAATAACTGTCTGTTATTAATTTCCAACTCTGGAAGAGAACTAAACGTCAGAGCATTCCGTTTGGTTCACTCCAAATGTCTAGATAAGAAGCGTTTTTAAAAGCCTAATTAATGTTGTGTATTTAGTATTTGTTTTGAGCTGCCCTTTAATATAGACTATTTCCCACCTAAAATAAATGAAAGAGGGTTCCAAGGGAATGTCGAGGGTTCCACTGAGTTACATGGGGAACTCAGAATATGTCATTATGTCGGGAATTTGGCTCTCTTTCGGACTGAACAAGAAAACCCACTTACAGCACAAACATCTGGCTTTTGTCTTCAGATGGAAAAGTTACAAGCTTAGACAAGTGACCCAGCAGTAGTCACATGAATTGTTTCTGATCAGCAGTGATGCAAACATGACCTGAGTGGATTCGCTACATCCTTAACATCCTGTTTCAGGGGCGTTGAAGTGAATATATGATACATCAAATCAACAGGGATGTAGACATTTATTATAATTTCTTAATGTACAAAACAGTTAATATGCTCTCTTTAAAGCCACCAGATAACAGAGAGTAACAGTTATTGTATCTACAGTTATAAACACACTTAATTCAAACACAACAGGAACATTACAACTGTCTCTGTTAA
The DNA here is from genome assembly GCF_963514095.1 of Eutrigla gurnardus. NCBI lineage: Eukaryota > Metazoa > Chordata > Actinopteri > Perciformes > Triglidae > Eutrigla > Eutrigla gurnardus. The sequence goes on along the minus strand of NC_139922.1, from coordinate 10,815,105 downwards.
GTCTTTCTCTTGTTCCAACAGTCACTAACTCTGTTTGAACGAGTGAATAAGTAATTCAGTATTAAAAATCAAAGGAAGTAACCATAATAATATTTTAACAAACCCTTCTGACCAGAAAAAAACCCACAAAGGCCAGTTCAACATCCTTCATTTACTTGGGTGGGAAATGAGCTTTAGAGTGACTTCCATGAATATATTTTGTAATATAAGAGGGAGGGTCTTTGTTTTTGAATAATGGTTCTTAATGTATTTGTCAAATGATTTCAGCACGACTGAATGAGGCCGATGAAACCGATTTGAACCCAGCTTGCTGCACTGCAACAGGCCCTGACTTGGCGGATGAAACAATGCAAAGACTAATAGGTCAACAGACAGTAAAGCTAGCTACGTTAACACTAAACAAGTGCATCGCCACTTTAGTGCAGGACACTGCATGTGGAGCGTTTGAGAGTCCTTGATCCTGCTCTGTCTGGATCCATCTGCTTCTGTGAACTGGGTCAGAAAATCTTTTCAAATTAAACGGCATTAGTTCTGCACAGTGATCATCACCACAGTGATAGAGCATGGCACAAGACTCACAATCAGTGGGATATAATACACCTCTGTCGACAGATGACGGATGCCTCGGTGAAGTTTAACCTTTGATGAGGGTACCGTTAGGTCTCTTATGGCTTGACAGGAAGTGCTGAGTCATTACTGTGACAGCCCACACACACAGAGAGACACGCTCTGACTTAAGTGAGGTGCAGTGTACCGTTGCAAACAATGACTTTTATGATAATGAAAAAGTGTACAGCATAATTGTACCTCAGACTGTAAAGGAAACAATGAACACTGAACAGCCAACTGGTAATAAGTCATAAGAACGGTGTTCAGTTCAACTGGAATGCAGTGTTTCTCTAATATTAAGCCTCATTTAGTGACATTTTACATTAGTCAGTAATGTAATTGGTCATACACACTCACACACAGTCTCAGTAATTCCTTGACATTCACAACACCAGTTGATAACCAATGGCTGCCCCTGGTGACCTTTATCACCACCCCTGTCTGCCAGCTGGATCTCACCATAGTAATATCCGGAAAGGGACAGTGACTATGACTCATAATCAGAACCATGCTGCCTCTGTGACCTGAACACATATGAGATACATTTTGAGAGTATCATTATGCTGCAGACGGATCTGAAAAGTGAAGCCAACATTAGAAGTGCCTTTAACGTGCATTCTCTCTGCTGGCCATCAGGGGGCGACTCCTTTGTTTACAAAAAGAAGTGTGAGAAAATGTGTCGATACCACTGCCTCGCAACTGTGGATAACACACTACCAATTCAATTAGCTTCTAAGATACTTCAACACTTGTTGAACGCTGTAAAGTTGGCCTTGAATTATGAAGCTAACTTTGTTAACAGCTTCACAGCAGAAACCAGATGGATCCAGATCCAGTAAGGTTGCTGCTCGGGGTGCCGCTCAAGTGTTCATCAGATCCACCTGTCACTCCTCCGCAGCCCAAATAAAATATCCAAGATGGCGACAAAACCGGGGTTTCAAAACTGTAGTCCACAAACCAATAGGTGACGTCATGACGACTAGATCCCCTACGGTCTACGGCTGCAGCATTAACATACTTAATGATCCAGTATGCAGCATTAAATGGCATGTGGCATCAAGGTGGTGAGGTTGCAAGTAAATTAATCTTCTCCCGTGTGCCAAGCATGTCGAAGAAAACTAGGGTGGTGGACGCAAAAACGGAAATGTGTTTGGTTTGTCCGTTCTCCTGTGCTACTGTAGAAACATGGCGTTGCAACATGGCAGACTTCTTGAAGAGTACCCGCTCCTATCTGGGCAGGGCCGGCTCTTGGCATAGGCGATATAGGCGGTTAAAACAATGAAAATAAAAATGATTTTCTATTCCCAGTCGCCCTCATTTTTTGCTGTTTGCCGTTGTTGTTCAAATTAAACATGTGTGATTGTTCATTTGGCTGGTGTAATTCGTGTGTGTGTGTGTGTGTGGGGGGGGGGGGGGGGGGGGGGCACCGGAGAGCAATCTCGCCTAGGGCACAAAATTAGGTAGAGCCGGCCCTGTATCTGGGTATACAATGATTCTTAGTTTCAGTCAGGTGATTGACACACCTGAAACATTGCAATGAGCACATCAAGCAACGGTGCCCATTGTTTCAGCAGGAGTCAGGAGGACTCGGAGTAACTCACACTATTTTAAAGTTAACAATATACATACATACAGAAAGAAGACCCCTCAATACGCTGCAATCACACCGTTTAAACGGACATTTGGTTTGCGGCATCCTTTTAAAAAAGCATCCTGGTTTTGTGGAACCAGAGAGAGTGTGACGTGTAACACAACGGCGTTGGCGGAAGTGTGACCTATTAAATAAACGTTGGAAATGCAATAACCTCTAGCACACCAAAATAACAATGGAAGGTGAACTGAGAGTTGAGTTTTTTTTGCTCGCCTTTCAAATTTACATGACAAGTGCAAGTGAATCATAATGTGAAACTTCTTCTGCTGAGCTTTTTAAATCCCCTGGTGGCGTTTTTGTCCAAAAAAGGTTTCCACCAACAATCTCATCAGACAAGTCTAAGTTCTTCTTCAAAAGACAAATGTAAGTTTATCTTAGATGAGATCCTGGTTTTCGTGTTTATCTTAAGGATTTTGAGATTTGGCATAATAAAAACTTAATGCCCTCTAATCTTCGTTGAGTCCATCCGCATCTCTTGGTTTTCGGACTGAATCGAGGATTAACTTTTCACTTTTATGTTTGAAGAGTATCCCAAAAAAATGAAATGCATGAAACTGAATGCTCCTCTCACCGCTCACTCACGTCTAAGTGACAACTAAAAGGCCTACTCTATACACAGACTGCTGTGGCAGCTGTAGCTAACATTTCCACTGGTGATCCCGATGAGCACCTTAATGAAAATCTGAGGTAGAAGAGGTAATGTTGCAGCGCTGTGTAGAAGTAACTTAATACACATCTGAAACAACACAAGGAGAGCAAACAGGAAGCAATGAGGCTAGTATAAAGTCACAAACATTAAAGCTGCATTGTTTCCTGTGAAACATTCATGCGTATGTAGGTCATCTGATTCTAGCATGGGAAAGGCGGACTCCGCCACTAACAATGAAAGCTAGCCGACTCGGCTAGTGTGTTCGCTACACAGTAGGGGTGTAAGAAAATATCAAACATATCCAACATCAGGATGTTATATTTTGTAATAAGGGAGAGCGGGGTCAGTCAGGACATTTTTGTATCGACACCACATGAGCTTCCTTTACTCGGGACAGTTTGAGCAGAAATTAAATTAAGTTTGATCCCTGAACAGGTTACAGTTATCTGCTATAGACATGAGACGATATGAAAATGTCATGTCGAGATTTTGCTGCCAAAATAATTGCGATTCATGATATTATCCTGATAATCATCAAAATATGCTTAAAACTTATAAAACACACTGGAATCATTTTACCTTTTACTGAGAAAAAAACATTGTGCCACCCATAACATTTTATTTTAGTGAACATCCTTTTTTAGTGCAAAAAAAGTAGTAAATAGTAGTAAAATGTTCATAAATCACAAGGTGTCCTTAGAAATAAAGTATAATGTTTTTTATCATATATATATATATATATATATATATATATATATATATATATATTCATAAATCACAAGGTGTCCTTAGAAATAAAGTATAATGTTTTTTTTTATCATATATATATATATATATATATATATATATATATATGTGTGTGTGTGTGTGTGTGTGTGTGTGTGTGTATGTGTGTGTGTTAAACTGGCTCTATTTTTCACTCAGGCAGCATTTAAGTCACTCTTGACGATATTTACGATTATTCCATCAATAGAAATTCACCATGATCAACTTATTGTGATTGTGAGTGTTTCTTATCGCGGCCCTCAATAAAATCTAACATCATCCCATCAGCAATGTATTATGTGTTTTTGGGGCCCAACGCAAACATTAAAAGCACATATTTCTAAATTGTATGCAGAATTCTGCCTCCCTGGGACATTTGGGACAGTGTTGGGGACGGTTGGGACATCTTGTTGGGCTGTTATTATTATTATCTGAAATAAAACACATTACAAAGGACTATGTTTATGTCTTACGGTGGCTCTTTAGCAATGCAAGTTTATTCACTTTAATATTAATGTAAAAGCCATGTATATCTCCACCACAATATGTGGGCATCAATAAATCCAACTGAATAATAATAGCTTTCTCCAGAGTATAAATCATGAGGGTGGTTATGATGGCTCTCTGAGATCTATAGCTCCTTGCAGTGAGGGAATTCCCGGATCAGCGCGCTGTGGAGCCGCGTACCATCATGATCGGAAACAAAGCGTGCGACTGCGACGCAACAGACCGATTACAGCAAGTAATGTTGGGCCTGCAGGCTGCGGTTTACACGTGTTGTTCAGGAAGCAGATGCAAGAAGCCCTAGATTTTTCCCGCTGAATGTAACCGTCTGTCAAAGGAACACCATCACACGATGAGGGGTTTACATAGCAGCTGTGGGACCCCGTCACTGGCGAACAGGGATAAACGCTGTAGCCGACAGGAGAGTGATCGATTTAAGCGATTGGCAAATCAAAGGCATGTGGCAGGGATTAACGCTATTGCTTTTCGTCCACTAGGCCACGGGAAGCTTATAATATATTCCGTGAACACACATTGTTTTGGATAATACTGCGGACATCTCCACAAATGACATGATTTCCACGCTGCGTTGCATGTGCGCGCGAGGATTAGAGAAAGCTCGTGCCTTAATGCAGCCGGATGCTGCCGATGAACAGACCGTTTTTAATACAATAAAAAGCATCTGGAAACGACGGAGAGAAGCTGCGTGGCGGTAAACATGTTGCAGGTCGCGCAGTAGACGTGAGTGATCCAGCATGAGGAGCTCCACGCTGCTGATGCTGGGCAGCGGCCGCGCACGAGCGCATCCCTTCACACCAGCAGCAGCGTTGCACGTGAAATAACAACAATGGCTTACCTTAAAGCGCTCCGTCATCACCTCGTCTTTCTCGCCGCGCGTTCTGTCACCCGAGCCGCGTCTCGCGCGTCGACGCTAAAATGAGGAAGATCTCGTTGCACCACGTCGGGTTAGCGCCCTTCTCGGTGCACGCGAGTTGTAATCGCGGTGGAAGCCCCTACTGTATGGAGGGTGAATGATGCCGCCGAAGAGAGCAGGGAAAGTCATATGGCTAAAAATAAAGTAAAAAAAATAAGTAAATGCATGTTATTATTATGATTTAATAAAATTGAGTAAAAAAAAAGACCATGATGCATATTTACATTGGCTACTTCCCCCCACCATTGTATTATAGCTGGCTGTATTTCCCTTTCCACTTCCAGCTGGCCTCAAACTCTGCATCATCAAACAACATTTAAGATAAAGATTTACAGAGAGAGGCATCAAAACTGGGGCCATAAATGTCTGCCATACAATGTAACCCACCTGAAATGAAACTGCCTTAATGTAATAGTTTTCCATGATTAAAAACAAATCTGAAACCAAAAGGGAGACATTTACCTTTCATATTTTTCATCATCACAGTCTACCACAAGGATATGATCACATGTTTTATTATGAGTAAATTGTCATCATGTTGTGTATGTTATTCTATTGTTGTTGTTATTGTTTTTACTGTGGACTTGCCTCAGACATGACATGACAATGTCTTAGGCACCGGCCCAAACAAATTTCCCCATGTGGGATAATAAAGTTGATCCGAAGCTGGTACTCACCGGGATGTTTCCTCACATAGCCCGGCAGGTCCCTCCTCTCTCCCTACGTGCTTCATCCAGAGCACGGTTCGGGGAAAGGACTCCGCCTGATGCCGACATTTTTACTTCTGTGGATATCCTGTATCATAGAAACCAGATGCAACTAAATCTCTCAGCTGAAAAAAAACTGCACCTCCAAACCGCTCTCAGGCGCTTCCAGCCTGGCGTTTTCATGTGGGGAAACATGCTTTGGTGGACACAGCCCCTAATATACAATACAACACACTGTCTGTCCATGACAATTGAATTGACATATCTACTGTTCCCGACATCTGGTCTATATTCTCTTTATCCCACGAGCATTAAGATGATTTATGATATAAATTATCTGATTCTGGTAAATGATTCAATTTCAGGCGATGAACCTGGCGTTATACCTTTGTAGTTTTACTTAGCCTGAGTTTTGAATGTGGAACTTTTATTTTGAAAATATATTTTTTATATTCTGGCATTTGTATTTTAACTTAAGTGCAAGATTTTCATGGGGGCCCAAATATTTAAAATATTGACTGTCAAAATTGAAAAATGTAGTTAAAACAGACAAATGTTTTTTTCCCCTTTCTCAGGAGAAATTATGTTGTTAACAACAGATGGTTTTTTTTTTATTAACCTTCGTCTCCTGATTTTTGTTGGGCACAAATCACCCCCTATACCTAAGATTCACTGAACTCCATCCTCTTGTCCAATGATGTTCGCCCCCTGTGGTGCTATCATCTCTGGACCAATGAGCTGAAGAGTCGGGCTGAGCAGACTACAGACAGGTTACCTCTATGACTGATGAGAGGATTTGTAGCTTGACCGTGGCCTGAAACAACATTTAACTGCTGATCCAATCACATAATAACACATCCCTAACTTCTTTTAGGGGCTTTGAATTTAGCAATGACAAAGGCACAATGACACTTATGTCTCAACTGCCAACATGTCAGTCAGACACTCATAGTCTGGAGACACTAAATAACGATGATTTATTTACTGCAAAACAAATAGGTGGGAGGACTCTGTGAAGTCAGCAGTCGGCTGGATGATCGAACATGCAATCCTGCTGAAAACACAACCTCCTTGGAGGCAGTTATCCTATGATGTATTTCACAGGTCACATGCTCCCAAAAGCGTGTAAGTGAAGGAAAGGGGCTTTGGGGAAATCTTCTCCGATGGAGGCGTTTGTGACGGCCTCTCTGTTTGGTACACTCTGCTGTTGTTCTGCCTGCCGTCTCCAGGGCTGAGTACCTGAGGGAGGCTCACCAGCAGCACAGGACTCACCTGACATGCCTGTTTCGTGGCTTTCATTTCCTGTTCTTTGTTTGTACAGCAAACCATCCGTGAGCACAATTTCACCCACAATAATGCCTTTACAGACACCTCACACCTGTCTGTTTGCATTTTAACTACAGTAAAACCCACAAAATACACTAGTTTCAATCATCATCAAATGCTTTAACAATATCTACTACACCCTCAATCCAAGGACTGTATGTACTTTGTATTACTTGCAACTGGAAATGGCAGCAATTCCAATCTATCACCACTAGAGGGTGCCAATATATTTGTGGCACACTTCATGTCATCTTTTTGCTCATCTATTTTCCTTCTTGTCGTTGTTTTACTGAACAAAACTGGGGATCACTTTTAGTTGCTTTGAAGCAAAAACAAAGTTTCAAAGTTTATGAGCCTCACTGAAACTCAACCACAACCAACTATGTGTATACTCTATTTTGCATGTTTACATGTTATTGTGAAAACTGTTAAAATTAGGTGCAAAACAGGTGTATTATAGTAAAAAATGAAGATAAGCTGTAAAAAAAAAATTTAAATAAAAAAAAAAAAAATGTTTAAAACATTTAAAAAAAAAAAAAAAAAAAAAAGTAAAGTAAAGTAAAACTAAGCAGAAACCAACCTGTAAATAACTAATGAAAATAGAAATAAAAATTAATTTTACTCATCATTGAGTTTTAGTATTTGAATATATCACTACCGGAAAAAAGGAGACAGCATGAATTTCCATCAACTCTTGTGACATTAAACCACAGAAAATGAACAGACATGCCAGGAGATGTGCATCGCTGCAATTACATCAACACTACAAATTTTTTTACTTTTGTGATTTAGCCTATATTCCTTGCTCAATTTAAATTTCGGCCATGATAATGAAGTGACATTTTTCACCAGGTTGTCCACATTGAACATAAGATAATCCTTATTAGTCCCGTGGCGGGGGCACATGCAGGGTTACAGCAGCAAAGGTGCAAAAACATCATCAAAAGCAAAAATAGAAACATGCAAATAATTAAATATATTCACCATATTTCACATAGAAAATATTGATAACCTCTGCGAGTGAATTGTCAGTCTTGGTGTGTGCGGTCTACTGCAGTGTCTAATGATGTGTGACAGCAGCTGGAAAGAGGACCTGGAGCTGTTTATATAACCTGCATGAAACAACACATGCCTTTTGTAGTCCATCTTTAGCAAATTGTAGTTTCACAGCAGCAGACCCACATCAATAGCATCCATTGTTCACAAGCCTGTCCACACATGTGTGCATCACCTTTTACTGTCCCCTGGAAACAGCTTCCTTTGTGTTGTGAGCTTGTTGAAGCTCTTTATCTAAATGTTGCTCAGATATCATCAAACTGATGTTTTACTGTGTTGTCAAGTTGGTCAATGTTTTCAAAATACTACGCATACGTTTAGTATGGGTTTGCTCAACCCGTCAAGGCTCATTCTGTTTATCAGGGAAGCTATGATCTTACTCTAAGTTTGTGTGTCTAAGTGTTACAGTTTACCTAGATCTCTAACAACTTTCTTCTTGAATTAGATTATGCTTGGTATTCTCATAATCTCCACTAGTCTCCTCTCCCCACCTCCGGGTGATCGAACAGTTATTATTTAGTACTATAAGCTATTAGGAGCCATAGAGACTGCAATGTGTTAGTCGGAGTTACGCACTGATACTAACTAGTGCACTTGTTGTCTATTTCTCCTCTATTTGGCATGTTTCCTCTTGTCTAGTGAGATCCCTCACACGTATAGATTCTAGATAGTCCTCCATCCCCATCAGAACTTCTGAGCCAGTTATGGACTTTATTGTAATCAAACAGTTGCATTTACTAAGGCCCCCTGCCAAGTTGCATTTGTGGGCAGTTTGCAGGCTCGGCTTCAGGCACACTCTGGTCTGGGTCCGGGTTAGGGGCTACTGCAGGATTATCTCACACATGTCTACTTTTAACTCATGTTTTTTATTTCAACCTTTGATCATGTGATTTCCTAATTAAATAGAGCCCCCCCCCCCCCCCCCCCCCCCCTTTTTTTTTATTTGTATTTTTTGACTGTACAGTTAGTTAGTTAGTGCATTCATTCCTTTGATTTGAATCCACATATTCTCTCATCTTCATCTTAATCAAAGTGTTTTGGAGAATATCATGAGTTACTCGCTGCATCGAGGCCGAGGTGAAACCAACAATACAAATAGCGCTAAACGCCTCCTACCTATTTGCGGCCGCGGTGTCAGAGTCGCCCAGAGACGCAGCTTCTCTTCTTCCGATCCGGTTCGTGACGCCGATGACGTCACGGTCCGAGAAGTCGACGTGCAGACGAGGCCAAACTCGGATGTGTGAACTCAACGGCGGTTTACTGCAGCAAACCTCTCCGAATGGTTACAGCAGTCGACATTTATACCCTAACCCGTTCACGTAGCACCACGCACAGCAAAGACAGTCGGTGGGAATTCACTAGGAGTCGACACACGTCATGATTAGATGGTCTGTGTATCTGTGGACAACATGCAGAGTAGACAAGTCCTTGGGAACACACACCATCCAGCAGGCCTCCTGTACAAGTTGTACAGCGTACAGCTGATATCAGATACAGATATTAGACATATAAGAACAAAATATAGTGATAATAATAATGTGATTCATGCAATTTCTACATTCAGTAAACATTCAATATAGCCTACTATAGAACTTGTAGGTCAAAATGCAGAAGACATGTCAACTGTACATGTACAGATAGTGAATATTGCATTACTATGATTACTTTTGAAAAGCAAACTTGGGAAATGTGTGATACCAATTGTAAAAAAAGAAAAAGAAAAGAAGAAAGAGATAATAAAAACAATAGCAGTGTAGTTAGTGTATAATGTAATGTTTCTGTTGTCAGTGTTTTTTCATTGTTGTTATTGTAAAACATGTCGCCTGTGTTCCGGCACAACATTAATCCTGTGTATGAAATGTTTTGTACATTTTGGATATTAGATCACATGACAGGCCTCGCTGCACGTCAATAATGACAACTGTATTAAGAATTCTGAACTCTGCAGAGAAACGTGTCACCAGGAGTTTCAACGTCTCACCACTAGAGGGTGATGTCAGGCTAATCTATGGAGGGCACCTGAGACCGAGGCTGACTGGTCCTTGGAAATGAAGTGATTAAAAACACAGTCATTTTGCTGTATTACCGTGTTGTTTAGGGTAGTTATCCGGCTATGACCACTAGGAATCACTGTGAGTGGTACGTGGGTTTGGCTTTTACAGCACAGTTAAAATGAGGAACGTTAAACTGATAGTTAAAAGCCAAATCAGTGAGTCTGGCAGAGAGAGGAAACAGTCATGGTGTTTAATTTTACCGTTCAGAACAGATCCAGTGACTCTTCTCTGTGGACAGAGAACGTGTAGTATGAGAAAGTCACAAAAAAAATCATAGTATAGTGTGTCAAAGACAAGTCAGTATAGTTTGTATTAAAAAAAAAGTACTACTCTACCTTCAGACCCTGAAACTAGCTGTTATTATCATTTTATAGCATGAGTCAGCAAAAGTCATACAAATGTTCATTGTATGCTAAAAAAATATATAGTAGTCATAGTATATTTTAAAAATTAAGTATATCCTAAAAAGTCATATTGTAGTATAATTTCGCAAAAAAACAAGTAATAAAAAAATAATTCTATACTATTTTTAAAGTCATATTAAAGATAGAAAAAATAATTCTGCAGTATTTCAAAGATAAGAAAATCATTGTGTATTGTGTACTGTAAAAAGTCAATGTTTAGTGTGTTGAAAAGATAATAAAAAACAGTGTAGTTTAAAAAAAAAGCCATCTTAGCTTGTTGACTGGCTCTGATGAGCCCCGCTGCCCGCCTGTTGTGTGGGATGACCTTTGGGGATGCGTTAAGCTGGCCGAGTCCACCAGGTTCCAGAGTTCAGGTGGGAAAAACCTTTTTCCTTCAATCGGATGCAGTCAAATGCCAAACCCTCCGTGGATGATGTCTTGACACAGGATTGTTCCATGATCAGGTCGTCTCCTACAGGTAGAATCCGTCTGGTAGAGGATTTGACATTACGAATCTCGACATGGTGGTTTCGAAGAGGACTTCAAACCACTCAATGCCCAGCTTTGCAGACACTCTCATAGAAGCTTCGTGCAGGTCCAAGCTAGCATCCAGGTTTTGGAGCTCAGCTGCACATCCCCAGCCATCAGCCAGCTTTCAAGCCGGAGGAAGGATGAAGTTACCGTACAACCACTTTTCTAGAAACATACTCAATCATTAAATGCCGTCCTTGAGACTCCATTTATTTAATGGAAGACACATCATATCATGCGTTAATACAAAAATATTCCAAATACTGTACACTGGTTCTCAACATTGTGCAAAATAAAAACACATATTTACAACTCCAGTTAATAAGGAGAAAGCCAAGGACATAAAATAAAACGAACCAAATTTCCTGAAGATGTAAATACTAATTTTGATTGATGCGTTTGAAGCTGGAGTCTTAACACTTGAAATGTTCCGATCAGAGTTAATAGACCTACTTGATCTGAAATGCAAACACATAGAAACAGTTTGTGCTGAAGGAAAAGCAACATGGATAATTGAGTCACATAAAAATGTATAAAAACATGCATCCGATTGGAACCATACGGATCACTTTCAGTTGTAAAATATTTACAGGATTGAAAGTTGACATTTAACTTGCATTTACTGTAAAATGCACATTGTGCGGCGGAGCTGAATCTATGTGTCAAAGAGCAGATAGTTACAACCACACATGTTCAGGGTGAGAACTGAGGTTAAGTAGCTGGAATGTTTTTGGTAGGTTTCCTTGTCTCGTACTCCAGGTTTCATAAAACTATTGAAGAGAAATAGCTGTTCCAGTTTTCCTCCGATAAAAAGTGCCCTGCTCTCAGACGTACATGGAAGGCTAGAAGGTAAATGTGGTCTTCACTGTCCCATTCACATCTAGAGGCGAGTCTCCTCCGCATTCATTTCCTCAACAAGTCCAGCAGCAACAAGTCTTTTGTTTGTAATCACAAAGTCTTTCATTTAAAAGTCAAGGTGTGTTTTCATTTCATCTGTAGGAGCTTCATCTTGTTTCCTGAAGAGAGAAAAACAATTAGCAGTTGAGAATGAACCTTTGAAAGTGAACGTTTGATAACAGAGCGAGGCTTACCCAGTCCTTTGAGGAATTTGTTCACACCGCTTGGCTCCGACTCAGGGTACGAATCCAGATACTCGGCCACTCTGACCTCAAAGAGACCTGGGAGGAAGATTCAACTGTTGAGCCATCGTGACAGAATGTGTAGAGAATTGATATCTAACTATAAAGCAAGGAATCTCTTTCCTTTGAATATCTAAAAAAACACTCATCCCATCCACTGCACACTTGGCAGGTATATGAAGCCCTTTTTTCTGAATTTGGTGCATTTTAGGCAATGTTAATAAGCTTTGACCAAACAAGGACACAGCTTTGTGCAGCAGCGGGGGCGGAGCTTCAGGACTCTAACCCATCGACTGCAGTTCACTTTTGCTGTTGGATCCTGGATATGATCTGCTAATGCTACATGAATGCTGGATAACATTACAACCAAACGAGCATGAGCGGATAGCCTACAGAGTAACAGTGTTTCTCTGTCTTTGCAACTCAAATTGTGTACGTTTTTGTCATATCAACTTATTATTAAGACTCATTATAGCCTTTATTACTGTAGTATTTACTTTGAAGCAAGCAACTAATATGCCTATTTCTACTTTATAACACAGTGGTTGTGGCAAAGAAATTTGAAAATAACCTCCATTAAGTGTATTTCACTAATGTTTCCGACCACGAGGAACCCCGACCTGGGTGTGTTTTTCAGTTAGTTTAGTTATTAGTTACTTTTCATCCTTTCTCTTACTGGGAATGTTGGTATTGGCAGTAGTAGAAGAGTACTCAAAACTGTTTCTAAAGTGAAACTGTTTTCTATTTAAAGTTGAATTATTTAACCCCCACAGTAAAGGTCAGAATTAATGAGAGGCATTATCAAGACATTGGACTTAAATGTACTAAACGTCTGTTTAAGGTGGAGCTTTCAAGTCTAGTTTAATAATGTAATTAATAATGTATCGTATTTTATTCTTATATTTCACAAGTCAAACCTGAATCTGCAACGTAACAGTAACTTTTCTCTGCCAAGTAAATGTAGTGCTACATTGTTGTCCTCTGAAGTAGAAGTACTAGTACATGGCTGACTAGAATTTTGAAGTTCTTTGGGGCCTTTTGTAAGTTATTTAGGGAAAGTTGCTGTTTGTGGCCCTTTCCTTGCAGAATGGTAACGTCTGGTATTTGTTCTTGTGAACCAGCCTGTAGGCCTATTTCACTGCTGTTTGTTTGTATGACGCTTCTGGAGAAAACTCCACCAGCCAAGCGTCCTGGCCGTTATGAACATGCATGTTGTGTACAGGCACTGCCCTAGTTCAAATGAACAAAGATTCTCTTCAAATGCAACATGGTTCATTGTTCTGGTATTTGCATGCACAGAGATGATCTTAACCCTGTTTTTAGGTCAGTGCATGCCATCTCATTAAGTTGGGTCATGTGTCTGCTTTGGTATGACTGAATTAAACAGTAGCAGTGTAGATCACAGGGTGCATCCACACTCCTCTTCATACTTCAAACACCGAGTATTGGTTTTGATGAGCTATACTCTGTCACAACTGAGTGTGAAGAAATGTAATCTTTCTTAGTCTTTTAAGAATTCATATCAGTGCACCTTAATGGAAACAGAGAAACTAGTCCCCACTGGTTAATCTAAACAGCTATTTCATAAACTCATGTAGAAACACATTTTTCTTTATCCGTTTTTGAAAGAATCCACCCTCATGACTATTGGCGCTGCTGCATCAACACATGTACCTCTTCCTCCTCCCTTGCGTAGCTCTTTGTCCTGAATAAAGCCAGCAAACATCTGAGTATCCATGAAGAGCTGCAGGAACTGGCGGACTCCGCGGGAGGGGTGAGATTTGCGGAAGCTGTCACGCTGGACCTCCCTGCTTCCGTTGGAGGACTCCAACATGTGGAGAGGATAGTGGCCCACCAGCTCAACGAAGAACCGCACAAAACCCTCCGATACCAGAGAGCTCAGGTCAGCCTGCTGACCTGGAGGGGACACGTGGTGGAGGGTTAATAAAAAACTAAACACACACATTTTACATCAAGAGCATGATACAGATATATTTTCATTTCCGCTCGACTTTAAAGGATTTTACTTACACTATGAATTAATATTGAAGTGTCTTTATTGTGGTACACAAATTGATGCACTGCAAATGATGATTTCATAAACAACCTAACTAGTTCACAAGTGAACATCTGATTACGGTTTCATCTGCCAAGTTAAAAAGAATTGAATAAACTAAAGACTCTGCAGGCATTAGCTGTCCATTTCTCATCATAGATTGAGCCCGCTAAACAAAAGAATCAGCTATACTATTATTATTGTAACCAAGAAGAGAAAGTAAGCTTGTCTGGTGATGATATAACAAGGCAGCTGTAAGATGTACAGTGTCTCTGTTTATACCAACCTCCAGATCTGGCTCCATCCTCCTGTCTCAGGATATCTTCCTTCTCCTCCAAGATCTGCTGCAGTGCTGCCTGCAGTTTACTGGGCAGGATGCAGTCTTCATCGCCCAGCTGTCACGCATCACAGGAAAGGTCACGTCATTTACAAACATACATCTGAGCCGTCTCGAACACACAATTAAATGATACATTGTTACTTTTTTGTGACCTGTATTTTATTTTAAATCAGGCTAATGTTTTCATTTCTTCACCATAATAGAGCTAGACTGCTTGTTCACGTCACGCATGACAATGTTTGAGATTATACCGATAATGAAAAGTCACCACAATTCATTTATTGTGAGTGATTTTTAATGCGACCCACAATAAAATAGTCCCATCCCTAACTGTCACAACAGACATTACTGATAGTTTTTGCTTCAGTGGGAATCATTGCCTGACCAGTGGACTGAAACATAACACTGTGTATTCTTTAGTGATGGGTGGCCCATGTGTTGATTGATGATGTTTGGCCAATCAGTTTGGATCCATTATGTCTTGTGATGCACAAAGGATGATTTAAATCATCAGGCAATCTTCCCAAGTATTTGGGAAATTACCCATTTCAAATCTCATGTGCTTCAGTGGCAAAAGAACAGAACATAATTCTAAATATCTACACTTTGCATGTCAAATCAGCTTAAGTCCTTTTATTCAACAATCATGTCTCATGCTGAGGAGGGAAGTTACATCAATGAAATTAGAGTTCTGTATATGAAACAGCTAATGTTGAGAGGGTGGCAAGTCGATCACTGCACATTAACTTGTCGTTAATATAGAAAGAGACATAACGATTGATGTCAAATAGAAACCCAAATTAAGACACACAGAAAAATAAATACAATAAACAAATGTGCTGATCGGGATCTGAATAAACTCAGTACTGTTGACAAACCTGCGGCTG
Organism: Eutrigla gurnardus; assembly: GCF_963514095.1. NCBI lineage: Eukaryota > Metazoa > Chordata > Actinopteri > Perciformes > Triglidae > Eutrigla > Eutrigla gurnardus. The sequence continues at coordinate 10,799,493 of NC_139922.1, read as the reverse complement.
CAAACAGCCTTCCTGTCTGCATCATGACATGATTCTAGTCTGGACTTACATCCTATGTAGTTTCACCCCTGCAGCACTTTTGAGTGTAACATCATTTTCTCCCTGTCACCCTCAAAACTATTCTGTGTGCAAACAAGGGACAAGTCTAGGCAACGCCATATTTCCCTAGTGGGACCGCGCCTATCACTCCCATTATACACTGCTATGTGTACAAACCTGAACGACAAACTTGTCTGCACATAGATCCACTATGAGCACCTGGGAATGAGAAGAAAGAATGACAGTTACTGACTGCAACAGTTCACTATTTCACAACAAGAGCTATTAAAAGCTTGGGTGAGCCTGAACCAGAAACTTGAGGGTGTTTCACCACAACTACTCACACACAGTGGAAACCACTGTGCAACTCACGGCCCAAAAACCTTTACGCAGACAGACCTTTATATTTAGACGACAAACTGGACAAAGATTTGAAAACACTGGACCAGAGTTGTGACCGACCTCCTCGATGGGCAGCTCCAGCAGCTCAGGCAGGCAAGGTGCCAGCACCCCGATGAGGAACGGGGTGGGGGAGCAGCTGATGTCCAGCATGCTGGCCGGTAGCACAGGCACAAAGGTGTGCTGCCAGGTGAAGGGGTACAGCAGCGCAAGCACCGCATGGCTACACCGAGACAACACACTACAGTCAACAGGGGAGAGAACAACAAAAACAGGATTCAGTTCTCACACAGATCAAATGACTCAAAGATGTAAAACAGAGCTTCCCTGATAATATTGTGCTCACGTTAGGTCATTATTTTCCAACCGCATCTTCAAAGTGAGGTTTTCTTTTAGCAAACGATGAGTTTGCGATGCAACTGATCCATGCTAATACCCCTCATGCAGTATGGGACTCCTTGTCCCTTTACAAACGGCTGCTATTATACGCCTCAGATGGAATTTTTAATAACTTCAAACTGATGTTTCAATTAACATTTCTTCTCCAAAATCTGTGGAATGTTAATATCCTATCTACTGTGAGATTATTAGATTTCTTCTCTAGGGCATAAACTGACTTAAAGAGGACCGATTATGCTTGTCCCTTTCTTTAAGTGTGTTATATGGTTTGTTGTGCATGTAAAAGGTCTCCATAGTGATACTGCTTCTAAACTGCTTGAAACTGAATTAAAATCTTGCCTTAAATAAAGACAAAATGTCCCGCTAAATAAGGACATGTTATTGTTGTTGCCCTGTAGAGCCCACTGAGACACTGTCAGTGATATGGGGCTGTACAAATAAACCTGACTTGACTTGCTGTTTGGACTTTGCCATTCCTGAGCATTGAGGCCAAGGTACACAGACATACATAACACTGGCCCTGGGCCCAGTGTGCTGTAATCAAGCATCAAACACACAGCAGGCACGTATCAATGGGTCTAACATTTTCAACTGTACCACGGACGCACCTGAGTTTGTCAGCGATGAAGATGACCCGCCTCTCGAGCAGAAGGGAGGCAAACACCTGCAGGAGATTCCCCACACTGAGACACTGCAGCAGACTGTCAAAGTCCACGTGCTCCAGTCTGGAGTCCACTGGTCGACACAAAGTCAGCACCTGGCAAAGCAACAAGAGTCTGGCTGAGTGCAAATTCAGTGGTGTAACCTGTAGCCGTTTACATCAGCTGTTCCACGTTGACTGTTGGGTCAGTGCCTGAAACCTGTAAAGACTTTAAAATAATCTTAAAATACATCCAGGTGGAGGATGGAGCTCAGAAATGTGAAAGTTGGCGTCTTAAGAGTCACCCAACTGCTGAAAGAGAAGAAAGCAGTGATTTTGCAGCAATTCATCTGAGTTTTGGGAAGGGCCATTTGTTATTTTGAGTATGCGAACGACTAAATTGATTATTGTTGAGTGTTGTATTTAGCTGTCCCAACATCAATTCTTCAAGGCTGAAATAGCTATCCCTATTGTTTACACAGACGACCTCTTCTTCTGACTCATTCTGCGTCTGCAGAAAGGAGCGGTTAGTTGCAACTAAACTACTAATTAACATTTCCCCTTTTGGTTTCAGGGTTACCTCATTCCCAGAGCCAGGGAGGAAGCTCTTGATCGTGACTGTGCGTCCAGGAGCTGGAAAAGGGGCCTCCATCACGCTACGCATAAAAGGGTAAACCAGCGCTGGGGAAATCTCCCTGCGCCTCTCCACCTCGTCCAAAATCTGGACAGACAGAGGCAGACAAATCACAGTGTGTCCTGAAAGAACTAGTGTTGATAAAGTCGAAACGACAGAACAGAACCACGTAAATGACGTTTTTTCCCCTTTGACCATACTCACACCTACTGTTACTGTAAATTTCCCCCAGCCAACAGGAAAACGGGTGTGACACAGCTACTCATTTCTTTTTAGGAATAATAAAAAAACACACCCAGGGATTATCTTCTAGACAAGCCTCATTCCACCCTAATACATACAAGAGGTTTCAAGGCAGCAGCTTTCACACACTTCAAGTAGACTCCCAGTACATTTTAGTAAATCCAGCTCCATTCATCTCCCTACAACGGCTTCTATTGGCAGAAACAAGGGAGCGGAAGCATTGTATGGTTGCCTTACCTTTGCAAAGAGGCTGAAACAGCCCAGTTTGCTGACAATACAATGCACCTCAGGAAGCCTCTTCCCTTTTCCAATGGGCTAAAAGACACACATAGTTTCATATGTCATAAAACAGGTTACAACAGAGATATCTTTGCCTCATCACATATTTACATTTTACAGAGTACAATTAAGTTCTCATCAAGAGCCGATTTGACCTTTTATTGAGTTTAAAAGTATTTTTCAATGACAACAACTAAACAAATTAAGATTCTAAAGTCCAAACTTTTATGATAGTAGCGGTCGGCTTATCTACCAATGAAAACATAAAACTCGTCATGTTAGGCTTGGCCTAATTATCGACACTAAAGATAGAATAAACACAACGTAGTTGAAGAGAGCCCAACAAGACGACCACAGTATGTTCACAAAGAAAACAGAAAAGGCATATACCGGTACACACCACATCATTTCAAGCTTAAAAAGTGTGTTTTGAAAAGTGTCTTACAAAGGCCTAAGAACTCTCCTTGTGAGGCAAAGAAAGGGGAAAATGATGAAATACTTCTTGCTCTCTGTCACTGATTTGTGGTTTACCGTCTGTTATTCACATATACTGATTCACATTTCCTCAGAGATGGTGAGTAAGCATGTGGCGGGCTGCCATGTCATCACACGAGACACACAAACAGTCACTGATTCACATGCTAATGTTACTCAGCCGCACTCACCAAGATCTTACGGCAGTAACAAAACCAGCAGCTGCCGTCCTCTCCAGTCAGGACGAAGGAGAAGGTCTCACTGTGAAACATCAACACACACAAGTGATTTTACTTGACTTTTTACTGCCTAAAACATATGTAATAGACATAGGAATGTGTACTTCCTTGTATAAAGAGGAGATGGGAATTACTTATGGTTGATTAATGTCAGGACTGTTTACTCTAAGGAGATATGAAGGCAGAGCACACAGGAAAATGGACAGGTGTGTCTTTTTATTAACTTGCACTACCACAGATAAGTATGTAAGGTCAGGGAGGCATTGAGATCATGACTCAATTTACAACAATGAACAATACCCGGTTGTAAAAAAAGAAAAGAGAGAAGAAGAAGAAGAAAGCCTCTGAGCACTCAGACATTTAATTAGATCAGTTGAAATCTTAAGTATCCCTGTGGGGAATTTGAGTTGTTGCAGCAACAATGTATGGGTTTCAGCTGAGGATATAAATAGGAAATGGTGGTATTAAACATAATGCAACTGATAATTACCATGCTTGCAAATACTGTACAGGAGAGAAAAGTTAGAATGCTTATTAGAACAAATGAAAGATCTGTGTATAAGGACAACAAAAGAAAGAACCGATATAAAGGAAAAGTGCATCATGTAACCACTGTGTCATTTATAGCCTATAAGATACAGTTACTTCTGTATACATCTAGCATGCTAACAATATTACTGTAGCGCATGTGCTGACCTTGGCATATGTGCGGAGGGCTTCCAGTCCTGTGAGTCGGGGAAGCAGAACTTGGGAATGACCTTGAGCTGATCCTCCGCCTCTCTGGAGAGCCGGGATGACTTCTCAAACTGAAACAGAGCAACTCCAGTTACAGCAATGGCGCTCCAAAATGTCTGGCCCATGTGAAATCTGTCATTTAATTGCATTATATGATAATTTAATAGAACTCATTTTAATTGAGCGTGAGGTATTAAAAGGAACTTCAGTAGGGTTTACTGTCTCAAGCATATACATAACCTCTTGTTCTCCATCGCCACCAAGTAACAATTAGTACCGTCTAATAAAGGTGCCTGAGACCAAACCTTCGCTCAACATTTAAAGCGGCTGAAATATGAATAAAAATGAATATGGAAAAACTTGCTTACATTAAAGCTCTTGACTGTAAACCTGAGAAATTCCCCTTGAAATAATTGAATCATGTTCCTTTAATTTTGCCAAACAAGATTATATTTTGGACATGACCTTGTCCTAATTGCAGAGAATACCACTCAGTTAAAGCACTATAACCAAAGTAAAGTTGTGTGCTTTGCCTAGAAGAAAGGTGAGCTCATGTCAAAAGCTCCATCTCACCAGTTTGGGGAACTGCTGCGTGATCTCAGGGGTGTAGGTTTTTCCTGGGGAGCCTTTTCTCAGCGACACCACTACGAAGATCTGGAAAAGCTGCTGCTGCTGCAGCTGGATCAGGTCTCTCTCCAGGGTGCGGTAGCCTGGCCGGCGTTTCAGTGTAGACTGGATGTAAACTGATCTCCTGGAGCCTGCTGGACACCACACAATGAGACTATAGAGTAAATGCTTGTCCTGGGACATATACCATCCAGCACGCTCATGCAATATGAGTCATTTTAAATATTAACAAATGTACAGTTTCATTGTGACATTTATTCTTAAACACACAGTATCCAGAAACCACTGAGCGCTTGGCATTTTTGATTGATAAATGACTTATTATTTCAGCACGTCATGTTCCCATCATGTACAATTCGGTGGTCCCACTATGGTTGTATGTCACTTGATTGGACAGAAAAATGCAACATTAACTGGCAAAGAAGAGCGATAATAAATTCCCTGGAGCTAATAAATTCTTTAGAGATTCTATGAATGTTTCTTTTTTGACGCAGCCCTTTGTTTACACTTGGGAGTGTCGATGATAAATACTAACTGAGAAAATTACAATTTCTTACTTAATTCATAAAACCTGTTTCCAGAAAGAGACACAGTAGACATTAATTCCATGGTGATACCTTTGGCGATGTCCTCGGGGTCACTCTCTGTCCCGCTGGTCTCTTCTATTGTGGATATGAATCAGAGTAGGGACGATTAGGGAGAAACAAGGGAATGGAAAAGACTTGAGAAGCCATAATTGGATGCAGACAGTCGGCCTTTGTTACACAATCAGGGGCTTCACCTGCACAGCTGGCCTTGTGTGTACCATCGAAAAGCTGGGTATTTCCCCCGAAGAGGCACGAGCTAATCTTATTGAAGTGTTGATGTGAGTGACATTTATGACAATCTGTGTGTGTGTGTGTGTGTGTGTGTGTGTGTGTGTGTGTGTGTGTGTGTGTGTGTGTGTGTGTGTGTGTGTGTGTGTGTGTGTGTGTGTTTTACCTCGCATTGAGACTCCCTGGTTCTTTACCCTCTTCCTCCCCCGCTTGTCGTCAAAGATGGTCTCGATCTTGTTGACGTACTGTGTAGTGGAACACACACAGGTACTTGTCAGCCCCATAATTTCACAGCCATTATAGCATCGTGATTACAGAGAATCTTGATATAACAGCCACTAAGAACATGATTATATTAGAGATTGTCAGCATTTTTTTTACCTTACATTCCTGCATTCTTCTGTTAATGCCATGAAAGAACAGAGTGGAGTCGTGGAGTCTCGTCAACTAAATAACGTCCTGCATTTCTACACAGACTTGTGCTCAACACACAAACAAACACTTACAGGAAGCTAAAACTTATCTTTAACGGGACACAACACACTGCCAGTTCAGGAAGCCAACTTGAATGACAGTGTATGGAAAGAAAGTAAAATGCCCCGACTACAATAATGGTACAGCTGTTAAGCAGAAAACGCCATAATGAGGTGTTATCATGTCTATGCCCCTTTTGATTGTTTGAACGACATTTTCAGAGATGTGATCTACAAGAGTTTCAGCGCAGCACAACGCATCTATGATAAATGTTACGAATCAGTTTATTTGTTCCAAACCTTTTGTTATTAAGTTCCATAATGGAAAACAATCCGGTCAACAAAGACATACTGTTTATAACACCTTCCTAAAACAACCTTCAGTGACATTTGTTGAACCGGCTGGTCAACACAACACCCGTGCCATGTGGCTTCTAAAGCTATAATCCTTTTCCAGTTATCACCTTTACATATATATGTCCATACATTAGTGCGTTTCGTTACTGTACCTTACTGCTAAAGTTTCTCCACGTCCATGCTCGGCCCACTGCCATGAGTCGTATGTTTGAATAAATGTCTTCTGTCTGAACTCTCATGAAGTATTCCCGCATGTTGCTCTACGACTATCTATTTCTCTCAGCGTCTTCTCCTTCCTGCTCAACAAGTCACACCCCCTTCTGTTATTTCCAACATGTCGCACGATTCCCCATTAATCACAGCGCATACCACTTTGTTTGTCTACAATAGGGCAATTCAAAACCAGAATTACTGCCTTGCGGTCATTCCGTCCGGCCACAGTCGTCACCAACGCGAAGACATAAAACCAAAACACGTCCGTATCAATCACAATGACACACTAATGTAGGATGTACCTGAGGTGTCCTCTGTATTTTTTGAGTGACTGCACGTCGGGGTGTAGCTGGTTTGGGAGTATTTGCAAGTGTTGACGATTTGGATGGTGTCGACGTTTGGAACCTCCTCCTCTCCAGTTTGCTAGCGTAGCCTTGCAACGTTTGGGGTTTAGGAGGCAGCTGGAAGACAAGTGTGGAGTCATTGCTTGGTCTTAGGTAATAACATGGTATCAAAGTGCAATACTTCCTACTCCCTCCCTTAGTATCTCAGGTCAGGCCAGGCTCATTTTATGCACAAATTCACAACTAATGAAAACTATTTCCGAAGTGTGAAAAGGAGGCATGAATTGTGTGTCTTCCATTACCTTTGGCTTTGCAATGGGGAGACACATGGGAGATAGCTTGACATCCTCATAGGGGGTATCTCTGGTCATTTCACCTGGGTGAGGACAGAGTGATGGGGGAGAAAAGACAGGGTGACTGGATGTTTCAGTAGCTAAACGTTTCACCACACCTTTCAAGAAGAATAGTATAAAAGCAGATAAACAACTACACTGCAATTCATATGGATACAGAAAGGGCTGCAACTAACTGTTATTTTCATTTCAAAACATGCTGTGCATCATTTTGCAGGTTAATGGTTTAAGTGTTGAACATCTAGATACAAATACTTTTCATTTCACTGCAGAACCTGTGTCTAATTCCTTCCATTGGAGGTTACTTAACTGCAACAGCTGATGCAGAAGTATGAAAACAATGCCTTTTTACTACCTGTCCCAATTTATTACAAATCACTACATTGTACAATTGTGCAGTATTTCAAACTTCAATATAACTCTCAAAATATCTTAATATTCCAGAAACTAGAAGATCTGTGTGAAACCAGTAGGAAACGGGAATTTTCCCCAGTTGCTCTTTTTCCGGATTAGTTCCTGTACAACATCCCTCTTTAACAGGTTCTGTTATGGTAATATAATAAGTTATAAAGGGGTAATTTACAACTGTAAATTCAACCAATGACAGGCACCCAGCAGTCTTTATAACATCCTGTCTTTGTCTCCTTTTAAACAAAACCAGTGCTAGGTTAAGTGGTTTAAAATACATGACAGTGAGTGTAACGATCAAAAGCTACAGAAATGCATGCACAATCAGCTCCAATCATTTCTGAGTTTATATGACAAGGGGGGTTCGACATACAAACAATGTCCTCGTAAATATTGTCGTCAGAGTAGGCATGGTACAGCCCCGAGTGTCGCTCCTCGCCTCCCAGAGTGCCTTGCTTTGCCGTCAGACGTGCAGCATCCTCGTACTCAAATGACTTCCTGTGGTGGGGAGGGAAGGGAAGGGAAGGGAAGGCAGTGTAAAAGAGAGGCCTGGCTGCTGTCCTAAAGATAGAAGCCATGCTATTGTTCACTCTTTTGTCTAATGTTAAGTCAGCGTCCCACCACAAAATTCCTTATGTTGATATCAAACACAGCAGGACAGACAAGAGTGTGATAAACTGTCTTGACAGGAAACGACTGAGCATATGGTCCAAACGTTTAGAAAGCAAAACAAGGAAAAAGACTCACTGGATTTGGACAGATAGCAGTTGGCACTATGACAGCTGTCATCGTAACAATTAGGTCACAACTTTCCTCCACTGAAACGTTTAAAAATGAAGACGAACCTGCACTGCTTTACACTACATGTCTATTCACACACATTCATACGGATACAGAGGAGCCACCTGCCCATCAGGATCTAATCTCACTCATTTGCACACAGCCTTCGAGGCAATTTGGGGTTCAGTATGTTGCCCAAGGACACTCGGACGGTTTGCTCTACCTCAGAGCTGCAGCCGCTGCTTAGAGCAGATTTACTTTCATATAAAGTTTGGGTATAAGTTCAAAGCAAGTTTCATGTGATCATGTTTTTCCATATACTTGATTGAAGGTGCTTTTGTAATGTGCTGAAACAGAGAATACAGTCATATGATTCATGGTTCAGTGTGATGTCATGCCGAACCCTATGGAGGAATCTCATAATGCACAAGAATGAATGACAGCTAATGGCTTCCTCTGAAGTTGGTAAACAAGAAGCCGTGTCAAACTATTTTCACCGTGTGCAGATAGGACAGGAGGACTACAGGTAAGAGACAAGTTATTGACATAATGACTACAATTATCACAGTTGTTGTTTTGTTCATCATTAGGTGTACTGTTGCAAGATTGGGCTAGAATTTAGCTTTCATCCCACTAAACCAGCCACAACTCTCCATGTGTAACATGACTGAGACCGACAGGCTACTGAGATAAATAAATGAGAACTGATGTCCAACAAAAAAAACAAAATGGCATTCCACTTTAATTCAACTAGGCTGCATTTTTGTGCTATTGACATTATTACTTGACTTGTGACTGAGGTGAAATGCAGCGTTGTCCAAAAGATTGCTATTCTAAGTATGGTTTTGAGTTTGCCTCATAATACATGAATGGCTGCATGCCTTCTTGCAATAAATGTCACCTTTGTCAAGATTAAGATGTTCCGTTCTGTTTATTAAACTTTTTGAGTTTGTGGTGCCGTCTGTAAAACAGAAACAGGTGTTTCTTTTATTTTGCTCACCCCATTTATATCAGTTTACGTTATTTACATTTTTAATAACAATGTGAATTTGTATTCATTACAGACTGTCAATGGGCAGTGTTTAGGGCTGAAGCCGATCCCAGCTGACTTTGGGCGACAAAGGGCCAACATTTAGATACATACTCGCATTCACACTTACTGGACATTTAGAGTCATCAATTAACCTATCCCCATCCTGCATGGAGAGAACCCGGAGAGAACCCACGCTAACACAGGGAGAACATGTAAACTCCACACAGAAAAAACCCGAACCAGGAACCCTCTCGCTGTGAGGCGACAGCGCTACCCACTAAACCACCATGCAGCCCGTCATTTTTTTCACTCTTCTTTATATCTTTGTTTGGTACATTTTTTGTGGCTTTGTTTTATAGTTTAGTTTCCTATGTTTTAGCAGTTTAAAGACGCTGGCCTGATCCTCTTATTTCACTTTCAACTGGATTCTGTTTTATGTGATCGGCCTACTGTAATCATTTTTGACCTGTTGGCCCCAACAATGAAAACTTCATATCCTTTCCAAAATAATTTAATAACATACTCCCCCTGAAAAAATATATCTCTACATAATTTATATATCAAAATCCAATAAAAAATGTTTTTTATTCCTGGGAAACAAAAAGCGAACCATGCTTATATAGGCAAGTATTAAGCAATAATATCATGACATCCATCCATCAATCTGAAACTTTGGCTCTGCACAGTTAGAGAAGGTCGTGAGCTAATCTTTTCAAGGATCAAATCAAATTCCTATCACGTTACATCCCGCCTGCCTGTCCTGTTTCCCTCAGAAATACTCTTTAAATAAGATCATAAATCATCTGCACAAATAATGGATAGCGAGCTGGACAGCTTTTTCAAGTCACATATAATGATATTTATGATTATCCCGATAATTGAAATTCACCACGATCAAGCCATGATAAAATCTTCTATTGTAGCATCCCTACTAACATCTTATCTTGTGTTTTGCTTAGCCTTCAGTAAATGAGAAAAGGCGAGTGTGAGAGGGTGGGTGTGTGTGTGTGCGTGCCTAATGATGATGACGCCGAACCATTGGCTGCGTAGGAACTAGGTCACATCCAGACAATAGAGAACAATGCTGCCAGCTATCATGTGACATCACACCTGGATGCCAGCCAACACTCTGTATTCTCCACAAAACTTCCCCAAATATGTCGCTGCTATACAATAAGATCTCTGTTTTAGTCTAAAGCAGAATGTTTAATGTGCATTTGTGAATTTCCATATTCTAATCAGCTGGAGCGGTTTTCTTGTGAAACATGAATTAGATCAAAAACAGCACTGCAAGATATCCCATCCATTTAAACTGCTTTTATTGCATTGACTCACCTGTTCTTTTTATGCCTTGATATCCCATTAGTCTTAGTTGCTGGACATGGAGGAGGTGGGAAGCTAGGTGGGTGGGCTACTCTCCTACTCCTCACTTTAGAATGGTTGATATGAGGGGATCTGCTGTCCCATCCCGCTGTGTGCCCTGTGTTGTTGTTGTTGGCTCCCCTATACTGGAACGTCCGCAGCGGTTTGGGAGGAGGCTGAGCTTCACCTGAAGACTCCCTGCCTTTCTCCCAGAGCAGCCTGTCCCCCTCCAGTTTACGCCAGAAACCGCGTGACGTGTAGAAGTTTCCAGCAGGCATGTTGTCTCCTTGGTCATCAGTTGATAGAGGTAGTAGAAGTTTAGAGACTACTTCAACATCCAAGATGCGATCCTTTTTTTGGTCATCGTTGGCAGCGCAGATTTGTTTACCTGTAGAGTCAGTGGAGTTAGCCTCCACTTTGGGAGAGGCAGAAATGTGTGCTTTGTTTCCTTGGGTTGGGGTTGAACATTCAAAGGAACATTTCTGAAGAGGTTCTGATTTCCTATTAACTGCATCATGTCCAGTTTGTGCTGGGGATTCCCTAAAATCTAAGGCCAAGCTCTTAGATTTGGAGAGGCTGGGTTTTGCGTGATGCCCCTCTCTCGATCCCTCATGTGAACATCCGTTGCCCAGGACATCTGCAGACAGAGTTCGGGATACAGTCGGAGGATGTGCTTTCACCCCGGCATCCTGGCTGCGACCTTCCCACTGGGAGATCTTCTCCCTGATGGTAATGCCCTTCTCATGAGAAGGGGGCCTCCCTGACTGGCGGCCCTGCCAAGCCACGGTGGCCCCTTTCTGCAGGCGATCAACCTCACCACCCCCTTGCCTGTCCTGCTCCAGCCTCAGAGCCAGCATGTTGAGAGGGGGCAAGTGAATGCATCAGGGATTTCCTCACAACAGACAGGCAAAGCCACGTAATCTGTTCTCAATTAATCCAGAAATGATCAGCGAAAAAAAGATGAAACGCAGGAACGCCGCAAGGTTTATGGTTGTAACTGATCCTTTATGTCTTGCTTCGTCTTGTGTTAGCAAATTGTCATTTCCCCCTTGCCTCCTTTTGTAAACAACCTAAAAAGAAGACAAGACACAACAATTACTCATCAATCACTGCACTTCAAAACAAGCCCAGACAGCAGTCCACAGGGTCAAAGGGATAACGCAGGAGAACACAGTTACTTTTGAAACAGCAAACATCTGACACAGTCCACAACTTGTAGGAAGAGACGGAGAGACGTTCAGGAAGGACATGCTCCTGTCAAGGTCGGCTTCCAAAAATAAATCCAGTAAGAATAAGAAAAGACAGTGACAGGAACACGTTACCGCAGATTTTAGCTGCTCTGTGGCCGTGTCTTGAACCGCCTCAACACCCTCCTCTAGCCTCAGGGGAATTCTGTCTTCTACGTAAACCTCTTCCTTGACCGCAGAGCAAACTCAACTCAAAAACAAAAACTCAAACCATAGCTGGCCAAATATGAAACGCCAACGATAAAGCAAAGCATTAAATCCAATTTAGTGTTCTTGCAACGCTGTCTTTGAGATCATGGGGAATGATGTGCATTGGAAGGGATTTAGAGGTAAGAAAGCACATGATTCTGCATAAAGAGCCAGTGACAATTAGGGGGAATGAAGGAAAACACTGTAACCACACCTATCTACACAGTGGAATAAAAGCTTCTCAAATAGTTTAACCATTTATCAGATGCTAGATACAAACATACAGGACTGTAGAATCCAATAAACTGATGCCTTTGGCCAAAGATTAGAATGTGAGTGGTATAGAGCTCTGATCTGTGCTCGCTCTCACCCACTGCTATCAAACACTGAGACTTGATGGAAGGCTCTGCAGCGGCATCCACCCTGACTCACTCCTTGAGTCGACATCAATGCGGTCACTGTACACTCTTGTACTGCAGCTCCTGGCTTGCTGGAACTAAACCATTTGGACACGTTGCACATCAGGACCGAGGCTGAGAGAATGTGGAGAAGGGGAGACATGGTAAAATTCCACTGCACAGCTCATGAACATAATAACTCTATGAGTCTGCATTCCATGCAGAGTTGTACAAGAGGGGGGGGGGGGGGGGGGGGGGATAAATTTAACTAGAGACAGTTGGTCAGTCAGTTTTGCAATGACGCCTTTGTTCATTTCGACCTAAATCAAATGTATGTGTGTGTGCACTGGAATGCTGCTCAATCATTGCCAGACCACGCAATGACAATGCGTCTCCCGAACTGACCCACTTGCATTATTTCTCTGTGTGCGGTATGCAGTGCAGGAAGGCATGAGTTGCACTTCCTGAGCTGCAGGAAGAAGGATCAGCCGACTGTCCATAATTATGGTGCACAGAGATTTGCACCCAGTTGAAACCACTGATTTGAGCTATGTTTGGATCATCTATATTCAAACCCTGTGATGGTAATCAAACATTGTCTTTGACACACAGTAAATCTAGAAATAAACCAGCTACACCAGTTTGGCACGCGATTAGATGTTGTGATGTCACATCACAGAGCCAGAGTGTCAAAATGAACCTCGCTGACATTTATTAGGCTGCAGAAAGATATCGTTGTACTTCCCAGTGAAACTCACTGGCTCATCTGTGTAGAAACCAGACAGGAGACCCGTGAAGCTAAAGTACCCCGTCATCATGTGGCAGCTAAATCAAACCTAATTGCACCTTCAAAACCACCACAAAACACCCTCCCAAAGGAGCACGACATGACACAGCATGTTGTAGGTGAGGTGTTGCTGCACTGCGGTCAGCCATCAGCAATGACAGCTAAAGCTAGAATGTAAGAATAATGTGGGTCTGCCAGCGTAAATGGATACACCAAGATAAATTGCCTGAAAATGACTGATCCATCACCAGCCACCAGACCAGTTTGTGTGCAACTAAATATTCATTTTGACAGCACCGGTGAAGCTACACCACTTAATTTGTTGTGGATACCATGTTAAAAAAACAGCTATGATATAAAAAAAAAAAGGGGTTAGAGCAAAATGAATGCAAATCAATTCATTAACAGTGGTCCTGATGGTGATTTGACCCTTTTAAGTGGAATATACATCTCAGTTGATTTCAGTTGTAAAGTCAGTCAGTTGTTAATTAACTCCACTGCTTTTCCTAAATATGACAACACCTGCAGAAGATTTCCATACAGTAGCTACACTTTTGCATCAAGGTTCAAAGACCTTTAACATTGTTAACGTGTGTAGATAACCATATAATGGAAGGGAGAGAAAAAACCTATCCCTCGTTCTGTTACACGAAGAAAACATCCGAAACTCCCTTCAGAACTATCAAAATTTAAAATGTCCTTCCTGATTGCAACGCCTCATTCTATTAATATGAATTCAATCGCACTCGGGGTTCATAAAGATCTTTACTCTGTAAAACGGCCGTAACGAAAAGACAAATAACCTAAAAGTAGCTGCTTCACATGGTTCTCTTCCTATCACCACGTTCAACTTCTTCTTTTTCTGCTGGAAACGATACAGGATACACGTTTTCGTAAAATATGAAGATTTATATTGCACGAAAAAAGCACCATTTAAACGATTGGATGCACGCCGAATGGAACATCAGGATTCATTGATTTAGAAATACATATTTGATACTTTAAAGTTAGCGTTAACTATAACTACGACGTATATAGAGAAATTCGCCTAAGATAACTGATTTACACACTTCTACGACAGCTAATAGGTATTAGCTTACTGAATGCAGCACTCTTACGTTAACGCGTGTAACGTTTTTGCTAGCTTTAACTTAACAGTGATGTAGTCGGAGGAGTTGTGATAGATAGATAGATATACAACCGCCGTAACAACACATGGGAAGATGCATAAACGTCATGCCCCGTGACTTACCACTGGCAGTTAAAAACGATGAGCAAAATCATGTTCTTTCCTAATTTTTCTTCCGAGAAAATGAAAAACAAATAAAAAGCCGAGTCCGCTCGCTGGCATCGTTCAAGCCCGGAGCAGCTAGCAGTCTGTAGAAGTCCAGCCGTTGGAGTCCACGAACAGATAATGGTAGCTTATTAGAAAATATACTTTTATGAAGTTTAGCCCGTCTAATAACGAATAACTGCACACAACAACAAAGAAGATATCCACATACTGGAGAAAAGTAAAGCAGAACACTCCTCGCCCTACTTCTCAGGACAGTTAGTGTCAAGACAGACACACAACTTTTGACTTCCGGTTAGAACTTTCAAAATAAACTCCCGGACAGCCGCCAACATGAAGTGAATTATACAATTAATCAATGTTCCACCATAACATTAAAACGCTCCGTTTTGTGTCCCCCCTATGTAGCTATATGTTCAGTGGTATAATTGTATATGGGTTTTGAAGGCAAACGTCTTTTTATCAAAAACTGCAGGAGGTTATGTTTTACTGTTTTCGTGTCTATGTCACCGAAGTGTGGAAACGCCAAAAATTCTCATATTGAGTCAAAAAGGGGGAAGGAGAGGAAGAAGAAAATAGCATTCCAGTCTTTTATATAACAGTCAATAGAAGATAATGATGTATAGCCTAGTAATTACTAGCCTATTTACCAATTCAAGGTAAATGCCGTAAACAAGCGGTGGACATAGTCATGGTGAATTCACCCAGTGAGAGCATACACTCATGTCTATAATGTTTACTGAGATCATAAATCAGGTGAGAAGTAGGGCCATTTTCTCATAGACTTCCATGCAATCAGACTTCTTTTTGCAACCAGAGGACAGCCAGTAGAGAGAATGCAAGTTTAAGGCATTTAAGCTTGACTTCACTTTTCAGAACTGGAGGTCACCGGCTGCTAAATCCACAGTTGTTAATCCACACAGGATTGTTTGTCAGAGGTAATCTGTCAAAAACTGTCCCTCACTGACCCGCATACCTACTTTGCTCACGTGTTTCCCCCAACTAAATATTAATTCTGTTTTTTTAGACACAGATACACATTTCATCATAGACCGATTACATCTCTATTTTTTACAATTTAGTTGAACTTATTTTCCAGGCAGGTCATTTTACTTCCGGTTTGACTCTAGGTGTTTCTGTCACGCTTGACGCAGCTGTGACTGTGAGAAAGTTTGGTTGAATCCTCCCGGTCCGATAGGGAAGACGTCATCACATCAACCGCTGCAGCTGTCAACGATGAATAAATACTGTTGTCTTCAAGTGTCCTGGGAAATACGACCGCTGTGTTATGAGCTGCACCTGCGCGACCCCACAAGTTCATAAATATGACTGGGACTTTGCTTTCATTTATGAATGAATGAAGACCTTCAACACCCTGTAATGTTGTGCTTTAGACGTTCAAAGACTTCAGGGAACAAGGTTTAGTGTAAACGCAGTCCAGCAAAGATAAATGTCATGACGTCACGGAGGCTCGGTTGAGAACTAATAGTAAAAGGATGCATTATGCAGCAACCAGATCAATGACATGGCTGATACATCCCCCCTTTCATTATGCAGCCACAACTAAATGTCTAAACGAAACATCAGAAAACTACCTTTGGTACAAAGAGTAAAAGAACGAGGTGCTGCCAAAAAAAGACTGCATATCATGTCTCATTTATAGATCAGAGCTGAACGAGGAACGTCTGAAGGCAGCAGCCGATCTGCCAAGTCACAAAATCAATACAAGGCAGGAGGATCCTGCAGGCAAGTAAATGTTGCAATGTAATGCTGATTCACGTATGAAAAGGCAAAGAGCTATATGGGGCAAGTACCACACAAATACACTTGTTATTTCACATTTTATTCCCTTTCTTTCTCAAACACGATGTTCCTCCACATGGAATACTGTGGTGTACATGATATACAGGGAAGAGCAAAAAAGGTTTCTTCCTCCAAAAGAGAGAACATCAATGTCTAAGAAGGTCCGTTTCTTTTAAGATTCAGTTGTTTAAGAGTTGCTGTGAAAAACAAAATGTAGAAACGGTTCTACATCATCATGGAGATGAGTTTGACCAAGTTGTATGCAAGCCTCTTTATTCAGCCTTCAGGCCCTCCTTGATGAGGTTGAGCTCATAGCACAGGGTCTCATAGCGATATGCCATACGGATCTGGGGCACATTGGTCTTGCGGATGTCGTTTCCCTCCGGACCCTCGTCGAGGTAGTTGGGGCCCAGGAAGTGGCTCTTCTCCTGGAACGCAGAAGAACACCACAAGCATGTTTTGGTGCGAGTATAAAGTAATCCATGATGTTTGAGCTCTTTGATTTAAAGTCGAGCAGAAAGGAAAAATGCCTTTTTGATCTTTTTTAGATCACATCCATACTGCACACCTATTTAAAGAGGGTCTTTTATTTTTCTGCTTTACCCCTTCCTTTAGTGTATTATATAGTGTGTTGTACAGGTAAAATGTCTCCAGAGTGTCAAAGCCCAATGTCTATTTGCATAGTATCTGCTTGTAGTTTGTCACACCCTCAAACAAAGTGAAGAGTGGAGCTGAGCATGAGTTGTTGACGCTGTTTTCTACTGTGAAAACACAAATTACCATTGTATGGACTTCTAAAGGAAGAGGAGTTGAAGAACAAGTGGCTGAAATACATTTTTATCACTATTCCTCAGGAGTACAACACCTGTTATCTGGTTATAATGAGGGGCGTTTCTGACAAACACAATAACCGTTTTGCATCGACGAGGTCACCAATACAAAAAAGAAAGACACGTCTTACAGGTTATCTATTAAATGTGTTGAAGAAGTCAACCAAGCGCAACCACATTTAAAACTCTCCGTCAGGTGTGTTACCTCATGAGACATGGCGCTCTGCAGAACGCTGTTTCTGGAGATCTCACACATGTCGCAGGTACTGAGCTTGAAGACCTGGGCTGCAATGGCGTACTCTTCCATCAGGGGTTCCTGCATGTGGACGTAAAGACTTTCACTTTGATATTTGGGTCACTCCTACTCAAAAGGACACAGCTACCACCACTACCCACTAACATTTTCCAAAGGTAAGTGTGTATTTGAAATTCACATCATTAAAACAGCAGATCTACATGCTCTACATACGGCATAAAGCGGTTTATATGCTGCAAATGTATGTTCTACTGTACAATGGACCTGTGGATGTATAATACAATAGCTATTATATCCAGCACAGCATGCACCATGTGCTCAGACCTTGGTGTAGTGGAACTGCATGGGGTCGTCGGTGGACAGGGAGACCACCAGGCCTTTCTTGTGGAACTCCAGCAGCGGGTTCTTGGCGTATTCCAGGAACAGGCTGTTGTTGCTGAGAGGGGACATGGCGATGGGGAGCTGGGTCATGAAGTACAGGTACTGCAGCACAGGACTCTGGGGGTGGAAGATTGGTTGATTAGATTACAGGATCAGGTTCAGTCAATTCATAGGATTATTTGTCAAGGCTGGGAATTTTTTTTTTTTATGTTTTACCTTTGTTTTTGGTGATAGAGCAGGCAAAAATTCTTAACGCGCAATAAGGTATAATCGTGGGATGTAGCGTAAGATTGCTGGTCGCTGTCCTGTAGGATATGTGGTATACTGCAACACAGACCTGATTTCATCGCGATACTTGATGTCGCTGCCTAGCTGCTATCATAGTACACAAATTTAAAAAAATATTGTCCCGTGCCTATTCCTGGATTGTTTATTGGATTCTTGCTAACATCACGCATTGACAATTAGATACACGTTACCCACTGCACACAGGACAATGGAAACCTTGTGATTCCTTTACAGTGCCTAAGTCTGGAACGGGTGATCGATCTTGTGTGAGTGACTGTACGCAGGAGTCCTGCTGAATCAAAGTGTTGATTCGCAGTTAGTGGAGATGAAGAGAGGACTGACCTTCTTGAGGTTGAGGCCGTGAGAGATGTTGTCAGCCGTCATGAAGGCGGCCAGCAGGTGAGTGATGGCACCAGCCTCGCCGCAGTGAGGCCTGAACGTGAACGTGTTCATCCCCCTCTCTCTGGAAAAGCAGACCAGAAACAAGTAGTTTATTATGGAATTGAAACCTGCTCTTAGAGGAAGGATTATACACACTGACTGTGAGCATTAAAGAACTAGCTAATACTAAATAAAACAAAACCGTCTGTACGGAGAAACAGTTACTGACCTGCGTAGCTGGTTGAGCACTGCAATGTTGGCATACATGTAGTAGATGTAGTAGGTGTAGGAGGGGTTTTTGATGATGTCCCACTCTTCCGGTTTGGGGCTCTTAGTGCAGAACATGTGACCACTGTGCTTGGACTCGTCGTCCACGCTGTCGAAACCTGTCACCTACACACCGGGAGGAAAACAGTTGATTATACAGGTAAAATATACAATCTGGTATCTTGTGTCTGAGCTGATGTGATCGTCCTAGTTTCCGGCATTAGGATGCAGGAGGGTCATGCGATCGATCAGTGAGTGAGTGAGTGAGTGAGTGAGTGAGTGAGTGAGTGAGTGAGTGAGTGAGTGAGTGAGTGAGTGAGTGAGCCCCTCTGTGTCTGTCCTCACTTTATCACACATTCTGCTGCAGCAAACTGCATGATATTTTGGTTGGCCAGTTATGACTTCATGCAAGATCCCATGGTTGCCTGTTTATTCTGCCATTGGCTTCCTGCTGAAGAGTCACTCACTATCTTAACCGGCCCCCAGGTAGTGATAACACAGCTGAGCGTGTCTCCAATAACAGTTTGTGGTGAGGTTGGCTAATAGCTAACAGAACTGCCATACGCACACTGCTGAAAATAACAAAATATCACAGTATGACGTACAGCGGTGCTAATGCAGCAAGGACATCACTTGATTGTGATTGAACAGTGTTGCCATGGTGACTGACTGGTGGGCTGCAGATTGTAGAGACAGTTTGAGTCGAGAGAGAGGTGGATTTCATTTCATATGGTGTTTAACAAAATAATTGTTGAGTTGAGAAGTTTGACTTATCTGCAATTAGGCACATTGACCAGACACTGTCCAGCCAGATACGAGGTTTCACCAAGTCTTGTTTACAAACTGAGCAGCTGAAACATCTATCCTGTGTGAATTCTCATGTGTTTCTTTACATTTGGAAGAGATTTGAATTGTTTCTTACAAACTGAGCAACTGAAAGGTCTCTCTCCTGTATGAGTTCTCATGTGTAGCTTTAATTGATCTCTCCATGTGAAAGTTTTCTTACAAACTGAGCAGCTGAAAGGTTTCTCTCCTGTATGATTGAGGAGAAACCTACATCACCCCTGGGTGATGTTGGGACTTTGAAATTGTGTTGACTCTTGAAATTTTGAGCGTATTCTAGTCCTGCTCAATGTGTTAAGTGTCCTGAGATGACTTCTGTTGTGATTTGACACTATAAATAAAATTGAATTGAATTGAATTGAATTGCTTCATACCTCTTGGTCACTGTGGCTTTTATTGTTGTATGGTTTTATGGATCCTAAGATGTATGTGTATTATACGAAGCCTTTGAACAGTTTGCTTGCATACATCACCGCTTGTTTATGAGTCAGAATGAAGTGTGTTTTATGACGCTTTGCAGACCATTCATTGCATAGATAACGGATTTATAGTTGGCTAGTTTTTATGTTTTGTACAGTGCTGTTTAGCTCACAGCTAACTGCTAACAGCTAACAGAACTCCCAGTACAGACGGTGCTGTACATCTACCGAGTGCAGTTTAAAGTTGTGACTCTTTCTGACTCACATGCTGGAGGAAGATGCTGAGGTCTGGGTTGGTCTGTGGGTTGATGGTGGCCTGGAACACGGGAAGGAAAACATTCTCCAACATCTTGCCGAAGTGGGGCACAAAGTCCCTGCCCCTGAAAATGTCACTATAGAAGAAAGACAAAACAAATTCATTAAAATATGAATTAAATCCATCTTTCACGCCTTTTCAGCCACTTTTCAAGCTTACAGAGGTTTATAAGTTTTAATAATATCCTAGACCAATTCTAATTTATCCACAACAATAAATGATTCTCCATCTCTCTCAAGAAGAATCAAGCTAGAAAACTTACTAGATCCTGGGTATTTGAATCATCCATTTGAGGTTTGGGGAGAAGACTCTGTGCTTGACGAACCAGCTGGAGAGCTTTTCCCACTCACTGGGGTTGCAGCCATAGATGGACAGACGAGGCTCAGCATACTGGTACTTGGCATCCTCCAGGTCATTGGCTACTTCCTGGTTTACACAAAGATCAAATCAGGCTCAGATCACATGGGGTCCGGTACATAATAGTTGTATAATATCTCCTTCCATGATGTTCATGTTACAAGTGTCAACTGTCCAAATAGGGATCATCCATCCATCCATCCATTGTCTACCGCTTATCCTGTATTCAGGGTCACGGGGGGGCTGGAGCCGATCCCAGCTGTCATTGGGCGAAGGCAGGGTACACCCTGGACAGGACGCCAGTCTATCACAGGGCCGACATGTAGAGACAAACAACCATTCACGCTCACATTATCACCTACGGGCAATTTAGAGTCATCAATTAACCTATCCCCATCCTGCATGTCTTTGGACTGTGGGAGGAAGCCGGAGAACCTGGAGAGAACCCACACTTACACGGGGAGAACATGCAAACTCCACACAGAAGGAGCCCGGGCCGACCAAATAGGGATCATGACAATCAAAATTGATTTTTCTTGTTATATAGAAACTGACCTTGATGATGGTGGCAAAGTACTCTCCACCGATGTGGTTCTCTGTCTTCATGTACAGGTCACGCAGCTCACTGGCTCCTACTGGGTTGTACTTGGCGTTGAACTTATCGAATCGCTGGAAGGTTTGTCTTCCCTTCAGTGAAACAACCAAGAGAAGAGATTTAGAGCACGGAGGGTTGACAGAGGGGGCACACCACAGGATTGATGTATTCTAAATGCAAATCTTGCAATAATAGCAAGAAAATGTGGATTATAAATCATTTAATAAGGAAATAACATTTGAAAGATGTATTTTAGATGTTTAAATGGTTTTGTTATTCTTGTAAGTCCATTTTGCCCTTAGATTTCAATATATACAAAATCATTGATGTATGAAGTCAGAGAATGGCAATGTATCATGTTTCATTTTTATCATTTTGTCTGTTCACAATGTTCCAACAAGTGGGTAACATACAGCGTGCACATCCAGGGAGTCCACAGTGAGGTCATAAGGGTGCAGGTTAAGGCTCTGGAAGAGCTCCTTCATGGTGACCTCTCTCCCTTGAAGTTTGTGCACGATGCGGTCAGCATCCACCCGGTAAGACCGCTTGATGAAGCGCAGCAGGTGCTTCTGGTTCATGCAGGCGGCAGCGTGGATGTGGGTGTCCACCTGGAATGGCAAGAAGAGGACAGAGTGAGGACAGCCTGGACACTGAGAGGGGCCATAACAGGCAGATCTGGATCCCTAAAACCCACTGCACACAACATATGTACCTGTACCAAGACATCAGAGACATATACATTCCACATAACAAATTCACAAAGAGATTTCAATAATGAAAAAATTCCATACGTGCTGGGTGAAATTCAGCGATGTGAAAACACACCATCAAGATTTGTGAGGTGTTGTGAAGGGAAAAGATGTCTGATGTTATAAGGCCCCTTGAATTGAGTGGATCACTGAGGTGTGTAATAACTCTGCTTGATCACAAGATGGAGCTAAAGAAACACATTCAAGGTGCACGGCAGCTACGAGAACATCAACAAACTAGGAAACAGAAGTTTAAATTTTATAAAAACTATAGAATAATGTCTTTACATATGAAAACATATACAACAAATTCAAAATTTAGAAAATGTTTGCCTTCACTAAAAATATTGATATTCATTCTGCTTTTATAAATGTAAATATTCAGTTTTATAAATATGCAGACTCTTGAATTACTGTTTTCAATGTTTTCTGTATGAACATAATTTGAGTTTTGAATGACACATAAAATCAGACATTTTACATTTTTGATCACTCTACAATATCTCTAGAACCAGATCCTTCTGGCAATCAAAAATGAAAGTGCAGGCAAGAGAAGGGTAAGAACAAACAGTGGTAAGTAAATCTGTTAGGTTAATTGAATAATTATGCCAGGGTTTTAATTTGTCCCAGCAGCAGAAAGATATGTTAGTTGTCAATTCAACCGCAAGCTAGCTAGCGGCTAGTGAGCAGACTAGATTATTGTGTCCAAACTATTATACTATTAATGCATGAACAGTAGATGGTATGGCTCTCTCTTAGATTTTTTTTTTACAGTGTACAATAAACATAAGATAGGGTGTTGGATGACATTAGGTTGCTTGGATGGTGTTAAGATATACTAGTATGTTGGCCGGATGGGACCCAGAGGTTACTTTTGCCCGGCCCCAAGACCATCTAGAAACGCCCCTGAATTAAGATAAAAATGCAAAGATTCCACTATTCCCTCATCTTAAACTCAGTCTTTGTGTGAACTATACCTAGTGCATGTGTTTTTGTTAAATCCCTTCATAATAAATTTCAAAAAGTAGAGTTAGTTGCGTGGCATTTCTGTTTGAAAGCTCAATCAGAAGCAGTGTTCATGGCTACCTTCCTGCAGTTGTAAAAGTCCCTGTGGGGGTTCTGTTTCACTTCTTTCATCTCCTCCATCTCGTTCAGCATCTCATGCACGTTGAACTTGGACATGAGGAACTTCAGACGACGGTGAGTGTAAGTCTTACTGCAAAACAAAGAGAAGCACATTAGCACCGGTGCTGTACTGTGAGGTGATAGATGTGCAAATAGCAGAATGAAGAGTTTGAGAATAGGAAAATGTTGATTTGAAGCATCTCGTCATTGTTTGTTATTTTGTTGGGAACCTTGCTTGAAACCTCTGAGAACTTGGTCAAATTACATAACTGTCAATCAACCCAGGAGTTACTTTCAAAATAATTTTAGAAGACCTTGGTTGTGCAGAAATAGGATGTGAGTAAACACCTTTGAGGGGCGACAGCAATAACTATATTTCAGTTCTGAACTTCAAAACAGAGCAATTAACACATTTCATAAGGACTCACGTCGGGCCCTGAGCAATGAGAGCAATGAGGAAGTTCATGTCGTCGATGAAGGTGTCGTAGTCGGGGCAGGGCAAGTCTTTGGGCTTGTGTTTGTCAGCGGCTGCTTTATCATTGTATACGTAGATGACACCATCCTTCATACGAGCAACATATCCCAGATTCTTAGGCAGGTTCTTGGTATCAAAGGGATCTTCCCCATTCTTTGGAGGAGCTGTGAAGACTGATGGATGGAACATACAAATTAATCACTTGGGATACCCAATGGTACACAAAACATCTCACATGAGCATACACTTTTGACAAAGTTTGAACTCTATTTCTCCTCACCTGGCTGCACCTCATCTTCACCTTTGAAGGTCTCTCCCTCGATATCACGCAGGTACTTGGAGGCTGTCCGTGGGAAGCGCTGGAAGGCCAGCTTCATGTACTTCTCCCTGATGGTCAAGGCACGGTACAGACCCCTACAGGACAGCTCAAAGTCATCCATGGTCACCTGGTTGGCAGATACAAGAGATTTTACGGATTTTGAAAGTTACTAATACCTTTACAAAAAGTGTATCCTTACAGTTACATGTGTCCATGTAAACACTTGAAGCATTCCTTTCAGAAACAAGATGAACCACCAGCTCATCACTGCAAACGCCTCAATACAAAGTTTCATTAAGAATTTGTATTTGTTTGATGGAAAGGCTAAAGGCTTGATTGTTAAAAACCTTTTGAAAATATTCTGTATACTGTTAAAGTCAACCTTTTTTTCTGAAATGCTGCATTTCATTGGTGACCATTTGCCCTGTGTGTGTATTAACCAATATGTTTTATAGTCAGTGTGTATATATGTAACAAACGGGAGGTTTTGAGTTTGCTGTGGAAGAAATAATCAGTTCCTCTAACGTGTTTCTCTTTCTGTAAATGTCAAACCCACAGTCATGAAACCTAAACCATGGCCTGCTCTCAGAGGAGCTCCATTCATGGGCTTCTGTTGGCGAGAGGCCGGCTGTGAGGCCACTGACCCCGAGACACATGTAGTCAGTGAAATTCAAAGTCATCCATGTCAACTTGACCCAAGTCCAGTTTAGGAACCGGTGGACCGGTAAATAAAGGGTTAGACACTTTAACTAGTGGAAATCAGTGAACTCAAACTTTATAATTAACATCTTAAAAGTTATGTTTTGTTCAAATTAAAGGAAGTGTGACGTGCTAAGCTAACTGTTGGTTATCATAGCCTTACATTGAATGGACAGACAATCATTTAATGCTTGGCAAGAAAGAGAATAAGCATATTCAAAAATAAACTTGTTCCTGATCAATGAAAAATACATTGTGATGAAGGATAATCCCATAGCTACATTTAACCAAGTCAAACTAAGTTTTTTCCCCTGTCAATATAATTGGGAGGAAAGGAAAACAGTACCCCAGAGGCGTAGTCTCCAATGATGGCCACCCTCTGGAAGTCAGGCACTTCCATGTAGGTGGGTGTGTCCACCTCCACTGTTACTACAGGGGCAGTAGCTGCATGGGCAGCGACTGCAGCCGCCGCAGGTACAGTCATGGTGCGGCTGCGCTGGAGTCTCTTGCTGTGGATAAGGAGAGCTGAGGTTAAGTGGTTGCCTTCATCCCGTGTAAAAATGTCTTAAATGACTTGCTGTGAAAGTCAAACAGTAAACCATTAAACCTAACTACAAATATAAAACCTCCAAACATCTTTCTTCGTCACCATGTTATGGAATAATTTTGTTGCGCCATGAGCATAAGCCGACAACACGTAACCTCCTGTCTCACCGTTTCTCAGTATTGTCCTCGGTATGCAGGTGGTGGGCCATCTCATGGTGCATGATGGGACAGTCCTCATCCACATCAAACATAGAGATCTCATCGCGGATGTCCTCGCTCTTTGTCTCAGATGCGAAGACCTGTTCCGCGAAGGCCCGCATCTTATCATCGGTCTCTGTCGGGCACAGCAACGGTTCTGTTCATAGCAGGAATCCATTCGGCTCCAATCACACCATGCAGAACTCAATCCGACTTCTTGACCTTTAATCTACGCTGCATGAATCTGACTACAGAATGTAGATTCATGAGGAACGAATGGTGCAGGACATCCTGACATCCATGACATTAAGCACATGCAACGTATACATGACCAATGCTGACTCAGCAACTACAAGTCTGCACCTCCTACCTCCAGTTTCATCCCATGCACACAGAGGAGCGACAGCGATGAAGTGCTAGGACACGCTGCTGGCTCGATTCAAATCCAGACAACATGGTGAAGCCTTTTTTTATGCTTTTAACCCCAGACCCAGTTTTCTTATCATCTCGTTATTATTATTCAAACTCCATCAGTCAGGATGGACGTGGCTCCATGGGGATGTAAGTGAGATTACTTTAACCTGAATTGGTCAATACGTTAGGAAAATTACAGGAAAAGAGGGTCAAGGTATAGGATGACTTCAGTTATGAACCAACAGTCTTTCAACAAGCGTTCAAGAAACACGATGATAACACACAGCAGGAGTGGCATTACTCGATGCTTAACCACTCTCTATACTGATTACATGCACTTACAAGAGCCAAGGCTGCCTACTCTAAGACAACAACTCCAGTACCGGCACATACGACGATAGTCATTTGAGGTTTCTGCGTCTCTCACCATCCATACTTACTATGTTGACCTGATTACGCCCAGCAAGAAAGTAGCGCCACCAGGAATAAAACCCAAAAGAAGAGAGAATGTTAGAGAAGTAATGCTGGCACACAAACCAAACCCTTTAGTGTGTTTTATAGTACAAATAACAAAATGTAGTAGTTATCAATACACAATATTTTAGTGAGAGAGGCTGTACCTGCAGTATAATATCAGTTATTTATAATAATGAAATTAATGAAATACATGCAAATGTAGATGTTGAGGATATGAGCAAGGAGACATTCCTGAATGGATAAGTGGGATTAAGGTACCATACAGTGTGAGGATGAGAAACATGACTGTTACATTCAGTTGCTTTTGAATTAACAGCAGCCGGACACAGATTTTGTCACTGCATCTTCATGACACATGCAGAGATGATGTCGTGCTCTCGGTGCTTCCAGTGCCTTTTAAAATCAGTTGATTGTGATTCCATTACTGCACCGCTGCCATTCTAAACAACATCCGTGCAAGAGAAGATGAATTTCCCATGCCTCCCTGGCACTGATGGTTCAAACAAGACTGAGATTCTTGTTTGTGCGTTGCTAAGCATTCCCCCGATGGAAGTATCATCGAGCTACCTGGGAAAAGTCATTTATTGATATAAATGTTCACAATCAGTTCAGTTCTGATCGATGATGCTCTGTTTGTAAAGCATCTGATACAAACTGATATAGAATGTGAACAATAGATTAATAAATGGTATCTATTTCCACTATATCCCATTTCATATCATAGAGGTTCGTTAACCAAGAAGGTTGCATTCAAACGGAGAAAGAATATTTGGTGATGTGACTGTCTCACATCCATAGAGTAAACCAACAACAACCATCGCACTATACTCACTTCCTCCCTCTGTTGAGTAAGCATTAAGTCCCAGGTTCAGGTTAGAGAGAAACAAAACAAGTGTGGTTATGTTATGTCTCAAAGGAAGCAAGTGAGAGAAAAAAAAACTGTCCGCAGACTTGCCCTATTATTTTTGGACTGTTCCTTTAGTAGAAAGTAATCCACAGGTGGTTATATTGATTACCTACACTTTTCTTGACATTGTTAAGTTTCATGTGATTTTGACAAACTGGCCCTTTAAGACGAACCAGAGTTTCATCAATGTGGTTGTTAACACTTCGTCTTTAGCTCTCCACACCTGATCCGGCAGGTCATAAAACCGCTCTGCGTGGACCACCAGACAACGCCGGGTCAGATCTCTGCAGTCACATCGAACACATTCTGCACCAAAACCTGCCAAAGCACTAGAACCCCCCAGGTCTGCAGACTGGAGGTGGTTACACCATCGCATTTCTATTTTTCGCCCTTTGAAGAAGTCATAATGTGTCACCATATTTGCCAGATGCCCAGTGCCTGGCGGAGGTGAGCCTATAATTAGCAACGATTACAACAGCATTTATAATAGTAGTAATGAAGTGATGGTTGAGGTTTTCCACATTCCGATCATGGGGGGGGGGGAGGTTGAATTTAGCATGAGCTGAACTCCTGTCACACTCGTCCTCAGAGAATCTGCTGGCTAATGATATTGATCAAACATCCTCTCCATAGTGACTCACTTTATTCTGCTTTGAATCACAACCCTGAAGTTTTATGATCTTAATTTAAAATGCCTTCAATTAATCTCAAGAAAGGTATTTGGACGTTGAAATCACACAAATCAGAAAAATGTGTCTAGTCTGAGAAGACAATGACACTTTATTATGGATTTGTATGTACTTCATATTGGAATTATATATATTTTTAACCCCAATGAACCTGTCATTAAAGCTGTCAGTGCCATCCATTAGGGTGGCACTGCACCTCCGGCAAATAAATGGGAATTTATTACCCTAACAGCTGTTGATATTACAGCCTGTGACCCTTTGGAATATGCATTCAAAGAATATCTGCAAAGTTTTCTCCATACATCTCAACGAGCAGACATGAGGGCGACCTTTTGACAGAAAGGTCTAGCTTTTTTTTTTCATGTGTTTGCCACAATAGTTCATGTGAAAGCATGAACAAACATGAAAAACGAATACTCTTCAGGTAAAGGCTTCCGCAGTTCATCTTTATAGTCATGTGTCAATGTAGAGCTGAGAGTGCATGTTCATTCTGCCTATACTCACCTGGCACTAAGACTTTCGGCATGGTGACGTTCTTCCAGTGAAACGCTCCCTGAGGACTGGTGAAAGGTGGTCAGCCACAAGCCCACTGTAGAAGGGAAGTGTGGAGTCCTGCGCTCGCTCGGTGAAATATTAAGCTCCTTCTACCCCTCACGTGTAACCAGAACCTTCTGTGCCTACGTGGGACACGCCTAAACATAACGGGGCAACTCATGTGTGTCCAACTCTATTTTAAGTCGTCTATGTGCACAACTTCCCAACAGGCACAGTGTGTAGACAAAGAGACGGGCATGTGTGTGTTTGTATGTGTGTGAGAGAGAGAGAGAGAGAGAGGGAGCTTTGAATTATATAACACCCTGATAGCTGCACAAGTGGCCCTGCACATGCCAGGTGGGTTTTTAGATGGTGTTAATCTCAGCACACACTATCCATGACAAACGCAACAGGTGACAAAATTAAGTTACTGTTAGGTGAAAATGTAAAATTTTCAGGAAATAAGAAAAATAAAATAATGTCATTGATGACAGGTCATTTTTAATACATGCTATTAGATTTCTCACATGGTGCCTTTGGTTTGAAAACGTGCAAATCCCCTGGTCATGTGATCCTTGCACTTCACATCAGTAAAGTGTCCAAGTGGTGTTGTACTGTTGTATAATACCATTTGATTACTTTTCAATTTGCTTTTAAATGAGAAGAAAACAGATCCATCCATCTCCGGGCCCGTGACATACCGTACTCGTTTCTGCATGTGATTTTACTGGAAGTCACTTTTTCAGCAAACTTTGTGGTCTAGTTCCCATTAGTGCGGCTCTGTGAGGCTGAACCCAGTAAATTACTGAGGCACTGTGAGCGTTGAGCTTCATACACACAATGACAATGCTAATATACTGGTGTTAAGCAAGCAGATTCTTAGTTTACCATGTTAGCATGCTAACATTTGCTAATTAGCATCTGTCTAGAAACATTTTGACCAGCTGATGGAGCTGGAGGAAAAGTCAGGGTGGTTACCAAGGCCAGAAGGAGTTATCCTCCTGGGACCACAAATATTTGTTCCAAATTCCATAGCAACGCATTCAATAGTTAGAGATACTTTAGCCTGGACCAAAGTGGGAGGCCATTAATGTGGCTAAAATGTGGGAATTCTTAATATTCACAGGACGTAGGCTACAGGCCTTGTTGACAGGTGGAGGTGACATATATATAGCCTTATAGAAAATATAAATCTCAAATTAAAAGTTTGAAATGTCCAGAATTAGCTGGGCTATCCTATAACTATATGCAAAAGTCTTTAACTTTATTCTCGCTTTAGTGTCACTTTTTATATAATCAACTTTAAAGCAAAATCAACAGCAATTGTTTATGGAGGTAATATTTATTATTATATTATTGCTTTGAGCACCACAAACTAGTTATTTTGGGTTGTTGACATCATCGCACAGACTTTGCCGTTCACTTGTGTTGCACACTTCTGCTTCTCTGAGCAGCACCAAGACACTTAACAAGCAATCTATTTTTAGGGAATGTGATCCTAAATGTCAACGGTCCCCTCCGAGTGCAACTAGTGAGAGAGATCTGGTTAGAAATTGGCAGTCAGTTCAGCCATTAGAAATAAAAATGCCTGACAGACTTTTTAAGGACATTTTGTTAATGTATACTGTATGTTCCATAGGCATACTTTTAAAATATTTTAAGATTCCAGTTCAAGCTACAGTTCATGATTTATTGGTTACTGAAATTAAACTGGCAAGAGGCGCATCAACAGTATTGAAACATTATCTTGAATGCCAGAGATGAATTGAATCTTCTCATGTCTTGGCTGGACAGCATGTTCTCAATTTAAAAATATATTAATTTTAACAAAGAAAGATTTAAATTCCATTCAACAAATTGTGGTTTCTGACAAATGAATCTTCAGTTGTTCATCTCTAAATATCTGATACATTGATTACAAGGTTCCACTTTGTGTGTGAATGCTTTTGTGCTACATATCAGCCTTGATCAAGTTGCCATGTGAACGTGAAGGAAAAGCATCAAAGGCAACAACTACACGGGCAGACATGAATGAACATTTCTCTGAGGAGTTTCTGTTCAGGCCTAGAGAGATCTGACTCCCCCTCACCATGAACCTGAGAGATCAGCAGCTGGTTTACATGGGTGAAAGGGAGCAGGGTGTCCAAATATCCCTGTCTCATATTACTCCTATCATCATCACCCGGACTGTCAGACTCTACCAAATTACAACAGGTGCTCTTCTGTCCAGGTCATAGGTCTGGCTCCAATCTGCTGTGGTTTTCACTTTTAATTAATTTCAAAACGGCACATAATAAGGTGGGAGACGCAGCAAAACATGCCGTGAACATCAGAATGAAACAACGGCAAAATTACGCTGGGGGGCGTTGGAGGTGAGGTTCGCCCAGGGCGTCATGAAACCTAGGACCGCCACTGATATTTTCAATATAAATAGTCCAAGTTGGGGTCATATAACAATGTTTTCTCTGGTATTTAATATTACTGGTGTCAGGTGAATTGGTGATTACAGATCTGCGCTGCATGTGGGAAGACATCTGAAACTGTGCTTCTCCGACAGCCAGACAAAGAGAGAATCACTCTGCAAATGTGAACCGCAGAGATAACTACATGCAACGATTTCTTTACAGTAATTTAATCATGCAGCTGTTCCAATGAAAGACGAGCAGAGATGTGCACTCGTTAAACATAATTGAAAATCAAGGTCAGAGATGCGCTCAGCTGTCTTATCGCTAGTGGTCCCAACCAGTCAGGGCCACTAGTGATCCCAACCAGTCAGGGCCACTAGTGATCCAGTTAAGAGTATTGAGTGAGGAGACAGCCAGTCAACTGCTGTATAAAACTGCCAACAAAAGGTGTTTTGGTAAAGTGAGAGTGACTACAACCATTAGCATGCTGCCATAACTGGCCACCCAAAATATACAGTTTGCTGCAGCAGAATGCAAGATTAGCTGTGGAAAGACACAGAGGTACACAGTCACACATTAACTAACGGACGCACACAAGCCACCGTTCGCATTATATAAATGTAAAAACAATCTGTATGAAATATCCCTGATTTTAATAAATAGACATTTTTGGTAGGCAAACCAGGAAGTTAGCGTTACACGAGTTACCTTAACAAAAAATTACATTTTTCCAATGGATTTTGGATTATTGCAGAAAATATACTGTGATCCCTTCACTTTTATGAATTTCAAAGTATGAATGTAAACGCCAGAAGTTAAAGGCTGTAGTCCCTAAATAAAAAGGGTGTAAAGGTGAACTAGTTGGTGTGATGAAGTTTTGAAGTCTCATTTAGCCACAACCTGTTTAAAATGTAAAAGCCTCAAAAACGTCACATGAGGGGTATTTGCATGCGACAGGGGCAACTGTACGCCCCTGACAGCAAATGCGACAACGCCACTCTGGGAATTTCACCCAGAGAATACCCACTTTAACACATAAGTTCTTCTGAGAAGAAAGGAGCAGAGACAAGAGTTTCTAGTTTCAAAATCTATTTTAAAAAAAAAGCTAAAAGATGTTGCCACACATTAAAATGATCACCAGTGCAGAAATGGGGTGCCAGGAAAGGCCACAGGAGGGAGCGAGTGAGGGGAAGGAGAAGAGTTGGCAGCACACACTGTAACACAGGACAGGTTAGGTTTGCATAAACGGCTGCCACAGTACTCAAGCTCCTGCACACCTGTACAGTCACCAGGGAGGAACTCAATGAATGAGCCGACAATAGTTATGACAGACAATACACCATTACATACCTTCGAAGTTCGTATCCCTAAAGCAAAATGCAGCATCTGGCCAGAGCGATACACCCTGCTGCTGGCTGCTCACAACTACCCTTAAAAGGGGACCATGAGGTGAATAAGCATCACCAGGTGCCAATCACTGATTGCAGGGTATAAATTAACCAGGAGGAGGAGGGTAGAAATTCTACCTGTCAATCAACTGCAGGGTGTGGCTTTACCAGGAGGAGACAGGGGAAA
This sequence comes from Eutrigla gurnardus, assembly GCF_963514095.1. NCBI lineage: Eukaryota > Metazoa > Chordata > Actinopteri > Perciformes > Triglidae > Eutrigla > Eutrigla gurnardus. The sequence continues at coordinate 10,766,884 of NC_139922.1, read as the reverse complement.
CTCTACCTGTCACACATGATGTAAAATCTCTTAAACTCCTGTTAACTACTTACCAAAAAAACATGCAAAGTACCGACTGACTTTGAGACAAACATGCTAACTAATTCCCATGCAAACTAAGTTTTAGGACTCATTCCTGCAGCACTCTAAGTAGTATTTATCTGCACCGTGAGGGATGAGTGTCTGCTTGTTAGTAACAGTCACTGGGGCAGTTTACAAGTTCAACGTGTTTACATGTTCTGTTGGGATTGTAATCACGCTTCCTGTTGAAGATAAAGAGGAACACCCAGATCTAAAAACAGCACGTATACAGGACCTGTTGTCTTTTTCTCAGCAACAGCAGGACTTTACTCCACAAAAGGCACTGCCTTCAATACTACTAGGACCTACAGATAATTTCTTCAACTAGACTGAATATTAATTCGCAAAAGGAGCAAATTCACATTTTAAATCTGTCGATATAATAGTTTATGAGAAATTGTGGTTTGACTGACCTCCAAATGGTGGATGTTGGGTGTGTTAACATCTTAACATCATAACTGCCCCCTGGATTGTTGGCTTCTTGCCTATCTGTGCTGCCTACGAGCCCTGCTCAGAAAGAATGCAAAGCTAATTTCAGAATTCAGATGGAAAAGACGCTCCACATACACACAGCCAATGTGTCGGTTACATTGTACATTTGGTATCTAGACTGTAAATTTGACATTGCACATATACGAAGGCCTCATCATTAAACTTCAGAGCATTGATTGTTATGTGGAGGAGTTCTATGTGGCCTGTATAGTGAGCTCATCTGTGAAATGAAAACAAACGCTTTCGTAAATAAGCCGTTACTAATGTCACTGCTATCGCACAATTAAAACCAAATTACAAACGTACCTTTTGTTATTAATACATAACTAATTTGTTGTAAAATTAGTTCCCCTTGTAAACAGTGATGCACCTTGTATGTCTAGGGCTTTTATTGTAAAAGGTAAGAACTAAAGGAGCAGTATTCCATTAATAATAATAGCAATAGTATAGTATATTTTCCCAAATTAATAAATACATTAAAAGTTGTGACTGTGTTGTGATTCAAAGCTTTGTTTTGCTCTTTCCACTCTCAACTGTCTGTCATTTTTCCTTCAAAGCAATGTATGATGGTATATAATTAGTTATAGACTATTTTTCAAGATGAATTGTGGGATACTTTGAGTCCTATATATAGGCTATAATAATTCTCACTAAACATGTTGACAGCACTACAACATGGTTGCTGTTTTGCTGTGTTTTTTTAGGCAAAATGGAAACGATAGTGGATGGGTGGGATCATAAACTATCCTCCAGTGGTAGGTGACTTCAGGAATTTTAATTGCTCTTAATTGCTCAAGAGTTCCTCCCAGCCACAATGTCCCCCGGAGCAGAGAGGTCCAGACATCTGTACTACACGCAGGACAAAACAAAGGGTAGGTGCTTCTAATATTTTCTTTTGTTGGCTTTCTGTTAATTTATTATAGTATTATGGGGACAGTGTAGCTGTAGACAGCCTATAAAATGATTTAAAGTGCCCTCAAGCTTCACCAGCACATGATGGGCAGACGGATTAGACTGAATGTTAATGGGGGTCTGATTGCTCACTTCCCCCAACGCAGAGAAAGTACTCTGCACAATGTTCCAGACTAATCTTTAACATCCTTTTCAAATAACAGATTGGAAGTGATGGAAGTGAAGGTGATGGTGGACGGTTTCCCACGTGTGGTTTGTGGCGTTACGGAGGAAACAACATGCCAAGAAGTAGTCATAGCCTTAGCTCAAGCCTTGGGTATGTACATGTCTAGCTCCAGACAGCAATATGATTTATGTTCCGACAGGCTGACGACAACAGTGTCACCCTTCTCTTTAGGTCAAACCGGGCGCTACACACTACAGGAGAAATTCAAAGACTTCGAGCGTTGCATGGTGCCCAATGAACACCTTCTGGAGACTCTTGGGAAATACGGTGAGCAGGCCAGGGAGGTCCGGCTCACACTGCTCCACAACGGACCCTCGGTCTGCGATGAAATGAGCAGAACCAAAGTTGGCAGATACCAGCCCTGGCCGCCTTTGAGAAGAAAAGATGCAGGCACCAGAATACGTCCAGGGAGTGTTCCGCTAACTTTGCAACGCCAAAGCTTGCCACCGCTGTCCTGTTCAAGACAAGAGGCCGAGCAGAAAAAAGAGGACCTGAAGAGGCCTAAAAGAAAGTCCCTGACACTCATGGAGGAGGCCTGGGAATGGCTGGAGAGTCTGGGTAAAGGCAAGGTCTATAATGCTGCCCGTGAAAAGGAAAGCAGTAAGAGGACAGAAAGGAGGATTCGTAACTCTTTGGGGGTTTCTCTCACTGTTGAAGAGGGTAACTCGGGTCACAGTAGCAGAAGCAAAGTCAGTGGTCAGAAAGGCTTAAAGTCAGACATGGATCATCAAACGTCCTGTTGCATGGGAAGTCAGAGGGGTAAAGAAAGCAAATGCTCAGAGAAAACTCGAGATGACAGTGCAAACTGTGCTACGACCGAAGATATGAAAAGCAGCCTAACAGAAACCATAATATATCAGCTGAGCTGTTTGCAGGACTTACAGGTCCAGATAGCATGCATGGACAAACAGATTTTGGAGTTTGAGGAAAGACAGAGGGCTAAAAAGGCTGAGCAGGAAGCCCAGCAGAGAATGGTTGAAGAGGAGATGGAGCAGATCCAGTTTTGGGAGAACGAATTAAAGGCAGAGGAAGGTTACGAGAAAGATTTGCAATGCCAGTTCCTTGAGATGAGGGCAAACGCTGCGGGCTGCAAGGCCAAACTGGAGGAGTATAAACGCAAAATGAAGGGGCTTGATTTCTTTGCCAGGCAAAGTGTTCAAGAAGATTCAGAGAGGCTTTTAAAAGCGTGTGGAAATGCTGCCACGGAGATTACAGATGTTCCAGCCGAGGAGCTAAATCACCAACGATCTGATCCAGATGGGGACGGAAATGCTAACAGGAAGTTCCTGCCCAGACAGGACTTGAACACTCCTCATGCCCTAGTTCCTCCAAACCAGATAAAGGAGCGACGGCCCACGGGACCTACTGAGCTGAGGGAGTGGTGGACACGCTGGTCTCAAGCCCAAACCCCTCAATCAAAGACTAAAAGGGCCATTCACCGCTCTGAGCTCACTATATATCTGGGCAGCACCAAGGTTTAGAATCTAACAGGAATGCTTTAATGCACTCCCGCTGTGGGAAGTGCTTCTTTAACATTTTTAAAAGTGTAAAAAAATAAAATGTATTGACAGTAGAGCACTGCAGCAGGCGTTAACCCCAAAGTTAGCACTGCACTGGTTCCCTCAGCAAAACGGGATTTCTCATTCCTTTCCATTGTGAGCATTCGGTGTCAATTGTGGAATATATTCTGGACTACATGCTACACCCTCAGCGATGTGTACATTTGGTCATCTGCTGAGATGTTGTTTCTGTGTATCACTCGCCTATTTATATGCACTTTTGTCTTTTTGTAACATCTATTGGCAAAACTCTGCAAATGTGGGTTTTTTTTAATTAGGTTATTTCTTGTCCTCGGGTCAATACGTGAGTGCAACATTGGTGAAAATGATTTTTTGTTTAAATTCAGTCATAAATAAAGCACTCTCTCTAAAATGAGACAACTGCAAAAACACCTCATGATTTTCATAAAACTTTAATTCAATTGTTTCATTCAAGACCATTAACAAAAGAACATGGAGAACCTCTGCTCGTGGTTCAACTGAAACCCAGTGATCTCCAAAATTGAAATTAATTTAGACTGTAACTTAATGTGCAGAGGCACAAGAGCTCACCCACCATGTCTCCAGCGCACAATAACTGATTCTTAATGCTTTTTTTTTTTTCTTTTCTCTCTTTTAAACTGAATTTCTAATACTTTACCTTTCTCATTAAGTTAAATCTGTTTTGTTATATCTGAAGTTTCAATGAACTTTCACTAAGCAAAAAAAGCACACATTACATACAGTATAGTTCAACCCACAGGTCTGGGATGCATATCAGTATATTTCTACTAGAAAAGAAAGCCACCCTAAGATTGTTCTTGATGTTTTGGCGGTTGGCTGGGAACAGAGGACACATCTACTTTGTTTTTTCTTTTTTTCCATTTCATTTTGCTTGTAGTTTTTAGGCACCTTATTCTTACTTTATTCATTAGCAGATTGAGTTTCAATGGAGAAAAAAAAAAAAGCAAAAATATGCGCATGAAAAAAAAAAAACTGTATAAAATAATTGCAGATATAAGATGCCACAAGGAATTCTGCACCTGGGAAAAATTGCTTTAGTGGAGCATGTGAATACCAAAAAGGTATCTAAAGGCTCCAGATTGGTAAAAGTAAATCCCATTAGATTAACATTGACATTCACATACATCACACACACCCACACACCATGCTTTCACTTCAGCTCTTCAATAAAGCGTTTTAAAAACTGCTCAAAAAAACGAGCAGAGAAGAATCCTCAGTTTAAGCTCGCACATGAGAAATATGATCCTCCTTATGGAGGGAACTTTGCTTTGCTTTAAGCGTCTTGTAGGAAAGCATACACTAGTGGAAACGACAATGAAACCATTTTAAGTTTCCATGGGTAAAAGGAGCAAAAATATGAAAGAAAAAAAAAATGGAGCAGATGCTCAAAAAACATGACGACCCCAGGCAAACTACTGGACAGATTACAGGTGCAGAATTCCAGACAAAGCAGATTCAAAATATAGGGGCATAGACAGCCACACAGTCGTTGCTCTGATTTAGAGGGACGAGACCCTCAGAAACAAATACCTCCGTTACACACACACACTTTTAATCACTTCTAGGATACATCACACACGCACGCACACACGCACGCACGCACGCACGCACGCACACACACACACACACACTCACTCACTCACTCACTCACTCAGAGACCCCATGTACACTGCAGTGTGGAACTCCATAGCAAGTACATCATACATGGGAGGCAGGGAACTGTGGAATGAGAAAAGTTCCCTCGTAGGTATCGATGGGGACAAAGATTACACATGCCGATTACTGTGTGTGCGGATGTTTCGTCTATGAGTTTGTGTGTACAACCATGTGTCCAATCCAATTCCCTTATCCCCTGCTGTCACCCTACGGGACAGCATCCCACCAACACCAAACAGCGTGGCCTGTGTATTGCTCAGTCGATGACGCCGGGCTGGCGAGTCTTGCGCTCCACATTGAAGCCCTGTATAGAAGAGGACAGATGGGATTAATGTTGTACGTATTTACTTGTCAACTATATACACTTCAATCCACATATACAGAATATAATCAAGCTAATATGTAGTGACAGGATCTTTCCTTTGCATTTATAATATTTAATTAAGAAAAAAGTTAAATTGGTATATAAAGTATTGATTTCGATTGAATTACATACATACATCAGATCAAACTTAGCAGCTACATTCACAGCACGGGCTTGGTCATACCTTTGAATTGTCAGGACCACGAGGCTGTCTTACAATCACCAGGCGAGGAGCACTGGCGTCGTCAAGAGTGATGCTCTTCAATCGGTTCACCAGACGATCCGGACGCGGAGTCACCACCGGTTTAGGCCCCTCACTGGAACGTCGGTACACAACGGAGATTTTAAGATCAACATTGACGCCAAAAATCAAAAATTGTAATCAACTGAACCAAAAATGTAAAGTGGGTTCTAGAGTTCCTACCTGACTCTGCGTACGTTGCAGGCACTACATTTTCCTGTGCGTTGATTGAGGACGACTGAGAATTCAACCTCATCCCCAGTCTGGAGCTCGAGGCCATCTTGCACTTCTTTTACATGGAAGAACAGCTTCTTGCTCTCACCAACTTCATATGTAATGAAGCCAAACTGGGGGGGTGGGGGATACAAATGCGTCAGGATACAAAAGAGGAAGTCACCCACTCCAGCATAACCTGTGCAGTAGTAGTGGTAACTTATGAAACTGTGAAAAAATAAAAAAAGATCACTACCTGGTCTTTGACACATTCCACCAAGGCTCTACGCTGAGGGACTACATTACAGGCCATCTTCTGTCCAGTTTGGGATACTGTGCAAATCTGGAACTTCACAAGTTCTCCTTTCTGCAGACAGTCGGCCTTGTTCAACATACCCATGATTCCAAAGGGATAATTTTGGCCTTTAGTTGCACCTGAAACAATAAAGAAGGGAGAAGTGGGGACATCTTAATCTCCCCAAGCACAAGCTGTGCTTTAAAATGCCGGCTAAACAAGTCGCATCGTAACTTGACACCAACCTTCCTCCGTGACTTCGATGAGCCCTTGGTATTCTGTCTGGGAGGGGTCCACACTGCGCAAGGGACGGATGACTTTCCCCATCATCGCTGCCACACCAACATCCTCACTAATGCCATTCACTAGAAGTGGAGAACAGTGGATTTCATACACCTTTTATTTGTAGGTGAGCAAGACGCCTCACCCTAAATGCTCCTGACGAGCTGGCTGTCGCCCTGCGTGGTTGACTCCGCCGTCGGTGTGTGAATGTGTGTATGAATGTCAGTCAACACTGTAAAGCGCTTTGGATAAAAGCGCTATATAAATGAGGACCATTTACCATGTATTTGTAGGCTTTACCACCTATACTGCCACATGAATGATACAGGTGTAAATAATGTGCATGAAATGGCTGGAATCATACCTGCAGCAACTTTGGTAACCTTTTCAGCACTGACTTTGTTTCCTTTTCCTTTAGAGAGCGTGTACTCCACCGTGTCGCCCAGCTCCAAGTTCTCCAAGTCCCCACACATTTCACTGTCAAGAAAACAGATATACACTAAGAACTGGATTTAAATAAGATTGGGGGAGCGCTCCAGTCATTAAAACACAACACTTCAAATAACATTTTAGATATTATTGACATATGTTGTCACAAATTCATTCTCCACTTCTTGAAAAACCTTAAATGTATCATTTTGGCCATAGGGTTAGAACATGTAGCCTAAAACTTTGTAATCCTGGGAACAGCAGACATGAGAACAGATCTTTGGATGCCATTAACAACAAATCATTGAAATCTCAGCTTAAATCTCTACCTGTAGTGAAAGAAAATCTCCTGGTCATGATTCGCTGTCTCAATGAAGCCAAAGTTGTCCTTCAGCGTGGCAACAAATCCAACCAGTCGCTTGGCATTGGAGGCATTCCGGTTGAGGACCCTAATGTTAACAGCACTCTGCAGGCCAGTTCGCTTCACTTCGTTGATGGAGAACTCCACCTAGAGGACAAACATTACTACGTCACACACAGAGGGTAGACGGAAAAAAGAAAACACTACAGGGCTACAAGCTTGAAGGATCAAAATCACCACTGCAAACGCAAAAGTTGGGTAATATAAGCAGCATTATTCTGCACTCCTCATATGACTTACCTCTTTATGAGTCTGAGTTCATTACTTTTCATTTTACTTTTACTCTTTGGACATCTTCATTTGAATCTCAAGCAAGTGTCACTCAGTTGCTACCTTGTCTCCAGCCTGTGGGTATCCTCCTCCCTCGAGGTCCTTGTTATGGTATGGCACAGTGAGCTTCACTCCACAGTCTTCATATGCAATCACTCCTTCCTCAGCTTCCTACAGAGAGGGCAACAAATCACATCATCTTTCCAGTAACGAGCATCCAGTCAAGAACGATAGCTCCGTCAATGCTGCGCCTCGAAGCTGTGAAACGCTACTGATGTCTACAATGATTCAGATGATGTAAGAGTATGTAGTGTATGAGAAGATGGTGTGTAGACGGCCCACACGAGCATGTGAGAGGCAACAGTGAGTTATTCTGCAGCAGCCTACTTGGTTAGCATTAGCCTAGCCTACTGCAGCAGCTCTGAGTTACAGCAAACCACAAAGGGCTGCATAACTACCCATCAGTATTGCAGTTTCAGTGGAAACACTTCTGCAGTATTGACATTTATTCTCCTCTGCACTGTGATTGGTGCAGGCAATTCTGCAGTCTACTGGCATTATCAAGGCAGGCATTTAATCCAACAAAAGCATTAGTACAAATTAACCTTGCCAGTCTGATTGATCACAGAAAACTAGCAGACTATTTTCTTCTTCTTAGTCTGTTGTGTTCATGATACATCTACTTTACTTTTACTGAAATTATTTAGACTGCAAAAATATTTATCAAATCTTTATTTTAAGTGCCAAAAAAGGAAAGACCAAAAGAAAACTGTTGTCGTTGAATTATTAATTTGTTGCTAAAAGACACTTGACAGACTGTTCCAGAAGACCATACTAGAAATTGGGACTATGGTTTCATCATTAAATGTGTGACCCTAAAACTAACCAAATCCGTGAAACTAAAAGATTGAGTACATTTTTCTAAAAAGGTTAATTGGTGATCAAATATCATGCTGTCAACTAAAGAGGTAAAAGAGGCAATCAGTAGGCCAGAAGCCTGCAAAGACCAACCTTTTCTACAACTTTAGCCTTAAAAAAAAAAAAAAAAAAAAGGAAACAGACACCCATTAGACAACACGGCTCGTCAACTTCAAACTTGTGAATACAGTATTCTTGCACTGCATTATCAACTTTTAGCCTGACTATATAAATAGGTCTAAGATATTTAATACATCGACTACAGCAATGTGTCTCTATACATCTGCCGAGAACTCAAGAATCTTTATCACTTATTTGAGAGACTAAATTCATGCAGAACGTCTCAGTCCTACCTTGTCTTTTTTCTAACCAACAAGGAGCATGAACAGGAGGTCGTCATTGGACGAGAAAGGAAAGAGGAACATTAGAACTAAAACAAACTGGGAAGAGAGTTGATGTGATGTGGTTTGGGAGGCACCACAAGGCAATTGTTTTTTAATGCACTGTGTGCATTATTGAGTACAGTAACGTTTGTATTAGACGTTCACTATGGTACCTTTTCCTTGGTCTTGGTGGGACTGGCATTCTTGGAGTTGGCTGCCACAACTTCCTTCTCCACCACACCGTAGAAGCGCTGCTCAGACTGGGTATGGAAGGACACGGTGCCCTTAGGCAGCTTCTTGATGCGCACTGCATGGTTCCTCTGAGCAGACAGCATATCCTGGCAACCACAGCATAGTTCATTTAGCTTGTTATTACAAAATAATTTAAATGTGCCCGATTAAGTAATAAGACAGAATACATACTTTTGTGAAAAGCTTATAAACAGGACCTACAGGCACAACAGTGAACTCCACTTCATCTGAGATGTGCAGTTGGCTTTCCTCCAGGACTTCACTGAAGTGAAAGAACATCCTGGCATCCCGATCCACACACTTAATGAAGCCAAAGCCATCACGTATCGCTGCAATCACCCCCTAGGAGAAGATTGGGTAGCGAAAGGTTAATGTCTGGAGGGGATGTCTACATGCATTGAACTGAAGTGAATACCTATTTACAATCAGTCGTTTCTTAGCTCTACATGATGCATTAGATAATCACATTGATCATTTTGTCATGCCCACCATTTCGCGGGTCTCCTTGGTGAAGTCGAAGGTGTCGGGGAGGATGTCGATGTTGGTAGCCCTCTCCAGCTTGTCTCTGCGGTCGGTGGAGATGTTGAACTGTATGTGGTCTCCCTCCAAAAGGGTCACCTTGGACTTTGTGTCTTTCTCCCCAAACGGCAGCTCTTTGTCAGCGAAACCAATCCGGGAACTGATGCGGCCTGGTAGAGGGTCGCTCTGTGGAAGCAGGGAGGAATGATTTGTGACAGTTGTATTCCTGGTTTGAGTGTCACAGTTCCATGCCTGCTTTAACAGCTTCTCAAACGCACAATTCAACTAGGCAGACATGTGTTACTTGCCTGGTTTTTAGTGGGAACCTTGGGAATGACCTTGACAACGGTGCCTTCAAACTGCTCAATGCTGATATCCTCAAAGATGACTGTTCCTTGAGGGAGCAGCCTCACATCTGTGGCTACCTCTTTACCCTATGGCCACAAGAAAATAACATGTAAAACAATGTTGCGTGTCAACATTCAGACATGTTATTTAGGAGGGTGGGAGGTGTCAAAGCCGTTTCAAATCCTTCATAAGTTCAAAAGTTACTCAGGTATTTCTGGACGCTCAAATTAAAAAGATTAACGCCTACATTTCTGTCTTTGATGGTGAACTCCACGTCATCTCCAGCCTGCAAAGCCTCAAGATCACCCTTGAACTCGCTGTAGTGAAAGAAGATCTCCTTCACCACATCTGCTCTCTCAATGAATCCAAAGGCCTCCTGAAAGACAACACATGAACCACATGAAGGAGATTCCGCCTCAGGAGTTCAGTGGGTTATGGCGCTGTAAACGGGAGTGGCTTTGGTCTCGATATTAGCCGATCCTTGTTTTAAGATTCAGTGTGTGATGCATTTTAGTCAACATATCATCATTACATCCATCTGTATGGTGAAATTCATAGTATGGAATCACATAATCAATAGCATATACATATATTGCTGGGCAATCAAACATATCTAGAACCCTGTGATGTTACAAGCCTGCCCCTTTTGCAAAGACGCTAGTGGTATGTAAATCCTGGGCTGACAAGCAACAGCTACTTCCACGATTATTGTGGATAGTGCATTGATTATTTTAAATCTGCTGCCAAAAAGGTAGCCATACTATGTCCAATTTGCTCAAAAAATATATACATCCATGTAATGATAAGCGGCCCTTACCTTTGTAGCACACACCACACCCTGGCACCTCATTTGCTTTTTCTTGACAAGTTGAATATTGCGAGCACTGACTGCACCGGTACTGTAATACAAGAAAGGTTATATGTAAAAAATCCAGGGCAAGATGGCAATCATTAAGAAAAGACCGACATCGTGTAAAGACTTACTGCTTGTTGGTTTCCATATAAAAGCTGACTTTGTCACCCGTGTCCAGGTGGATACTTCCCTCAACATCATCCGGGGAGTAGGTAAGGTAGAACACTTCCTGTGGAAAGTGCAGCAGTGTTCAACTTTCTTTTTTTTCTCTTTTTTTTTACATAAACAGGTTATTCCTACCATGTAACCATTAGGCAGAAGAAGAACTATGCATTTAGCAAAGACCGAGCCTCGCACAAATAATTGAGTGTTGTCAAAATCCCCAAGAATGAAAGGATGACATCTGAATTACATTAGCATTCTGCAGTTCATTGATCAACCATGCCGCTGTACAGTGCGATGAATCAATTTTACTGATTGAAGTTAATTAATTTCACTCTAGAAAAGCACATTTTTTAATGCATCAATTTAAAATATTGATACACATTTCGACCGTCACCAATTACGGCTCAAACCTATTTTAACAGAGCAAAATGGAACTATGAACCGCATTAAATAATGAAACTCTGTTGTACAATGACAATGAAAAGAACCGCTGTAGTCCATGCCTCTTACCCCATTTCTTTCATAGCAAACACTGCCCGTGGGAACCTGGCCAGGAGCTGACTTTCCATCCAAGTGCACTGGGATTGATGAGACAACCTGCAGAAAAAGGGAGGAAATGATGCCAAAGGCAATGGTCAGTTGAAGATCGTGTGGAATTACATAGCCCAATTAATATATTTATGGACATGTAATGGATGAAATGGTTGAATTTCAAATGTCACAGTAACAAGTACATCAAGTGTCACAAATGTGGTACGGCAGCCTAAAGTAAGTGTAGTTGCTTGTGCATGATTATGCTTCAGTGTGAAATCTGTATGCGCTGCCAGGCTTCCCAACAACCTTGAGCACATTGACCTGACTTTACTCAGTGAATGAAGCCATAAGCTTGAGTGTCCCATTGTGCTCTGCACAGAGACCCAGACGCATTATGTGTATGCATTACAAAACCAGCGGCATCACTTGCATGTTATGAACTGTGCATCAACAATGAGCCAAGCAAACGTCTGCCATGACACTGCCTTTCCCTGCTCAGCTCAACTTGATGATGCAGCAGTTCTTTACAGCCTTGTACCACACTGCTACATGCAAGATTGCCCACTGCACTACACTAGCTGCTGTGAACATTCACAGAGAAATTAATACACCCACTGGGCAGTTACATTGATCACTTAACCATATTCTATAGACATTCAGTACCTCCATCAAACATGTCGGTACAATATGCTATTTTCAACTTCAAATGTATGGGAAACCTAATGGGAAAATATGTTCTTCAATTTAGAAACAGGATTAGACGGGTCATGGGGGTTAAAATTAACAACGACCCCTGCCCAAAATACACAACTGGCCGTAAAAATGTTAAATTGACAGACAACGACAGAACCAAAAATAAAATGGTGTTCCTTAACTGGATGAATATAACCATGCAGCACAGTAAAGGGATAGGCGTGCAGGTCTGGCCCCACCTGGCCCGAGATGCGCTCCTCTGGCAGCACCTCTGGCTTTATCTTTAGCAGCTTCACTGCTATGGGCTTGCCAGTGCGCCTGTCAGAGGATACCTCAAACTCTACATCATCTGAGGACAGAGAAGCAGGGGAAAAACAAACACTTGAGAAAACGAGAAATGATACAGGGTGAACTTCAACGGGCTCTCTTATCAACAAGGTCAATTCTACAAAGTGAAGAATTCAAGGACTCTCACCTCCTATTTTAAGGTCCTGGAGGTTGCCATTGTATTGGGAGCAGTGGAAAAAGAGACGAGCCTGACGTTCGGAGCACTGGATGAAACCGTAGGAAGTCAAGAGTTTCTCCACCACACCAGTCTCTCTAATTCCAGGCCCTGTGCCGTTGGCATATGCAGTGTGTCCATTGTTATGGAGCATGCCTGGGTCAAAACTCATCTGGGGAAGAAAAGAAGCAAGTCTTACAATGGATCCAGTAGTGGATATATAAATAAAGCAAATACAATTTTTTTTTTTTTTTTTTTTTTTTAAGTAGGTCACACTTTAGTGCAGTGTTTGATGCCAACCTTAAAAACAAAAACACTTCATACATGCAGATACAGCAAACTTCAGGAGGAAGTGAGGGGAGGGAGGCAAAAGTAAAGCTACAACAGAGTCTTCTGGTGCTATCTGGATATCAACAGAGGGGAACACATTGATAATGCCTAAACAGAATATCAGAATAATTCACACCATTGACTAGGAAAAACAAATGGGCAAATGCAATAACAAGACTGTGTGGTGCTACCGGGTAGTTATGGGTCATGCACATAAAGTTTAAAAATCACTGTATGAGAATTTAGTCCCAAATCGCCTATGCACGAACAGAACTTCCATGCAATTCTGGTTAGACAGAAACATTGAAAAACTGTTCCCTTCCCCCTACCAATCAACCACCGATTAAAACTCAGTCATCATAATCTGCCACTACACCCTGGTTAAACTCGCTTTTCACACACCTAAAAACCATGCTGTTAGCAAAAGTCACACCACAACAGCAGCTCGTGGAGCTGACAGGTCAGTGTGGGCACCACTGAACATGCCCGCTTACTGATCTCTGATACAAGGGAGTCCGCTTGTGTTTTTTACTTCCTGGGTGGGGATGGCATGAGACGGAGGAGGAGCGGGGGATAGGCATGGGACCAGTAGAGGTAGATGGGGCAGCGCCAGTGTTGCGAGCCACTGGCGGTTCAGAGGAGCCTCTTTCCATTTCTGACACTGGGGCTAGGACTCGGATATGCTGTTGGGAGGACGCAACAGCTTTGTAAAGGAGCATAGACAGAACTTTTTCTTTCCAAAGCCCCCTTTTCCAGGTAGCACAATTTTTGTAATTACACAAAACCAGTTGCTGTCCATCATTCCGTTATAAAATGCTTGATCTTCTAATCCATTTAGCTAATGTGCCGTTATTTCATACAGTGTTTGCCCAAGCACCACTATTTTGGACCCAACCCTATATACAATTTTGCATGTTCTTGTTCTTCAATTTTCCCATATCATTACATTTAAGCTCATCACAACCACCAACACTCAAAACCTGTCACAAATAAACCAAGCCACAAGGCCACTCACAAACAATGAATCTATTACCATGACAACCTCACATTACAGCATCAAACATTAGCACTAGTTGAAAACGCTAACATATCCAGACAGGAGGACACTACAGAAAAGGCAGACTAGATCTCTTTGCACAGCCAGTTACAGTGAAGTGGATTAAGTGCAGTGTTACTCAAGTAAAATAAAACTACTGAAGATGAAGAATTAGAAAATGCAAATGACAGGTCAAACAGCAGTGTGTCTGCAGTGGACAGAGTTGGTGATGAGTTATGAGGTGGGGGTCCCAGAGCAGCCTCTTCTGTTAGGCCCTGTACTGCCCTACCACAATGAGCTACTCTTAACAGACTAAAGACATGACGTGTATGGTCTCTTGAAAGACCCGACTACAGGGACCGCATCCCTGAGCATTTCATTTGGTTGCCCGTGAAGCAATAACGCCAATAACAACCATATATAAAAAAATGTTTTGGTCTCAATGTATGTATTTTTAAACTACATACCAGGACCAACTGGTATGTAGTTTAGCTTGTACTAGGTGTTGCCTTGATTTGAGCGAAGCTACGGCCCGACAAAGGGTTTACCGGTTTATGATGCAAAGTAAAAAGAACGAGAGAAAAAGAAAACAAAAACGCTCCGGGCCTTGTGAAAAGTGCCAAATTTCTACAGTTTAAATCAGCAGAACACCTCTCACCCTGCAACAATATAACTGAGTAGAGGCTAGTCTCGGGAGCCCAAAAATGATGAAAGAGGTTAGGCCATTCACAGCAGAGAGATGCAGGGCAAGGTGGGTGGATGGGTGTTTTGATGGGGTGGGGCACGTAGAAAAGAGGTGGGAAGGTGGAACTTACGGATCGGCCATATGGCGACAGGCTGAGTCCGACAGGGGAGGTGCTGCTCAGGTCAGCGCTAACAAACGCGGTGGGTGGCGACGCAGGCAAGGTAAACTCAACAAAGCCTTTCCAGGGGCTGCCCATATTTTCCCATAAACTCGGAGCAAACTTGCTTGAGCAATTGATGAACTTGATTACTTGTTTGAAACTTTTTTTTTTGCTTGACTGTTAAGTTATATTTTTATGTAACCACCCAATGATACACCGCTGGATGTCTGCAAGGGTGAAGAGAGGAACAAACATAACGGGTAAGGCAGATAGGTCAGCCAGTGTGCCACAAGTGTCACAAACAAAAAGGAAAATAGCTGTGGGCTTTTATCCCCCAGGGAGGGATTTGAAAAGGCAAAAATCAGGGAGGATATGACTTTAAAAACGACAATAAGATAAAAAGGTGCGGGCTGGGGATCAAATCATTCTTAAAACTGAATTAAATAACAAGTTTAACTGTTTTGGAGGTGGTGGCGGTTCAGTGTTGCTGGCTCGTCTTTTTTTAAGAAGAGTTATCTTTTGCAAATAGCAATGTAGAGGTCACTGACATGATAGAATCAAGCTTTCAACTCAGTATCACTTATGCACTCATTCCCCATTAGGAATGTGCAGTCACATGCAGAGAAGAATGAATACACAATGTTCATTTCGAACCAAGCACTGCAATGGCTGCTTTCACCGTTATGTCCATCTCTGTGGTTGACGTTGTGCTAATCAGTGAAATCAGCTGCTGCGACCAAACGATCAAATGATGCTACCATTTAAAAATTTAGAAGCCCAAACTTTATATCATGAGGCTACAAATCCAGATAGCATCAATAAAAGTCATAAAAATAGTAGCACACGCTTGTTTGCTTCAACAACATCCAACTTTGACAAAGAGCACAAATGCACTGTTTTTTGGGTTCAGTGACAAGAAAATAACCTCTGCATTGCTGAGCACAGCTGGCCAAACTAAAATCAGAATTGAGATTGTTGAACAATCTGCATTCACATCGGTATATTAGGCTAATATGTACAAACTGAGAATTTTCCAATTACAGCTTCTGAATTCCACCCAACTTACAGTATGAATTTTTTTACTGAATCCGATTTCTTTTACACACAGAAATATTTTCACAATATTGGGGAGGAGGAAATCATTCAAAACATTATATCATAAGTTACTAAACATTTAAAAATTACAGTTGTTAACATGAGGTGTCCCGTTACTAAAATGGAATAACAATTGAGACCCACCTTTATTCGTTGTCTTGAATCTTGTTATTCTCAGGATCGATGACTATGCGGTTCCTGCAGATCTCTTCACGCACACAGTTGACACACACACACACACACACGTTACAGGTTTCTGGCACAAGTTCTAGATGGTTGCATAAAGCAAAAAGGGGGAGAAATCTAGCGCAAAAAAAAAAGGCAAACACAGGTGCAATAACACTACTCAGAAAAAAAAATACAGTGAAAACAGTGGGAGGAGTAGAGAATTGGAAAGATGGAGGGACTATGGGGAGGGAAATAAAACTAGCAGATAGCAGCCCACTCCACACACCGGTGGTGAGTCGGTGGTGTGGTGAGGATGAGGAGGGCTAGGAGCAGCGTTGGGACGTGTGCTTGTTCAAAGCTGTTGAGTAGGCACAAACTTCTGGTTTCAGATCAGTTAAGTCTTCTCAGAATATGCTTGGGCATAGGATTGCTTGTCTTCTGTGTTTCAATTGGGCTGATGTGTGTCTTCTTTGGTCGTTTCAGGATTTGGTTACTTTTTGCATTTTAAATCCTTGAAGTGATCCGTTTTTTTTTTTCCAATGTAGTCTTCGGTGTTGCAACTTTGCTTGTTTTGGGAGGTTTATCTTCAGTTTTGTTGTGGTGATCTGAACTTGAAGCAGTTGCGGATGGTACAAAAATTCAGTTCCGTTTCACTTCATACTGTAGGGAAAAGCACATTTCGTTAGCTGAACAGAAGTGATGACTTTCACTACACTTTCATTAGCTGCAAAAACTTAACCGATCAAACATTTAAGTTTAAACAACACAAACCCCCTCAAGGGCTCAAATTTTCTAGAAATAAGGCATTAGATTATATGCCACCAGATATGCATGAGAAAAATGTTCTCCTCAGATGACTCCCACATTGCTGGCTAGGTAACTAGCAAGCAAGAACTGTGGATTAACAAGTATGTTTGTGCATATGCTCACTTCAGGCCATGGTATTTATGGCACCATTTCTGACCAGGGCCCTCTGTTTTGTAACTCAATTCACAAGTGTTTTGTACACTTGTGTTCAGTGTGCAGCTGAGGCGCACCAGGCAACCAAGATTAATGATGCGTTAATGATTAATGTGTGTACCATGTGCGTGAATTTTGCTTAATTTAGTTAGAAACACAGTAAGTTAGAGCAAAGTGTTGTTGACCTAAATACATGGCTATGAAAACAAGCTGGGTGAGCCAACCCGGGGACACATGATAGCCCGTCTGCTGCGAGTGTGTCGAAATGCCTCCCATCCCATGTACTTCCCGGAACATTAAAATACAATGTTGTAAGAATGTGAAGGGGGGGGGGGGGTTATTGAAGGTGCATCCTCAATAGGCCAAATGTCCCACCAGGATTAACCAACAGGCACATTTTGTATTTTTGTTTACATCTACAAGGCTCTGATTAACCCTAGCACCACAGGGGCTAAAGCTGTACATCCTAGTGATAGCACATATAAAGAAGTCAGTGAAAACAATGGATTGCTTAATTGTTTTAAAGGTTATGAGCTATGCACATGGGCGACTATTCAGTGAAAACAACCTTGGGGGGGGTGAGCGTCTCTGTTCGGGATTTGATGACGCAGAAAGAGACAAAAAAAAAAGCAGTCCACCCACTAAACGACCAGCCCCTATTGGCCGTCAGTGCTTCCCAATGAGTGTAAGGATACTGGGGTTTCGGTAATCATTAAACAAAACAAAAAGGGCTAGGAGCCATACAGACTACCGCAGTTACGACAGAGTGGCTAACAAACCCACGATAAAGTCTGTCGTCTCGCAGGCTTGAACACGACGTTGCTGCCCCGGTCCGGGCCCGAACAACAACCGCCCAGACTGCACCGACCATGTGACTTCCTAGCAATCCGCCATACTCAGCTGGTGCTGCTAATATGGCCTCATCCAACACGTTGCAGCACTTCACGCCGTCGAAAGCGTCACATCTTAGCTAGCCAGCTAATGCACAACACACCGTTAAACTCTAAAACGTGTGGCTACACAACCGAAGACGGTTTGGGTTTCGTCGCTTTGTTACTCGAGGGTCAAACTAACGCCCACATTAACGGTCAAGTACCAACAAATCACATCATCTTAATGACCTTGTGTGGACAAACACAACCGGGCGAATTAGCACCTTGCTAATGCTAACGTCGTAAACAGCCATTACCCCCCGGGCGTTTCTGACTTTTTAAATCTAAATCAATTCCCTGCGACAGTGACATTACGCCAACCGTTGGCTACATTTTTAACGTGACTGGCATTTTTTTTTTTTTTTTAAATCACGAGTACGTGGCGTAGGTTGGAGTCTGAAAGTTCACGGAAAGTAAGCACACAATGGTATTCTTGTAGACCAAGAGACGCATACCAATGTCCACCCAAAAATAAGCATGTTTAATGGTGTATGGTTTATGTTGTATGGATTCTAAAGCGTATCCACGTTGTAGGAAAATATTTGGGGTGTACGAAGAAAGAATTGGGTGTCGCGACGAATTCGGAATCCGTGTTATAAACAAGAAATTGATGTATTACAATCAATTCTTGTTTTTAATAACTGCGCAAGAACACGCTCTCCCCTCTGACACACTTTAATAGACATTTGTTTTAATGGACAAAGTGAGTTTGGACTGTGACTGCCGACAGAAGGAGTGGACCTTTAACATTACCGTTTCGTTGATGGTGTAAACGTATAACTAGCGAATCGGGGTCAGAAAACATCGTCAGTTACTACAGTAACGTTTGGGTTTCAGTTTACGCTGTACATATAGACATGACAGAAAGATAACGTTGATGGAGCTAACGGCACGAGGACGGGACAACAAAGAAGCCACGACCAACAACCGGAGGCTCGCACTCAATTCCACTCAATTGCCGCGTCTGTCACTGATGTTTATCGCAGCCATTTCACACGAGTGAGGTCTCGTCGTGCGCGATTTAGAAATGGCGAATTAATTGTGTTTATCGTCACCGATGAAGCTAGGCCGTTCAAATGCTAGCGGCTAAAGTTAGCTAACACGCTGCTGTACTGCTTGCTTGGTCCTTGTGTGTGGTGATTTATGGTGAAGGAAAAAACACGGCTGCCCCCCACCCAGGCCCGAGCTCTGCGTATGACTAACTGCTGGATAACCCGTTACATTTTAAATACCCACCGGATAGGGGAGACAAATGTCTTACTAACGCAGTTCAAACAATTGTTTGAATCGTCCTATAAAATACAAAAAATAATAAAACTCACCCCAACAGCTTTCAGCACTGTCACCAGCGCCGCTAGAAGCAGCACGGCACATTACGTAGTGATTATGGAGGAGCTACCGCGATATTTGACAACGTTAGAACGTCCAAAGAGCCTAAAAGGTGGAGTGACCCACTGCTGCGAGGCTGCTGATAGCTAACCACCATTGTGGTCTCGCAATGATCCATGGGAGACTGTTTTCTCCCTCTATCAGCTCTGCTTTAGAAAGCGGAGCCTTGTCCACTGCTCGGCATCAGCACAGCATTCACTTGTTCTAGATAACTGAGTTGTGTGCCTCAGTTAATCCCCTGATAGTAACCTTTATCCTCTATAGTAGAGTTTCTGAGGCCACAAGTTGCAGCTTCGGGTTGTGTTCAATAAATTAAAAAAAATCGTCCAGGAAATGCCATAGCATACCATCTTTGCGTAACTAATTTGCGTTACTTGCTCGTTTGATTGATCCTTAAGAGACCTTCTTGAGTGCCGCTAATAAAACTCTCAAGTAGGTTAATTCGATATTTGATGGTTGATTAAACATGTCATAACATGTAGGCTATTATTAAATGCATCGACGTCTCAAAAATACATTGTATTTGAAATTTGTATTGACTTGATTTTCAACCATAGGACCATATTAATACCATAGCGGGACCTTATTAATAAAAAACATAGTCAACGATGGCCAAAACACTCTCTTCATTACAGCTCTTGGTTGTAAGGACGTGTTGATCATGATTAATAAAAACAGCATGGGCATTTTTTTCTGGAAAAATGGTAATTGTATTTCAACTGGACGGCTTTTGAAAATCTGAATTTCCCTAATTCCCTTTTCTTTAATCGCCTTTTTGAGTTGCTAGTGTCAAACGTCCACCTAAAGTTCCCAGTAGATGGCGGTATATTCGCCAAGTTTGGTTTGCGGTTCGTGATACAACGCTTTGTGGAGAAGAAGAAGCTACGGAAGTGACGTCAGCGTTCAGTCTGACACGGAAACGACACACTTGTCAACAAAACACAGCTGTGTACCGACAATTATATCAAAAAAGCCCGCAATAGTTTGAACACGTTGCCGCCGCCTCGGCGAACTAAGGCTCGGTGGCCAGCGTAAGCTAACACTGCGAGGTATTCAAATCCAGCTGGTAATTTCAAATCGCTTGTTTGCGGTACATAAAGAGTTGTCAGTTTCCAGTATGGCCTGCACTTTGGAAAAAGTGTTGGGCGATGCCCGGACCCTTCTGGAGAGGCTGAAAGATCACGACACGGCCGCCGAGGGACTGATAGAGCAGTCCGGGGCCCTCAACCAGAGAGTACAGAGCATGAAAGAGGTGGGAAATGCCCTTCCAGACAAGGTAAGGACAAGTAGCGTAACCCAACAGGGAGATTACGTTCAAATGCGGCACTGCTCAATTGCACACACACAGGAGTGATACAACGGGATTTCTGCATTGAGCTCTTAAATTACACATGTATTGATAAATAAATGTAGCAAAGTAGAATTTACTGCCCCACATTTCCACAGTGGAAACACGTGAACACATTCTAAAAGCAGGGATCGTGCTGACATGAAGTGGTGGGTTACTTCTTTGCCCAGCATACATAACATCCTTATATGCTTCAGAATGATTTGCTTAAATGTTTTGTGTATGTTGGAGATACCTATAGCACACTCTTGAATGCATTGTTGAATGCAGTTTGACATGCCATGAAGTGACAGAGCTTTCATTTGATATATTGCATGACGTCCTTCTCCCTTCATGCTTGTTAATGTGTGTATTTGCTCAAACAAATACAATACTGGAATGCCCATTGATGCTTAGTTTGAGTAAGTGAGTACGTGAATATTTTTCCAATTTGTACCATGAAAATAGAAATCAGGACTCTCTTTTATGAATGAAACAATGGCTCTGATCTATCACACATATTTCCCAGTGTTGTGGTTGAGATTTAACGTTAGAACGGATCAACACATCTTTTATATTCTTTAATTTCTCTCCACTGCCCTATACTGCTCTCTCCTCTCAGAACACAGAAGACACTTCAGAGATTCAGGAGCTGACAAAGTACAAGCCTCATATCCTTCTGACTCAGGCAAACACTCAAATCAAGGAACTACAGCAGGAGAATAAAGGTAAGAACTTGTAATCTACCCATAGTGTGGACATAGCAGCCAGTTACATTCAAATGTCATATTTATTCCAGCACCCTTTGCACTCTGCCAGACAATGTCATTGTCCTGTGTTTGTATATATACTTATAATTATACCTGTACATAGGAGTCAAATGTTTATTAATTTTGTTGTCATTGTTGTAGCTGAAGGGCTATTTTTCCATGTATATTGAGAGTGACAAAAAGCCGGAGTCAAATTCCTCGTATGTGTTCACACTTACTTGGCCATTAAAGCTGATTCTGTTTGTTGTCAGGCTTGGTTTTATATCTTTTCTCACTGTCTCATTCATTTTCTCTGCAGAACTATGGCTGTCTCTTGAAGAACACCAGTACGCGCTAGAGTTGATCATGGGTCGATACCGCAAGCAGATGCTCCAGCTGATGATGGCGAAGAAGGAGCTGGACACCAAACCTGTGCTCAGCCTCCACGAGAACCACGCAAAAGTACACAGGCTCTCTTCATGTTTTAAAGCTCTTGGTCATTCGTAGGTTAGGGGAGAATTTTTGTCCCATTCATTATTGTACAGATGGAAAAAAAATGTACTTAAGGGAACGTTTTGTTTTGTGACTGTTCTCCAGGAAGTGCAGAGCCAGGTGGAGCGGATATGCGAGATGGGCCAGGTGATGAGGAGAGCAGTGCAGGTGGACGATCAGCTCTACTGCTCTGTTCGAGAGAGGCTGGCTCAACTAGAGGTGAGCACGCTGCTGAGTGGAATCTTTAAATGTAAACTGCTTCCAGTATGTTTAAGTGTAATTTAAAAAAATGTGAATCATATTTTGATGATTATCGGGAATCGCAATTATTTTGGCCAGAACAATCATGACACAAAATTTTCATAGCGTCCCATGACTACATACAATTCAGTAAGGTGAATGGAATTACATCTTTTGGCACTCAGTATTGAAAAACTATAATTACAAGGACTGTTTGTTTGTTTTTCAGTAGAAAATGGTCCCAGTGAATTCTGTAAACTGCAAAGCATTGCAGTTATCCAGAGTTACAGAGGCATTGTTTCTGGAAGTAGGTCCAACTGTAGGATTTTTTTGTTGTTTTTTAATGCTTTAAGCGCCACAAATATAATTCCATTGCTGTGGAGGCAGAACTTCCAGAAATCCTTACTGAACCAAAACTTCTAGTACTACTACTACTACTACTACATGGCTAGATGCCATGAGAAGTAATTGAGAAAATATGTGATGTCCCCCCCCTAAAATCTATGGCTATTCTGTCTTGTTCAGATTGAGAACAAGGAGCTGCGAGACCTCCTGGTCATCAGCAAGAGCTCCGTGAAGACGGCGAGAGAAGAAACTAACCAGCCCGCAGCAGCACAAGAACAAGAACAGTCAGTCCCTGAGCCAGGGTCCTTCTAGTGATCAGAACAGATTCAATGTGAACTGTGGTTGGGGAAACAAGTCCTTTAGGACCAGGAGACAGGATTGATGATCTCTTTACACTATGTCCACCACATTATTTCTTTCACAAAAGATGGATTGCAGTTAAACCACAGCATCATTTAGTTTTTGTATTGAAGGCCACTTCAAACACACCGTTCTGGCTATCGGATGCATTTACCTGCCGGTATATGTGGATGATAGCTATTGTTTTCATATGTACAGTATGTGTATTACCACTGTAGTTGTGTTGGAGTGACTTTCACGTAAATGTGTTGTGGTTATCGCCAACAAGAATACAGTGGTAGCGCAGAAATAATGTACTGGAGGAAAGAGTACGAGCAAAGGGGCGATTTATTTTGTTTTTGGCCAAAGATATATTTACTCTTCAAGTACACAGTTTCTACCTCTTTGGTGCCCCTTTGCTTTTAACACACTCACAAGCTGTAAAATACTCATAACCACCCTAACCACGAGCTCACCTGAAGCCCATTAAGAAGCCAACGTGTAGTGTGCACCATTTTAAGAGGCTGTGCTTTACAATCACTCGGCGAAAAGATGACTTTTAGCTGTTCTCATACAGCTTGCCTGCTGAGGAGCGACAGTGAATCATTTGTATGTGATTGTCTATCATTGATTGAATTTGATACGTTTGTCAGTCTGTTTGTAGAGTTCATACATAAGGTGTCCCCAGCTGATGGTACATCTTTATTTAATGGTAACATTTTCCAAACATGCCAAGTATTTGTGTAACAGATATCAAATGTTTGTGCACTGTGTAAGAAATTGTATATTGTCATCTCAGGAAATCAGTGTTAATACAGTGAACATGCTGTAATGACTTCATGACAGTGTACTGATTTGTGTCAAAGAAATTTCACTCAGAAAATTTCAAATAAATTTGCAATAAAAAGTTGGGTGAATATTTTTCTTCTACCATAACACAACATAAATACCGAGTGTAAGAAGGTAAATTACTCTTCCATCCTTTGCCGCTGGGTGGCGACATAAATCCGCTTTGCTTTTTAATGCATCGCGAGGTTTGCAAGAGTAATGTGATGCTGCGTTCACGTGAACAGGTATGGACGAGTTTTGGATTGTTCAGGAGTTTCCCCCCCACATATATCGTATCAACAACATCGCGCCAATAAACTAAGATTTAACTTTAGTCTGACGAGCTAAAATCCACTGAACTCTATCGCGTTCCCCTGTGTGCAACGCGAAAGATTGAATATTTCCGACAGCCCGTGAACGCTGCACCCTCCTCCTCCGGAGCTGCGTTTGACACTTCAGCCGCAGAGAAGCTAATCGTTCAGCATGTCTGAGAAGGAGCTCGGGAAGAAGTGGGAGCGATGCAGGGCAGACGGTGCCATTAAACTCGGTAAATATCTCACATTAGTCCAGTGTATAACGACATTGTAATAAGAATAAAAATAAACAATATTTATTTTAACTGTTGTCCATAGGTGTCATTTAACGTTCTTGGACGGGAGGCTAGCTAGCTAGCCATAAAGGGCTAATAAAGGACAGCTGAATGACATTTATTTTGATAGATAAATATGAGGGTTAATTATGTAGTTCCATCAGCGTTTGTATTAACGCCATTTGTGCATATTTGCGTCAAACTATGTGGGAGGGTCATTCAGATAATTATATTTTGAGGCTTTTTTGCTAATGGATACAGAACACTTTTGCTAAGACGTTAATAATAATACGTTTTACGAGGCAACAGTGCGCACTCATAAATTCCGCTCACATGCAACACACCATTTATGTTAATACCACGTAGACTTTACGTCGTCTCGGCTTATTACCAGAGTTTTCCAGCAGGAACACAGCTAACGTTAAGTAGAAGAGGGGCGGGTGAAGTTTGAGTTTATTTACCACAGCTTGGTGACACGCTGGTATGATAGACGAGTGGTTCCTGTAATCTTGCTTAAAGTCTTCGGTCATATATACGTAGAGCACCATGAACTCGACAGACAGACCACTATACAGACTACATGTGTTGTTTGAAACAGTGAGAGAAAGGGACACCGTATTATTGACCAGTAACAGCTAAAATATGGGGGACAATACAGGTGGCAACCTCTGGCTCTGAAAAGTGAAGAACACTTAAACTTGCATTCTCTCTGCTGGCCACCAGGGGGTGACTCCTCTGGTTGTATGGAAGTTTATGAGAAAATGACCCTACTTCTCACTTGATTTGTTATCTCAGTAAAGAAAGTAAACATGCGTTTATGGTCTCAATTTCTAGTTTCATGTCTTCTTCAATACAGCATGATGTTCATTTAGTAAATGATGGTCCATTTACAACCGAACAGACCAAAAAGCAGGGGATGCTTCAGGGCGTGGCTTGTGATTGACAGGTTGCTACTATGCTACCAATCAATTAGCTACTACGATTACTTTAACACCTAGCTGTAAGGTTGAGCTTGAATTTTGAATTTGTATTAACAGCTTCACACCAGAAGCCAGTAAGGTTTGCTTCTGTTCACTGGTTGCAAAAAAATGGAAGATGGCAACATAATGCCACACTTGAGTCTTCAAAACTAGTGCACAAACCAATGAGTGACGTCACCACGACTATGTCCAGTTCTTATAAACAGTCTATGGGACAATATTGTAACGCTACTTCCTGCCACCCTACTGTATGAATGAGAGTCTATTAAATTGTCATGTCATAGCTGTTTTTGTTTTTCTTCAGGCACTGGGCTGGGTTTGGGAATCGTGTTGTCTGTTCTGTTCTTCAAACGTGAGTAGTCTCATTGAGCTGTTGCTGTGCTGCATCTTCAGCCTTTTATTGAACTCGGAGGCTGTTGACAGGAGGAGAAGCTGAGCCAGGAGTGATTCTCCATAGCTTCTGCAGCGTATTGCCTTTTGTGAAATAACGTTCTTATCTGACTCAACACAACGTTCAGCATTATTTTCTAATTGAGGGTAGTTAGTGCTTTTATTGTGAGATGAGAATCAACAACATGCATGTGAATATTAAAGTTGAGCACAGGAGGAGGGGAAAAAGAGACGAGGTGTCTCCACAAGAGTGTGAAAAGGATTTCACACACCGTCTCTGCTGTGTTTTTAATAACACTGACATGCTTGAGAAGAGAGATAACGTATAATGATTTCATCCGCAGGGCATACTTGGCCGATTTCATTCGGCTCAGGAACGGGACTTGGCATGGCGTACACCAACTGTCAGAATGACCTGAGGTCCTGTTATTTGCTGCACAGAAGTGAAAAGGTGTGTGTTGTTCAATAAAACACATATGGACCGAATAGCAACTTACAGAGGTCTCTATTTACAGAATAACTGTGTCTTGTTTATGCGGTTTATCTAACTGATTCATTCTTTTCTTCAGCAGGAGCAGTAGCTGCAAGTCAGAGGGACTCTTCTTTTTTTTTTTGGAGTTCTTTTTGTTTTGTGTTGTCTGTGGGAGAGTCACCATTTGCACTTAGATCCTCGTCTCCGTTATGACTCTGATGATTTGTATGTGCCTGATCAGGACAGTCTGTGTATATTTAATAAAATAATCAACAAAAACGTATGCCCTGCTGACTATTTATTCTTACTTACATGATTTATAATGGATGGAAATCATTTAAAATCAAGTCACGTCATGAATTAGAACGGCTAGATTATACCTCATACACTCCAAGCAGTAATTGTAATACTTGAGGGACTGAAAGGAGTCAAGTGTTGATACAGCTTTGAAACGGTGGGTTTACAGTTTATTCCTGAATGAGAGTGGGATGTGATTTTTTTTTTTCTGAAATGATGTAGTGGAGGAAGGTGGGGAGAGCAATTCAAACGCCATCCCAGAAGGTGGTGGGTGAGAGGGGGTCAGGAGGTTGGCAGCAGCTGATGCGATATCGCAGATGACAGGGGCATATGATGATGGAGGAGATTAGTCATCTGAGGTGGAAATTGGGAGCTTTGCATATTATGTTAAGTGTTTGACAAAGCTATTGAAATGTTGGAGTGCATATGATTTTACCCCACGAATGCTTTTGTTGTTTGTTTTTTGTTATATTGAAGTACTCCTGAAGTGATCAATGATGGTCGTCTGCATTGAGAATCCTTTAGGAAGTTGAAGTGACTTTATTGTTTTACAAGTTGTCAAAACCGGGATTGTATTTTTTTTTTTAATAATTGTATGAGTCACTGAAAAATAATTCATGAGCTTCACCCCAAGTCCGCTATTGGTGAACTGGCCCCTTATGTATCTGTGGGTTTTAATGAACACGTTTAAAAAATATGTTTTTATTGTTTTACAACACTGAGTCACTGTGAAGGTTATTACTTTTTGACCCTGACACAAAAATGAAGACAAAGCTTCATAAATGTATGTAAATGAAGTGCAATCATGCACAATGCAGTTACTCTGGTGCGCCTCAATCTTCATCACAGTCACAAAACTGTCACGTAAGATCAGTGAGATTGTATGGAGATCACTTCACATCACTGTTCAACGAGTGATTTAAAGTGAAATATAGTGTATATCTGAAGGGTATAAACAGCAACAAGAGCATTAAGTTAAAAAGTATACACATCTGAAATAAGGTTATTGTATACAAGAATATTTCCATGGCATGTAAAAAAAATAATGTACATTTGCAAGAATTTTATTAAAAAAATAAAAAATTAACAAACATTAAAATGTTATGTCTTGTACCTCAAGAGGCAGTAGTGAGTTACTAGGCTATAGCATCCGTGTCCTCAGTCCAGTATGAGAGGACGCAGAATTAGAGCCATCCTGAGGGCTTATCACTTTTAAGGTACAGGTTTTTTTTAAGTGTGTTTTAAGTGTGTTAAGCGCTGGCTGAATGCTAGTTGCTACAGCTAACGGCTAAGTGAACGTCCGTCTGCCAAAGTCATCCCAACCTCAAGATAAAGCAACGATACAAGTCGTTTTCTTGTTTCTGCCATTTTGGATTCACTTAGAGAAACAAACTATCAAAGCATACATAATATAAGTCTGCCTCGTTATTTTGAACGGCTCTCAAAGTTTCAGCCGTTTGGTCATATTCTGCTGTTAGCTAGTTGTTTTTTGTTGTTGGTTTTTTTTTATAACTGATGATAACTGATAGTAGATTTGAAATTCTGCCCTTAATTTGTTTAGAACATGTGGCCAGATGTTACACAATGCACCTTTAATCATATCCAATGTGAGTAAATGATTAAAACAAGTCAGAGGGTGACTTCTTTTTATAAATATACAGACCTTGCTGCTACTGCTCTAAAAAGGAGAAAAACCCAAATGATAACTCCTTTAAAAGATCTAACTCTCAATATGTCTGTAAATTATACAAATGCAATGAAAACAAGGGAGAATACACAACAGCAAAATAATTGTATCGCATCTAATATTTATAATGTCTGACCCAAATGCCATTATAGTTTTACCTCAGCAGTTAAACTCATCATGACCAAACACATTAGCATTTCCTGGCCGTGATGGTGGCATGGTTATGCATTATCAGCTCAATGCTTTGACACGCTCCCTCTCTGAAGCCGTGCGCTCTGCCTGGGAGGCGCGCTGGAGTGGCCGACGCGGGGATTAACAGGAGCGAGGGATATAAAGGCAGCCTCCCAAGGATCCTGATACCTGTAGAGCACTTATGAACACAGCCTGGCTTGCAAATGACTGCGGCTCAGTTCTTTGTCGCTTTCGGCTCCCCTACGCCGTTTCCGTCAACAAAAGGACTTGTGAAAAGGCAGCCGAGCTCCAGCTCACCAGAGGACTTGTGGAAGCTAGACAACACCACTTCTCTGAAGCGAGGTGTAATTCCGAGAACTGGTCCTTCCTCGCTTCATCTTCAGCAGTCCCTCTCACCGGCACGGCTCTCGTATGCCTAGACAAGCTTCTCTCTCTCTGTGTGTGTGCCCTCCTCCACTGGCTGTCATCACTGTGACATGCTGCTTCGAAAGCCTCTGTCAGCCATCGAATGGCTCATTCTGGCTCTTAGCTGTGGATGAGGCAGCGACTCACTGGCCAGGATGGAGAGATGAACAAAATTAAAACCCGGGGCGCCTGGATGTCACCCTGCCAAGAGAAGATGGAGATATTTACCCATGGAGAAGAGTCCGCTTAACCTCCACAGGAACAGGGTTGTCAACACAAGACCTCAGTGGCTTCTTTTTGTTCAACAATGTCCCTAAAGAGAGAGCTTTGGCTGCAAAGGAGAAGTGGTTCAGGCGTGTAACCTGAAGAGGAACCTTCTCGTTAACGACCAGCACCATGGCTGACTCGCACTCGTCTGGCTCCGGAGGAGGCTACAACATCAGCTCGGCCGCCACCAACGCTTGGAACATCACTGGCAGCGGCCCGTGGCTGCTGGCCTTCATGCTGACTGTCATCATCCTCATGACAGTCTGTGGCAACATGTTGCTCATCGCCGTCGTGTTCGCCCATCGCTCTCTGCGTTGCACCTCGAACTGCTTCCTGGTGTCCCTGTTCCTGTCCGACCTCATGGTGGCGTTGGTGGTCATGCCGCCGGCCATGCTCAACGTTCTGTGCGGCGCCTGGGTGCTGTGGCCCGCCTTTTGCCCCATTTGGCTCTGCTTCGACGTCATGTGCTGCAGTGCCTCCATCCTCAACCTGTGCGTGATCAGCCTGGACCGCTACCTCTTCATCATCTCGCCGCTGCGCTACAAGCAGAGGATGACCCCGCCTCGGGCGTTGCTCCTGGTGGGAGCCGCTTGGGGGTTGGCGGCGTTGGCCTCCTTCCTGCCCATCGAGATGAAATGGCACAGCCTGGGACATGGGAGCGGACACTCGTCGGTTCCCGGGGTCAGCAGTAGCAACATGAGCTCCTTCTCCGACACGCTGTACCCAGCATCCTACTTCCAGCTGTCCCCAGCAGGAGGGGTTTCCTTCCAGTGCCGCATGGGGGTCACCCTGCCCTTTGCCCTGGTGGCGTCTGTGCTCACATTCTTTCTGCCCTCCAGCGCCATTTGCTTCACTTACTGTCGGATCCTTCTGGCAGCGCGGAGGCAGGCGAAGAGGGTGGCAGCGCTGAGTCACCCGCCACACCCACATCTCTCTCTAGGGGAACCTTCCAGGCCTCCGTCGCCCGGGGTTGCAGCCGGACAAGCTCAGCAGGACGGAGATGACTGCAGTCACCAGGAGCCTCCTGCATCACAAAACGTACCGGTAAGCAAGAAGAGACCAAACAGGAAGACAAAGCCGACAAAAATCCAAAAAACAGCAGTGATGCTAAAACAGTGGAGTGAGTGGAGACCGTAATGAGAGTGGGAGCTCCAAATGTCGAATCTGTGACTGGAGCAGGTGGCACAAAGTTAATAACGTAACTGCAGTTGTCCATTTATTGTAAGACTTCTCAAACCTGAATGCCATACCCTTTAAATGGCAATTATTCCATTGAAATGCAGTTCAATGTCATTAATTTGCAGCAATTAGATGGTAATTTT
This sequence comes from Eutrigla gurnardus, assembly GCF_963514095.1. Taxonomy (NCBI): domain Eukaryota; kingdom Metazoa; phylum Chordata; class Actinopteri; order Perciformes; family Triglidae; genus Eutrigla; species Eutrigla gurnardus. The sequence continues at coordinate 10,736,597 of NC_139922.1, read as the reverse complement.
ATAATAGTCCATGCTTCACATAATTAAAAAAAAAACCTTCAAGAATGCTGTTTGACAGTTGCATTTGCATTTTTTTTTATCTCTCCTCGTTCAACATTCTGAGTCTAGAGCCATTTGTTTCTCCTGATGTGCTTGATTATAAAAGTACTTTGGAGTTCGTTTTGTGTTTTGTGCAAACTACTTTGCGTTTGACATCTTAAAGGTTTAGATCCTCTAAAGAGGCTATTTAGTCTGTTGTCATGGTAAATACCATTATTCATCATTATCAGACTATAAAAAGTGACACTGCAGTAATAATGTAGAGCTGGGAAATGTTTTGCTCTTCACTTATGAAAGAAAAGTAGACATCTGGTGAAAGGGAAGAGGCTTAAAACCTGCCCCGAAATCAGTGTCAGATGTGCTGCTCCTATCTGCAAGACCACACACACACACACACACACACACACACACACACACACACACACACACACACACACACACACACACACAGTTCTTTAATTAATTCTCAAGAACTACTTTTGCCATTAAGTAGCTTTAAAATCATCTCATTCTTCATTCATTCATCAATATTCTTTGAATTGAAGAGAAACATAAGCAAAACATCCCATATTTGCATCTGACCAGTATTAAAAGGAATAGTTTGGGGAACTTTGGGAAAATGCACTTTCTTTGCCAAGAGTTAGTTGAGAGAATTGATGCCACTCACATGTTGGTGTTTTAGCTTTTAGCTACAGCCAGCTTTAGCTTAGCATCAAGACTGGAGACAAAATAGCTTCACGGTAAAATCAAACTTGTGCTTTTCAAACTATTATAGAGATAATTTTTGAGTGGACGATACGTTTACGATTGGGGGACAGTTAAAACAAGTTAAAGCAAGATATCTTCGTAAATCAAAATGTCTTGTTGTGCTTTTGGATGTCAGAATAGTAATGGAAAAAACCTATCTTTCATCACTCTTTACAACTACAAAGAATATCTAGAGATTAAACACAGTCAGATATTACATCAGTTTAAGCTTTAGAGGAAGCTGGTACCTTGATAGTTTTTTATTGTTGATTTTCCTTCACAGAACCAGGCTAGCCATTTCTCCCTGTTCTCCCAGTCTTTATGCTAAGCTAGGCTAACTGTCCGCTTGCTCTAGCTGTATATTTAGCACAGAGGCATGAGGGTGGCATTAATCTTCACATCGAACTCCCAGAAAGCAGAATACATATTACCCTAAATTACTGACACTTTCATTAATTAAAGTAATGTCATTATCTTAGGGGTAAAGGGAAGCTTGTTCAAAATGCTGATGCAGGGAAGGCAGATTTACATTTCCTATTTCTATAGAATTCCAGGATTAACCATTTCTCTTGTTGTCTGCGGTCCACAGCCGTCAGTGAACAGTGAGCGGCGTCTGGCTCACAGGCATGGTCGGAGGGCACTGAAGGCCAGTTTGACGCTGGGAGTCCTCCTGGGCCTCTTCTTCAGCGCTTGGCTCCCCTTTTTCATCACCAACATGGCCCAGGTCAGTAGAGGGACCAGACGCTGACTGCACTGGAATGTTGTCAATGAAAATTAAAAACACACTATGACATGTTAGCGTCCATCTGTTACAAAAAAAAAATATAATTCTTGCAATCACGATCAGACGAGCTGGAAGGAGAGAAAAGCTTTCCTGTTCCATATAACTGATTCATATTTTCTGTTTCTCACAAAATGTACGTGCATTTGCAAAAGAAAGAAGAAGGGTAATGAAAAAACACTTGGATACCAGTCTATTTTTGTATTGGCCAGCCTCGGCGTCACAGCCTTGCCAAGTTGTCCAACGAGTGAATAGATTGGCATTCAGCTTTCTGTGGCTGACTCATATCAACACCCAGGAAAGACAACACACGCACCACAGTATCATTTATAATTGGTATTCCTTTTTTTAAGTTGTTGAATTTGATTTGATTAGACCGAGCAGATACACTCAGTCTGCGGGCAAAAATCGGCGGCCATGAAAATCCTGGGCGAGAGTAAATGAATGTTGGAAAAACAGCTTAATCTAAATTGGTAATGACACTAGTCCTGTTTTTTTCATGCTTTCAACGATCCAGTCATTTTAATTTCCCATCTGTGCCCTCTCGCTTCCCCCTTTCACAACACGGAGCACAGAGACTCCACTGTGGCTGCATCTCCTTCCGTTTCACACTCAATGTGGTGTGTGAAACGCTCCCCTCCGCTCCATCCTCTTCCCACCGCCTCCCGAACTCATCTTCATAGTATTGGAGGCTCTCCTCTAGCAGCTGCCTCCTCCTTCACCATAAACCTCGTGGTTATATTCAAGATCAGGGCTTTTTAACGGCCAAATGCAAATGTGTTTCAAAGTTCTCCTCGGGGGAGATTAGTTGCTGTCAGGGAACAGAGTGCAGCGTACAGCTAATGAGGCGAGTAAGAAGGAAAATCTGTCTTCTGTTTGTGATGATTTCAGACTCTCATATTCCAAATTCATATCAGGTCAAATCTACATTATTATTTTCATGATTATTTATTTATTTATCTTTTATTTATTATTTTTATTCAATTTGATAGATTTTAAATGTATTTCTTAATGTACTTATGCCTGAATTAATGGATTTATGTTTATTTATTACAGACTTGCCTGTACTGTAAATTAACTTGCTTTTTGATGATTTCCCAGGGACACAGAACGTTTATATATATATTAGGAAATACGGTATGAACATGCACAATAAGCTACAGATAAATAATATGCATTTTTAACAAAAGGGATGAGTAAATACATGGATGGGCAATACATACATTTTTTTTTTTAATTCTCCCTAAATGTTAGGTGCATGTCCCCGGGACCTAACAAACATGCTGAATGCATTACAGCACATAAAATAGGTCCATTATGAATTGTTTCAATCTATTTTTCACATCCTAGTGCAGTTTTGAGCTTCCCTTAATGTCTACCAGCAGCAGCATGAATGTGTTACTTGTGAATGCACATTACAGACGAATCGGGGGCCTCTCCTAAAAACATCGCTCTGTGACACTGGGTCGAAGACTTTAGGTCGCCTTTAAGGTTTTTGTATATATTTGTGCAAATTCTTTTGCTCATTTCTGATCTGTTTCTGCAATTCATTATTTTCACCCTTCTTTAATGCCTGCAATACTTCTCACGTTGCCATTCAGGCGGTGTGCGAGTGCGTCCCCCACGCGCTCTTCGACGCCATCACGTGGCTGGGCTACTGCAACAGCACAATGAACCCCATCATCTACCCGCTCTTCATGAGAGACTTCAAGCGAGCTCTGGGGAAGCTGTTGCCCTGCTGCTCCTCGCAGTCACCCCGAAGGCCTTCCCCTGCACTCTCCCTCTCTCTCCGCAACTCTGGAGATCCTAACATCAGCAGCAACACCCCTTCCCCGCTGGCCTCTGACCCCACACACCCCCCCGCCACCGCCACAGACGCCGTCAACCTGCTGGATGCCGAGCACGCTGGCATCGAGTTGCCTCTGCTTCTGCCCAATCAGGTCGACACCCTGGACTGAATAGCAATTATGGAAATGCTCATATATGACAGGGTTTATGGTGGGCAAAGGGATTCCAGCATTGAGACTCATAACAATTCTTGATTGACTCGCCATGAGAAATTAAGGCCTATGAGAACATTTGTTTTGAAAAAGAATCCAAATATTTTAAATTACAAAACATTTTTTTTTATTGTCAAACAAATATGTCCATAGACACAAACTCAGTAAGCTCCACCTGTGTTTCTTTCTAATAATAAAGGGGAAGAAACCGATATAGAAGCATTGCAAAAACTATTCTAAGAACTGTATTAGGGCCATTTTAGATAAAAACAAAACAAAAAACAGAGCTGGGGAGGAGGCAATATTCTGAGAAAAAACATTATTTTCTACATTAAAGTTGTACATTTACATTTTTGTTTCTTGCAAATGTATGACTTAATAATCAAGTAAATTTTTATTCTCGTAATTTGACATGTTTCTTTCTCGTAAATGTATGTCTTTATTCTTGAAAAGTCTTGAGTATTTTCTCAGAATATTGCCGCCCCTTCACTGGGGTTTATTTTTGAACCTGCAAGGACCCTAATATGCTCTTGTAATGATCAGTGCCAGAATACTGTATACGTATGTGGAACTTAACCATGACACTCTATGGTAAGCAGCGCTTCACATTTGTATGGGTGGAATAGAGAAAAGAAAGGCCTTGGAGAAATTCCACTGAATTACACTGGGCCATATGGAAATTAAATTGCTGTGATAATATCCATAGCAACCAGGCCAACGGATGAAAATTACAAGGACGAGAGGAACAGCGACATCACATTTTGTAGCGTCATCTGCAAAACACATGTATTTTTTTTTTCAAATAAATTATGACACTATTTACAGTTTGTGAAAAAAAAGAAATACTTCATTTCCATCATTTTAAATTTCTATTGAAAAAAATCCATTAGTCTAAAAACAACCAAACAAAGCAGTTAAAGCAGGGAATTTTCACTTGAGGCTGCCATTGACTCTTCAGCCGTCTCTGGCATGTGTTGTCAATGGAATGAATATTTTCTCCAACAAAGCTTCGATGCTGACAAACAACTTGAGAAGATGGGATTTTGCAGGGAAGCAGCCGGTCCAGTAACATGCTCTTTACAAGTTTGGCTGCCTTTTTGTGTGTGTGTGCTCTCTAGTCCAGTCTGTGTCGTCCCAGCTCCGCCATACGGGTTCATGGTCAGGGTCGGCCTCCTCTGCGATGTCACCATGCCCGAGCAAAGCAGATGCTGTGTCCTCTTTAGTTGCATTCGCCTGAGAAGTAAGCGGTGAATCGTTGCAGTCCGATTCTGTATCGTTCAATGAGTCCAGCAGGTCTGAAATATCAGGGATATCCCAACCGTCGCCTGTCTCCTCTCTCTCTGCCACCTCCATTACCTCTTTCTCCTCTTTCCCGTCTCCACCTTCGTCTGTACAAGCCTCAGCCTCCTCAGCTCGGTTTTGCGTCTCAGTCACTTGTTGCTCATTGGGGGTTTTGTCAGCGATGACCACTGTCCCTTCTGTAATGGTTACAGGCTGAGGAAGCACAAAAGAGGCTCCTGGGACTTCTTTGGTGGGAACTCCTACTGCCACCAAGATGGTGTCCATCTGACGCATGTAGTCCAAGTGACCTTTCACCTGGGAAGCAGAAACATAGTGTTACTGTCTCCGACCGAAAGAGAAACATGTATTTGTGAATGAAATGATACAATGTCAGTTTACTTCTTCATCACATTACATGGCCAGGTTTAATCTTTGTACCATTATTTGATGAATGTTTGTTTGAAATGTGAAACTGCTATCGCTTTAGCTAGTTTTGTAAAGCATCAACTAGTTTGGTTCAACCACATGTTGAAGCTTCATGTTGATCTACAGGGAGGCAGAAAGGCATTGCTGTGAATTGAAACAGACCAGCAGGGGCCTTATTGTTTTTTTCTTATCTTTTAATTTGCTTTAAGCAATACGACTGTCTCTTTTAAAATGCAAATAAACAATTATTAAACAAGCATTTAATCAGTAAGTCAAGTGTCGCTAATTTTATTTTACAGACTCCAAGATGTACTGTAACTCAGTACTCATGTTACTGTAATTGAGTAGCTTTTTGTGTACTTGGAGTATCTTTCATTTTCCTCATACAAGTAAGTTTTAAATTAAGTAAAGTAATTCATTACATTTGAGCAGATACACCACCAGAGAGAGAGAGAGACATACACATTTTAGAGACATTTTCTGCTTGAAAACAGCCAATTTGAGGCGACTGCTGCATGTGATTTTTTTGCTCGAAACGTGAAATCCATTAAGGAAGGAGCCTGATTTGAATAGAAGCTCTGACTCACCACCGAGGAAAGATCCACATTGATTATACGTCGATCCTGGATGTTGATAGGCTGCAGCCCAGCAACACACAGTTGTGCAGCTGAACTTCGGTACAAGAACCCCAGGAGCCAGTCCCCTCTGATTAGTGGACAGGTCAGAAGGTCAGTTATTTATAAAAGACATTAAATCACAAATCCTGCTGCCTAGATAGTAGTTTCTGAATCTGCTGCAGCCAAACACTGAACTTCAACACAAACAATCATTACAATGACTAAACCAGGAAGCCACTGAAAGCCTTTTCCATAAAAATGTAGGATCCAGCTCTTTATGATTACCTGCAGTAGCCGTTGACTATTTTGCCAGCCACTACTCTGGTCATTCTCTCCCAGGCCTTTTCAGAGCCGTCCACAGGGGCCCCCAAGAGGACTACATCCTCTACTACTCCTTCACAACCTGAGGAACCACAACAGCATACCACTCAACTGGGTTGTCAGAACAACAATTTGGTTTGATTACAAAAAATACATCCACATTCAAATGCTTAATATTTAAGGGCCTAGCCATAACAACTGTACTCTGCTTCACCGGTGTTGAAGCAGAAAAGATGAGCGTGGCTTTTAAAAGTAAAGTCTTTGATCCAGGAACGTCTCACATAGAACAAAGACGTGTTCAGACCTTTGTCAGTGGCCAGCTCCTGTAGACAGTAGTAGATAACTCTGGCCCCGAGGCTGAAACCGATGAGGCTGACGGGCCGCTTCCCCTTCAAATACAGAAAGAGAGAGAAGAGACGCACAATCTTGAAGTAGCTCTCATCGTCCGGGTGTTAACTGCACACGCAAATTATTCTGTCTGAGGTTAATAAATATAGCATTTCACCTCAAGTTTTATTCTCATGTTCTAGGAGTGAAAAAAAAAAATGAAATATCATGTTTGGGTATGCTAAATAGGTGTTATCTCATTAAACATGTGCTAATTTGCATACATTTCCAGAACAGAAACACTGGTACGTTGTTTAATTTTATTGACATATTAAGATTCAAAGGTTTTTATAGAGGGAATTTTGGATCTCTCTTTGCATCACTCCATCATCAGCCATCAGCCCTGTGAGACCCGGCTGACATAATGTATTGAAGAGGCTGTTGCAGCTCAATCTTTCAGCTGCAGTGAAGCCACTAGTATCATATGGAACTAGAAAACTTGTGAATGGGAGGCTAAGTTGTCAGCAAGAGGGCAGAATAACGCTTCAAATTTAAGGTTAAATTTAGCGAGGGAAAACTGGCATGGCAATTTTCAATAGGGGGCCCCTTGACCCCTCAATTCAAGATGTGTGAATGAAAATGGTTTCTATGGGTACCCACGAGTCCCCCATTTACAGATATGCTCACTGTATTCCAACCTCATGCACTTTGGGTCATGTCTGTCAAGGTGAGACTCATGGGTACTCAGGATATGAAAATGGTTTCTATGAGTCTTTAGCACAAAGTATGTCTATAAATGGAAGATCTCACTGTATAAAATGACCTGTTGAGACCTCTAGGATAATCACAGTTTGATGAAACTTTACAACCACAAACGAGAGACCGAGGACATTCAGGCGACGATGCTTTACTAAATATATTAACAATAAGTGTGTTTGGAGACTGAATGCTCGCCATTCAACCGCCAAAAAATGCAATTCTTGCAGGATGTCAAAGGTTTTAGGCACAAAATCACAGCCTGAACGTTTCTATGGTGTTCCTCAAGGTCTTGTCTTTCGTGTATGGTACAAAAATGTGACATTTTTTATGTTTTCTTCCCAGTAGTCTGAAAGAAGACATGATGAGGAGCAAAATAATCTCAAAATATGCCAGTGCATGAAAAAACAAGAGTGTTCCCTATAGTGTCCCGCCCAGAGGTTAAGAGGCAGTGCGATACCTGCTGTCGGCTTCTCAAAACCTGAGCCAGGTGTTTCCCCACTTCAGCTGAGCGGTTCAGACAAACACACCAGGGGTTGTCGATGACGCTGGCCGCTGCCAGCAGAGACGCGGGCCACGTCAGAGCCGCCACGATACCTGGACAGTGTGATGGTGGAAGAGACGTCTTAGCAAGTAAGGCTCAGTACAACAAACATCCACTGACTAGACCGAGTGCTTCCTGCATGACCATCCTCCTACCTGAGAGCACCGTGTACTTGAGCGCCTCCTGGGCCACCATGCTGACCAGCCCGTCCAACAGCGAGGCCATGGCTGAGCCCAGGTCCCTGAGGAAGCGGGACTCCCACACCAGGCAGAACTGTTCCCCGCACTCACCCAGGCTGCACCACGGCGCCTGGAACGAACCTGGAAGACAACACATTTGTTGTTGGGGAAACTAAGCAGCACTTGTGAGTGAAGTGTTTTTTTTTTTAGTCATTGTATGAGAAGGGGCTTGAAGCTTGTAAGCGAGCGTGTTTTTTAGTGGGGGAAGAGAGATGCATCAATTTATGTAAAAGAAAACGTTTGGTCTTTTTTGCATAATCTCAGGTCGACACTAGCAGTTTTAGAACATTATGTGCTGAACTGTTGCCCAGCAATCCCATCTCTGTTCTTCTTGCTTTCTCTTTAATCTTCACAGTCTTCCTTGTCCGCCCCCCCTCAACGTCATTCAACCTTCAAAATGTTAGGCGGTGTCTGGTGGTTTTTTGTGTCTTCCACACTTTTCCAAAAATATTTTTTCTCTTTCATGATGTTTTTTTCCCCCAATTCAACTCCTGTGAATTAAGTATTTTTCAACCTGGCCGCTATTTTCCAATGTTTTCATGTCTAATTGACTAAAAGGACAACAATTTGTGTAACTGGTCCAGAACCAACTGGTGAGAACAGCAGAGGTCAGGAGGTGGTGGTGTTCCTCTGGGTGCTGTGACCCTGTAAGACCCCACAGAGAGAGAATGTCGTAAAGTGTGGGACCTGTTGCTGCCCCATCTGAAAGGTAAACCACTTATAATAACAACCAGAGTCTGGCAGCAGCACATAGAAGCATTTTTAGTGGACGTTACTTAAAACTGTAACCAGCAGACGCTGAACAACCTGCATCAGTGTTATCTGTCAATACTGGACCATTTTCAAAAATTGTTGTCCCCATTCAGGCAGAAAAACATGGAAAATGGGTTGAAAAATACAGACGTTACTCTTCCAGAGGCTTCATCGCACACATTAAACATGTACACGGTAGTTCTCTGGTTAAATTCAGTTGTTATGGTGCCATAATGTCTGATTATTACCAATGCAAAACAGACAGACATGCTACACCCTGATATATATTGATGTCGCCATGTAAATTAAAAGATATAATGACAGAAGATGAGCTCATCTAATCAGTGGAGTATTGTGGTTGTAGTGACAGCAGAAGCCATACTTACTGTATTTACCATTGCAGAGCCAGCCTGTCACTGCAATGGTCAGGTGAAGATGCTTCCCGGAGCTCAGTGGCAGAAATTCAAATTCCTCTATCGCACCAACGCGCTTATTCATCTTATAGCCTGGAGGAACAACGTGTGAAAAGGAAACAAGGGGAGAGAAGAGCAGAAATCAAGATAAAAGGTGAGAACCAGTTGGGACCATCACAATTATTTATCAAGTTCAGTGAAAATACTAATGATTACGTCTTTCCGCATGTCTTCCAGCACTTACCAGTCAATCCAGCTCCAGCTGCTCCAAACAGGGAGGCCATGATTGCAATGCCAGTGGCTGATCCCAGAGCAGCAGCCCCTCCGGCCCCCAGCACAGCGCCGGCCCCGGCTGCCACCATGGGGGCTGCCAGCCCACCCGTCAGACCTGGCAGATGCACAAAGAGTGCAGTTAGAACAGAAGAAAAAGCCAACATCTGTACTTCTAAGTGTGCCGAGGAGAAAATGCAACTCTTCGAAATGTGTGGTCAACGCGTGCAAGAAGCGATCTTCATTCGTTTCTCTAATTGCCTGAACCATCTAGGGTGATTTACCCATCGATTGATCTGCTCATCAGAAGTCTCTATGTGTCCACATAAGAAATAAAATATTTTGAATGTCCATTTTAAACTTTTCAAAAGCACTTGAAGCTGGAATAATCACCAATCACAGTTCCTCCGCCCACGGTGGCTAGTCCAATGAGGAGGTAGCGTCGTAATTTCCGCCCTCTTTCTCTCCTTAGCCGCCGAGAGGACTCCTCTCTAAAGGAACCAGTCAGACAGATCATCCTTAGCAGCTGAAATATGACTCTTCTCACGAGTTTAAGATAACATAATAACAACAATATTGCTATCATTTAAGCTTTATTACACTAGTCATATACAGACCTAAGACTTTATAAATGAACTGAGGCACCAACTTACTCGCTCTCCTCTCCTCCTTCCCTCAGCGTCTCCCCGAGTGTTTCCTCAAACTCCTCCAGCTGCTGTGGAAAGACTCGTAGCAGACAGCTGACGTGACGGATGAGAACCCTCGATCTGGCATCATATTGGCCTGAGCACATGACAGACCACGTTAAGTTAAAAAGTAACAGGCCTATATAGATTTAGACCGATTTATAAGTAGATCACTACATCAGCAAAGGATTCTTACCGTCATTGACAGAAAAAGACACCAGGTCCTGTCACACAAAGGGAAAGCTGGTTACAGTTTCATCATCATCATCATCATCATCACAGTTTGCATGGAATAACAGAGCTAGAGTGAGCAACACCTGTATGACGGGGGCGGCCCCAGCAGCCAGCAGGGGTTCGGCATGTAGAATGGAGAGGAAGGTGTCAGAGCCTTCGAAGCCCAGCCCTGACAGGAAAGCCCCCATAACCGGCATCACCGACTCGTCCAGGTCCAGCCAGCAGACCAAGCCCTGCAGGTACTTCTCCCTGAACACACTGAGAAACATGCATCTGCTCAGCTCCTCGGCATCACAGTTCCCTGGTGTTAGCAGCCTGGCTTGGAGGTTATGAGTGCATACAGATATTATATAAGTGGAAGATGAAAAATAGCTTTTAGATAATTAAATAAATAGCGATAATAAATAAATAAATGGTCAGTGAATGGTGACGTCATCCTTCACGACGCTGCTACCTGTTTTCAGGTCCAGGAAACAACTGGCCCAGGGAGACCCCACACAGTCCAGCATAGGCAAACCGGCCCTGTTCGCTCAGCTGTCTGCCGATGATTCCCTTTGGCCCGGGGTCACGTGGGGCACATTGTGCTGTTCCTGCCCCCCCTGGGTCTATGGTGAGAAAATGGACAACGCTTAATTATTAACTTGACGGAGGCATTTTGATTTACCCCATAAAAGTGTCAGATAAGGCATATTAAAGTAGCATTACCTCATTAATTGCATTTAGAGGGTGCACAGATATTGTGTAAGAACATTGTTTAAACGCTGCTCGGTGAAGTCGACCCCAATGAATGATATGAGGTCTTATTATGATACACACGATACGCTACTGTCGTCTGTGATAAACGCAGACTCAGTTTTTGAACGTTGTTCCGGAGGACGCTTCGTTGGCACATAGCTACACGGAACCGGGTTAAACAGCGGCTAACTTTGTGCTTCTCATCATGTTTCTGATTCTCAATTCAACACAGAGGCTGCTCGAGTATGGCCTACATCACTTTAAACATCCCTTATGTGGCTTTAACTTCAAAATAATACCAGTGTAACGTCGACAAGTGGATTTCAACAACACTTCCGTTAGCTGCTGAAAACAGCTGGTTGACAGCGTGACCGTTAACCAAACTAGGAACGGTTCACTTGTCAGTTTTCATAACGTCGTTAGTTTAAAAACGTACTCACTTACTGGAAACAAATAATAAACTAATTGTATGAGTTACCTGGCGCAAATGTGGCGTCCGTATGTCTCTTGTTTTCCTCCATGGCCACTGAGATCTCAACTCTTTACGCTAAACTTTTGTTGCCTTCACGTGCTCCTCGGAAATTAGATAATTAAACATTATTATTACGGCAGCGACATGTTCTTATATAATGTATACTTTTCATGGTAAATATTCAATACTCAACGCAGCAAAAACATTTCTTTGATATTTTAATCATCGATGTCAACCCGCAGATTTGTGCTGTGTTTTTTTAAATAAAGAGGGGAAATGGATATTGGAAACATTGTTGATTACGTGATAATTGCTGTATTACTTTGTAGTTACATGTATCAACGTTAACACCCAGTAGCACGGCTTCAAAACGCATATTTCTGTTTCACAATAAAAAATGAATAAAACTTTATTGGGTTATTCGTGCTTGCTCATATTTAAATGTTAAGATTTTCGACTGTTTTGAAGCCATCATTTGTTTGCAACATTTGAGTGACGTAACGTCCACGTACTCCCTAAAACGGAGCAGGGGCGTGTTCACGACAGACACGTTTGGGAACGTTTTTATTATAGAAAACGATAGTAAGTCGATGAATGTCACGTGTTTGAGTCAGAAACGGCAAATTCTAGGTCAAGAGTGCCTGTTTTACTGAATAGCGCCGCTTTACAAAGACAGAGGCAGGAAACCACTGAAACCCTTTCAGTGACACAAGATCCAAAGTCAGAACTACAACTGATGGCCAGCAGGTGTGAGTGTATACCCACATACATTTCTGCAGTTCTGTCTCCACCACAGCCCTGATCATTATCGTTATTCACTTTAGTTAACTGAATGGTAACTCTTTTCATGATGCAGATTACCCTGAAACCTAAAGGCCTTTAGCCCGTGCCTTTATTTCATTGGTTCACCTTCTATTCATGCATGTTCAGAGTTGTTCCAAGGTATTACATCAGCACAGTGGCCGTTGCCTGCCAACCATCTTCACTCAAGGGCATGCCATGGTCGCAGAAGCACTCTGGAATAATTTGATAAGATGTTGCCAATGGCTGAGAATGCAACAGAAAGCACCATTGTTCAGTGGTGTGTGGTTAATGTGGATTTTTATAGTGGCATGGTCACAAGAGAGAAGAGCAAGACACACTTACAATAGACCAAGGATATATGCCCTATGAGTCATACAGTAGCCTATCACACACAGTATGAATAGTATTGTAGTATAGTATAACATAGATTTGAATAGTATTGTACAAAATGTGTAGTGTGATATGGTGAAGGCCATAGGTCCGACACTGTGCCATTGCTGTTTGAATGTGTGTGTGTGTGTGTGTGTGTGTGTGTGTGTGTGTGTGTGTGTGTGTGTGTGTGTGTGTGTGTGTGTGTGTGTGTGGGAATGGCTGGAGGTGGAAACACATGTAGTGTTCAGTGCTTTCAGTCGGAAGACTAGCAAGGTGCTCTATAATTGTTAATTTACCATAAAGGAAACAGAAAGGTATGAGCGAATAGTATAATAAAGTAGGCCTATAGTATAGTAAAAGTATAATTGTGTATAATAATTGTGTATAGTAAAATTATTGTACAACATTTGTATATATTATATATAGTAGACCTATAATATAATATAGTACAGTGTGTAGGATATAATATGTTGATTATATATACATCAGTACAATATGTGGAGTATGGTATAGTATAGTATAGAACAATGAAATACAGTACAACTACAATATGATGATGTTATTATGAAAGAGTGAGGGTTAAGGGTATTTTTTTAACATAGTCCAATTCACTGCATGTCAGTGACTCCTTGATTCACTCTTTATTTTCTTGCCTTTTCATTTATACTCTCTGATCACTGTTATTTTCATCCCTCCTCTCGGGTATTTTCAGACTGGTCGGCCGCTCCTCTCCCACTCCATTCCCATTTGCTTCCTCAGCTCCAATTTTTTATGTGTACACTTGGCAACACTCCCATCTCCTCTCCTTGTGTTTTCCAGCCTGAATTCTAATGACAAGAGAGTAACACCGGAAAACGCGTGCAGGGGCGGATTAAACTTTGTGTGAAAGAACTGTTAGTACAACGTGACTACTTTGTCAAAATAATATCCTGGCCTTGTCACATAGGAATCTCAAATCTACGTGTGCTGTATTTTTCTGTCCCTGTAAGGTATCTTGTTTATACTGCCAAGCGGACGGTTTCTAGTGTATCATAAACAAGACTTTATATGTAGCAAAGCCATCACTAGATTACAAATGATATACAACAGTGCACATCTTTATTTGTGATGTCTGTAATGCATAGTATAAAAATGATTACTACCTTAAACACTGCAAGTGCAACATATACAACTCACTGCTATGAGAGAATAGTTGAATAGGACCCATATGACGTCTCATTTGACCGACTTGCCTGGACTTGTAATCAAGGAAAAAATCAAAGCCCAGAGTCTGACTCTGAAAAGCTTCAGTGTTGAAACGCAGTGATGGATGAGATAATATCAAGTGAACTCCCACTGTGCTTTGCATACAGTTCAGACTATTTGTAGACAAGTTCTCAACCTTGGTAAACACTACTCTTGTGCTATTAGCAGCCCATTGGCTAAAGTATGTGTGGGAGCTTTAAACTCACCGTTTCTACAATCCGTAATGTTACACATCACTACTGTTTTGCATTAATTTACCACTGTGTTGGTTTTTAACACTGTGAAAATAATTGTACACAATTCAACAATTAGTCAATTCATCCATTTGCCAATCACAAAATAATTATTTATTAGTACCTATTTTAATAATCGGTTAATCATTTCAGTCATTTTTCAAGCAAATGGGTTTCACCTTCCCAAATAATGATTGATGATGAGTCAATGGTTCACCATTAATGAAGCTAAGCATTAGTTGCAGTATTAGTTGCTTATCTTATTTGCAAATCCATAAATCCCTTGCCACGCCACACCCTTGCCATGTGCAGAGTCAAAAAATGTTTTGCATTTGGCGCCTCCAGTGGGAACATAACTGATTAGAGATGTTTTCAACAAACAAAAATATTGAAAACAGATTAAGTTAAAAGCTGATCTCATCACATACAATTTGACACATAGTGCATTTAACTCTTCAATTCCCATGTTGAGCCTCGATAGCTACGTTTATCTTCTCAAAACTGTGCCATATTCAAATCCTTAGACTGCTCTCCTAATTGTTTTCTTCTGATTCTGTGACATTTGTATCAGTCATGGCTTTCGAATGTACCATCCTAAAAATATTTCACCGTCCGTTTAATGAGAAAAGAGACGTTGCTGGTCGTCTTCTAAATGTCAGTGGAGTCCTGCTGAGAGGATTTTATAAAGCATCACACTGGTCCCCTCGACAAAAACCAATAGGATTTTAGATTATTCCAAAAAATAAGCTAAGCAAAAACGTTTAATGATACTTACACATTTTGTTTAGCAAGATAACGAATAACCTTTTTAGGATTTTGGAAGCGTGCTTACAATCATCAGAAGTAAAAAGTTAACGGCTACAACAAAACTGTGTTGACCACAGACCTCATCGACCTAAAAACCCATTGAAAAAAGAACATCGAGTTCAAGACGAAGGAAAAGTGCATGACGTTGGGAGGAATTTGATTTGAAAAGATGAGCTCACAACCTTCTCTATCTCTGTGACAGATTGATTGATGGTTTGAATGTCATGATATCATTGGTTGAAATTGTTTGGCACAAACTGATGTAAACTTGCGTCTTTTTTGTAAGAATAAAACAGTGAATTTTGATATAAAAATACAAAGAAATGTATTTCTTTTGGCACACGTTATTCAGTTGCACAATATGACGGCCAATTTGATCTAAAAGGGTAAAAAGGGCATTTTGAATTATAGCTCCACTTTAAATCAAGTTATGAGGATAAAACTGTCTTCATAAATGTGTTTTTTGCATCACATTAAATCAAAGATTGATACTCCTCTCAACAACCAATATCAGAACAATTGTATCATTACTGGGCATACAACGACATTTCTTTTTTGTAATTTTTTTCAGCATATAGTGTTAAATAGGTGCACAATATGGCTGGGGATGTGAAATAGAAATGGCGTTTTTTCAGCTCGCCTTTAAAGTTGTGTGAAGCTTTGATAATTGTGGGTATAGTCTACTTTACTGCTTCACAGCCAATACGAATACTCTTTTAAACCACGGAAGCTTCAGCATATTTTCCATATGTTAGACAAACTCTTAACCAGCCTCCACGTCTCGCACATCACCCATCGATCTCCCTTGGGCTAAAACTCCTCTTCCATCTCCTACTTGAGCTATGTCACACAACCTGCCCGTGTGTGTGTGTGTGCTCTCAGTCTTACAATGGATTACTCATTGAAAAACAGACAGACAGAGCTGAAGGCAGACAAGTTCAAACACAACACCCCCCACCACCCCCCATACCATATCACTACCAGACAATGTCAGGTTTCTTCTCCTATCTGTCACCTTGACACTCGACAGGAGGGGAGCTGAGTGAAACCGAGACCGAGTGGACTATGTGACCCGCGGGGCACTTCGGAGGGCGTGTTTTGTGTGCGTATGCTGTATAAAGAAAAGAGCAGGAAGAGGGTAACAGATAACAGAAAAAAAGGCTGAAACTGTGAGCGCGTGTGGCTGGAAGTGAAAGGCATCTCCTGCCTTAAGTGGGGAGGCAACGGATGTGGATGACAGGTGATCGTGTTAACAGGCAGGATGGGCCGGACTGCAAGGCTGTCATCTTCCTGTCATTAGAGGACGGTGGGATGTTCAGCACACCTGGTGAGGCGTTGCAGCTTCTACTTCTCTGATGTCTGCAGCACACTTCTCTCTGATTTAACCATGTGGACTGATTGCAACTTTTAGATAACACATGGGCCATCCTTTTTATTACCTTTCTTATTTGCGTGCTCCTTTAGAGTGAGCAGATGCGAGAGAGGGGGTGGTTTGTCTCCCTGAGAGCTTTGAAAGGTTGCCAGGTCCTCCCCCAACTCAACCTGCCCTGACAGATTCCACTGCGGATGCACTTGTAATTACAACACATCCTCGCCTCTTTAGACTTTCATACATACCACGAAAGTGACTTCAGCTGCCCTTTGTGTGTGCATTTATACAGTGTATCTGCTGCGCATGCGTGTGCACCTCTGCCTGCGTACGTGTGAGGGCCTGTGTGTGTGCGTGTCTGTGTGTTTGTACAGTTTTTAGGAGTGTTACTAGTGCAGCTGGGACCACTGAGGTGGGAGTGCGTGATAACGGACAGAGGACTCACAAAGCGAGGACACAATGGAGAATCCAGCTGCTGTCCACTGTGGCCAACACGCTTTGGAGGACCAGTGGAAAGGAAGAGGGTGAAAAAAAATAAGGACGCTCATAGTCCTGTTTTATTAAAAACAGACAGCATCCTCCGGTTTTGCAAAGTGATGCCAATGTGGAAGAAACATTCTTTCTAATCTAAAAAAGACTGGGATGAAATAATTTTGGACCCCCTGCAGTAACTCTGTACTCCCTAGGGATCACAGACCCCCTTTTAAAGATCTCTGGTATAGGAGTCTCCGAGAAAATCTCCCTTCTCCATTGAGCTGTTAATTCAGTAAATGGAAAAACATGATGCTTTAGGGCGTGGCTACCTTGTGATTGACAGGTCACCACAGAGGCCTTGTTACCATCACTAACAAGTTACAATACAATTAGCTTCTGAGTTTACTTTGACACTTAGCCGTAACATTTGCTTCGAATCATGAAGTTCACTCTGTTAACAGCCTCACACCAGAAGCCAGATGGAGCCAGATGCAGTAAGGTTGCTGCTCTGCTGCTTGTCTTGGTCAGACCCATCCATCGCTCCATCGCAGTCCAAATATGGTCACTTTCGTTCACTGCTGCAAAAATTCCAAGATGGCGACGGCCAAAATCCATGAAGGCGATGGCCAAAATCCAAGATGGTGACAGCCAAAATGCTCGAGGCTCCCAAATCATATTTCACAACCCAATGGGTGACGCCATGATGACTACGTCCACTTCTTATAGACTCTACAGTCTATGATTGTGATCTAAAATATCTTGTTCAGTGCTTGGCTGTACTTGGCTCAACCAAAAAACTAACTGGCAATGGCCACAATGCCAAAATCCCTAAACTATAGTCCCCAAACTGATGTGGGAAAGAAAATCAAGTGAGGATGAGTAGAAAAAGGACGAGGCACGAACAAGAAGACAGGATTTATTAGAGTCCTTGTGATGTGAATACAGACACAAACACACTTCAGCACAGTGATGGATTGTGGTCGTGTGAGAAACGCTTGTTACACGCAGCCAACTGGAGCCTACCATCCTCCTTCCCACAGGCTGCATGAGTGCAGCCACAGTCGGACTCTGACATCCATGAGTCACCGCCGCTGACCTTTCTCCTGTGGTTTCTGAATAAGTGGGACTTTAGTATTTCTCGCATTATAGCGAGCATTAGCGGTTCTTTTCTCTGAACAGTGTGTGTTTGGGATGGAAGACCTTCATTTCATACATTGCAAGAAGAGCACTTGGGGGCACACTGGGAATGGAATTTTTTATATTGCTGAACTATAGTCAACAAAGCCGAATTATTAGTTCCCAGTTTCTCTATTTAGATGTTTTGGACGCACCCAGAGTCTTTCCAGAGAACTCCAGGCTCATTAGGGGTAAAGTTTCTCACATGCCACTGGAGTCAGGCCCTGGGCTCTTAAAATCACCCATAAAATATTCTTTTAGTTGGCTTCAACATAAATCACAGGACTCTTTTTCCTTACGTGGCAGATGCCACCTTGTCATTTTTGACAACTTTTATGTCCAACTTGCCACGATTAGTTTGTATTCTGCAGTGTGCCAAAAAGATGAGTAAATCTGTCCTTTACCTATGACTGTATCCTTTCCTGCCTCACCTCAACACAATAAGACCATTGTCTGAGTGGACCTCTCAAGAGGATCTGAGCCAGCTATAGAGAGAGAACCTCCATCGACCCAATTTGGCACAACCAGCTTGTGACATTTCACTGTGGAAACTTACAGTGGGTGTCGGCCAGTGTGGCGGCTCACTGATGTTTGCGAAACAGATGTGCTAACTAGCGAGATGGATACCCAGTTTTACTGCAAGCCATGAACAGACGTGGTTGCTTCTGTCCAAACTTAAATAAATATACACTCCTGATGTATTCCTGTGAAAATGTGATCCTGCCTCGAACCCAAAGGTTGCTTGTGTTTAATGTAACTTGTCATATTTGTTTAGGGAAAGCAGAGATTGAGCACTTCCCTGGATGGTGTTAGCTCTTGGGTTCTTGGAAGACGGGGAGACAGCAACAGGTTGGTGCAGAGGGAGCATCTTACCCAAACAATGTTCAAAGGTTAAACCCTGAGGAGAGGCCTTTACAGACACTGTGGACAAACAGGATGCAGATCAGAGGAGGCAGGAAGGTACCGCTGACGCAGGACCGGCGGTGTCAGCAGGTTTCAGGAAAGCAGTGGGCACAGTTCTCGTCTTCTGCACATCCCGGTGATGGGAAGTCCCTCCGACGAGTCTGTCTGTATTTTTAGTTTAATGGCTATATATGTGTCATGTTAAAATCCCCTTCAGGTCAGGAAGGAAAGACCGGTCTGAGCTTGAGCCTCTTGCCTGAAACGTCCAAGTGTAATTAGAGTTTAATTCTTGTGCAGCATCCCTTTACCACTTCCACAGCTGCGTCACCTTTGGTCCTGTCCCTAAAATATCTCCTCTTCTAGCTTTTGATGTCTTTGTGACGCAGTTTCTTTTACTGAGAGACATTCCTGCTTTTCTTCCACAAATCTGCACATAAAGCCTTGGTTTGTTATGAACCAAACCTCACATACCATAGAATGGCAGAAAGAAGGAAAATGCTGGCAGATATAGAGCTGTGGAATTCACTAAACTACTGACAGTGGCATTCCAATATGTAGCCTCGGCAAACCAAAGTTTAATGGGTAATTACAACTATACGCTGCTATTATGGGCCAAAGTTACAAGAGGCAGTAACTCAGGCATCAACTCTTCCCCCCTGAAGGACGGGTTGTTTTTCTTTTACCATGTTATCACACCCTTGGTGATGCGATGAGTAAAGTGTCTACACTCTTCCGATGATGACATCTCTCTGTTTTCGCCTCTCCTCCCGTTTCCTCCCCCTCTGCTGCCGTCTTGCCAGCAGCTAAAAGTTCAAGTTTACAGCCCATTTCCACCTTTTCCCTCCCTTACAGGACTTTTACTTGTCATCCTACTACGATGGTATGTGAGAATGAGCAGAAACAGATCGGGTTGCATAATCTGACATAATGATTGAGCCGGCGACCTCAGCGGATTTCAGCACAATGTCAAACGTGAACCGGAGCTGCACCTTGTGTGCTTGACACATGTTGCATGCAGTCTGTCATTGCACAACTCATGCAACACTTGGCGTGATGAAATGCATACAGAAATGTGTTCAGGTGCTCACGTAGCACTGAGAGCGTGCCCCGTGCATAATCTGCACGTTCAGCTATTTACTGCTCTCACACACGGCAGCGCCAAGTTGTGCCAGGTGGTATGTGTGTGTATCTGTCTGATTTACAGCTTGCTGACTGAGCGATAAAATAAATAAACCACTGGCGGAGGACTTTCATCTGTAGTCATTTACCAAACAGCACAGTGCCGTTGACCATGGGGCTTCGGGGCCGCCGATGTGCATGTCAGAACTTGTTTAGCCCCGGAAGGGAGGTGCACCAGAACCACAGAGAAATTAATGTTGCATGTCTGCTGTACAGTTAGAAGCAGGGTGTAAATGGATCATGACGCAGCAGAGAACTTGACATGCCAGACATTTGGATTTCAATTTTAGCAACAGAGCATAAAACAAGAATTTTCAGAAACTGGACACGGACGTAAATTTTGATGGCTGCCAAAGTCATTATTGCCAAATGCGCCACTAGCATAAATGTTTAAAGTATAATGAAGTGTCTAATATGTGATGCCCTTTTTTTTGTTTTTGCGTGCATCAATATGGATGCATACAATGAAAATATAGGTCAGACAGAGCTATCGTAACGTGTCTCAGTCACTGACTGCACTGTAGTCATAGTGTTTAGTTACTGGGTGTGTATTGAGAAGGGTGTGTTTATTGTCAATGTGTTACTTGAACAATAGCAGCTTTTGGACACAACACATCACAGAGGAATTCAGGCCTTTGAATTCTTGCATCCTCTCCCATCCATTTATTCCCTCCTACCCCCTTTGTTCCTTTATTTTTCTGTCTGACAAACAAATACACACACACACACACACACACACACACACACACACACACACACACACACACACACACACACACACAAAGACACACAGATAGACACATAGCGAGACAGAGTGTCAATACAGTCTCCATGCACTCTTAGAAATAACGGTTCCAAGTGTTCTTCCTGAAAGGGACCATTTGCCTCTGAAGAACCCTTTTTGGAAGAGGGGTTCTTTGTGAGACGAAGTGTTCCATTAATAACCCTTTTCAGGCTGTGTTCTAAATGAAACCCTTAGAATATAAAAGGGTTCTGAATAGAACATTCGTTCTTGATATAACCTCCAGAAGGGGTACATGGTGGAGCCAGAAGGGTTCTGGAACCTTTCACATACAATGGTTAAGGAACCAAAGTAGTTTCATCTATGAGGACAAGCCGAAGAACCCTATATGGTTCTAGCTAGCACCTTTTTTTAAAGAGTGTTCAGTTGGTCCTGTGACTCCATGCGGCCCACTTACGTCACATTCTAGTTTCTACATCTAACTTTATTTAAAAAGCTGAGTGGTTGACCTCAGAAAATAGCTGACATGCAAAGCTGTTGACCCTTTTCCACTCCGGGACTTTGCGCTGTATAATTTGAAGATGCACTCCCAGTGGTTTGTGTGCTGCAAGTATTTGTGGTGCCTCTCGGTGAACCAGAGGTTAATCTCTTGGATAGCTGAAATTCTTGGTTGTCTTCACCAGACAAATATTGATAAAATAAGTTAAGTCTTAAGGTAAACTGAGAACTTTTACAAATGTCTTACAAACTCTCGACATTAGCTACTTCCCTAAATAAAGATATAATAAGGATTTATCAACCAAAAATATAGTGAGCCTTTTGTGACGCCCCATTAATATCCCTGCTAATCGGGTGACGTGAAGACTTAAATGTTAGTGTGGCTGGGATCCAGGATTTGGAGGAGACGCCTGTGTGGTGAACACCCTATTTACTATTCTGAGTTACTGGGGAGACTGGAGGAGGAGTGAGATACACAAGACAGTGAGATGTGTCAAGACAGACAGAAGCAGCTCGAGGGAAGTTAAAACAGCTTTACCTTCAAAGCAAAGGCCTCAGTTTTATCAGCCATTTTCAGTATGTGTTGCTCTGGTTTCCATCTTTAAGGACATCTTGACTATAATAAGCAGAGATTATTCTTAGTATAGTGTGGTACAGCTAAGTCCCCGTGTCAAGTGTTTCCGTACACTAAGCTGAGTCAAAGTCACTGAATATAATCATGTACAACCAGAACTCAAGTCTGTTTTAAATCTACTAAACACAGTGGTGTGGATTACTTAGATTCACTAAAATACTTAACTTATATGTATTTATATTTTAATGCTACTTCAAACTTCTACTGCAAGCTTTCTCAGGTTATGAGCTAGAGTTACTTTGCCGATTAAAGGTACCATGTGGAGTTTTTTGTGAGTTGCCGTTTTATTTGTTATTCACAAAGAAGGAAATACATTCAATAATTTTGTTATGCCTTTAGAATAAACAAAATGCATATAAATCCAGATGTAAACAGAAATATTTTTTGATGCATCAATAATAATAATCAAACACAGCATATCTGATAGTCTATAAGTAGGCCTATGTAAGGGAACGTACTTTGTACATTTTGAATTTGATAAGTGAAATTACTTACTTGTAATTTTTCATTGTGGTGTGGCTGAAATAAATAATAATATAACCAGGTCAAAGTATTGTATTTTGACATTTCAAGCTGAAATGATAAATTCCCCTTAAACCCTCCAGTCATATTGTAAAAAAAACACAATATTTCTATTCAAATCCAACTATTGTTAACTGTTGAAAACAGAATGATGATCATGCTTACATCAGCTAACGATTTCAACCAATAACAACAACTATAATAATCATGACATCCATCCATCCATCTTTGTGAGAGGGTCGTGAGCTGATCTTATGAACAACCAAATCAACCATGACCCGCATGCCCATCCCGTTTCACACGGAAAGACATTTGTGTAAGCAAACGAGAGTTTTATTTTGAAAGTATATCCCGGAAAGCTCGAATTTACCTCTCGCGTGCTTGATATCCTTGGCCCCTAGCGCGAGCGAGGAGGCGTATTTGCATTGACTAGGAGCGCGCGCCCAGACGTTGCGCACACGGACTTTAGTTTGGAGTTTAGTTGAAGTTGAACTTCCAGCGTGTCCAGTCTCTGAGTGCGCGACCATGTTCAGGGAGGAAGAGGGAGGAGAAGCCGAATAAAGAGCCGGACGGACGATGCTTCTGACTGGAACTCACTGAGCTGGGAATGCGCTCCTCCGGGCCGCGGTGGATACATTGACTCATTTGTGTTGTAATTTACTTTCGGGGGAAGGAACTCGTAACTATCGTGATGGAGAGCCACGCGTTGTTGACATGGACGCTGTTGTGTTTGCTCCTGCGGCCGTCGGCCCCGCAGAACCCCGCACCTGAAGGAGGTAAGCCCCGCGCCCTCTCACTTGGATGTGGACCGAGTTCATCCAACGCAGTCCAAATTACATTTTAAAGGGGAAACGGGACCACGACTGAAAGGGGAAAAAAGAAAATATGCCAGAAAACGAAATTAAATTGAATAGATTGTCTATATAATATGTCTATATTTGAGCAACAGGTTATTTACTTTTAGATCAATATGAAGCAAATCTTCACGGTCTTTATGCGACTTTGTCAGCAGTTAATAAGCCTATAAAGTGATTAAATGCATAATATTAGATGCCGTGACTTTGTCATGTGAAACTGATGCTGCTGTAGGAGGTGGAGGGACCGTCCGCCTGTCTGTCTGTCTGTCTGTCTGAGCTCAGGGTGCGGTTGATATTACACCAGTGCTCTCAGCGAAATGGCACCACTCCAGGTATTGAATAGTCTGACGATAACATCCCAACGCCCGAGGCAGTGCTTCCCAAAACGAGAGGGGGGTGGGAGGTGGACCACCCAGGGGAAGGCTCCAGGTGATCCCCATATAAAACACACACTGAAAGGGTTGCCTTCCCACATTATTATCTGCTGATGAAATCAGATAAAGTGGGAAATATTTCAATCATTATGTCATTCACCCAAGAAACAGCAAGAAAAATCTGCCGTTTTAGTTTTTCCTGCTAAATAACATCAATGATAATATGATTGGAGATGGAATCAAGTCTCTTACATAGATACTAACACACCTGTCCGATAGTGATCAGCTCTGATCAGTGAACAGATTGGCAGGTGACTCAAAACAAATGTTACCTCCCTGCGGTGAAGCTCGTGACACGTCTGAGAGGCTAAACTTGGTGGTGGCGACAGCGCCCAGTCTGTCAGTGAGAGCAGATCTTTATGACTGTTCACATAGTGGCCTTGTGAGTGACATGCAGTCACTTTGCCATGTCCAGTCATAGGGGCCGGATGAGACTGAACCCATAGAGCTCACAGTAATTGGGCTTTTTATAAATGCACTTTGCTGGTTTTAGAGCTCCCGTCCCCAGAGACACATATACAGTAGGAACATGTTGCCCAACAAATGGCTTATTATGGTTTATAATTCAAATGTAATTAAGGCTCAAGAATATTTAACTTACGCATGGGACAATATGAACATTTCCTGTCAGGGTTATCCTCTCTAAAAATAATTGTGATTCACGATAATCTATATGCATAAAATCCTTAAAACGACATTAAACATGCTGGTGTCGCTTTAAATTGAGTTAAGAAACAAATATTGTTATCGTGTCACAGATAAGACACTTTTTAGTGAAGATCCTTTTTAGTGAAAAACAAAAGAGCCATCAAACCATGCACAAACATATCAATGCACTTCTTTATTTCCCTAATTCTTCAATAAGTGTAGAATCAAAGAGACAAGATTAGAGACAGGCCTATATGAGCCAAGGCCCCACTCAAATAATCTATAATAAGATGATCGTAACTCATAAGGTCTCCCTGCATAAATGAATCATAAATACTAAATATTTATTTTCTAAATCAGGCTCTGCCATAATAGTTGGACAGCTTTTTTCAAGCCACTCGTGACGATATTTAAGAATATCCCGATAATGGATATTTACCACGTTCATGAATTGTTTTTATCATAGAGTGTTATGTCATCCCAGCTCTTATCTAACTATTGTGTTCTTCACTGAATGTTAGTTTGATTATTCCTCATCCTAAATTCAAATCCCTTTAATAGCCTGCCACCACATGCTTTAATGTGTCCTCACACACTTTCTGCACACTCAGCCCCCGAAGCCCCAACTGCTCAGGCTTGATTGTGCATGTGTCGGTACAAGACTCGCTGTTTGCGTTCCCATTCGTTCAGCAGGTTGCTCTGCTCTCGTCCTGTTTTACGCTTCATATTTTCATCCATCACATCACCCAAGTGCCGGTAGTCCAACAGTAAATCCCATTTATTTTTAAACATGTCTTCTCTAAAAATAAACAGGGTGGCGGCTATCTCCAGACGTCAACATGTGGTTTTAAGATAAAGACATACCTGCACACAGGTGGAGGAGGAGGGGGCTCAGATCCCTCCCCCCTCCCTCCCTGGTCCAAAGTCCAAACAACAAGACAGATGTGAGGAATTCCTTAGGCTGATGGGGAGAAAGGCATCATGTGCACATGTTTGATTTGTGTGTGTGTGTGTGTGTGTGTGTATGTGTGTGTGTGTATGCAATGGTGTGTTCTCAGCTTTCACACCTCAGAGTCTTATCATGGGTTAAATATTCAAATATTGGAAAAAAGAAGAGTCGTTCCAAGGAAAATAAGAGTTTCCAAACGTGTCAATGTGTCTTGAGCTGATGCTGAAATTGCATTCTTATTAAATCACAGTAACCCGGAGGCGATCGAAGATCTTCCTCACTGCGTTGCCTTTCTCTTTAACCCTTGCTTGCTTTTAGATTCTCTTTCTTTTTTTCTTTTTTTTTTGTTCCGTTGCTTCTCTGTTTCTCTCTCTGCTCTGTATATGGCCATCCAACATTCCTCCTCGTCTCTGACATGGAACTGCCAGTACACCCCCCTCAGCCTCACTCGTATCCTTTTAACGCCTTTTATTTCTCCATGTCCTCCTCTCTCCACTCCCTCTCCCTCTTCAGCTAAAGCCCAGCAGCTACTGTTCTCCCTCCACCCTCCTCTCCTCCGCTCTCGGCATTCACTTTTAACTTTGCTTCTGTTACAAAATATGGAACATTTGCTGGAGAAGAATAACAAATCAAATGTCTGGCTCAGTGCTTGAATGCCTTTAATCCATCTTCAACTTCTGAAGTAATCGCAACAACGGCATCATTTTGTAGTTCTTGTGTTTATTTTCATTTCCTTTAATCTTCACCGTCATTACTTGCTTCTGATTCTTTGCTGCTTTCATGTTGACAGGATCCCCTATTAAAGCTGTGTGACTGTTGTTCCGAGAAGGTGGAGGGAAAAAGGGAGATTCCAAGTGTGCGTGTGTGTGTGTGTGTGTGTGTGTGTGAAGCCCGAGGGGGGAGCTGTGGAAAAACTTGTGGGAGTAAAAAGGAATCATAGAGGGAGTTCATACATCGCCATGGAAGAGCAATAGGCCTGTGTACTGATTTTGATGACTTCCATATAAATTCCTGTATTCATGTTTATTTTTCCTCCACAGTGCTGAACTGCTGCGAGGGCGACGTCCTCTTCTTACTGGACTCCTCGGGGAGCGTGTCCTCCTACGAGCACTCGCGCATGCTCACCTTCCTGTCCGAGCTCCTCCGCCCCTTTTCGCTGGGAGAGGACCAGGTGAGGGTCGGACTCCTGCAGGTGGGTACCCAACCACGCCTCGAGTTCGGCTTTGACACCTACAGCACCCAGAGTGGCCTCCAGGAGGCTCTGAGGAACACCAAACCTCTCAGGGGGGACACTAACACAGTGGAGGCGCTGAGATTGGCAAAGGAACGCGTGCTGAGGCCCGGAGCGGCGGGAGGGGCCCGGGCGGGGCTCCCGAGAGTGCTGCTGTGGTTGACGGATGGGGTAAAACCGGGCGATGTGATTGGACCAATGGCTGAGCTGCAGGAGGAGGGCGTGGCTGTGCTGGTGGTCTCCACTGGGCATGGCAACTATCAGGTGTTGAGGCAAGTGGTGAGTCCGCCTGTGGAAGACCACCTGTACTTTGTGGACATCGATGATATGAGTATCATCACAGATGACCTGCGGGACGCCATCATTGGTGAGTGTGGTATCCGTTAGTTGCTTTTGACCAATGACAGCTGAGTGGGCTTTTTGGAAGGGAGGGGCAGGAGGTCAATCAGGGCGTTTCAGAGAGAGGCTGAGAGAGCTGCTGCAGCAAAGCCAGGATGGAAGAATAAGGTGTTCTTGTAGTAACCTGATATACAAGTATACACCGGAAAAGAAGCATAGTAGTTCCTCTTTAATAATTATGAAATTATTAATTCATATTTCACAATTTTACAAATGTTTCTTTGATTTCACCTTTTTGTCATTCAGTTCATGAATGTGTGTACCAATCATGTCTTTAAAGGATGCGTATTTCTCATTCTTGTTAACGCCTGGAGGGAATTTCCTTAAATTTGTCCAGCATCCACTTGGACTCCAGGCCGAACTGATGAGAATTTAGCAGTTCACTATGACCTCACAATCATGTGTTTGGCCACAACTCATGAATTAATATGCTAATTATGACCATTTCACACAAATATCTAGACGGATAAAATGATGACGTGACAAAACAAGAGGCATACAACCACGAGGCTGTTACTTTAGTTTGAGTTTTTAGTTAGATGCCTGAAATAAGGTCTTTACTTCTCTCATTTGCATTTATACTTCAGTGATAAAAAAGTGGTGTTTACTTCCAAAGATTATTTTATTTTATGGCATAATCCAAAAATCCAATGGAAAAATCCGACTGTCTATATATTGTGGGGATCAGTGCGATGCTAACTACTGGGTAACCTACAAAAATACATCATCCCCCATCATCATCATCATTTAAAGACCGCCACTCATTCACAGATGTATCGCATGTCTCTCTGCTGCTCCCTAATTCCATACATGCTCCTGAAGACAGAGGGGATAAATGGGAAGCCGGGACACTGAGAGTCTGTGTGTAAGAGTTACTGTAATGAGATAGGACAATCTATTAATGGATTAATGATTCAGTTTCCCTTTCTGCATCTTACAACACTGTTAGACCCAAATACACACACATATGAGTACATATACACAGTATATATAGACTGAGGGGATCACCCACTGCTCTAAGTAGATTGGGTAACTGCCATAACACTCACAAGGGACAGCTCAGCAGTTATACAGTATATATATTGCAGCTGTAAGACATGATGCACAGTATAAATTAGGCAACAAGGAGAAATGCACCAGTCCTTACTCAGCGCCGACCAATGCCTCTGTGGTATCTGTTATTTTGTTGCAGGGCCTCACTGGCTACTTGGCTATTTCAAGTTGTCTTATTGCAAGGGCTGTGAATGCACACAGAAACCCAAGTCTGGCTGTCTATGTGGGTGGCTGTCTGAAGCGGAGGCATTTTTAGCCTTGTTCTCTTCCCTGTCACCATCCTTTTCTCTGTGCAGAATTACAATTTATTTAATTATAATGCTAACTTCATTCATATTTTTCTCCCGCCTCCCCAGAGATTATCAGAGCCGAGCGAATCACCGTGCGTGACGTCTCTGCCAACTCGGCCATGCTCCAGTGGCGACCCGTTCTGTCCGGTTTGACGGGCTACTACGAGATCCGCTTGGGTTCGCTTACAGAAGCGGGAGACGGCCAAGGAGGTGGAACTGGGACCAGTCCGAGCACCAGTGGTACTCATTACCAGAGAATAACCCAATCTGCAGATTCCAGCACTGCCAGGCTAACAGGCCTGACGCCCGACACCACCTACACCGCCACACTGACGCCGGAGTCCAACGAACAAGCGTTTAACACACTCTCCGTCACCTTCACAACCAAGCCAGGTTAGGTTACATCCTATCTACACATCGGGTCAGAACCCAGAACTCTGCTAGCTTTACCTCCTTAGCTACCTATAATTCACTGTTGTGTTGTATTGTAAATTAAATGGTTGAGGTTTAGAACAGTTTGACAAACATTTGAAGATGTCACCTTGCACGTTTGGACGTTGTAATGGCCATTATTTATTATTATTTGAATTTATTTCATAAGGTAACATTTTATTTTACAGGTTTAAAAAAAATCAGTCAAAATCATTGATTGGAAAAGCTCATTTCAAACAGAAGTAATTAAAAAAAGAAAGATGTATCTTTTATTGGAAACAATTGGTTTTAATATGTTTTGAATTTAGACGTGGGATGATATGTAAAATGGCATGTCACGATTATCCTGGCCAAAATAATTGCTTAAAACTCTCAAAATGGCACTTAAACACTCTGGTATCACTTTACATTTTGTTAAGAAACAAATATTTTAATAGCGTCACAGAATATCATCCCATCCCTAGTTGAGCCCTGACTAAAACACTTGTAATTAACTGGTGACTGGACCAATTAAAGTCTATCTTCTCTTGATTCTTGTTATAGTTATCCTCATATTATCTTCTACTGACTCATTTTTTTCACCAGAGGTGCTGAGCCCAGCTGTCCTAACGATCTCCGAGTCGGGGGAAACCAGTGTCCGGCTGAGCTGGGGTCCTCCGCAGCCGGAGACGGTCACGAGTTACTACCTTGAGTACTCCACCCTGCCCAGCGGCAGGCTCCAGGCCGTCACCGTGAGCGGAACGCAAAACTCCACGCTCCTCAGGGACCTCCAGCCAGATACCACGTACCTGGTCACCGTCACGGCCCGGCATGCCTCGGGCACGAAGAAGACCATGTCTGTCAAAGTGTGTACCGAGGAAGGTGAGCTACTTGAAGAAAATGCAGGGGATCCATTTACTGCACACTTATCCGTATCCAACACAGCTTACTCCTCTCTGCATCTTACATTTCAGATAATTACTAACATTTACATTCAGGTTTGACCACTCAGTTCTGAGCAGCTAGAGGAGCTTGAGCCAGTTGGTCGCATTTTCATACTATACATTTGTTTTCCTTTAGCTTCTACTTTTTTAATCCTCTTCTCTGCACTGCTCTCTAAAATCTCTTCGTATTTTAAATATACTCAGACTAACACCTTTGTGGTCTTCATTGACAGTGACTCCAGCCCTGGCAGACCTCCAGCTGACCACAGTGGGTAGTGACTCGGTGCAGGTCGACTGGAAGAGCAGCGTAGGCGGTCTGAGGGGCTACTGGCTCACCTGGGAGGGACAGCAAAGCTCTGTTCCTGGCCAAAGCTCCTTCCTCTATTTGCCTCCCGACTCTTTGTCAACGCGCCTCACGCACCTCCCCCCAGCAACCAGAGTGTGTGTGTCACCCATTTACAGAACGGCACGAGGAGAGGGACTGTGTTGCACTGCGCAGTTCCATTCAGGTGAGCAGGGAAGCATGGCCATTTCACACCATGACGTGAAATATAATTTCACGTCATGGTATCAATTATATATATATATATATTCCAGTTACAACAGTTAATCCACAAAAATGACATATTCTGAAAATGTAATTCTTTATTGCTGTGAGCAATACCTCTATTTTATTGGGGTAGAAATCACAGACACAGTTATCTCAAAACCCATAAAATCTGACTTCATGTCTACATAACACTGGAGCTAAATCAGATATATGTCCTTGTAATTTGACTGAACGGACAGTTTAATCTGAAAGAGGTTTGTGTTGGATGACTTCCATTCGATTCATAGATATGAGAAGATTCACATAAATGTATTAATGTCAATGTCTCGACTTCTGTCTTCCCCTCTATGCCCTTTAGATGCTTTTTCATACGGCTACCAATCATAACACCCCCTGAGCTGCGAGAGCACCTTACCAAACATGGAGGGTCGATGGCAAGAAGAATTCAGACTTTCCTCCATAATTCTCTTCAGTGCCTCTCCCTTTTGCTTGGATATCATCCAGGAGAGATGTGTGGTTTGGATACTGAGCACTTCTGTTGAAGCCATAGACACTTGAGAGTGGCCTGGGACAATATGGCCACATGTTGACTGCTACAATCTGCAACACAGGGGACTATTTACTTATCCGTTTGTGTTTGTCTCATCTGGTTTACACCTGCAGTAAATGTTTTATGTTACAGTTTAGAGATGTGAGTGTAAGAAAAAAATATTTCGTGGATCTGTTTTGCAGCTACAGAGCAGGGCACGCTGGGAATATTTTATGTGGCTTGTTCCGGAGAAAGGCTTTGCACCATATGTCGGCATCATGCCCAAATCGGCATTTCTTTTTTTCCCTCCCAAATCCTGCTAACACACAGAGAACATCTGATAATGAAAATCTATAATGAATACTTATTACTTAGTACTTAAATGACTTCTCTTTCAGCACATGCTTGATACTTGTGTGTGTGTGCACGCTGGAGTGCAGCAGGGGAACGTCAACATGAGGTTCCACATAGCAGGATCTTTGACCTTTCAAGAAGTTATGAACAGAGCGTCCACATGTCAACACTAGGGAGATACTGCATACGATACAAATATGTGGAACTGAGAGTAGATTTGATCTGTGGACATAAGAGTCATCACTCATATTTATTAATCGGGAACAATGTAAGTTTCATAATAAAGAGCATAAAGTATTTACAGGTAAACTGTTTACATATTAAGACTGTTACCTTTTTTTAAGAGAGTCTCTGCTGCCCCCTACAGGTGTATAGCGGATCTTCTACTGCTGCAAAATGTATTGTTTGTTGACCACTATTGAAATTTAACATGAGCTTGCAATAAAGAACTTTTAATAATTTTGTTTATACTAATTGTTTTACTATAGTACAGTCTAGCATTGTGGACTGATATTAAGTGGTAAATATTCCAACGAATAGCCTGATTAGGGGCAGATTTTACTGAGTAGTTCTACTGAGTCAGTGAAAACCGTTGTATGGTGTGTTTGTGGCCTTGAAATGATTATTTAGCAGGTGGAGTGGGTCTGGTGGGAGGCTCCACTGCTGCATTGAATAAGACCATTCTTTATCAAATCTTTTGCGTTTCAATACTAAATCACCCCACCTCACCTATATATTATGTTATAGTAAAAGCTCTACCTTGTAGAGAGTTCTTTCATCAAGAAAAATATGATTAATAACACCACTAGTTTCTATGAAAATGAAAGTTTCTACAGCATTTTGGCCTGCCATCAAGTTTTGTTTAGCATGGTAAAAGGTATGAATAATTCATGGGATACAATCTGTATTACTCATTAATTATTTCGTTTTATTTTATTTAGAAAATCCTGTTACTTCTAAGGACTTCAATCAGGGGTCCCACTGACCTCCGAGAGGTGAAAATATAAAATCAATCAGTGTATTTTTCTTTGAATTGTAAAAACAATATTTATTATGACGATTATTAGGATAAATACTGCCAGAGAGCACCTGAATGGGCACCATGAAGGATTCCGAGGAGAAGGGAGATTTCCAGGAGGACTTGAAGGCAGCATCAGGTCCTGCTGCAGTTGCTCTATTGGCACACTAGGGGCGACAAACTACGCATCCTGTTTCTCGTTAGCTCATCAAGCTGCAACACTCAAGCCTTGACATTGCGAAGATGGACGCTGTTGTGGTCTAGAGCAGGATACATAGAAAGCAAAAACTGCGAGTTTCAGAGCTCTGTTATGACACAATTTCCAGTTCGTCCAGGTAAATAAACTCCCCCTGGTTACTTAGCTAGCGAGCTAAAGTTAGCGTCTTTGCGAAGCTATACAGCTAGCATAATGACAGTCGGATAAGCTAGTTAATGTCAACGAACGGGCTAGCGCAGCGAACGTTAGCTAAGCAAGCTAGAAACGTCGCTCCAACTACAGCGTAGTTTGAGACAACTAACTGACACGGTAGCGCATAGAACCGCCGGTTTTCTAAACGACAACCTCTTGTCTTATCCAGAGAACCGGCCGTATAACACAAAAGCCAGCCAACAGCTAACTTCAGCTAATGTCACCAGCAAGATGAGGAAGATGTTTTGATGTCACTGCTAGCTAACGTTAGCAAGCTAATCATTTCAGAACCGTTTCCTGGTTGTGATTCCTTGGCTTGTTACCGACCTGAGGTTTGGGATACTAATGGTCCATAACTTCGTTTAAACTAACATGGCATAACGAGCAGCGAGTATTTAATGATTTCTATATTATGTCAACCGTAATACTTTTTGTTATCTCTGGAGAGAATGAGAGGACGTAACGTTAGCAACAACGTAAAAATAGGGGTTGTTTGACGGGACCTGTTTGCTGTCAACTAACGTTGTAGCTAACGTTAACGCACACCAATGCACTGTTTTATTACACGTTCTTTATTTCACTATGCATGCAATGTGCCAAATGACAATTTTATCTAAGCTACGTGTTGTTGAAAACGTAGCAGGTTTCTATCGCTCTCTCAACCAAAATACACTAGCTAGCTAATTAAGTTAACCAAGTTATGCTGAATGATGGACCTTGTGAAAAGAATAATGACACTGTAAGAGCTGTTTGTGTTTCTCAGTCTGTATATCGACAGCTCTGGAGACGTATTTTCACAATAGAGGACACAACTTTACCGGTGCTAGATATCAGCAAGTAACGGTCGTTTTCTGTTCCCCCAAGCTTCCCCCAGTTGACTTGTGTATTTGTGCGTCTGCAGGTGGAGGCAGGAGGTGTGAGTAGAGTGCAGTACACATCAGCAGCATGTATTCTGAGTGGCGCTCGCTGCAGTTGGTGGTGCAGAGTGACCAGGGCCACCTCAGCGTTCTGCACACCTATCCCACCAGCGTGGGCACGGAGGTGGCAAATGCTGTGGTCAAGCCCTTGGGCACAGCTGTAAGCCCTGTCGCCACAGAGAACATCCTCAAGACAGACAAGGAGGTGAGAAACACTGCTGCAGCTTGGGGCCTTGTATGCACTATACAATTTTTGACATAACATTTTAATGCCTTGGTAGTCTGCCAAGCTACCAGTTCCATCATGAAAGCTCTGAGAGTGCCTGTCAGCTTGTAAAATTATTCCCATAAGAGGTGTTTTAGACAACTCCAGTCGTAAGTGCTAAGTGTGTACCACAGTTTGATGGGGCTGCCACTGTGCTGGTTATTTTTTTTGTTGACAAATATCTTGCCATTTCATTTGATAAATCCATGTAAAAAATATATCAAGATGGTTAAAGTTAGGGTTGAGCGATATGGAGAAAATCAAACGCCACAATATTTATTACCAAATACTAAACACTGTCATTTTACGCTTTTCAAAATCTAAAGTGATATCTAGTCCATGTCCTGATATCGATATAGTATTGATATATTGTCCAGCCCTACATACTACTTAATTTAAAAAATCTCCTATAGAACAAGGTTATCATTAGTATTAACTCTTCAATTGAGGTTAATCTACTAATATCAGTAGGTTGAATGTGATGTGGACATACTGCTTAATGTCAGAATATTTTCACCTCACAATCTTAAGCTGCCTCATTGCTGGTGTTGTCTTAAGTGCTGTATTCAAGCTGCACCAACTAGATGCTATTAACATATACAGTAACAATCAAAAGTACAGTGACTGTGAAAAAGTGATTTTTTTAATTGAACCTTCATTTAACCAGGTAAAAAAGCCCATTGAGATCGAGGATCTCTTTCACAAGGGTGACCTGGCCAAGAAGTCAGAACCAGTATACATAGATAAATGTATCATTACTGGGAAAACCAATGTAGGTATGGTCAAAAGTAACTGCACTCCGCTGTTTCCGTCCCCTGACTAACTTATATTTAATATATATTTAATTGTGTATTTCAGTTGGATGAAATTATCTTTTTTTTTTTGCAGTCTAAAGGTGTTACTCATGCCCTTTATTTTGGAAATGTATAAAAACTAAAAATGTAATTAAGAAACATTTCCAGACCCTGACTTTAAGGACTTTGTTAAAGCACAGGCACCTTTTTAGCTATACTTCCTTTCAGTATGTCATTATCAGGTTTGTATACAGGCAGCCTTTCCCCCTTGCTTTCATCTGCACTTGAGCTCTTCTGTATGTAATATATCTCACTAGGCTGCTGGGAAACTTTGTGACAAAGACCAGTGCTATGTTGGATTTGTGTTTTATGTCACTGTGTCATGAGGTTGCATGCACAATGGAGCTGGATTTATTCTGTATTTGCATTTGATCACCATTCCCTTAACCCAGCTCCTGCATTTGAATCATGGCATGATGCTACCAATGCCATTTTCACTATGTGGATGATAGTATTTGTTTAGACCCTGATTTTGCCCACATGTTATGGTTGACAATGAAGCCAAATAGTAGCTACTCTGGCGTATAAAGGCATGACTGGTGGAGTGCCACATGGATAGCATCTACTTTCTCTGCAGGAGGGGTAGGCCTGAAAAACAACAGACACTTCCCCCTCCCTTCATGTCACCTTCCATGTTAATGAAAGTGAACACAGTTTGGGTACCTATGTGTATGTTTATTTTCTTTATACCTTGTGCATGGATAAAAACGAATGTTTTTTTTAATGGCTAATTTCTTATCTAAAAGCTTCACAAGCATATATTCAATGATAAACAATATTGCCATCTTTAAAAGGGATGTCATGAGCCCTTCTATGAGGACAGTTTGGGATAATAATAAAAAGCTATAAAATGCCAGATCAGTTTTTGATTGAGCTTTTGTTTGTTTACCTGTATCCTGCAGCTGTCAAAAAAGTCTCCCTTGTGCTCTGATAAAACACTGGAAAATCTAAAACACTTTCCATTAATGATATGACAGCAGCATGCTTAAGGAATGGATGTGAGAGGAGCTTTGTTGACTATGAAATGTTTCCATATTGCAGTATTGCTCAGGTCCGCTATACATCTGTATAGTGCTGCTGTTGCTTTGAACTTCACTTCATGCTGAGGACAATGCTGACGTTCCCTTTTTCATGAAGATTGTAAAAAGCACTACAGGAAATGTATACAAAATATTGCAGGAATATGTCAAGGCAGGGTTGTTACGCAGGCGTTTAATGAAGGCTGACTTCAACCAAAGTTTGTAGCTGTGTTATGGGGGGGCAATCTAATTTTGTTGGTGGATTTGGTCCTGTTAGGTCAGACACCTGTTAGGACTTGGATCAGGATTATGGGCAAGAAATTAATTTGGTCATCCCCGGTCTACTGTTCTCTCTGATACATTTACACCAATTTTTAAATGTTACTTTGACTGGAAAATGATGATCTGGTTTCTGAGCACTACTTGGTCTTTTGAATATCTGGTCTGTGTTTGATTTATAATAATACATTTTATTTAAGGGCCCCTTCCTGAACACTCATGGTCACCTCACATTTTAAAACTTACATTTAGCAAGAAACTAAACAACATATGATTTGGAGAGTCGTTGTGTTCATCATCTTGACCCTAAACCTTTGGCCTTCCTTGTTATGAGGCCGTAAATCAGTAAATCATGTGCTAAACATGTACGCTTACACACTTGACAGTTGAGACAAAAGGAATGGTATTGTATCGAATGAATGGCAGCATTTGCAGAATATGGCACTGTTGAAATATGCTACATTGTGAAATGCTACAAAACAAACCCATAACTTAAAAAACATTGACATAAATGAAAACTGTTTTTCATTTCTGATTTCTAGGTGAAGTGGACCATGGAGGTGCTGTGTTATGGCCTCACCCTCCCCCTCGAGGGGGACACTGTCAAGCTGTGTGTGGATGTGTACACAGACTGGATGATGGCACTGGTGTCGCCCAGGGACTCCATGCCTCAGCCGGTGGTCAGGGAGCCCAATATGTACATCCAGACCATCCTCAAACATCTCTACAACGTGTTTGTACCAAGGTATGTCAACACATGTTCACAGATGAAAATGTATCTCCCATTAACTGTTGTTTTTGGACCATGTCTACAACTCTTAGTCACCTAACATACAGTATATCGCTGACTACTGATGTCACCTATATGACTGCTGTTTTCTTTACACTTTCTCACTTATTCCATCTCTCTCTGATTTCCTCTTCTCCTCATCTCAAACACTCTGCCCCCCTGCAGACCAGAACAGCACAGTCTAAACCACATCAGGCTTTGCCAGCAGGTTCTGACTGCAGTCCAGAAATTGGCACGAGAGTCTGTTTCCATGGTGAGGGAAACCTGGGAGGTGCTGTTGCTCTTCCTGCTTCGTATCAACGACACATTACTTGCTCCGCCCACTGTTGGAGGTATGCCTTGCCCTGTCCTCCACATCCCCTTTTGCTGTATTTACCCAACCATTGAGGATGGTTTTTAATCATCCCCTAATATCTTTCAGTTGGAGTAGCAGAGAAACTGGCAGAGAAGTTGATGGCTGTGTTGTTTGAGGTGTGGCTACTGGCATGTGCACGATGCTTTCCCACGCCACCATATTGGAAGACGGCGAGGGAGATGCTGGCCAACTGGAGACACCACCCTCCTGTTGTAGAGCAGTGGAGTCGAGTAGCGTGTGCCCTGACATCAAGGTTAGAAAGGCATCCACTCAGCTGCAACTTGGTTTCAGTGCATAAAAAGGTTTCAAACAGGTTGTCACAGTGTTTTGTTTAATGCCAGAGATATTGTCGAGTTGTTTGATTAGAGTTAAGATAGTTGGTCACTTGGCTTGTCAAACCAGTTTTACTCCTATGTCTACAGAGAGAAGAAGAATGTTGGACTACTGAGTAGTAGAAGTGGGAAATATATTAATGTTTGGCTAGGAAAAAACAAGTAAGTATGTGTCTGTATTCTCTACTGAGTGTCACAATCTGTCCCTATCTCACTTTTTCAATCCAGGCTCTTGCGTTTTACCCACGGACCATCCTTCCCACCGTTTAAAGTTCCTGATGAAGATGCCAGCCTTATTCCTTTAGAGATGGACAATGACTGTGTGGCACAGACGTGGTACCGCTTTCTCCACATGCTCAGGTGCATAAACCCTCATATTCCTGTGTTCTAACCTGACAAGAGATCAACTTTCCTCACCAAGCTAACTCCAATGTACACAGGAGGAGGATTTTTCATACAGAGAAGCTGAACTGCAGAAGTACCTCATATCTTACCATCAAGTATTCCCCCTCTCTATGTACTCTACTTCTTGTTTATAATCCCTTTAATCAATTGATTTTCTCGTTTCTCTGTTTGTTTCTAGCAACCCAGTTGACCTGAGCAACCCTGCGATAGTGAGCACCACTCCAAAATTTCAGGAACAGTTTCTTAACTCCAGCGGTATCCCTCATGAAGTGGTGCTGCATCCGTGTTTGAAACAGTTACCCCAGATCTTCTTCAGGGCTATGAGGGGCGTCAGCTGTTTAGTGGATGCCTTCTTAGGTAAGAATGAAAAAGAAAAGTCAAATAT
This sequence comes from Eutrigla gurnardus, assembly GCF_963514095.1. NCBI lineage: Eukaryota > Metazoa > Chordata > Actinopteri > Perciformes > Triglidae > Eutrigla > Eutrigla gurnardus. The sequence goes on along the minus strand of NC_139922.1, from coordinate 10,698,321 downwards.
AGACATTTAAGAGGGAGTGTTTTTGCACTTTTTACTCAAAGTACTACAAACCATTACTGCTCATTTTGCAATGCGTGATGTGGTGTTTTAGATGTTTTTTTAAATGTGTTGTCCCTACCTTTTATTCAACATGCTTTTGTTATTGTTATATAATTGTTGCATGGTCTCATTTCCAAAGTTTTTCCTGCAGTTCATGCAAAGGAGATGTTACTTTGACCAAAATAAATGAAGACATAGTGGTTATTGTGATCTCAAGCGGTTGTCATGATTGATAAAAGTATTCGTATTGTAATAAAATCAAAGGATACCAATGGGTGCTGGACGGTAGGAAAAATAAATTTAAAAATACTAAAACTCTAATGTAGTAGTGAATATAGTAATATGCGCTGAAAGACATTTAAACAATTTGCAAACAATAGCAATTTCAACCATTCATTTCTTGTAACCGTTTTACTCCTTTCCAGCTGTTATTCTGAGCCGTACTCCTGATTTAAAGCAACATGGAGGATGCAGTCAGTAATACCATTTCAATAGAAACATGTCAGTGTGATTTTTCTCTTTACACTGTAGGTGTCTCTCTTGATAAGAGAGATGTACGGGAGAGGGTGTTCACTTTTTGTCCAGTGCTGCTCTCTCATGGTACAGACATCAGATGATACATCATATAATGCAGTGGGCATATTATGGATTGGTCTATTTATTGTTGTTGGTGATGATATTAACAACTTGGCTCCATCTTGCTGTAGCAAAATTATATGCTCCAGATACACCAAAAGCCAATCAAGATCGATGGACCCCAATTATAGCAGATTTTTATCTAACCATTGTCTTGCATGTCTACAAATAAATACCGTTAATGATCACGTTAACAAGACTCTGATGCTATTTCATTCTCTTCTCTCCTGCATAACATTAGAAATGGGGAAAAACTGGTTTCAAATGATTAAATGTAACCATAACAAGTTCTGTCCACTGGAAAAGTGGGAGGATGATTTTTCTTTCTTGTTTGCTAATCAGAAATCTTTTTACTCCCTGCTATGGAGGGAAAGATGTTCACTTTAGTCCCCAGCTCATTTTACCTTCCTGTCCACAGGTATATCACGTCCCAGAGCTGACAGTGCTCCGCCCACCCCAGTCAACAGAATGAGCATGTCTCCGCCCCCCTCCATCACCAACACCACGCCCCCTCACAGCCGCAAGCAACGGCATACAGTGGTCAACAAAACCACAAGCAAGGGTTCAACTGTAAGTTCAAGCTTTATATTATACTATAACAAATATATATATTTTAAATGTTTCCATGACATTGCTGTTGATTTGCTGTTTGCTGACAGAACAGGGCTAATGAATTTGAGACAGTGTTTCTTGCCTCTATACACCAGTCAGTAGAATCCATCCATCCATCCCTCGCTCTCTCCCATCCCATCACATCACCTGCTATTTGTTTTGTCAGTTGGTTGTCAATTTGAAATTCAGAGCATAGGGATTGCCTCCACACGGCTCTCAATAATGGTGATAGCTGAGTCAGCGGCTGGCAGCTATCTGTGTTAATGGCATGAACAGTGCAAACAGCAGCAACAGTGTTATTAACAGTGTAGCATAGCAAATATATGTTTGCTGCTATATTAATGCTCTGGATTTCAATTTTAGAACTTTCTAAGTGAAGAAATGTCAAGACATTTTCTATCAATTTAATCTTTTCTGTGTGTGATCTGTTATTTACAGTATTCATGTTGTCAACAACTTAAACAGATATCCCTCCTCACCCTGCAGGGCAGTGGTAGTCAACCAACCAAAGCATCCCAGCAGCAACAGCAGCAGACTTCGTCCTCGCCGACCCTGCTTTCCAGTCCCAATCAGAGCAGTTGGGAGACCCGGCCCTTGCCAGCCCCAGCACGGCCAAAGGTCAACAGCATCCTCAATCTGTTCGGCCAGTGGCTTTTTGACGCTGCGCTGGTCCACTGTAAGCTCCACAGCGGACTCAGTCGAGACCCTAGCATGACCGGTAAGACATGAGGGGAATGGCTAATAGCGTTTAAATTCATGCATGGGCAGGTTGTTTTGTTGCTGTTCATTAGTATGTGTTTTTGTGGAGTTAACTGTGTTTTTGGTGTCCATGTTACTTTTTACTGTATGTCGTTGGGATATCCTTTCCTTTTTTCACCATTTTCTCTGAAACTTCTGTGCCTTTCTCGGTTAGAAGTGGCCTGGTATGAGATTTCCATCTGATTCTAATCCATTTACATCCACCAACGATTTAAACTTGGCTAAAACTGCATATAGACAATAACCATATGCTAAGTACTTCATACAGCCATTTTATTGGTCAAATCATCGCTAGAGGAGTCGGTGACAGCACATACAGTACTTACTGTTTCAAAAGAAATTTGGCTCATCATTGGCTCTCCATTTATTTTTCTCTTTTTGGTGTAGTGTCGTGCATGTGTCTACCATGTGTGATTAATGTTAAAGAGTTGTAATGGGTCAAAAGTCATGTATTGAGGAGAACAAAAAAAAACACAATTCATGCTTCTATGAATTGATCCCAAATATTGGATCTGCTTTGATTTTCTGTCTCTCCACTATTTCTGTTATCTTGCAGCCTCTTTTATCCAAATTCTCCTTTCTTATAAATCTTGTAAGTAGGAACGGCAGCTTTTTTCCTCACTTGATTTGCGTTTCTTGACAAATCTTCCTGCTTTTTAGTTGAGTTCCTCATGACCATTGCCATTATCACCATTGTTTTCTGTTCCCACTGCTTGTCATATATACAAGTTCACCAGCGTTCTCTCAGCGTTTCTCCAAAGGTGATGGAATGGGTTTCACCAACAGACCACTTGTCTCGACCATAACGTTTCCAGTGTGTGACAACGCCACCCCGTTTTAAGTTCTCATTTTCTTTTCTACACTAATCCTTATCATTTGCTTTCAGACCCCTCAAGTTCAGCATTAATGTTTTTCTTATAATTTCCTTTTTGTATTGTCAGTTCACTTGAGTTTTGATTTTATTGGTTTGGTGCCTCAATGCATGAAGTGAATGTTCTGTACCTTGAGTGACAGTCATATAATTGCAACAGTGAGGGAGCTGACACAGGGATTTTGCATTGTGTTCTTGCAGCTGAAAACATTTTATTACCAGCACGCTCCGCTTGGTCAATACTGTATGCTGTGCCAGTGATACGTTCTAAGTTTTATGGCAAATTCTATGTGTCAGAGTTCCCTGTTGAATGCTTTTAAATGATGCAAGTGTGTGTTTACAGTCATTGAAGTCCTTGTTCTCTCTGTGAAAGCAAGTAAATGTCTGCTTTATGGTGCTTTGTTATTGTAGTGTGCGTATAGTAGCCATAACTCTATGTTTGCTTGTTTCTCATAAGTGCACGTACACAAATGACCACATTACAATTCAGGATCCTCTCATTTTCTGTCTTTTCACACTGTCTACAGCAATAGCCACTCAAGTAGGGCTGGAGCTGAGAAGGAAGGGCTCCCAAATGTCCACCGACTCTATGGTGTCCAACCCCATGTTTGATGCCAACGAGTTCCCAGAGAGCTACGAGGCAGGACGAGCTGAAGCCTGCGGGACTCTCTGTCGCATCTTCTGCAGCAAGAAAACTGGAGAAGATATTCTACCTGTTTACCTGTCCAGGTAACACTGTCAAACTTTTTTATCAATACCAAAATTCTGATAGAAATCATCAGCTGTTGTTAGTGACTTTAGTGTTGTCAACTGTTTTGAGTATTCCGCCTTCTCTTTCTACAGGTTCTACATGGTCCTGATTCAGGGTCTGCAGATCTCTGATTTTATCTGTCGACCAGTTCTGGCTTCCATCATTCTCAACTCCTCCTCTCTCTTCTGTACTGACCTGAAGGGCATCAATGTGGTGGTGCCCTACTTCATAGCTGCTCTGGAGACTATAGTACCAGACAGGTTAGACCGGTTTTGGATCAGTTACCATGTAATTAGGAATATTTCATTGTTTCTTGAAGTCCATGAGATTGTTTACTCTTTACAGGGAGCTGTCCAAATTCAAGATCTACGTGAATCCTACCGACCTGAGGAGAGCCTCCATCAACATCCTGCTTGCAATGCTGCCATTACCACATCACTTTGGCAACATCAAATCAGAGGTGTCTGTACATTTTCTGTGTTTTGAATTTGCCACTTTACTGTAGCATTTAGGATGTTTCCCGGCTTTACAGTGTGAATTCATTCACTTTTTGTCTTTGCAGCTTTTTCGTTAGCTTAAGTGAAATCCTTGTTGAAACATGTTCCATACCATATCCCCACTTGGAGGTAAATACATGCTGAGTTCTTCACCATGTTGATATTGTTCTTTAGGTTCTGTTGGAAGGAAAGTTCAATGAGGAGGATGGATGGCCTCATGACCAGCCCGTGTCTTTCCTGTCCCTGAGGCTACGTCTCGTCAATGTCCTCATTGGAGCGCTTCAGACTGAGACTGACCCCACTAACACACAGCTCATTCTGGGTATCTACTGACCACTTCATAGCTTTTTTTTAATTTTTTTTTTTACTATTTATTTGCTTCTTCATAATACTTGTGCATGTTTCTAGCTGACTTAAACCATTTTGGACTGTTATTATATGTATTGTTTAATTATATACCACCACTCCTCAGGTGCAATGCTAAATATTGTTCAAGACTCAGCACTGTTGGAGTCCATAGGTGCACAGACTGAAACGGTAAGGCTCAGATCACTGCTGTTACCTACTGATAGACCATTAACATTTCATAATGTTGGAAGCAGTGTGATGGATTGGACCTGAAGATTGCTGTGTTTTTGCGATGGTAGGGGAGTATAGACGGGAGCCACATGACTGTGAGAAGTCAGAGTCACAGCCGTACCAACAGTGGCATTAGTTTCACCAGCGGAGGAAGCACTGAGGCCACCAGTCCAGACTCTGAGCGTCCTGCCCAGGCCTTGCTTCGAGATTACGGTAAGATGAGACAAGCAGCTGCTCCACATAAACTAATATCCTCCTGCTGGCTGAATTAACACAAATGTGGTCAGATCGTGCATAACAGGCTTGCTGGAATATTATTTAATGCGATAATGTCACCTGCTTGCTGGTCAATGAAAAACGTATAATTTGTTGAACACATTTGCTCTTTATAGCTAACGTGGTTAAAGTGGTATGCAGAGTTAGGAAGCGTTGGGTCAAATGCCTTTGTAGGTGATACCAACGTTGTTTGCTGTGATGCTGTGCTGGGATGTTTCGTGTGCCTTATGATTGCATTTTTTCTCTAATTGCCTGATTGTCTAATCAAAAGTAGTTAAATGGTTTCTGTTTTTCTCCCTATTAGGGCTGAGTGATTTTTTTCTAAATGTATGTGTTGGACATTGTGATGCAAGGATTTTTTTTATTGATAATTACCTCTCATTTAGATTTTCCCATAAGTTAAATGTACTTTCACTGAACACTGTGCTCATAAGCGTCTTCGTCCAGCAGGAAATGGGGGGGCGGGGTGTTCAGTGGGTTTCCTGTGGGACAGGACGGTTGTATTGTGTCGTGAGGCCCAGTACTGGACAGGAAAAACGAGATTTGGGAGTAGGCAGAGATCTGCAAACAAACGCTGTTGCCAATTCAGCATGATTTTAAATTTGCTCATACATTTAGAAAAAAAGAAATTGTAGCCAGCTCTGTCACTGAGAGTTTTAGAGCATTAAGTGTGTTTAGATATCCTCAGGTTATTCAGTGGAAACTGAAATGGATGAAAGTCAGCTTGAGACATAATTACTGTGGATGGGAGAGAATTAACAACAAAAGAAATTATGTGGAACTAGGCAGAGGAAGAAATTCACTTAATGGTGGCACTCGCATTTGAAAAACATTCAACTTGGAGAGGCACGTAAAACAGCTGTTTGCAGCGCGTCTCCTCTCTCTCCCTCTGATTCAATAATCAATGGATGATAGGCAGGACTTAAACAATCAGATTCCACTAAATTCTTAGTCAGGGACACCCCTAGTCACAGCCTTTACCTCAGGCTCTGCTACTTTTTTCAGGAAGGATTCAGGCAACTTTACATTATTGTTAAACACTTTTTTAGGGTTCATTTTTTAGGGTAAGTTTAGTGGTTTTAAATTCGTCATAACAATCTGAACGTGTCAGTGAAAAAGAGTACTTAATGGATGCACACTGACAGTGAATAATTGCCTGATATGATTACATTGCAGCGGCTGCTGTCTGCAGTGTTCTCCCCCAATACTGGACTATTTTCAAAATGTTTTGTCTTGGGTCACTTGGATAATAAACCATGGGAAAATAGGATTTTGTTTTTATCAGATTGGCCTAGTAATGGATGATTATATCATATATAGTTTTATTTTCTTTAAAAGTCAGAACATAATCACTCAGCCCTATTCCTCAGCAGAATATTATCTCTACATTTCAGTCTACATTGTGTGCTGTACTAATTTCAAACTATTTTAATGCATGTTTTCAATATCTTATTACTGGGCATCTTGGGACATTTTTCCTGTTGTCCTGTATACCTTAGCTGTGTTGCCTGAATCTTGCTTTGCTCTATTCTCTGCGGTGTTTGGTATTTCGGGGTGTTATATGGTCTAGCTCTTCCAGATACGGCGGCGGGCCTGCTGGTGCGCAGCATCCATCTGGTCACTCAGAGACTCAACTCCCAGTGGAGGCAAGACATGAGCATTTCACTGGCGGCCCTGGAGCTGCTGGCTGGGCTTGCCAAGGTAAAGGTACACAACCCGAACACCACAGAGACTCAATTTACCAATCTACAATCATTACTAGCTGTCCAGGCCAGGCTGAGACTATAAACGTCACGTGTCTCTACAAGCATTCACTCGTGCATGCCGCTTCAACCAAAACTATTATTTCATAAAACCACAACTATTTTGCAGGTAAAAAACATCTTATCTTTCAAGAACAAGGCTTACAGGAAAAAAAAGTCAAGAAATCAGGTTTACTAAAAGTCTGCGCCTGTTATCATGGAAACTGGTGGCCTAAAACTAACTTATCTGGTTTTATAACTTTTTCTTTACGCCTGGTCCCAGTGATCTAGTGCAACTTCTTCCGAAATGAGACAGTCTAGCCTCACAGAGAACAAAACGAGTGGTGCTTTCAGGCAGTTCAAGTCAACTTCTAAGTCAGAAATGTCCAATTTCATCACAAGGGTGTTGCCCTAAAGCTGTCAACACAGTACCACAAATTACCAGAATGAGGAAAGTTTCTGGATGGAGCCCGCAATTCCTCTGCCTGGTAATAGCTGTACAGCTGGTTCCAGTTAACTGGTGCACCTGACACGCCTCTTAGAAAAGTAGAGTATAACCGTAGAATTTGGCTATAAAAATGTAAATATCTGGCACTTGATATGACATAAATAAAGAGTACTGAGGGGAAGAAAGGGAAATTTAAGTTTATGTAAATGCTAGTTCTAAATATACTGTAACTTATATTTTTATTTTTAACAGATAAGCAATCACACACCACAGCCTACCAGAAATGCTCAAGTGCTGGATATGAAGAATTTTCTAGCCTATACCCTAGGTAACATATTTTCCTGTGCTTTTTGTACATGTCTCAACCAGGTAAAGGTGGGAGTGGACTCTGCAGACCGTAAACGTGCTGTCAGCTCTATATGTGGGTACATTGTGTACCAGTGTAGTCGTCCAGCTCCTCTTCAGTCCCGAGACCTTCACTCCATGATCGTAGCTGCCTTCCAGTTTCTCTGTGTATGGCTAACAGAGCACCCTGACATGTTGGATGAGAAGGTACGTTTAAACACTCGATTACAGTTTCCCCAATATGTTGTCTGAGAGAGGGATACATTTTTCTGCTCTCCTTCTCTGAGATTCTGTTGCTATTCTTTCCTTTCCTTTATGGATCAGGATTGTTTGGTAGAAGTGTTGGAGATTGTTGAGCTGGGAATCTCTGGCAGCAAGTCCAGACAGGAACAGGAAGTACGGCATAAAGGGGAGAAGGAGCACAATCCAGCTTCAATGAGGGTGAAGGACGCTGCTGAGGCGACTTTGTCCTGGTAAGATTCCTCAGTTTTTATATATATATATATATATATATATATATCAACAATACAATGTCATTACCAACTTATTTACTTTACATACTTTTACATTATATTTTTACTACAAAAATAATTTTCTAACTTGGTTTGACTTTTCTAGTTTAGTCATTGTACTAAATTATGAATTTCTGTCTATTGCTGCTGATACAATGACCTAGTTTTCCCTGATTTTCTGCTGAACCTCCACACACAAGTAAAACACGCTGTCCCCGTTGACCTAGTTTTGCTGTGGTGTTCCCCAGTATCATGCAGGTGTTGGGGGCCTTCCCTTCTCCGAGCGGACCTGCCTCTACCTGCAGCCTGCTGAATGAAGACACCCTCATTCGCTACGCCCGCCTCAGCGCCACAGGAGCCAGCAACTTCCGCTACTTTGTCCTGGACAACTCGGTCATCCTCGCCATGCTGGAGCAGCCCCTCGGCAATGAGCAGAGTAAGTAGCTTAGTTATACCAGTTTCTTAAGATATTGAGAATTATGGTGTAACTTGGTTTATATGTAATGTACAAGTAGAGACTGTATCACCTGGGATGTCCCAAGCACTGGTTAAGTAAAACCAGTTGGCAACATGCCATCCTTTTTCTCCATAAATGAGAGCATCTCTGTCCTCACAGACCCGAGTCCGTCAGTGACGATTTTGATCAGAGGGACGGCTGGCAGGCATGCCTGGACCATGCAGCTCTTTCACCAGCCTCGAGGAGCTCGGGTCAATCAGAGGGTGAGATTGCACTGTAGTTTACTGCATCATGAAAGACAACGGTGCTAAACCAATACCGTTTCAGAAATGTTGTGTTAAATGACACGCTGGAGTTTTGCTTCTGAAAACCTCTCCATTGTTTCGCTGGTAACTTATCTGCGTCCTTCTTACCTCCTACAGCAGGTGTTTGTCCCTGAGGGCCGTCCAACACCCAACAATGCTGTGGGCATCAAGTACAATGTCAAGCAGAGGCCCTTCCCCGAAGAGGTGGATAAGATCCCTCTTGTCAAAGCTGATGTCAGTATTCCTGACTTAGATGACATTGTCAGTAAAGAGGTGAGATTCACTTCCTGTTAAACCCTGTTATTGAGCTTGTAGCCACATTATGGTTAATGAATGAATTATTCTCCTTCAGGCACAAGCTGGAACAAGAATGTTTTCATGGCTAAAAATAAGCCTGAAGTAAATGAGTCTCTTACATTGTTTGTTATTGTACATCAAACTCAGGTGGGTTGTATGGGCTGGCAGGATGATTCGAGAGCTGCAAATGCACTGATGAGTTATTACCCACACGTGAGTTGTTGGAGAGAGGAAATTCAACTTTCGTGTATTTTGGACAACAGGGGTCACATCATTTGGTTTGGTGGAAGCATTAGAACATCTTGGATGATGTGCAGTTTCTCAATCCAGTGCAGTACCTGAGCAACAATTTGTAATTTCTGAAAAAATGACTGCAGGGTTGAATCAGCAACTTTGTCACAGTAAACAAGTGAAGTGAACATTCAAAACTTTCAAAAGACTGAATTATTAAATATAATTAAATATCCTTTGGCAAGGTGTTGTACTGGATTGGGTTGTATAGGTTAAGCTAATAAAATGGTTTCTCCAATTAAATGCTTTATACAGATGTTTTCAATCACAGGTGCACACATCAACTTTGGGGAGGTGAAACCTTGTTATTTGGACTATGGGACTTGTTCCTTGTGGGTTAATGGTGAATGTTTACAAGCTAGTGCCATTCATCAGCCACAGCCACTTACAATTGCACCATCTCCTTCTTCATTTCAGCTGGAAGTTCAGCACGAGAAGCTTCATATTCTGATGACCAAGCAGATAGAGTATGAGAACGCCTTAGAGCGACACAGCGAGGAAATCTGGAAGTCCAAGCCTTACCCGGACCCACTGACAGACTGCAAACCCCCTCCGCCCTCGCAGGAGTTCCAGACAGCACGTCTCTTCCTCTCCCACTTTGGCTTTCTGTCTCTGGAGGCGCTCAAGGTTGGTAAACAGAATATGTGGCTGATGAGAAATTGTCTTGGATTGAAGTTGCGGAAAACATTTTATGCCGACAGCAAATATTACATCCGAGTCCTCCAGCCACTTATACTTAACTGTACTTTTGCATTGTGATTCTATTTAAGTCTGTTGAATGTATGCTATGAAAATATTATATTGGTAACGATACTGTAATGTATGATGTAGTAATTATGTATACATTCCTAGTATTGTTATTGTTGATGTAGTAATACATGTATATTAATTTATTGTTGATAGGAGCCCAACAATAGTCGTCTACCTCCTCACCTGATTGGCCTGGAGTCCTCTTTGCCTGGGTTTTTTGATGACATCAGCTACCTGGACCTGCTTCCCTGCCGACCATTTGACACTGTCTTTATTTTCTATGTGAGGGCCGGACAGAAAAGCAGTCCTGAGGTGAGGGAATTCACAACCAGTTTGGCTTTTCTTCACAGTTAGAATAAAAATGACTTGACTTGAAATTAAACATACAGATGTTAACCTTAATATGTGTGGAACAAGTTCTGAATAAGAATGAATGTGTTGTTGTGCTTGTGGTGATCAGATCCTGAGGAACGTGGAGTCATCTTCCAGCGTCCAGCCCCACTTTTTGGAGTTCCTGCTGTCCTTGGGCTGGCCTGTGGACGTGGGACGCCACCCAGGGTGGACGGGACACCTAGATACCAGCTGGTCCCTCAACTCCTGCTCCGACAGCAATGATATACAACAAACCGGTAAGCTACGAAGCGTATTACTCCATTAGATCGGAGGAAGATTAATACGAATGCACATCATGGCTTCTGTTATTTATCTACATGTTGGATATTTTTATGGTGTTATCCAAAACACCATGACATACTAACCTTAACTGAAACATACAGACTTGTAAAGTATGAATTTGGAGATGGAAGCTTTGCATACTTTGCTTTATGTTGCCAGTATCACATGATGAAATTGGATATTAGTGATTACAAGCTGTAGGAGACACATTTTTATTTATTTTTAATATATTTATTATTATTATTGATTTGATTTTTGTATTATATTTTTAGTGTATACTTTTTTCTTTGTCTTGTGTATGTTTGCATGCTGATATAGTTATGTGTATATATATATAAAATGTCTGTGTTGAACTTTTGATTTCTTTTCTCTGCAGAGGAGGCAACTACTCCTGAGGACACAGGAGGTTCGATGTTCAACGGGGAGAAGAAAGTTTTATACTACGCTGACGCTCTGACAGAGATTGCCTTCGTTGTTCCATCTTTTCCATCTGAGAATTCTGGTCAGTTTTTCCTACCTAGAGTATGACATGATGCATATTGCATATGATGAAACCCCAGTGAGAGATTGAGGGTTGACGGGGTTGTTGTTTGTTGATTCCCAGAGGAGTCATCAGTGCAGAGCGACTCCACAGTGGAGGCAGACTCCAACACAGAAATCATGCCTGGTTTACCAAAACAACCCAATCTCACGCTGGAGCTGTTCCCCAACCATTCTGAAAACTTGGAGTCTGCCAAAAAGGTAACATTTGGCTTAAATTAGTGTGTGTGAACTCAATGCTGACAACACTGATTAGGATTTCTAATTGTTTTATGTCGTGTTTGCTTAAACTCTCTGATTATTGTGCTCTTTCTGCAGCTTAGTCCTTTGGTAAAGACAAAGAGGTCATCGACTGGAAAGTCTTTTCCACCACTGGGTCCTGAGACGAAGGTGTTTGTGGTCTGGGTGGAGCGCTTTGATGATATTGGTAGGCACATGCTATATTCTATTTCTTTTTCTAGCATGTTCTCTTATTCAGTCAGTAAGTTATGCCACACAACATATTTGAGGAATTAATTTGTGGCCTTAAAAGGTGTCTGTAAAAATGTTTTTGTGTATGTATGTGACCAATGGATTCAAGTACATGAATGTCATTGTTTTTGTGTTATTTTTTTAGAGAACTTCCCGTTGTCTGATCTCTTGGCGGAAACCAGCACAGGCTTGGAAGCTAGCATGAGCAACAGCACTTCCTGCAGGTATTCTGAGGTTTACACTCAAAACACTCTGCTGCCAGTATGGGGAACATATGGCTCATGTATTGGTTTTGGTTGGGTGCAAAAATGAAGAAGAAGAAAAAAACAATTCTGCAAAACAACATGTGCACTCAGATGCAGGATAACAGACAGTGCAAAACAGGAAGTACAACGTGCACTGTGTGCAAAAGCAGGCAGGAAAAAGGAACTGTGTCAGAGTTGTGACGGTAACGAGTGTGAAGTGGCTTAAAGGAAAATTCAGCTTTTGTGAAACATGATCTGTTCGTTGCTTTGGCCTCCCTTACTAAGGGTTGAGATAACACGCTACTCAGCAGCTTTGTTGTAAAAACCTTGGATAGATTGACATTTGAGGCCACGGACCACAAGCTTTCAACAGATTTAAATTGCCTTTATTTAACCAAATTAACAATGTCATGTTGTCTGGCGGTTAGAGATCTAATGGAACATGACAACAGTTAAATTAATTAGTGACGCAACTCGTTTTCCTTTAAAAGATAATAGATGCTTGACATTTGTGTGCAATTGCTTAATTAAACTTTTCTCATTTTTAAACCAAACTAAGTATTTTGTGCAATTAAATGCTGAAAACGGAATCAGAGGAGACCCATTTTCTCTGCCAACATAATTATTTCATGTGGACTGAAAATCTGTCCGCATTTCCACTTCAGTTCAGGCATGTTCTACGTGATTGCTGTCTGATCTGTGGAAATAGATATTATTGGCAGGTATTAATGAGGCTGTGATCATTAAATGTGGTGCTTTTATCATGTTATGTATTTAATCATGCCAATATGATTCCATGTTAATCTATTGCTCTAGTTCATCACCCCGCTAATGTCTGCCGTCTGATTGTTCCTGCTGTAGGTCAGGGTTACTAGAAAAGGACGTTCCTCTGATCTTCATCCACCCTCTGAAGACGGGACTCTTCAGGATCCGGCTGCACGGAGCTGTGGGTAAATTTGGCATGGTGATTCCCCTGGTGGACGGCATGGTGGTCAGCCGCAGAGCACTAGGTAATGACTCATGACTTTCTCTGTTTATCCTCTCCTACCATACGTTTCATTTTCTCCTCATCAGAAAGATCGAAGGCAGCAAGTCTTAATGCATAGCGGGTTTTCACTGGGAATCTGTTACGATCATTGATGAGCTTACTGAAGTAATAATATGCGCACATAAATATTTTATGGTTATAGGAAACAAACTCCATTTGTGTTTATGTTGTTTTTCAATGTGATGTAACACAAAGAAGGTGTGGGTATTATTTGTGTTCACAAGTTGAACTTGTATCAGCATACAGCAGCAGCTGTGGCTCAGTGGTAGAGCGAGTCATCCTGTTGTTTGATTCCTGGTTCCTCAAGTCTGCCTGTCGTGTGTCCGGCAAGATACTGAACCCCAAATTGCCCCCGAAGGCTGTGCTATTGTCGTGTGAATGGATTAGATTAGAATAGATCCTGATGGGCAGGCTGCCATCGATATGAAGGTGTGTGAATGGATGAATGTAGACGTGTAGTGTAAAGCTCCTTGAGTGATCAAAAAGTCTAGAAAAGCACGATAGAAATGCAGGTCCATTTACCATTCAGTCAGTTAAATAGTGAGAGAAAGCCAGTGGAAATGTCATTGTTCAGCAGCACCATAAAATAAATACTACGTTGTTATCCCTCCTATGCTGATTCATAACTTTACCTTGAAAAACATATTAAACCTCACTCTGCTGCTTTCAATGTGTGTAATGCCACTCTTGGCCAACAGATGGCATATTGGAAGCTATGTTTGATGGTTGCTTTGGCTTTCTAAAACATTAATGTGTGGGAGTTAATATTTCAACTTTGCAGCTTTGGTAAAAGCAGATAGTAAAATGTTGGAATATCTTTTCCGCCCTCATTTTTATGAAATGTTTTTGTACACATTCTGAAAAACATCCCTATGTGACGACTTTGGCCTGATGAGCTCCTGTGTTTGCACCCTCCTCCACAGGGTTCCTTGTGCGCCAAACGGTCATCAACGTGTGCCGACGGAAGCGTCTGGAAAGTGACTTGTACAACCCGCCTCACGTGAGACGGAAGCAGAAAATAACTGAGATTGTCCAGCGTTACCGCAACAAGCAACTGGAGCCGGAGTTTTACACCTCGCTCTTCCACGAGGTGGGGGAGGGAAAGCCTCATCTCTAACCCCCTGCCCTGTCCTAACACTGGCTCACAAGCGCGAACACAACAACAACAACAACACACTCTTGTCATATACTCATACACCATTTACAACTGTGCGTGCACACACACAGAATCTTTATATTTATACTGTACTGTTTTGTTATTTATATGAAAACATATATCAACACTGTCTGCCTTTGACTCCGAGAGCAAAGTGTCAAAAAAAACAAAACCATGCCGAGGTGGAAGAAGCTGCATTTCTATGTCGCAGCCACTCATTGACGATTTGAATGGCTGGAGTTCAACGGCGAGCGTCTCTCTTCATTTAGGTTCGTGCTTCGTGGCAAAAGAGTTTCTGCTTGTCATTACCTGCAATACAACAGTGACACTGTTGGCCTTTCTGAAAATGTAAAGTCTGTCCTTTAAACCCTGTGATATGAACGGATTTCATGATGGTTTGGTAATACAGAGTTGTGTCCAAACTCCAGATCTGAATATCTGTTTTAACAGATCTATGGATGGATTTTTGCCAAGGAGATAAACATGTAAAAAAACAACGTTTTGTAAGATTCATCGCTGCTGCTTCAAAGCAGCTGGACGAGAAGGAGGAAATGATTGAGAGCATTAACCCATAATCTAACTCCACAACAAATTGTCATCTACTCGCAGACAACTGCTGAAGTCTTCCTCGTGCAAACACACATTCGGCCATCTCTGAGCACACGGATGATGGTGTTTATATATTTTTTATTTTCCAGATGATTTATAGGACTCCTGCGTTGTATTACTGTATGCGGCTGTCATTTTTGACACCTGCGCTCGTCTCTGTGCCAGTCGGAAAGTCGTCCCATCTCACAACAGCCACTGCACTGTAAGTGTGAATGTGTGAGTGCGTGTGCGTGGCCACATGAATGCTTGTCGGTCAAATAATTTACACTACAAGGAGTCAGGGTGACCCCTAAAAAAACCAACCCCACACATGGCATTTAAAGATTGATGGATTTTCTCGATCATGACATACCATCTTGAATTGGTTTACTCTTGATGCTTGGTAACGTTTGAGTTTACTGATAGTGAGCGTAGTTACAGAGCTCCTGGAGTTTGCACTTGGTTGTTTGCAGGGCTGATACGAAATGACCACAAAGACATTTTAGGTTTTGAAGTCTGGCAATATCACGCATAACTATAGCACAGTTGAAGTGTCTTGCTCCTCCAAACAAATCTATGGTGATGTATTCAAAGGCCAAAAGCACTCAATGTAGCTAACAGCATTACGTACAGCTTTCACATTTTGGCTGATAAAAGCTGTATTTTTTTTAAATTCTAAACCAAAAAGAGAATATTCAGAAATATTCCGTTTGGATGACAGAAATGTGCAGTTTTGCCTTCACCTTTTTTTTTCTTTTTTTGCTCCTCACAATTTGTTTTTTTCCTCACAATTTGTTTCACTTTGTTTACTCACTGTACTTCTGGTTTTTGGTTCAAGCCCTCTCACTGTCTGCCTGTAACAATGTGAATCTATTTATCACAGCGATGGAACAGGGCAAACACCTCTAGTTTCTTTGTTATATTGGAAAGTCTTAATGCACTGAGCACATTTTACGTTTATTTTCTATTCCCTTTGGTTACCTTACATGTCTTTTGTACTTTTTGTGCATTTTGAAAGAAAACCCTGCTGAAGGAAGACGTTTTATCTTGTGAAATATGAATGAAGAAGAGGAGGCGTGGAGTTTTTAACCTATCATGTCTAATATGTGTGACTCACTTTTTATGACGGTGCTTTATGCACATGCCTTTTTTTGGAAGGAAAAAAAAAGTACATTAAATATGCTTCAAGGAAACTACATACAATCAGTCATAAATTGTATCCTATGTTACTCCTGACGTTTGATCATATTTAAAGATTTGCCATGTACAGAAGCGGAGGATGATATGTAAATATATGATAGTGTAAGGCATTTACAAGTCGTCTGTTGCATTCCTCATCTGAGATGGCGCGAAAAGTTCTGTATGTATGCAATTATGTGTGGGAGCATCACAATGGGTATTGAATGTAACATGCATCAATTAAAACTATTATTGACATTTTAATTTCTCCCATTCCTAATATTTGACTTCACAGGATGTCTATGAGGAATAAAAAGTAATACAAATTCATATTCATGGGTTTCTTTCCCCATCCAGAAGCAGCTTGAGAGCTAAAATTACATTTCAATGCAGACATTTCATTTTCTCTTATGAAAATTTGCAGCCCACATAGAATGAATGTGGCCTGTGTGGCAATAAAGGTGGTCTGGTGTATAAGTGTATTATCAAGCCGGATATTAACTTGACAAAACCGCCACCAGGTCCGGGGCGCGACCTGTGACAGTAGGTGCGCCTGGATTCCCTCAAGATATCAAGAATATGACCGCACTGTAACCGAAAATAGTGTTGGGTCTACCATAACTACTCGTCTGGGCCTTATTTATCAACAAGAAGAGTTGTTCATATGACTGGTTTGGATTGAAAATACGGTTTGAATCCGTATTAATACAAACAAGAACACACGTACCGACGTTGTTCATCAGATTGCCTGTGCTTGTTGCGCCCGTGTCCACCAGGGGGCGCCTTCCTCTTAAATTTACCAGCCAACGCTGCTACAGGTGCTGTTGTGACAAATAAGTGGCTAAATGTTAGCTATATATATATATATATATATATAAAATTGTTTTCCAGTATGTTAATTAATGGTTTGAACTATATGGGCTAAGGCCTGTCAGCCCATACAGTTTATGATGCAACATATAGTTTATGATGCAGTCGCCATTTGTAGTTCTTCCTTTGGAGCCACTTTAACTTTCCTGGAGGGTCAATGTGCCACTTCATGAGTTTACTTTATAATAGCCTTTATTGTGATTGTTTTAATATGATGTAGTAGCTGTGGCCCCTGTGTGTGTGCGTCTGTGGCGCCGGGCCCCTCCTCCCCTTCCACCCTCCTCCTCCTCCTCCCTGCCGACGTCTCTCCAATCTGATGTGATCTACGCCGCCTTGCTCGCTCTCAGCTGGCGCTGCGACCACACAGCCGGGCTCTCTCCGCTTGTAGTTCGCTACTTCTGGGCAACTTTAGCTCCGGCGCGTGGGGTGCTCTGCGCATCACTTGCTCGTGAGGGTTCTTTTTTTCTTCTTGGTTGTATTTGGAGGAAAACTTGCTGCTGCGAGATGGACTGAAGCGACAACTCGTCAAAGTGTGGATACTTAAAAACGAGAAGAGCGTTTGTGTAGAGAGCAGCCTCTCCGAGGGCTGAACCACCGGCACCATGGAAGAGGACGACGGGCATCACGAGAACGGCATCCACGCCACCAAGGACTCGGACCGGCAGCAGCGGCTCCGGCTCTGCGTTTTAAATGAAATACTCAACACCGAGAGGGATTATGTTCGGACGTTGCTTTTCCTCCAGTCGGTAAGTCTTGACATCACCTTGCACGTTTGCTTCAGTGCTCACGCGCCGCACGCTGCTACGCGGACAGAAGGTTGTGCCAAACCCCAGTCACAGATCTGTAAATGCACGTGTTGTCCTTCCTTTTGACCAACATGTACGTTGTATTAGACAAGCGAGAACATTGTCTGTAATGACAGGCTTCCCTCTTCAGTTCGGCGTGTGTACAGTGTGTTGTGGGGGCACACGTTGCGAGATAATACCCACTTTCCCTGCTGTAGTTTACGGGCAGGGTGTGAATATAAACCACCGAAAATCCTGCTTTGGTTTGGCGTGACGTTCTTGCTCCTCCGTTTCCTGATTTTTTAAAATCCGCGTGTTTGTTGTATGTAAACAGAGACGCACACGCACCTGTGGTTCGTAACTTGAGTTTCTCCAGTCAGACTCTCACTGACAGCTTTATTCGGAGAGGAGATGTGATGGTGTCTCAACAACACACTCCAAGGAAGATTAGTTACATTTTGGTGTTTTTCCCTCCTGCATGGACGTGAATGCTGGAGGGGGGAGGCATCGTTCGCACCTCTCCATTGTGTGTTAACTCTCAGGTCCAGTGCAATCAAACGATTCACACTGGCTCTGCAAATAAATAGATATTCATGAGCTTTCTCAGACAGAGATAAGGAACCGTTTCAGCACAGCTACTTGTGCATCAGCTGCCTTTTGATGAATGAAGGTCCTGGTGATTTTATGCGCTCCTTTCAGCCACCGACACACGCCCTCAGCGTAGATGTCTCCCACCTGCAGGGAGCTGTCGTTTTTCGTTGCCTCCCCCCTCCTGTCATCATGGCCTGGTCCTCTGTGCTGCTTGCACAGTACAGGTGGCTTCTGCTTCCAGCTGAGACAAAGTCAGTGTGTTGGCCAACTCCAAATTGGCTGCATGTGACTTTATCATTATGCCTTATTGCTGGCTGGAGGGAAATCCCCTCTATTGTTGCCTGCTCTGCCACGGGGTCAAGGGTCAGGGTCGGCTACAAAACGTTCCCCCCTTCAGCTGGGAGGCATTCAGGAACTCCGATGTTGAAAATATGTGTTATACTTTTCACTTGCTGACGACGACGACTGTTCATTTTACAATTTCAACATCTGGAGAGCATTTGTCAAACGTGGTCATGGTTCCCTCTTTCTCTCGCGCTGTCACATGTCAGGGAACTTCCTCAAACTTCTCGAAATACTTCTTATCGTCTTTGCGGTGGCATCAGGGCAGCACATTGTCACGTAGATACGAGATGATTTCTCCAGATTAGATCCACAAAATCCTCTAGATGATGAACGGGACCGAAGCCCAAACTTTGTTTACCGAATAGTAACATTTCGGGGGGGCAATCTTTGTGGTTCTGTTTCCTTTCTCCGTTTCGCAAGAAGCAGCCATGTCTTATCTTCTGTTCCACGACACACCAGACAGTAGGGGGACATGTTTGACCCCCTCCCGAAAACAGTTCCTTCATTATGATAAAGACAAAGCCCCTAGTGATTTATCAGAGACGTCTGGGAGCTTTCTTTTCCTGTGAACATCTGAAAGCTGTCAGTGCCAGAACCCCCCCCCCCCTCACATCAATTGTCGTATCATGATTTAAGCCATACGGTGTGTAGCCAGAGGGGAGTCGGGCTAAGGAGAAATTCTTTTATCACCTGTGCCTTCACATAGAATACTCTTTTCTACACCCAAGATTTAGTCTAGTCCACATGTTCCCATATCATACAGTTATTTTTAGTTGTGATTCATGGTAAACTGAGGACGGTATACTTTTTCCATCTCTTGCACATTGCAGTAGGAATGGGACAATACAGAACTTTATTGCAGTATTCATATAAAAAAAAAAAAAATAACAAACACGCTTGTGTAAATGTGGGATTGTGATGCGTTTCAATTACAAGGATAATCGTGAATATCGTATAAGAGACTTGGAAAAAGCTCACCATCATGGTAGAGAAGGGGAAAGCCTGATATAAAAATGCAGAAATGACTCTCCTGACTCCCACAATGTAGCTATTTAAACATTTTTTTTATGATTTATCACTTTTCACTAAATCTGTGAGGTAATAAAAATATGTATTTCTTAATGCATGTAATGTGAACTGATTCCAATAGGTTTTAGTGCCATTTTAAGAGTCATTGTGAATCACAATCATTTTAGCAATTATCATTGTGACATGTTGTTTTCATCTAGTCTACTCAATACAACAAATCATCCTTTTTATGAAAAGGAATATGACAGCTATGTGCCATTGCTCCGTAATGTAGAAATTGATAGATTTGTTGCTGTTGTATGGTCCTGTTACCCAAGCTTGGCCTCATTACTAGTCATTCCCACATATGGGCACATATTGTGTAAACAAGTCTCGATGCCAAAGCATGCTACTCAGTATTAATGTACCCTATATGTGATATTATATGTTGTTGGTACATTGAGACTGTTCCAAACCCAGCTGAACCTCCATATGGAGGACGTTGTGCCCTCAGTAGATTGCTTAAGGAGTACACGGGCGAGAGAGAAGAAACATCAGTCTGCGCCACTGACATCAATCCTCTGCAAATCCCCCCCATGATCTCTCTCTGTCCAGGGTCCAGCTGAGCCCGCTCCCCTTCCCTCAGTGGGAGACGAGGCTTTGTCACCATGCAGCTCACTGTGGTGTTGATAAGGGAAGTCTGGCTGTGGGAGCTTGGAACATATGGTTTCAATAAAGATATAGAGTGGTTCAGGGTGGTGAGGCAGAGCGGGGGGGGGGGGGGGGGGGGTCATGGTACCTCAGTGTGAAGGCGCTAGACGTGCAGTGATGTGGAACGAAAAGTACAGAGTGGTTATAAGATCAGATTGCTCTCTAAGCAGTCATTTGTGTGCCTCCTCTAATTACGTAAGATGTCTCCTACATTGCCCAGAATGCCCTTTGACAGCTCACGGAGAGTGTCTGATAGATACCTTAGGAGCTAGACAATGAGAGGCGTTTTCTGGACCTATGGCTGATAATACAGGCTGATTGGAGGCCTCCTGATGTTATACATCAGTGCTGACTGTGACGATGAGATCCTGTGGAACTGACATGCTGTCGATGTTCAGATCACTGAAACGGACATATCCGGACATGTTTATATTTAACGTTTAAAGTCCAAAACGCATAACCACAACCACGTGTTCCAGGATATGGATGTTTTTTACACAGAGCCCCTCCCCCTCAGCGTATCACTCATCTGTAGGCACCTGTGAATGGCAGCTCGCTGTCGAACGCCCACATCCTTCTCCACTGCTTATCACCTCTCGTGCTCCCTCCACATCCTCCTGGATCTTCAGCACCCGTACAACATCACTCCTCAATCGCAGTGATCGCAAATGACACACAAAAGAGATGGTTATCCGGCTTTGGCATCTCAGCCCTTCTGCATGTCACTCATCCCCCGGCAATTACCAGCGCCAAGGAGCTCATCCAACGTGCCGGAGGGAAGCGTGTAGGGACGGTGGGAGGAGAAGAGGTGAGAAGGGGGTTGGGGTGGTGTCGTGTGTGAAAAGAGGGATTAGAGGATTCATTTTGCTTGGCGTTATCAGTGTGAAATCTCCAAATCTGTTGCTTCTTCGAGGTAGCGAGTGCCTCATTTAAACGAACCGATAGCTTTTCAATTTGAAGTTTATGGCGATAACGCCTCTTTTCAAGCTTTTGTTGCAGCGGATCACCTTAGAGCCAAAGATTAGTAGGGATTTTCTTCAGGGCAACGCTTTGTTGATTTAATCCAGGCAACTGGATTTTCCCTGTCATGATCCACCAAAATGTAGGCCGTCTATGACAGGAAAGCAGTCATTGGCGTCATACCTGGTAGACGGTAGGGATTTTCCCTCAAAACCATAAAAAAATTGGGGGGTTACCATTCACCACACTGACCCACGTCTTGGTGAACTAGTCCAGTTAAGAAAACAGTGGAATGGCTCGGCCAATAAATGTGTCAGCGTTTGACCTTCCTTCTTGATTCGGAGAAGTGTGAGACTGAGAGTAAGGTGACCAGGAAGGTCTGCGGGATAATAGGAAACATCTGGAAATCCTGCCTTCTGTGGCCCTCAATTTGGGCCACACACAAGTCTGATTACACCCGTCTGATACTGGTGTGTGTTTGTGTTTTGGTGTGCAACTGCACGTATCAGTCCCCCCCCCTCGCCTCGTTCTCTTCTTTTGCTGTTGTTTACTTTAAAGCACATCCACCTGTAGTTGCCGTTGATGACAGTAAATAGCAAACAGGAAGACACCTGTACGTGAATACAAGCGCTTTATCCGACTGGTGCTCAAGGAAGGCAGACGTCCAGGAAGCCGTCGCTGAGCTTCAACTCTCTCTTTGTTTTTCTTTCCCCCCCCCTCCGCTCCGTCTCTCCAGCCCTCCCCACTCGGTGGGAAAGACCAGCATGAAGTTTCTCTGGGCTCGGGGGGTATAAATAGCTACGGATTCTAACTCTCATCTTGCCCACAACGCTGTAGTGGTTTCAGTTCACTGCAGCCTCAGCCCCACTGAAGTCATACACACAGGCACACATCACATATATAGCGTGAAGAGTGAAGGGGGAAAAACAGCCTGTGACCTCCAAACAGCAGGTAGAACAGTTACTGTGGCAGTTTCTTTAATTATTACTCTGCTCAGATGGGAAGTCTCATCTTTTAAATGCTAAAGTTGGTATACGGTCGGGGCAGAGATGATCTAAACGTTTAAGTTTAACCATATTGTGCCCTCTCATTTGATTAATCGTGCTAGATGTTCTCCTCAGGCTTTGGATTTTTGGTTTAGAGACGACTTGTCCGGCTCGCTTTTTACGCCATCTGTTTCCAAACCCGTGGCCGTCGTCAGACACCTCCCTGAACCCGAGGTCACCACTGTTTTCACTCGCCACCGTGCATCCTTCCATCTCACTCGGGATAATTGGTACCACGAAGTGCAGCCTTTGCCACAGTTAACAATGCCAGACAGACTCATTACATTGCAGTGTGTTACATAAATGGGGGGTGAGATTTCAACTTAATCTCAGTGCTTTCTTCTTCTTTTTTTTTTCTTTTTTTTAAAGTCATGTGTGTTGATAAGCCATTTCTTTGGGGCATAAGACTGCAGCAGGAATTCTAAGAATTCAAGTTAACAAGTCTAAACCACTGTAACACCCAGAGGCATGATGTAAAAAAACACTCACCCTCCTCCCCTCCATGAGATGTTTTCAGATTCTTACAGATATGAATTAGCATAGAAAAGGAATTTCATGTGATCAGTTGTGCATGTTGACTTTGCCATCCCGGGCACAGAAGGGACCAGGTGTTTCCTATGCGATTAAAGGAGTGAATCTGTTCAGGAGTATGTGCTGTTGAATCTGAGGTGTTTTGGGGGGGGGGGGGGGGGGGGGGGGTCATGAACCAGAAGTCATCAGTGTTATATCAGGTTACTCATTTGACTGTGTCAAATATCAGACTGTGCAATGTCAAGAATGCAGAGCAGAGACTTTTCTGATGCGCTGTTTGCCCAACGGGGATTTTTTTTAAATGACTGGAGCAAACAGCCAAATAAGAGATACTCCCAGAGTGTATGTGGAAACCTCCGTGAAGCGCCTGTCAACCGGCTGATATATGATACGGCGGGTGACCCGGCCAGGATTGTAAAAGCGCGGCAACATGAGATCTCCGGTGTCCCCTTGGAGATCGTGACCTGGACAAAGTTGAGACCAGTACTTTCTCAGGGTGGATACTGGGTGCAGTAACGGCGCAGCATGGGTTTTTGGGAACCCTCTTGAAGTGGCGACTGAATAGAATGGATGGAGACCTACAGAAGGACTTGGCATAGACTTTCCCCAGGGAGCTTCCTATTTGGTTTAGGAGCTGCGGCAGCAGGCTTACAATGTTTGTTTGCCTTCTCGAATGCAACCAGATGTGTGGCTTCTTTCAGGGTCAGAGGTCATTTACCTCGTAGACTAACGCTGATCTACAAAACAGCCACAGAACAACTTAACACGAAGCTTCTCAAATGTAGAGAATACGGCAAAGATGTTTGGTAACGCCACCGTCAGTGTTGGACTCTTGAAGTGTTGATCAGGGCGGGTCGGGGTAAATGCCTGTGTGCTGTCCAGCCAGGAAGCTGCTCACACAACACAATGGGACAAAGAAGGAGGGTCACGCACACATATACGCACACACACACATCACACACAACCCAACACAATCTTAAGCGGGTCTTCTTTTGTCTCTCGTTCCATGGTACAGAAGCACTCTCACAAATGTATCTCGAAGTGGATCCAATCTTATCTCATTGAAACATATAAAATATGGATGTAGTCTCTGTGACACCACCCACAGGATTCTGAAGGGCTGCTGAGCTGAGGCGGACCTGTGTGACGCAGCAGAGGAGACAGACATAACTAGTGACCCACCTGTCTCTCAAGGTGGCCACGCCCTTAATTATGCATCAAACTTAAACCCTTTATGAGTTGGATAAAACCTCACATCCCATACAGCTTCTACGAACAGGGAAATGAGACCCAAACCGTTGTATATTTCTTCTTTAAACATGGGGTTTCTATGGGGATTGACTCGCTCTTGGAGCATGCCTCAAGTGACCATTTTAAGAACTGCATTTTCTTCCAACTCCCACTTCATTTCTCAGCACCGGAGGTTGCCGCTTGAATAAAATTGCCGTCCAGTTATGCAGCGTGAAGCCAGCTGGACTGGAGTATCTTCCTTATGTATGGCATGTGCACGGGTGGGAGATGTCTTCCTTCATGCTCGTCTCTGTCATCCATTACTTGAGTCTGCTGGCTCAGGTCTACTCTTCATGTCTTAATGTGAAGGTGGTGGGAATGAATGTGATGAATGATGAATATTTCCAGCTAAATTCTCACAACTATGAACAGAGTTGGAAACAAGCTTGCCACGACGGTCACTTTTGCTAAACATTAGCTGGATTTCACTTTACCAATTAGGGGGGATTTTTTCCCTGTTTGTGTTATTTAACCCCGCGAGTTAAAGAGCCCGCCGACTTTGTTGTTATAACTGTTTGCGACAGCTGCTGACAAATTCTTGGGGCCTGGTTGCCGAAGGGCTTTTATTTTGGCATTTCCTCAGTGCGATGATGTCTTTTGCCAACGAACATGGAACATTTAAAGCTTGAGTCATACATGCTTTAGCTGTCAATGCGATGATTTCGTTCTCACGTGCTGACAGGAAACCTTTTAGGAAGTGGTAGTACATGTTTGACGTGATGAATTACCACATCTGGTTTTAACAGATTATCTTCTTTTTGCTATAAATGACATGCCCCTTAAAACTTAAGGATAGATATGCCACCGAAAAATAAACAACTTGTGAGTGAATAGAGCCTTTGTTGTAACGTTTACCAGGACTGTAGTCGTTATCATATGACCACATGTGATTCAATAACGCAACTGAAATACCACATTCTGTTGCTGTATTATGCTCACTATGGGGAAGCATAACATCCTAGAAGCATCACTTTCAGGAGTGGAAACTTAACACAAGTATCCGTCGCCTTATTGGTCGCCGAAAGGAGAAGTTGAGATGTAATGTAGGTCAGTTGCATCAGTGTTTTCAGAGACATTTCCAGACAGAGGGCTTTATCTAGCTGCTGTCTGTCTGCCCATTACATGCTTTTCTCTATCGGGTTTGAAAACACAGTTTGAGTCCGATCTAGTGGGCGTTCTCTTTGCCAAATGACCACTCTTGTGTGCTTTGGGACGGTAATTTGCCGTCCCAGCCGGTGCCCACGACACTGTTTATGTCTGCCCAGCTGAAGGCCAGGTGTGGCATCCTTAGTTTGGTTTGATTATATGAAAGAAAACTCTGAAACAGGTATTATGGAAAATGTAGGAAACCGCTACCTGACAGTAGCTGTAACGATCAGCTGGGCTGCATCTTTTTCTCTCTCTGTCGGGAGCTGCACATGTCTCTGATGGCTCACTCGACACCACGCTCACCACACACCAGATCCAGTGATGCCCGACGTCTGTCAGCACCACACAACTCCCGTCCAAACGTCCAGATGGCCTCTGCAATCTGCTCCATGATGTTATCATCCTGATCGCCACATGTCGCCCCTTAACAGGAAAGACGCTGAGAAAAAGAGAAAACCTGCGCTGAGTGTCTGGTAGAGATGAAATTAGGTTTATGTCAAATATAAAGTTAGACCGTGTTGACAGATTCACAGGTCGAAGCAGATGTCCAATTAGCAGGCTGTTAACATTCATTGTACAAACGGGGAATCGTATATATTTAGACGTGTCTTCCATCACGCGAAAGCATCACAAGCTATTTACCCCGCCATTTACGAGAGGAGCGTGTGAGCGAGTGTCGTGTGCTTTTGTTCTCATAGATGTCTGATGAGTGACAGAATTGAGAGCAGCTGCCTAACAAGCTGAAAAAAACCATCATGAAGGATATTTATAACAGTAATTACGTGCAGCCACAGTAGCGTGTAACTAAATGAGACGGTGAAAATGCCCCTCCTCAGGTTTGCATCCTCTACGCCGACTTGCCGACGAGGGCCAGATGAGCAGGCAGTCTTGAACAGGAAGTCTCCGGTCCGGTGCTGTCTGTCCTCTGTGGTCGAGACACTGTGTCATCCCCCCGTAGTGTTTGAGTTTCCGCCCATGTGAGCTACTCAAAGAGCCCCGAAGTTTAAAGGCCTTCAAAGCGGAAGTGAGAGCAGAGAGGAGAAAAAAAAAAGAAAGCTGGACGAGACTCAAAGAGGACTTTGTGTTTTGGCGATTGGCTCCGCCAAAAAGGGTTTCTCTTGGAAGAGGGCGAGGGACTGGTTGGCGGGTGAAGAGGAGCCGAGGGAGTTTTTCGGAGGGTCGGGGAGAGAATTACGGCTTCAGAGAGAAAGTAGTCTGCTAAGGTTTGCTGGGGTCCCTCATTGTGGCCACGCCACGGGCCATTCTCTGGCTCCGCTGCACACAGGCCACAAAGAGGGGATTTCTTCGTTTATTTATTCAATTTCATGCCATGTCGACCCCAAAACGGCCCCCATCCCCTCTCCAAAACTGCCCTGTCCCCCTTTTGTCGCTGGCCGCCCCCAATCCTCTCCCCAAAAAGAGAGAGCCTTAATGGATGCCTTGTTTTTCCCGTATGTTGTTGTTTTCTCATGGACAAGGAGGCGTAGAGAGTTTGAGGCTGGTGACCTGAGAACTGGAATAGAAGAGTCCTGAATCTGTGGATCTGTGATTCTGGTTCAGGCTTGTTTGAGTAGGTGTGGGAACCACGGCGAATTGAAAAGGGGCTCTCAGGGCCTGCTGGGAAAAAAAACCCTGACAAGTGTTAGAGCTTTTGCTTGATATACGGGGTCTCTTGTGGGATATCTGAATTGGGTGAGATGGCCCAGTGTTGTTGCTGAATGCTGATGTAGCCGGGGGCAGTCGGAGAAGTGGCCCAGTTTGTCCCCATTAACACCAGCTTAAGGGTCATTATGGAGAAGCTGCTAGAATGAAAGAAGAATACTTCCAAAGAAGATGATATTTAAAAATCAAAGCACTGATGTACTTTAGTTTGGCCCACACTAATTCAATAAGAATCTGCTCTATAAATGGTGCAATGGATCACACAAGTGATTCCAGTGTGTTTAAGTGCCATTTTAAGAGTTTTTATGACTATCAGGATCAGGAATCAAAATGGTGTAATATGGATAACCTTTGCTGAATGTAAACATAGAAATTAAAAGGATCATCTGTCTTGTGTTAAGAAATCATTTTTTAGTTGTGAATATTTGTCACATTTGACAAGCTCAGTGAACTTTCCGTTGGCTCGTATTTTTGTGATCTTTCATTGGGTCATGTTACATAGTCGGTTCCAGGTAGGAAGCTCCGTCCCGAAGCAGACGAGGCAGACGTGAAGGCAGCAGGCCTCTTACTCACTGCCCAGTGGAGCGAACACTGATCCCACACCAGCATATGGTCCATCTGTATCCTCACACCTTCCTGTCTGGCCCCTCTTCGCTCTGATAAACCCCAACATTTAGTCACATGACACAAGACGAGTGCTCACGCAGCCTGGAGTGCCAGGTGATGGTGGATGTTGTTGTTTTTTTTTTTTTGCCTGCCACGTATGATGGGTGGCCATTGCATGTGTACATTATCAAAACGGTGGCGCTGCATTTCTGTCCGTTCCTTTGAATCCATAGCATTACCGTCATCTTGTCACGGTCGCTGCCTTTAAACATAGACGTTCTCAGTACAGTGCGGCCGCTGCGTCACAAAGTTAAGGGCAAAGTCCATAATTTAAATCTTTTCAAGTATATAGAGCACATTGTGATTTGTTTGCTTGTTGGTTGCCTGCCAACACAAAACTGTCAGACTTTACTTAGAACTCAGCTAGAGTCAGTCAAACATGTCATATACTTCCTTTTGCACAAAAGCCACACTTCCTTTTCCGAAACAACATCTGCTGCTTTTGTGTGGAGAGGCGCTACTTCATTCTAGAGCAGATTGTTTATTTTCCTTCCCCCCGCTGAGTTCAACCACCGTCAGTCTGCTGGAAAAGAAACTGAACTTGTCAGTGATTTGGATGACTTAAGAAAGTGTTGGCTTTTGTTCAGTGCAATTGCTCTGTCTTCACTTCCTGTTTGCGTGACACAAACACACACACACACACACACACACACACACACACACACACACACACACACACACACTGACAGAGACTTGCATGCGCACTTCTTCTGTTGCAGTTTGGGTTTTTTTTTGTCTTCACTTTTCCTCGCACATAAGATGCTGCAATAAAATTGCCGTGACTCAGCTTGGCCGGATCCGCCAACCTCCCTTCGACCTGCTCACGAGCCCGTTGGGCGTGCGGCCCATTTGTCAGCTGTAACGCGTGCTGTGCTGCTCTCGCACCTTTCGCATGGCAGTTCCTTTGGCCGCGTGGATAGATGGTGCACCGGGCGTCCGTGACAAGTCGATGTTACTTCTGCATCTAACGTGCTACTTCTGTAACACATACGGGAACCTGTCATATTGCACCATGTGCACCAAGGCGTGTGACATGGCTCACAGCTGCCGTGGTTCAGGAGCTAGAGCGGGTCGTCCGCTAGTAAGAGCGGCGGTTTGATCCCGGGCTCCTACACTCTGCATGTTCAAGTGCCTCCCTCGCCTTCCTATATCGGCGGTAGCGGTCCGCTCTATGGCTCGCGTTCACATTCGTCCTGGACCCAAGAATGCTTTTCTGACCTCGGCCGGAGGTTTCACACTTACCGGACTCTTGGGGTCAAACAGGGTGAAGTCCAGAAAAAAAACTCCTGCTGCGTGTGAAAACACCCTTGTGCACTTTTAAATGAGGAGAGAGGAAGGGGTGTGGGGCTGTGAAAATACTAACAAAAAGCTAACATGTTATAAAAAACCCAGGCCACACACAAGTCAGTCAGCCTTTTAAATGTGTTATACAAAGGTGAAGAAGTGACCAAGCCAATACATTTAAAGAGCAGGAAGTCCATCATCACTGCCAGGATTTCATAATGGGCTGCTGCTGCAGGTATTTGCGTCATGAATGGATCTGAATTGCTTGTATGGACATTTTAGCGTGACTAAGCAGGAAATATTGTAGAACAATTATTGAGAAAGAACTTGATGAAAATCCAGACAGTGTTCCAGTGCTGCAACGCTTGCACAACTGCAGGATATTAAAGGTCTGACTGCTAAGGAGAGGAGTGACGGAGTGCAGGCCAATGATTTTGTTCAGTGTGGAAAATACACCGATCCGACTGTGGAAATGTCAAAATGTTTTTGGTTCCTCATCAACAACAAGAATAACACGAATGGACACTTTACCTGTCGATTGGTTCTGTGGAAAAATAAAAAATATGTTGGAGACGCCAAAGTGAAATAAGTGAATTCTCTCCTGAATCTAAGAATTTATTATGATTGATTATTGAAATATTGGTCAAGAATACAACACTTTACATTATGATGCAACTTTTAAATGCACAAAGTGACAACATGAACAATGTATTCAAAGCAACACAATCTATTTTATGAATTAGACTGATGCGTTATATTTGGCCTTTTGTAATATGCTAATTTGATGGTTTTAGTAGGACTTCCTTTCTGTCGGGCTTTCCTGAAATGTTCGTGTCATAATTCTGAGTATCCTACAGTAGCAGCTACTTTGCAGCCTGTCAAGACTCTCCATCACGGTTGTGTTAGTAATGTTAGTCGTGTCCCGTGGGATTACATCCTGAGCTGTTTCCCCTCACAGCCCATCACCCCTGTGGCTCCGTGCAGCAGCTGAGGCCCCTCTGTGCAGCCACAGAGCGAGGTCTCATTATCATGACTCCAAGGGGATCAAAAGATGAATTTGTGTCCCATCTGACCAACTATTATGAACACATTGATTGATGTCGTCCCTTTTTTTTAGGTATCAAACAGTAAGCAGACATCTTATTATTATTATTATTATCTACTTTATCTTATCTACAGTGTACACATTCAACCAAGGAGACCTGTGGTCTATATGTTCATGTAAATATGGTGGGATCCTCCACTTAACATGATTAGACATCCTGGGCTCGCTGGTGACGATGCGCTGATGTCAGCAAAGAGGCGGACGGCTCACCTGAGACGGAGATTTGAAAGTAAACGAGGACCGTCAGCCGCGTCCGCCCGCCGCCTCTCAGCATGTTGATGAAGTAATAATGAGCTCAGCGGCCGTGTCCAGCGGGCAGAGGAGAGTTACAGCGTTCGTCATGGCGACTGTGTTTGTCTTTCCAATAACAACTGGCTTCGACGTGCACTATGGAAAGGATGGCTCTCTTTAATATTCGTGTGTGTGTGTGTGTGTGTGTGTGTGTGTGTGTGTGTGTGTGTGTGTGTGTGTGTGTGTGTGTGTGTGTGTGTGTGTGTGTGTGTGTGTGTGTGTGTGTGTGTGTGTGTGTGTGTGTGTGTGTGTGTGTGTGTGTGTGTGTGTGTGTGTGTGTGTGTGTGTGTGTGTGTGTGTGTGTGTAATGCTCTGAGGTATTGTCCTCTCCATGCAAATGATGCATGACTTGTAGAATGCTGCGGGTTATCTGAGGGCACAGACACATCTGCTTCTTTTTGTGTTTTCCAAACTCAGAGAAACGGAAATATTGACTCCGTTTTGTATCTTTTTGCATTTCGTTCCGTGTGAAATTGTAAGGCCAATCTGGACGTAACAAACGTCACGTGGAGTCGCTTGTCTGTGAGAATTGCTAACCTGGCGCGTTGCCGAGTTACAGATTTAGACAGCGGATTAGATTCCCGTCTCTGTTACTTCTGACTGACTTGAAGGTTCTCTTGGCAGCGCGCTCCTCTCACAGGTCGTCATTACTCAAGAAATAGTCAAATATGATAATGAGTCCGGACTGAAGTTTGACCAATTATGATACTTGGCTTTCCAAACACAATGAGCCGCTGTCCATCACATGTCAACATCTTTCCAATTATACCCATAATGCCTTCTTTCGGGGCCATTTCCTGTTGTTGATTCTGATCACGCTCTCCAAATATTACAGTTCCAGACCGTAGAAACCCAAAGTTGAGTAAACTCTGACACGCTCGGTGTGCATGCCCACTTTATGCTCCGTGCCGTTGTCTCCTGTGACTCTATTGGAGAAGAGAGAAGCTTCCCGTTTTCTCTCCAAACAAACCGGTGTGCTTTGTGATGGAACAATGAAGACAGCCAATACAAGCCGGGGGTGAGAATGGCCATGTTGGAGCGAGACCTGGACTGAAAGGATCTCTTTGTTGCTCCTTCCCTCCACCTTCCCTGTCACCACATCTGTGTGGCACATTTTTGTTTCAAGAGCGAGTCCTGCCTGGATGCTAGATGTCAATTCGTAATGTCTCCAAAGGATGCATTCGTTTTCACTCACGTCTCTACAAGCTTTTTTTTTTCCTGTTTTCGTCCTTTGCTCCCGCCTCCATCTGAGAGCGACTGAGGAGAAGCCTTGTTTCCTCTCTGCCAGCGAGCAATCTCTCAAATGACTGACTCCTCCAGCGTGGACATGGTACAAGTTGCCATATGGGAGATTTAATTAGTATACGCCTCAAGCACAATCAGCTCCCTCCCAAAACCAGTCGAGAACACAACAACTACTGCTTCCCTTTAATACTGCTCTTAATTAACGAGGTCGCAGCTTATTGCTGAGGACCTTTTACTTTCTATTTTGGTGCAACCTACGCAAAAGCCAGTAAAGAAGGGGGGGAGAAAACCGGAGACAGTCCTCCCCGAGTGTTCGGTCCCAGAGGAAATGATATGATTGCTGCCTGCTGCTTGGTTGGCTGGCGTCTATCTTTAGAGCAAATGTGTGATTACAAGTGTCTTTCATTATAGGCGAGTGACTTACTGTAAGTAAAACATGTAATCGGCTGATGTTGTGTGCAACAGAAAAGAGCATGCAAATGTTCCAGACCCAAACATATTTTCTTGTCATAATTTTGGGGACAATTCCTTTTCCAATTGAATTATATTTGGACTGATAATTGAATCTCCGGTCAAACAGACAACAAACGTAGCATCAAAAGGAAGAATCAAGAATCCCTTCATTCTTTGATCAGATGTTGTCTATTGATGATCTAATTTGGGAAACTTTCTGTCTTTGATTCCATAATTAATTGATTTAACAGGAACAGACTGAGAGGGTTAATATGTGAATACCTTTATATTCCTCCTCGATTCTACTACGATACAACATCACTCAGGCCTCTCAATTACCAGACATCGTCTGTGGCGATGGCGATGTTGTTGTTTTCAACGTCGTGAGCTCCACACATTCAATTTACTGTCGCCGTGCTGGAGTTGAGGCAGATTATCTACAACAAAGCGCTAACAAATGAAACACGATAGTTCAGGCAGCTTAGATCACTGTTCCAGTTCCATCGACGTTACTTTCATGTGGCAGGTGTGAATCAGCTGAAAGCTTTAGAGCAGCGGCAGTATTCTCCAGTATCGCTTACATTTTAGAAACGCTGCACAATCATCATCAATTACTTTATTTTGTACCGCCCGCATCCATGTGGCACGCTATCACTTTTCAGACTTGAGGCAGAGAGAGAGAGAGAGAGAGATTTTACTCGGTGGTATCTCTTCTGTCCCTTTTTCAAGACAGTTTTTGTGTCTGGAGATGAGACGGTCAGACAGACAGACAGGCAGGTTAAGCCTGTCAGATGCAGGCTGGTAGACGGAGAATTGGGGAAGAGAGAATAAAAGAAACTGTTTGCAGATTCACTTCCCCTCTCGTCATCCTTCTTTTTTTTTTCTTGAGTCAGGATTCCAATTGGCAGACACACACACACACAAACACACACACACACACACACACACAAAACTGCGCACACAAGCAGAGCTCAACTTGACACAAGCCTATTACGCCCGTCTCCGGTGAAGTGCCGTGTGCAGAGGCAGTGAAGCAGTTACCGTTGCCGTGTTGCAGCTGAGAGCTCGGGTGCGTTAGCTTCCACTACAGAGGATCCATACAGGGAGCTTCAAGTGTCACACGCCGGTGAAAGGAAAACGCACCTTGTCATATGGTGGAACAATGTGCGGTACCTCGGGGATAGTAAAACAACTGTGACAGGTCTTTGTTAAGCACCATGAAAGGCGATTGTCCGTGAAGTATGTGAGCGTGCACGTGACTGCGCTGCTGAAAGGCTGGCCTGTTTTCATGCCTGCTGATGTGACAGGACCTGTAATGTGTATGTATGTATCCGTTTCCTGTCAGCAATGAGCGAGTACCCGCTCATTAAAAAAAGAGAGAATCAGGAGAGGGAAGCTGGACTTCCACTTGGAGGCCATGCCGTGTGCACACGAGATGAAAATCAGATAAAAAGATTAAAACAAGGCCATCTCCTGTTATCATGTTGATAAAAGCGTATCAGACTCATAGCTCACTGTGCTTCTCGTATAGGTAAATGCCTCAGATTCCTGCTTTATCACCAATAAACCCTCATTCTTTAACCTGATTTCTTTCTGTTTCCTCCTCAGGCTTTTTTGCACAGAATCCGACAAACTGCAGACGACCAACAGTGTCTCTCACCCGAACATGTCAAGGTATGAGCGGCTTCTGAATAATACAAAAGACCAAGCCTACTAGTCTGATTGTTTATGAATCTCAAATCAAGCATTTATTCATGAATCTGCCTTCTTTCCCCACATGTCCGTCCATCTGTTGGTCACTTCCTTGCGTCCTTCCTTGCCTCTTTATCTCTTCCTTCCTCTGTATCCCCTCCCTTGGTTTATAGATTCTGTTTTCCAATATTGAGGACATCCTGGAGTTGCACAAAGAGGTGTTGTCTGCAGTGGAGGGCGGTCTGCAGCCCGATCCCCATCCCCAGCATGCACTTGGGCACGTGTTCCTGCAGTTCGTAAGTACACGACACAAACAAAGACGCACATTAAAAAACAGCAGACACGCACATGAAAGTACGCATGTGGGGCCACATGCATGCATGAAGTCCACCGCCGTGCAACGACACGCATACACACAAACTCTTTCATGGGCGACTTGTAACCACAGATGCAGGGAAAGCGTGCGAAGCCTCCTGTGAAATATACCCCTCGATTCTCTCGCCCCCCCCCCCCCCCCCCAGACTACATCTCTCCCTTTGCCTTCCCTCCTTTCCAAACAGGCCTGCATCCTGTCAGGCAAAAGAGTCTCTCTTCATCAGTCTCTGTCTCTGCCATCTCCTTCTTTGCCCCTCCGTCCAAAGATTCCTCCTCTCCGCTCTGCAGCCCCCTCCTCCGCTCCCCTCTGTTTGAACTCGTTTGGCCCCGGGGACCAAACAAAGAAGGGTCTGTGTCCGGCGGGGAGGAAGAGATGGTGTGTCACTCAGCGAGGGGACAATGCTTCTGCTGGTAGCACTCAGTCGCAAGCTCCTCTCTCTCTCTCTCTCTCTCTCTCTCTCTCTCTCTCTCTCTCTCTCTCTCTCTCTCTCTCTCTCTCCTTCTCCTTCTCTCTCTCTCTCTGATAAACCATCTTCAATTCACTTCCACTGAGGCACAGAAGGCCTCGGTGAGGTATTCCACCATCTGTTTGCTCCGTCAGCCTCCTGGTCAGAGTTGCAGGGCACCATGAGAAGGAGTTTCTCAGGGAAGGAGGAGAAATCTCATCGTTGAAAGACCAATCAACCCACGAGTTTCTTCCCGCTGCTCTTTCACCCAGGTTCAATCTAATATTAGGGTTAGGGTCTAATGAAGCACACCAGAATCATCCACGCCTGCCTGTAGCACGAATGAGGTTTAATCACATCTGTGGATAGCCGTTGAATTGGCTCGTCACACGTTCTGGTCAAGCAGACGGGCCGAGTGTCAGGGCAGAGAATTGATTAAAGAAGCCCGACCTTTTTTTTCCATCACTCCGTGGTCCAACTGGGAGATATAGAGGTCAGGCTGGCTGGTAATAGGAAAGCTGCAGGTGCTTTGGTTCCTAACTGAACTCGTTAAGGGGAAATATCTACGTTAACTTCAGGTCTGCATCAGCGCCGTGACAGGAAATCCTGACTGATATTGGATATCCGTTTCAGGTGTGATTATGAGTAATAGCAATACAGCAAAACTCAATACATGTCACTTATGTCACACATAGTATTGATATCGTGACTTTAAATAGTATTTCGGCACGCAGTTCTGTTGAACTGGTTGCGATCTCACATATACACAAAAAACTGAAACTATATTTAAATTCTACCGTGTAAAAACGATAATACATGAAATGTTTATGCACATAATTTACAATAATATAAAAAAATTAAAGCAGAAAATCCTCAACTTTTTGAAAAACCTTAGAAGACTATCTTTATTTTCCTTATTGTCAACAAATAAAACTAAAAACAACAACATATATTCTATCAAGTGTCTCCATTGTTGTCCAAAAGGTATTAAAGGAATTATTATTGTTATTATTATAACTTTTACAGAATGATGTACGTGGCTAAATGAGACCACCACGTAACCGTCATAAAACCACAACCTGATGTCTTTACACGGCAACTTATGTACAGATAAAAAATAATGTCATTTGTTAATACATGTTACAACAACATGCTGAGAGCTGAGAGTCCTTATGCTAAGCTACGCCAACAGGCTGCTAGTTTCAGCTGCATCTTTCCTCTATAGATGTGAGATCAGTAATGATCCTCTCACTCTCTCACGTCCCCCTATTTCTAAAATACAAACATGTAGTTTATAGCACCCTGTAATCTAGTCATCGCTTTATTAAAGTGTGTAAATGAATTAATCCAAAAGTAAAACGCCTCCTGTGAGCAGTTATGGTGTAGTGGTGACACTGCTTATAAATGGTAAATGGGGGGGGGAGTGTTGCTCTGCATATCCATTACACTCCCCTCTGCATCCCATGACCTTTGTCTCCTTCAGCACTGAGTTGACACGTCTCAGCCAATCGCTTGCCCCCGTCTGGCGCCCTCCAGCCATAGCCCTTGACCTCGACCAGAGGTCAACACCATGACTGGGATTTGATTAACCTCCCGCATTGTTCCACTAGACTGTCTGCCACTCACAGTTAGGGAAGAGAAATGGGAAGATTCATTGCTATTCAAAGTCAGATGTTGTCAAGACGGCTTGGGAGGCTGCAGATGTTTAAAGAAAAAAGGAAAGTGTACCAGTCTTCTATTCTGAAGGCAAAGAAAGTTTATTTATACAGCACATTTAAGTAGCAATTAAATTCAGTGCTTTCCATCAAACACCAAAGGGGTTCAAATAACCAGAATGATACGTTTTGCACACTAACTTGTGTTAAGCAGCATACAGAAGTGTCTTTATCACTCTCAATGAATATAGGACATTTTAACCCAAACAACATTTTTCTAATTAAGTGTTTCCATTGACCAAACACACACACACACACACACACACACACACATTCCAAGCCCCCGTTTCAATGTCACGGCATGCGTGAGATTATTCGAACCCTGCAAAGATGAAAAAGTGACTCTCGTTAGAGGAGAAATCAGAGACATCAATATTTGCTCTATTTCTGGGAGTGTATACACGAGGAGCGCCGTGCAAGACGCAACAGTCGTGTCATTATGCGCTCTCTGAACTACGCCCATTATGCCTTGACCCAATGTGATTCCTCTGTGTGTGTGTGTGTGTGTGTGTGTGTGTGTGTGTGTGTGTGTGTGTGTGTGTGTGTGTGTGTGTGTGTGTGTGTGTGTGTGTGTGTGTGTGTGTGTGTGTGTGTGTGTGTGTGTGTGTGTGTGTGTGTGTGTGTGTGTGTGATACTGCCCTCTCATCTCCCATCCGGAATAACATTCCAACGACGAAGAATTCAAATAAAGACTTATGTTTATCAAAAGGGACAACCCACGTCTTTCAGCTATTCTGGGCACAACCGGTGTCTTTCACACTTCCAGAGTAGTATTGATGCTTAAAATTGCCTCTGTGGTTCACATGTCGGCCCCGGTGAGACATTTAATTGTGCCTGAACTGACTGTGTAGTTGTTGTCACCTGAGAAAAGGAAATACCTGGGAGCGGTTGGTCGTGAACACAGCAGCGTGCTGTTTTCGGGAGCAGAAGGGATCAATTGCAGATTGTGACTGAGAGCTGAAATGGTTATTTGAAGTGCCACCATACCCAGGAGTGTCGGTGTAAACTGATATGCAGTAGCTACATTTACATGTCCCTAAATATTCACCCCGCTCACATATTCCTTTTGTGGGATGTGCTATATTATATTTGTGTTGTTCTCTTTTGCTATAGCTTGGAAAAGATTAATTCAGGTACGACACACGTCAACAAGTCGCTCTGGGACGCTGTCATGTAGTTTGCTGCTGGATTTCACAGTCTGGGCATGTTCACTGTAGCGGTCGCTATCCCCTCCTGGTTAAGTAATTAGGGACAGCCGACAGGCAGGAGATCTATTCTGTTTACTGGTTTCATGAATAGTATTATTGGAATGTTTTTTCTAGTTGCGTAGCCTCCCCAGAGTAAAACTTTATAGGGCCTCGCTGTGGTTTTATCCATGTTTTAACCCCACAAAGTGGTTGCAATTTATATTCAACTGCTCTATAAAGTTGAAAAATGTTTTTTTCAAACTAAATGACTTATTTTCAAGAAACGTATGAGCACATCTCTAGCAAACACAAGATTTAACAGACCTTTTAATTAAATAAAGTAGTAGATTAGCTGACAAAATTTTCACGCCATATGCCGGCCCAGCTGTTGCTCCCAGTGGTGCTTTGGACTGGATTCCCCTGCCAAACGTGGCTTTGGGTGTGTTTGGGTTCCTGCCTGCCCCTGTGGTTAAAAAAAAAAAAAGAAACTGCCCACTGTTTATATTGTGCTGCTCACTTGTGTTACACATCGACAGAGGAGTTTCAGCCTCTGCTGGTCGAGTGAATGAGACCGAGCAGAGTCCTATAAAAAGAGCTGTTAGCTTTGTTTGGCTGCCTCTGTCACCACTGCTGTTAGCATGTAAAACACACACACACACACACACACACACACACACACACACACACACACACACACACACTCAGCAGTGACGTGTGTGATGCACATCCGTGCCTGTGCAGGATGCTTGCTTGGTAACACTCTGATTGGTCTCAATAACTGAATCTTGATTATTCCTTTTGTAACATTAGCAGCCAAGCCAGCTTTAAATGCCCTGCCTTCGGGCAGCAGCAGTTGAAAGCGGCGTCCGAGCACCGGCCGTTTTAGATTTCACGTACTCGGCTGCTGCGGATGACAGTTTGGGTTTGTGGACCTTAAGCGTTTTCGCTCCATCACACACATGGTTTCACATCCCAATTACTGTAGCATAGTTAAAAATACACAATGGGCCTCAATAAGCTTCAGGTACACACATTGTTGTCTACAGTATGCCTGCATGATTGAACCGCTTTTCAAGCGACAGTGTATTCACTGGCCCGGGTGTCACGTTACACGTTTGTAAAGAAAACCCGATGGCAAGTCGACAAAAGCTTCTGTATTAGTGCTCGGGTTGTTTTGTCTCGTCGCGCGGTGCGATGCTATCGCCTCGGAAAAAGGAAGCGGGTGTGTTGGCATCCTTTTTTTCCCTTTTTTTCACCACTCAATGATGTGGACTTCATTGAAAAAGAGAAGTGTGATAAATGTGAATTAACTACTGCATAACGCTTCAAAAAGAGAGTCTGTATTCTTTCAGTGGTTTTGTCTAATCATTGTTGATAAGCAATGGCAGCCGACTAAGTGCAGTTATCACTACACTTTCCTTGCGAGAGTACAACTGAATCTCATTAGACTTTGTTTCTCTGTGAATCTTCCTCCTGTCAGTTGTCTCCGTGGATTCCCCTCCAGGCTGCCAACTAGCCAGTAGAATATGTCCCAGCTGTTCACTTCTGATGTGTGTTTTCTCTCCCGGTTTGCAGAGGAAGAGTTTCTCGGTGTACGGCGAGTACTGCAGCAACCACGAGAAGGCTCTGCGACTTCTCATGGAGCTCAACAAAATCCCCAA
This sequence comes from Eutrigla gurnardus, assembly GCF_963514095.1. Lineage (NCBI taxonomy): Eukaryota > Metazoa > Chordata > Actinopteri > Perciformes > Triglidae > Eutrigla > Eutrigla gurnardus. Next base: position 10,659,184 of record NC_139922.1, on the reverse strand, counting down.
CATCAGGACCTTCCTGCTGGTAAGTCGCCACGGCTCCCCCCTCCCATCGCTGCCCCTCTCATCATGCCAATATGTCTCCTCTCATCATGCCGACGTCCTTCCTCTTCTCACTTTCACTTTCCTCGTAATTCTGATTTAGAAACCTCCACGTTATCCCACGCCACATGAACCTCATGTTTCCTTCCCTGTAGCGGTGGTCCGATTTGTCTTCACCAGCGTCGTCCTTTGCCCCACATCTCTTTCTTGCTTATTGTTTTTCTGTCATCAATCCAACCTCATTTCTTCCTTCCATCATGTCACCTCCACTTCCATGTTAACACTTGAATAAAGGGCATAAACCTCAACAAGGTCAGAGGGTTCTTCCTGCCTGCACAGGATGCAACCACCACCAAGGTCACCGCTGTGCCGCTCTTGTAGTGTTTCCGCTGCCAGCTGTTTCTGTGTTTTGATACCCAAACCTTCGGGGCCCTGGACAATGAACTTAGAATGTCGACAGGGGCCTTAGAGAGTGGGGGCCGAACCAATGAAATCATCTGCAGATTCTGGGCCAGCCAGCTGTGGAGTGTTGGCGGCCTGTTTGGGATTGGCCGAGAGTTGTGAGGCCCCTGCGTTTGTCGCTGCCTGATGGTTTGCTTCCATGGCATTATTCTGACCCACGAGACTGGAAACAGTGGGATCAGAGCGTTGCTGTGTGCTTTGGCTTTTCCCTTCTCCTGGCCCAGTCATGCGGTGGTTAATTGGTTGAGTCTTGGGTGACATCGATGATCCCGAAATAAAATCACTGCACAACATCTGGTTATGTACGAAAACAGTTGTCAGCCCTGCTTAGTGTTATCTCAGATATTTGACTAGTGCGTGTGCTTTGAGTAGCAACCACGAGCAAAACAGAAACAGGGCTGATTAAATCACGGCAATTTAGAAAAACACATTTAAGAAGTTGGCAATGAAAATCTGTGATTCTGCTCTAGAATAACAGAGGACACAGATTTCAAGTTACAGTTCTTGAAGTGGTGGTGGCCATAGCGAATCGTTGTCATAGCAATTAATGAGCGTGTAATGTGTATAGCCGTCAGGGACTTTTAATTCCAGCTGATTTTTCTCTCTCTCTGGATTAAACCATTTTTATGTTAATTGAATCACACGACGAAGAGCGCTTCTGAAGTCGTATGTAGAAACGAAGCGCTAATTGCGTCGGAAGAGAAGAGGGAAGTGAAGCGAAAGCAAAAGGAGGTCAGAGTGAAGAGCAGAGGGAATCCTGCTTCAAGCAGGAGATAAGAGGGAAGAAGAAAAGGAAGTCTGGGACGATTCAGATGGAAAGGAAGAGAAACGCATTAGGACATTAGGAATCTGTGGAATCCCAGAAGTTCTGCACTTCGCGATCATTTTTTGTGTGCTCATTTTCCCATCAACCCCCCCAACCATTCTCTGCTGTTCTGCACGGAGTGGAGAGGAATTGCCATATGATCTCCAGCCTTCTCTTCCACTGGAGAACACTCAAGTGGTTTATCTGCTTGGCTGCTTTTGATCTTTCATCCCATCCCATGAGCTCATAGCATACTGACAGGCAGCGTTTCTTACAAAATACAAGGCGTAGAGAAACCATGACTGTAACTGTAACCCCCCACTTCAGAAGAAAAGCCTCCCTTTCAACTGGTTCTGGGGGACAATTTCTTACAGACCGAATCTTCCGGGGAATGAGAACCAATTTTAGAGGCTTCTCAGTGATCCTTTCCTTGGGTTTGGAGCGTTTCTTCTTTAAGCGGCACTGTAGAAGGAATACCGTATATTTACAGACATAGTATGTATTAATAAGTCATCTTAAAATGAAGTCTGTTTTGTTTTAATCTACAGAGTGTTGCTTTAAGTGATCCAAATAAAGACAAAAACAAACAAATTAAACAAAAGAAAATTCAGTACTCTCCAAATGTACAAATACACCTGTATCCATCAGTGTGTGGCTGAAAGGAATACAGTGTTATTGGCACTAGGTATGGATAATGTAACCACGCCTAAGTCTTTGCTCCCAGACAAACAGAGGCTGGTTATTCTTCTGCACCTGCACCTGGACCTGTTAGAGATCTGCTGCCGGTGCAACCGATTGTGACTGAATGGAAATGACAACAATAGTCAATTAGAGTCTGTTTATTGCTGGAAAAAACGAGACAGCCATGAAAACAGCTGCAGATGCACTAAAATAGATTGCTGCTGCTGGTTTATAAGCATTTATAAAAAAAAATAGAGTGTGTAGAAATGAAAAGAGACTCAGATGCACTTTGAAAGAACAAGACCTAATGAGGAAATATTGAATTAGTTTGAATTAATTCCACTGGTTAAGTGACACATGGGCTTGACAGGACGTAACGCTAAAGAAAAGGCTAACACTTAATCCAAATAACACATAAGTGTGACCACTGGTGTATAAAAGGATTTGTTTGTATTTCTTCTTCAGCACTGTATGCTCCTCGGAGGCAAGAAAAGCACAGATATCCCCCTGGAGGGCTACCTTCTCACCCCCATCCAGAGGATCTGCAAGTACCCTCTGCTGCTGAAGGTACAGTACAACCGCTATCATCTACTAACACCAGCGTTGTTTGACACATCACAGTCTGCTCAGACATCTTCTTTTCTGTCTGCGTAGAAGACGTGTTACTAAAGGTCACAGTCAACTTAATGCCCCTCTAAGACTGAGAGAATATTGTTTTGGTTTTCCATCATCCAGGAGCTGCTGAAGCGGACCCCTAAGAAGCACGCCGACTACCCAGCGGTGGAAGAGGCTCTGCAGGCCATGAAGGCCGTGTGCTCCAACATCAACGAGACCAAGAGGCAGATGGAGAAACTGGAGGCTCTTGAACAGCTGCAGTCCCACATCGAGGGCTGGGAGGTGAGAGCGACAAGGGGAGCGACAAAAGGGTCAGACAGTCGTCATGGAGAGAGACTCGTGTGTCAAGGAGGCAAGATGGAGGTCAATTAAAGAGGAAATAGCTGTTGTTCGCTTGAGTGCTGGAAAACGGGGACAAAATGTCTGTGGCATTCAGAGGGTGTAAATTGAAAGGAGAGGAAGGTGGTTTTCTTCGAACAGCACAATTATGATTCAAGGTTTCTGTAAAAGGAAGAAGTGAAAGTCCTGTAACATAACTGTGACGAACACAGCCAAGCTTATTTTAGGAAGACCTCAACCAGCACCATCTATCTTAAGAGTTAATCACCATTACAGCCAATTCACTGCTGTGAGCACAGGGGCCACGGACGGGGCTTGGGAGCCGGGAAGGGTCCAGTGTGTATTTCATGCCTCCCTCACCCACCACAACAGAGGCCTTGTCTTAGCAGGCACCAAAGGGACAATCTGCCCACACAGGGTGCCAAGGGGGATGCCAACAGGCAGAGTGCCCAATCAGAGGAGACCTAGCAGGCAGAACTGCAGTCTCTCATGCACTGGAAGGGTTATATGAGGGGACCTTTGGAAGGGGGCAGAGGGAGAAAATTCAAGGATAGAACGAGAGAGTGGGCCCCACTGGGACAGCCCACTATCTGCTTGCCAAAACGGACCCCCTTTTCCCTTCGCCGAAGAAAAATGTCACATTTTGACCCTGATAATTGGTTATTTATGTTGGGTTTATGTACAGTAAAAGACCATACAGAGTATTCTCTGTTCCCTATCGTGATGAATAATCTATTTTATGTTATGTCTCAAACATAATCCAAAACCAAACAGATGATAGAGAGAAAATGTTACGATTGATTACAACTGTATTTCCTTCCCCTTCTGTGTCTTTGATTATTATAATTTTTTATTAGTTGTTTAGGTATGCTCTGTAACTCCACTACTACTGTTTTATCATTTCTTAATTTTAAGCAAAACTATCAAATATTCAAAACTTTGTTTTATAATGAATTACATTTAATCTGAAATATCTTTGAGTGTTAGGACTGATAATAAAACGATGAATTTGAAGCAATCAGTTTAGGCTCTCTGGAAACACGTGATTGGTGTTTTTCCACCATTTTCTGTCATTTTATCCATAAAAAACAATGAATAGTTTAGTTGGAAGTGATGATGAATAATGTAAATGATTGTTAGAAGCAGTCCTAACAGCAAGTAGCATCGCTGTAAGTCACATTCAGCACTTCACCCCCCCCCCCCCCCCCCCCCCCCCCCCCACAGAGCCTTCAGCCTTACAGCATTAGTCTCGCTCTTCTTTCTCTCTGCAGCCACTCTCCAGGCTAATCACCTCCAGCTCTAATGGAGGAGGCCGCCAGTAGAGCCAAATCAGGCCCAGATGCATTACCGCTGCTCAGATACCTCACTGTGCACACACACACACACACACACACACACACACACACACACACACACTCACCATCTGTGTGTGTTCCCATACCTGTATTCTTTCATCATTATAAAAGCAGGAAAGCGTCTGTAAACAGAAATGACAAATGCCCAAAGACAAAGACACACATGGGTACAAGCATGGTGTCTGAATTCTCATACAGCCCGACCCCCCGACTCAGGTTGAAAACGGTTACCACGAAGGTTGAATCGATCGTCTGAAACACGAAACCCTCCCCGAGACGTCGGCACACACCTTCCAGAGAATCATTTTTCTCTCGGCCAACTCTGCAGCAATGAACATCCATCATACAATATATACTCGTGGGAATCAATTATGGTTGCTTGAGGGTGGGTGTGGCTGGCAGGGGGGGGGGTGGTGGGGGGGGGGGGGGGTCGGGGTCTCAAAGGTCTTGGTGGACTCATGTCAGAGAGATCAAAGACAACAGTGAAGTCCAGGTCTGATGTATAGCGTGTGTGTGTGTGTGGGGGGGGGGGGTCTCACATGGGTGTGTTTAGTTCCAGATGATTTGGAGAGGAATGATCCGTCTAACAATGAGTAATGAGATGTCTTCTTTGTCTCTCTATTTTTCTGTTTTACTCGCCCTCTCTCGATAGAAGCTTCTCCTGCTCATGGACTCTAGGAGGTTATTCACGTCAAATGAAATCCTTTAAAATGTCCTCAGCAGTTTGAATTTTTGATTGTAGGAAGTTGTTTCATCTCTCGTTCACAAATCTGGAAGGAAGAAGTGGGTGCTTGGTTGCTCGTGTGTGTCCGTGAAAGCGGAAATGTCAAAACACTGAAAAGGATTTTGTAAAACTAACGATGCCTAAATAATGTCAGTAATTGCTCCTGAAGTTCAGCCACTTTGTGAAAAGGTGAACTAGGCACCATGCTGTGGTCAATCAACAAGGCATTTTTCTAAGCAGTTCCACACGTCAACGGCCTCATTAACAAAGACTGAATGGATCATAAATCATTTTTCTGATTTTCTGAACTATGTTCAAAATGAGAAAGGAAACACAAAGACACCTTCAGCTCTTGCATGCGGTTGCATTGACTTTTAAACAACAGTTTTTGTGGTTTGCGTCATACTGCTTCTTAAAGAGACGGGGTGTGTTTGATAGCGAGAAACGGCTTTTAAAGAATCACACCCTGTAAAGGTGGTTAACTGTGTGTGTGTGTGTGTGTGTGTGTGTGTGTGTGTGTGTGTGTGTGTGTGTGTGTGTGTGTGTGTGTGTGTGTGTGTGTGTGTGTGTGTGTGTGTGTGTGTGTGTGTGTGTGTGTGTGTGTGTGTGTGTGTGGATGCATGCATCTGTAGCTTGCATGTATAAGTGTTTACATCCCTGGAGAGAATAAAGTGCAGTAATGTGGGGAAGCTCTCCAGCTCATATATGCATCCAACATCCAGCTGAGGAATGCTACGTTTGTCCTGGCAGACGACAGCGTGCAGTTATTGTTATATTGTTGCATTGGGCGTGAATGGAAGGCGGAGGGGGGGACGGGTGTGTTTATAACATTAAAGTTGAATTTCATATTGTTTTGCTGAGGATGTGAATGTGATGTTTTGCTGGAGACGAGTGTTTTCTTTGCAGCCTCCCTGTTTAGACTGAGATCAGACTTTCCATGCTACATCTTATAATAATGTCAGTAGCTAATCTCCTTTCCAATTGTATGTTCTCTTCAGGGAACCAACCTGACGGATATCTGCACGGAGTTGCTGCTTCATGGAAATCTCCTCAAAATCTCGGCCGGCAACATCCAGGAACGTGTCTTCTTCCTGTTTGACAACCTTTTGGTTTACTGTAAGAGGAAGTCCAGGTGAGAGATGCAAACCATACAGCGGCCTCCACAACCGCGTGTTAAAGGAGAAGGAACAAGAAAGCTTTCAAAGTATTTATTTGATTGACTACTGGGGAAGAAGCCAGACATGGAAAATTGGAGCAAATGTGCACATTCCTGTTTGTGCAAGCAAAGAAACAACTACATGTGTCAGAATGAATGTGCGTGTGTCTGTAACACACGCACATTCATCAACGGATGCTTTTCGCTGCCGAGTTGTAACCACAGTGTTGTCCCATTCTGTAGGGTCTCTGGAAAGAAGTCCACCAAAAGGACTAAGTCTATCAACGGGCCCCAGTATGTGTTCAGAGGCCGGATCAACACTGAAGTGATGGAGGTGGAAAATGTGGAAGATGGAACAGGTTTGTTTTTCCCTGCAGTCTTACGTCCATTCATGCAGCTTTTCCCCGAGCATTAAAGTATATCTGATGCATCCATTTGTTACCATTGACATCCCAGGTAATATCGCAAAGTGGCGTTGTGCATTTACAGCAATAATTACCTCTTTGAATTTGCCTACAGTGCTGGTTTTTAATTTCACAGTTTAGTTGATAACACCGCTGTGTAGAAGCGGATGGCTGGATATGAATCAGGTACTTGTTGACAGTTTGGGTGGAGTATCGTACTTGCACCTAGTTTCAAACAGGATGTAGCTGGCAAACCTCATGTAGCACCTTTCTGATGTCAGCTATCCAGCTAGAGTTAGAAGTGCAGAAGTGATAATCTCGATGTGCTCTCGCCTCGGGTTGAGATGTTGCACCGGAGATAAGCTGGCCTGTTGTCATACGCTCTCAACCAGCTTATGTTCCTATTGTGGTTTGATGCGAGGTTGTTGCGCTCGGCTCGGTAGAAACACTTTGCCTTCCTCTCTCTCTCTCTCTCTCGCATCTTACCTCTTTTTTTTTTCATCTTCTGTGGCGGAATATTTTTGCAAGTTCACCATTCCCCCCCCTGCATGTCGGCTGTCACATTTAGGGGAAACCACAAAGAAAAACACACATGTGTGAACGTCCAGAACACAGATAATCATCACACCACCGATGAGGAAGTTGCCTCAAGTAGCAGCTGTTCACTTTTGTACGCATTCAAAATATCCTCCCTTACACCGACTCGTGCACCTCTCTGCCTTGATAAACGCCTCCTTACCAGACCCCAGCATGTACTTACATGAAATGTTACTACAATCCATCTTTTCCACCCCAGTGGCTAAAAAGAGACTCGACGGCGTAGTGTGTGTCCCTGCTCTCCCAGATCAGCAGGAGCTGCTCCCTGGAGGGCCTGAAGTATCACATCTATTTATATGACCTTAGAGCGTGAGACTAATGCACCCCATTACCAGTGGCCATTCATTATTCAGTAGCTGCTCACCTGCAGCTAAATGGATGATAAAATTAGAAAGGGGTGCGCGGAGAGATTGTGTTGAGTCAGTGGAAAGATGGTCTGCTCTCCTGGTGCATCGTGGTTATCTTTTTAATTGGCTTGTAAATCATTGCTCGAGTAGTAAATCCCATTTAGAGGCAACTGTGAAGTTAATTGGTTTGATTACACTCATTACTTTATTAACTTACCACTAAGGTCAGTGGTGACGGAGTGAATGTGTTTTTTTGTAACATTTTCTCAAAAGGAAACGCTTAAAGAAAATATGAGAAAGAAAAACAAGCTAGAAAAAAAAATGTTTTAATGAGATGATTCGTTTAAGTGTAACCTTGAAGGCCATGCCAACCTGATCTAATGGGGAATAAAATATAGCTCACGTCACTCTATAATTAAGTATTTTTATTTTTTGGAACAACTCTCTTGTAAATGAGACCCTGGGTCTCAATGAGATTTTACCTTGATAAATAAAGGTTAATAAAACAATAAAACATTTTTGTTATTTACGATGACCCTCTGAATCTCTGCCTTGCAGCGGACTATCACAGCAACAACTACACGGTGACTAACGGCTGGAAGATCCACAACACTGCCAAAAACAAGTGGTTTGTCTGCATGGCCAAAAATGCAGAGGACAAGCAGAAGTGGCTGGACGCCATCTTGAGGGAACGGGAGCAGCGAGAATGTGAGTAAAACTTTTTTTTAAAAGGCAATTTATGGTACTTACCGGTTTATGGGACTGAAAGCCCGCAACCAGAAATGATATTTTATTTAATACGAGAGTTTCCCCTCATGGAAAAATGCAGTTGATTTTGCGATCTTTGCTTAGAAAGACACGGCACTGCTGACCACGTTTAACAAGGGGACTAACAGGTGTGAGCAATTAACTTATTTATTTCATACTTACAGTTTCTCACTAGAGCGTTGGATGAAATCATTGTACCCATGTGTATCTAATAAACTGCTGACTGAGTATATCCAAGTGCCTCCAGCTCCACTCCACTCTATCTGCCCTACATGTTGGTGTCACCTTAGATCCACCAGCGATCAGGGCTCCCTCAGCTGGGACGCCAGAACAGCAGTGGATGTGCTTCTGACCTGGATGCAGTGTTTGTTTCCTACGGTCACATCCCACCTTGAACAAGATGCCCGCCTTTGTTTGGTAAACAGAGACTCGTGTGACATGACGTCTGCAGGTCGCCTGGCTGACCTGTGCTATAAGCAGAGGCTGCTACAGCAAATCTCGTCTTCACTTTTACAAAACTCAGTGCAGCAGAGGGATTTGACGAATCAAAGCCATGAGTCAGATGTCTCATTCACAAACAACAAATGTGCTAAAAACAGTGTCTTGGTCAAATGCTTGAAATAGAAAAAGCTTTGCTTGTCAAAGAAAATGAAGCTCATGCACTTTAATTCATCTGGATCTATTTTTACTCACATTAAAATGTGTCTTTTCTAGAATTGAACACAGATTTGTATCTATTTCAGCTGTTTGTTTTGCAGCCATGTAATGAAAACACATGTGGAATTCGCTTTAGTGTGCAGAAAATCAAGAGTGTGTTTCGTCTCACCCCCCCACAAAAAACCCACTTCATTCACCGATTCCTAAAACTAAACCCTAGCCAGCACCACATCCACTGATTTGGGATTAGCAATGCAAGCTGATATTCTTGTTGCTCCATCGGACTTCCTTCTTTTGCCTTAAAATGTGTTGCCACCTGTTCGGCCCTGGCCATCTGTCTTTGTTATGTTGTGTGCGTTAGACAGTGTGAAAGGCTTTAACCAGATTTGGGCCGGTACACAACAGGTCACCTGATAGCATTGATGCCTAAAAAATCAAAACGGGATCCCTACACCTACACCAAAACGACACAACTCTCAACGGCTTTGCTGCACATGCGCGTCTGCAGAGGATCAGTCAACATAAACATTAGCATTTTTCTGATTTGGTAACATTAAATAAGCATCCACAGCAGTCATCAGCATCGGATCCTGCGATGAAAGGGTCTCCAAGTAGGAACAAGTACGGAGGAGTGTGCTGCAGCTTGTGGTGTTTGGTTTCAACCCCGGCGGAAATCGACCTGAGGCTAACAGATGCCAGATCAGTCACAGTGCCCAGTTTCCCCACACTCTCCCTTTCTATCACCCTCTCCTTAGTATACTCTCCTCGCACTGTGCTTACCTTTCTCGACCTCTTTACTGACAGTCTAGACGGCCACATGATAACGTTTTACCGCAATAAATCCTAGCCACGTTTTAATTTTCACCCCTCATGCATCGTTGCGTTCTTGACACGCCTTGTTTAGCGTGACCTTTTCCATGTATCGCTGTGGTCCTTCCGTGTGTCGGACATGTGGCTCTCCTGAACCCTCCTAAAAGACCTCCATTGTTCAACCACTTCCAGCTGGAGGTGTTTTGTCTTATCGCCGTTTTCACGGCAGTTCGGGGGGGAAACGCGTGGGTCGGATAATGCGGCAGAGTAGGAGCTTGTGCCAATGAGTGCAGGAAGACGAGGGGCAGCACAAGACGAAATCTGACAGCTGGAACAGAAGCTGAGGGGCCTCTGCGCAGGACGGGCCCCGTCTGTTGTTCAATGACACTCATTGTTTAACTCTACTCCAGCTGCTGGCAAATGTAATATAACCCCACCTCCATCACAGACCGCCAGTGCAGAACCCCAAAGACTATGGGAAAACTGGTTTCAAGAGATAGTTGGGTAGTCTCTCTCCCACTTTACGCGTTGTATAATGCAGCATGAAAGATATTAGCATTGCATAGTTTATACAGGGCAGATAGTTGGGAAACACGAAGGACCTCGGCATGCCGGGCCAACCTCAAAGCAACAGTGACCAATGCAAAACAGTCGCCTCGCATTTCCTTGTGTCCTCTGTCCAAATGTGCAGACAAAGTCACTTCAAAGGCTGCAGCCGAATGCCAGCTGATCACCAACATGCACATATGTTGCGCGGCTGCATGAGAGGAAATGACTTGCCGGCAGTTTGTATTTGTAGTCCAAAAGGTCTCCGGAAGACGAACAAAGTCACCTAGCATATTGGAGCCAAGGCGCTAAGGAGGGGCGGCACAAAGCGGGAGAAGTCAGTGATTCGTTGGGCTAAGCAGCCAATCAAAAACTGGGTCAAAGATCAAGATAGTTAGACCACTTTCCAGGTGTCACATTTATAATATGTTCTCTGTTAACCTTATTGAAGCGATCAGCATGCAGTGGAGTTTAGCAGCCCGATGACTCTCTCAGTGGAGTTAAGCAGCTCAGGGAGGCGCGGTGCAGCCGAGTCACAAAGTCTCACATGGTGGTTCAACCCCCACGACGGGGGTTAAGAGTCTCAAAGTGTGAACTCACTGGAGAGGCTTTACTGGGCCAGCAGGCCTCACAATGGGCCCTCACATGTTCCCATAGAGGAATCGGAGTTAAGAAACCGACACAGAAACAAGATCGAGATCACGCTGCCCTCCTGAACTCTACTTACTCAACAACAACATGTCTCGGAGAGATTAACATCTGGGTTTGTATTAGAAGGCTGAGGCAGACCCGAGCCGCCGTGCTCGGTTCCAGGCTCCATTCCATCTGCACAATACCAGAACACAACCGGGCCGTCCAGCAAAGACCCGTTTGTCTCTTCTAAGCACCATGACAGCCTTTGACTTCTGGCTTTGACACGTGCAGAAAGCCGTGTGAGGCGAGTTTAAATCTGTGTCCGGTAATAGGTGTGCTGTGTTTTCTTTTGCTAGTGTGATGTATTCACTGTTCTTCCAGGCCTCCTCATTGACCAATCCCCTCTCATCTTGTTGTTTGTGCAGCCCTCAAGCTCGGAATGGAGCGGGACGCCTATGTGATGATCGCCGAGAAAGGGGAGAAGCTCTACCACATGATGATGACCAAGAGCCGGCACCTGATCAAGGATCGACGCAGGAAGCTCAGCATTGTGCCCAAGTGCTTCATGGGAAAGTGAGTTTCTTTTCATTCTGAGTTCTACAGCTTCCAGGAATGTGACTGCGATGCTGTGCTGCTCACAAGGGGATCCTTACAAATTGGTTGTTACGTAAGAGCAGCGGGCTTTCAAAAGAGCTGGGGTCCAATCCCCTCAAGTCCTGGCAACAAGCCTAAACTGTTTTACCCCTACATCCTCTTGTCTGTAATGAGCCCCCGCCTCATAGCCCCCTCTCATGGTTCATAGAAAGGGCCAAATTGCTGCACACACACTTATATCATCGAACACACACTCACACACCCAGACTTTCTTTAGCAAAGGAGCTTGAACCGAGCCTCTTTGAGAAGCCTGTCTCTGCCCCCTTGATGTTTCAGTACAATGACCGGACAATGAGAGGACTCGCTTAAGTTTCCCCTTCATGATCCCGAGCACCAATTAAAATTCTTTCCTGCACCATTTTTGGGGAAAGAAAATGAAACGAGGCAAGACTACGACGGTGACTGATGACCGGTCTTGTAAAGAGAAACCACGGGAGCAGCCATTAATGTCTGCAACGCTGCCAACGGTATATTACAAATCGTTAAACGCACCCCTCATCTGAAATAGTTTTTTTTTTTTTTTTTTGGAGTGGTGAATGGAGTGGATGAAAACACACCGACTACCATCGCATCAGCCAGCGCCAAGAAGTGTATTTAATGGGTTCGCTCAAAAATGTAATGGTGTTTCTGGGAGACGTGGTTCGTCTTGGTGGCGTCGACGAAGTCCTTGTCTGGGGTGTTTTTATTCTCTTCGTCCAATGCAACTCACTCGGCCCTGAGACCTTCCAGGAAGTCCATTCTACTGTATTGTGTGTGTCAGCATGTCAGAGTGTACTGTATTTAGAACATTGCGTTATTAGTATGTTCCTCTTCCTCTCACTCCCTTTTCACTTTTCTATCATATCCCACTTTGATCAATTTATCGCTCAGTCATTTCCTCCCGGTGAGTGCAACCTGCATTAGCATCGCATTTATCTCTCTGATGAAATTAGCAGCAGGCTTAGTTTGAGTGCTTATTGGACTAAACGGAGACGCTGACTGCCGGTTTGATAGCACACCCCCCCACACACACACATTGTCTTGATGGCATCATCCAGTCATCTGTCTGCTAACGGCGTCGGAAGATAGTCGCTGTTCGCACACTTGGCGTGCCAGATTTCTAAGTGGTCATATATCATATCCAAATGTTCTTGTATTGTTTGTTCCTACTTTTTTGTTCAGAGAGGAGAGCTGACACTAGAAGGCGATCCAGTTAGAGCTCCCCGCTCCGTGTCTGGCTTAGCTTCTGTTCCTCTGGCTTTTGGTCCTCAACATATTTCACCCTCTGAGGGAAAATACATTAGCCGCCTCCCAATTCAATACTGAAGACAATAATTCAATATGATGACTTATTGTCTTTCAATGGAATCATGTTGTGATGATCATATGTTGAGAATTATGTGGTCTAAACGGATAATAACAAGCACATGCTAACTAAAATCTCTAAAAAAGAAATTGGATAATTTTGCTCTGAAGTTCTTAATAATATATTTATTGGATTACCAGAAAACAACCTACATCCTGATAAATATTGTTATCGAGAAATGGAATTAACTATATCGGGCTCTAATTTTTCGTAGCGCATGTAGTGCTTTCAAACATTAAAGATGACGAATGAAGTGCACTATAACAACTATACATACTAGTATGGACTAGTATCGTCCCACAATGAGTTGCATACGGGAAATGTAGCCGGAACAAATAACTCTAAATGTCAAATGGTTATAAAACAGACACACAGTGTTTGGGAAAACATACTGTAAATATTAGTATGTAGTATTTATGCATTACTGCTGTTGCTGAACTCCACCTACAGATTTCAAACAGTTATCAGCAGACTTTCCCACAAATCCATCTGTCTTCAACTTCTGTGTGGCTGAATGCTCTCTCTCTCTCTCTCTCTCTCTCTCTCTCTCTCTCTCTCTCTCTCTCTCTCTCTCTCTCTCTCTCTCACACACACACACACACACACACACACACACACACACACACACACACACACACACACACACACACACACACACACACACACACACACACACTATTTATGCTCATCATATTCATTTCCATAACAGCTCTGTGTCCAAATTTAACCTAACTCTTACATAACACACACACACACACACACACACACACACACACACACACACACACCCAACATCCCCTCACATTCAGTCCCCTGTCAATGCCAATTAACAGCCACTTTGACATGCATGTACAAAGAGACAATCAACACACACTCGTATCAAACACTCTTTTTTTTCCAAATATAATAAAATATTCCTTTTGTGCGTCAGGCTGACACTAAGGACCAGTGGCAGGTGGTTGAAGGTGTCTGCAGTTCTGCTGCATAATCACACACACACACACACACGCACACACACATACACACACACACACACACACACACACACACACACACACACACACACACACACACACACACACACACACACATCATATACTTATATATGTATGATTTATATACAAGTACTCCCTTATGCTTATCAGTAACGCATGCTGAGCAATTAAACATGCAATGGGTGTGTGAGTGTATATATGTACTGTATGTACTGTACTGGCTGAAAGCAAATGAACACATGAGTACACAGACTTCATAATTGTTAACCATGTTGGAATGTTCATACACACACACACACACACACACACACACACACACACACACACACACCAGCTCTCTCCAATTCCCCCTTTATCATTATCTGGGGAAGTGATTTCACTCAGCAGCATGAAAGACGACGAAGGGGAGAATGTAATTTTCTCCTTCAAACATTTGTTCAGCTCACACTGGGCGTGAAAAGAAGCCGGCGGAGCCGACGTTCTTACATTCTGGTGGCTAATACAGTGTCGGAGTCGGAGGGATATTTGTAGCAAAAGAGGAAAGTTATGAGAAAGTTTTCCACGAACATGCCCTGTACTGAAGATGTGCACTGTTCTGTTCCTGTGGTGATAAACTTCATTAAAACTGGAACCATTTAAAATGGCTCGCTGACAGACTAAACTGCACAAAGGGCCTCGCATAGTACCAAGATGTTGCATTGCGTAAGGCTGTTGTTGGTGAACATCCAGGCCAGCTGTGCTCCAGAATGTATTTCACTGTTTGTGTCACGTGGGCTCACGGACAGCACAAGGCATCATAGACACTATACAGCATCACATGCATCAGTGACATACAGGACAAACATACAGCAAATGTCTGCTGCAGTTGGGAACAGCTCTGCTTACTGGCCACACTATACACATTTTTCATTTTTCATGTGTTTTGTTTTGGGCAACAGAATCCAAGAAAAACAAATAAAAGAGCTGTTAAGCTGTGTTTGGATGTTGGCGCTGGAGGGAAACTGGAGCACAAACACCGTTAAGTCTTTAACACCAAGCCCAGCTTTGCTGCTGCCTTCGCTGAAGCAGCAACCTGAACGTCACATTCTTGTCTTTCCTCATCGTTGTCCTCCGGCACGTCCGTGGAGACTCCGACTACTTATCAAACAGTGAATCCATAGTGACATCTGTGCAAATATTTATAATAATAGTCACTTTGATTCTATTTGAAACTGATGAGCTGCAGTGAAATCCCCCTCGTGGAGTAGATGTATCACACATATATCTCACATATACTAGTAGTCTTTGTATACTATACTATGACTGATACATAAAGTTTTTCTTCACATTTTATTAAAATTTTAAATTTGACTTTACATTTAGTTTTTAAAGTCGAGCTGAAATAAAAAATTGCCTTTTTAACATTTTTAGATCACATCCACAGTCATATTGTGTGCCAATTTAACAATATATTCATATTTTCTTCGTATTTTTAACTCAAAATCCAATACATTCCAATCAATAATATCATTACGTTCATCCATCAATCAATCTTCCATTCCTTTTTCACTCAGAAATATCTCACTCTTGAAATGCTGATTCAGCTGGAATATAAGAGCTTATAACAAGAGTGCTGCATGTTTTTGAGTGCGGTGTGATCTTATTTACCATAAACCATGAACATGAGAGTCTTCAGGAATAAATCTGAAAGAAATTCCAACTTCAAATCCAAGACAACAACAGCGTTACCCAGGCTGCTGTCTACCAGGTGATTTCTGTGTAATTCCGTGCAAAAACAGCACAGCAAGCAGCCCCATGGACGTTTCTAAAGAAAACAACAGCGAACAGATAACCACTTGAAGAACCAGGCCTCATGATATGCTCGTTTGTCTCTGTTGTCAGTGAGTTTGTATCGTGGCTGATCGAGAGCGGAGAGATCAGTAAGCCTGACGAAGGGGTCAACCTGGGACAAGCCTTGCTGGAAAATGGCATCATCCACCATGGTGAGACGAAGCAAAAATCCTTTATTTCTCTCTGTTTTTCTCCGTTTTGTTATTGTTTGTTATTTACTCACATCTTGATGCTCTTTGCAGCACCCCGTGTCATAACGTTTTAACTTTGTTTAGTCATATCGTCTCGTTTATTTTCATCTTGTTTTGATCTTTTTCTCACATTCTCCTTCTGTAATCGTTTGACTCATCATGCTATGAATTTGTCCTGTTTCCTACGCGAGCACACAATGATAGGGGAAGAAAAACCGCCATGATCCAAAAGGCATTGTCTGGCAATAATAACTCTTGAAATGTGTCTCGCATTATTTCCCCTTCCCTGGTTTTGTCTCCAGTGTGACATTCACGGCTCCACCAAACTGAATCATGCATCGAGTAATGGCATCCGCACACACACACACACCAACCTGTACGTCATGTATGAACACGGTGGTCCTGAATGTTGTTGAAGGGGCTCTTGTCCGCGGTACGATTTATACACACACCGCACTTTCTGGGAAAAAACAACCGTCACATTCCTTAATGCGTGTGGAAAATCCCCTGCAATCCTCCCTCAGCCGTCCACGAGCACAGCGAGGTGCAGCGACGAGGCTTTACGGGCAAACGTAGTGGCTCGGGCCCGGCAGGTAGATTGTAGGTGTCGACCAGTCAGTCAGTGAAAAGAATTCAGACAGACAGGTAATACGACAGAGTGGCAAATTGGATCTGTCCGTCTACCCCGTCATGCATTTAAGTGAAGAGACGCGTAAAAAGAGAGACGGTCAACCACATGTATTTTATAGTCTCCTATCTCCTTCGCTCCCATGATGATTCAGTCCATTCATGTGCTTTAAGTCCCACATTTGACACACTTTACAATGGCTGATTGTGTGGTGCCTTTGGTTTTATGAGGACGTTTTAAGTCTAGACTGAGAAAACCAGCGGCTTGTTTGAGCCCATGCCAGCTTGTTGTGGTGAACCGAACTGACTCGCTTTGTCAGATTTTGACGGATCTCCAACAGCAATTTGTTTGGATGCTTGTATTAGTCATTTTCCATTTTCTGCTTCTTTTTTTTTTGTTTGTTTATTAATGCGATTATGGAGGTTTTATGGGAATTGGCAGCTATCTGCTAAATTAAATATTTGAATCTCATAGCTTACCAGGAACATTTTCCAATGGAAGTGTTTACCACATTCTCTCTAATCAATGAATAACACAGTTAGGAACAAAATACATTGGCAATACTCTATATACTCAATATACTATACTCCCAACATAATGAAGGACCCAGAGAATTCATGGCAACCTCCTAAATCTCAAAGTTTACTGAGTTGGACTCGACACAAGTATGCGTACAACTCGTTAATACACATGGACATTATTGAGGTTTATATGTGACAATGAGTAAATTTAGATGATTTTTGAAGATGATAAACTCTCAAAAAGCAATGAACGACCTGAAAGGCAGTTATATTTTACCTCAGTTTTCCACGGTTAGGACTGGAGGAGGAAGGGCATACGTAAACATTTTCTCCTTCTGGTGATATTTCAGTGTCTGACAAGCACCAGTTCAAAAACGAGCAGGTTTTGTACCGATTCCGCTATGACGATGGCACCTACAAGGCCCGCAGTGAGATGGAGGACATCATGTCCAAGGTAAATATACTTCTTCATCTGAATGTCTTTGTTGGTATTTGATAGGAAAAGAAAAAAAAACAACGATGAGCAAAAGAGACATACGCATTAGTCTGAGCTGTAAATATGCATCAGATTCATATTAAAGTATCTTAAAAAATACATTGAATATACATTTGAATACATTTGTTAAATATTCATTTTTAGTACATTCATACAATCATAAACGTTGGTAACTGCTCCCTCACAGTTTATGCAAATACTGTGGAGGCACTAATCCCTTCCCATACAACACTCCAAATAAAGGACATAAAGATTAGAGACAAGACAAAGGTTGGTTATGATGGCCTACTTCTGTTTCCAGACCCAACAGTGGTTTTGCAATGTCTCTCCTCTAGCGCTAGCCCTCGGGTACCTCTTTTTTTACAGTCAACAGTTAAAGATCTTTTCCCGAGGCCATGCTTGTACTTGTTTACCCAAGGTGTGTAGCTCTGTATGACTCAGTGGCTCCGTTTCTCTTCTCCTTTAGGGCGTCAGGCTGTACTGCCGCCTTCACAGCCTCCACATGCCTGTCATCAAGTAAGTACCTGCCCTTGTCCTCTCTCTCTCCTCCTCCTCTTGTGCCGCTCCCCCACCCGCCCCATATGCTAATGCTCCTGCTCTCCAGGTGCACAAATGCATATTCATGGAGGGTTCACATTCGGCCCACGTCACCTTTTCTGTCAGGACTGAACAGTAGCACAGCCGGGACTGAGAGCCCTCCAAACTCTCCCTTTTTTTTCCTGTCCAACTTGGCCTCTCGGCTGCTGTAGGTTTCATGTCTGCAGGATTCACTTCAGGTTTTCATGACTGGAGGTTTATATGAGGCAGCACTTGAAGGATTAAGGAGGGCCACATATTCAGAGCATTTGTCTTTCAGTCTTCAGTGTTGTGGATACGCTGGATTTATGTTTGGAAAACGTTCAACCATGAGTTGAGCGTGAGTTCAAATGATGACTGCAAACATTTTTTTCTCCCTCTTTGACGCACACACTCACTCAAACATAAGACATATAAACGCTACAGTATATACACACACCATTATACGCCCTATATGTTAATATACAGTTCTCCATTAGTCCAATTTTCTTCTTTTAAACTAACTATATTTCTAATTCTGGACACAAATGATGACTTAGTCCCGTGAATGATCTCACTCAACAAATATGATTTCCATCCGAAGGTCTAGGAGTCACAATGGAAGTACGACTCTCTACAGAAGCACAGGAAACAGCCATCATCTCCCTCCGACACACACAAACACTTTCTCTGTCCGCCGAAGCCGCTCCCTTCATACACTTCCCCCCCCTCACCCCCCATCTCTCCCTCCATCACTCACCCCACTGATGGAAGTGGTGCCTTTAGTGCAAACAAAGAGCTTTTTGGTCCAGGGAGAAAATCCTATTAACATACAAAAGGCAATCCCTCCGCCTGCCAGCTAGATATGATGTAATGTGGCTCGCTTTTTTAATCTGTCTCTACATTGGCATCGTGAGTGGCAACCATTCATTAAAAAGTCTGCGTGATGGTTTGTATTGTGTCGTGTGAATGGTTAATAAATAACTCTGCCTCTGTTTTATTAAACTTTGTTGAGTGACAAAGCGGTTTCATAACTCAGCAAACAATAATGATAATACCATATGATGAATAGATATACAAACCAAATCAAATCAATCTTGGGAATGTCACAGATGTCTTCTGCTGTAGAGGATGATGCAGGAAATCATTGATCAGCAGACGCTGCCTGGAAGCAGCTCACTCTTCACGTCGTGTTGTCTGCCGTATCAATCAGTGCACTTCTTGACCGTCACTTAGCTGCTGTTTGTGTTTTCCTTCTGAATGTGGTGGTTTACAATACGGGAGGTCCGCTCCAGACACACGTCTTACTCACAGCATTGAGACGTCGAAGCAAATATAGACAACGTGACTCCATAAAGGCAACATTATAGAAAAAAAAAAGACACTGTTAGGCTTTGATGAATGGGAAGTATGATGTATTATGAAGCGGACTGTTTTGCTGTCCAACCATTGGGAAAATACATTTTGTTAATATTTTTGTTTTCGCAATTAGGGACAGAGACCACCATCTGAAAACCTTCAAATCTGTGGTGCCTGCCAGCAAACTGGTGGACTGGCTACTCCTGCAGGTAAAATCTATTCTACTTTTATTTAATCCAAACATGCATAATGTTAAACACGGCGTCACAGGGGTAAAATAATAATAATAATAATAATAACTGTCATTACAGTAACTGAGTCATTGTACTGTTTGCCAGTATTTTATTTTTGCTGAATGAATTGCAAATTGAACTTTTTTTTTTAGATCAAATAATGCTTATTTACAAAACATGCAGTCTCCCAGTCTGTCAATGCCTTTATTCTACACATTAATTAACACCCATGTTCTCTGCAGCAAACACACTAGAGAGGTCAGGCCAGCGGCGCTGCAGCCTGCTGCGTATGAGAAGGTGTAAACAGGCATTGTAACTGACCGACTGTGTGCGTCACTGATTTGGTTTCCCAGGGCGACTGCTCGACCCGAGAGGACGCGGTGACGCTGGGTGTGGGGCTCTGCAACAACGGCTTCATGCACCACGGTCAGTTCATTTCCTTCTCTCACAGACAGACATGAAGGAAGGGTACACACACTGACAAACCTACATGTCGTTGTTTTTTTAAAATTCAATTCAGTTTAATGATACTCGAGATAAAAGGAGCTCAGTGATACTTTGACATGACACATTTTTTTCCCTCTCTATCCACACAAATGAAATATCTGCCTCTCATCTGTCATGCCGTCATAAGCAAAAAAAAAAATGTGCAACGAAAATGTGCATACCTGGTCAGCCGAGTCTGGTAACCTCACTGACCACGTTGTAGTGGAGCGGCTTTGGAATCCAGCATGTTGAACGTAAACAGTGTTAGCAGTGGACCCTAACCAGAGCTGTTTGGTGTAACGACACAGCTGTCTGGGTCAGTCCACTGACCCACGACCACCATGGCCTAAAACCGAATCTTCATTGGCCAAATGTATTATATGTAAAGTGAGAAAGAAGAACTTAATATTGGAATACTGAACAGAAGGACTACCTGATGCATGCAGTGAATACGCGAAGACGGAAATCTATGATAAGAAATTGTCATTATTACAAAACATCTAATTGGGCCAAGATGCTGGACCACCGTAGTCCCCACACCAATGATCAGACCGAGATGAGTGTATACAAAATTATATACAAAAAAGCATACAAAGCTCTTCTCAAACACACACTCAGGAAGTCTGCCTTCACTTTTAGCCTGATGGGCTTTCCCACATACAGCTTCCTCTACCAACTGTTGTCACCTGTCTTGCCTCTCCTTCTCTGCCCTTCTTCAGGGTCATGACCTCTCTCCTGTCAGCCTGTCTGCACTCCTCACCTCTCCACTAGTCACTCTCTGTAGTCCCGAGTCAGCACATCTGCTGCTCTTCACCTGGTTCCTCTTGACCTCTTCGTCTTTCTCTGCCTCGGACAGAGACGTTCTATTATCGGGTTTACCGTCCGTCCGTCCCATTCTCCTGGCACAAACCTCCACTTGGACTTGAGAACGAACTGATCAGAATTCGGTGGTCAAGGGTCACTATGACGTCACAAAACAAGTATTTGGCTATAACTCAAGAACGCATATAATTATGACAATTTCAAACAAATGTATAATCGGATAAAATGAAGACATAAATTTAGATGTAAAAATGCAACATGACACTGACTACTGTTAGGCCATAATTGTAGTTGTGTCTTCTCCCCTGTCCTCGTCTCCCTTGGCTCTGTCTTTTATAGTCTGTCTGGTTTATGAGGTTATGAGGCTCCCGCTGGTGGGAGGATGACTGACAACAGATAACACAGTTAATATACCTTTCATCTGCCCTTGCCTGCTCACATCATTCATCCACACCAGTTGCATTTTCCCCTTCAGGCAAGTCAACATACAGGGCACTATTTCCACGCAACCCCTATGAGTCTCGTTACACGCCAAAATCTCCTTTACAAGTTATTATCTTTTGACAATGAGATATATATAATTATTATAATGAAAGTAATTGTGAGAATGTTTTTTATCAGCATTTACATTTATGTAAATCAAACAATAACTGATATAAATAATGGTTAATGGCTGCCACAGCACTCGTATCAGTCAGATATGTATATTTTAAATGATTTTAAATTAGTTGTCCGTATATAAATGGATAGATAAATACTTTATTGATCCCAAGGGAAATTTTAAATCTCCCTCTACATAGTGGAAAGAAAGGTAGAAAGGATACCAAAAGAAGTACTTATTTCATGATTGCCCATATAGTTGCAGCAGTCTAAAGTTTAATCGTATAAATTTCTTTTAAAGTGCTTGCTAACCCTGTCAAGTGCATATTTGAATACATAAAAAACAGAAGAGTCTGATCTCTGTTTTCTTCACCCTTGCATATCGTCAGCTGTTCTCTGATTTTGAACGTGTGTGCGTAATAATGTGTGTGCTTTTAGGGTATGACCCTTTCCGGAGTAGCACTCCCTCCGTTAGAATAGGTGGTGTTAAGGTATTATATGAACACAGCCTCCGTGACTCAGAGGAAATAACTCACGTTCAGGCTTAGTTTGAGTTGGCCTGAGGCCAGTGTGAGTGGGTGTGGCTTATGGGTGTCTGCGTGTTATAAGCTTGCGAAAGGCTTTTGTTCACCTTAGGGTGCCAGATGCTCGCCAAAGCTCCGAACAGCTGGGCACCTTTGGCTCTCTGTGTTGTTTTGTGCGAGGCCCATTTTACAGATCAAGTATTTTACACCCAAGCTGAGGAGGGTTGGGTCCGTTTGTCTGACATAAACACTGGATATTTTCTCAATTCTGTCCAACACAATAAAACCTGCCTCCCAAGTCATGGCTCTAGTCCAGATGTAACCATCACATGTTACTGTCATTTTAGACACACTGTTTATCTGCACCTGTTGCAGCTGTTTCCAGTGTTTGTGGGCTTTGACTTGAAGTGAAAAATGTATTTATTGATAAGTACTTGATTTCTGTTAGTAAAACTAAGTCGAGCCTGTTAAAGTTTGCCTTACGCATAAAAGATCTCAGCCTCTTCCACTGAGGCATAAAGCTTCATAAGTAAACACTGGTATCCTGAATGAGAAGTTGGATGCTGCGTCCCTATGAGAAAGAATGTAACAAAGTTATATAAAAGAAATAGTATCTTTCGTTCAAGAAAACTATTGTTGATCACAATAAATGTCCCCGTACTGTAACTGAGGGCCTTATTTCAGTGGCATAGCCTCGTATCAGATAAAACCTTTAGGGCTGTAGGGTTGATGTAGTGTGTTTTAGTTTAAACTCCAACTGCTGTGACTGGAGAAGCATCCGGAGTGAAGTCCTCACCTGTTAGATGTGCCCCATGTGTGTGAGCGCGGCTCGGCCCGACCGTGGGATTTCTAGACACATTCAGACACACGCGGCAAAATGTTTGTTGTGTCCTCCGGAGAATCCTTCCACGGCCCGGCCTGAGCTGGCTCCGGCCCAGATGTGGTTTGGCTCCAGATGTTCCTGCTAGCATCGCTACTTAATCGGCTAATTAACCATTCACTTGTTTGTGTGAATGTTACACATTAAAGTGGGAGCTTCTTGGGCAAATGACCTGCAAACAGTGTTGGTGCCATCATGTAACATGTTTACGAGTATCATTTCTTAATAAGGACATCAGTTAAGCCGGGATAAACACAAACACTCTGGATTATTAAAGGACAAGTAACAATGGATGGTCAAAGCGAATGCTGAATGCCTTTTTTCAGCAAGTTTTAACTGACATGTAAACCCAGAGCTTTTTGAGTGATTATTACCTTCTGATTACATGCTGTGTGTGCCTGTTTCCCCGTCAGTCTTGGAGAAAAGCGAGTTCAAAGACGAGTCCCAGTTCTTCCGTTTCTATGCCGACGAGGAAACGGAGGGAACCAGCACCAAGAGCAAGCAGCTCCAACGCAATGACTTCAAACTCATTGAAAACATCTTGGCCAAGTCGTTGGTGGTGAGCTGGAACACACACACACACATACACACACACACACACACACACACACACACACACACACACACACACACACACACACACACACACACACACACACACACACACACACACATATATATGTTCCTTTTTGGAGAAAAACATTTGAATAATGTTGAATGTTGAAGTGGAGCACCAAGATCTTTGAATACATGGCATTGTGATAACAGCATTGTCACTTTGTCATCAAATAAGAAACCACTGTTCAGAATGTGAAACGATGCATCAATGGATGGATTCAAAATGCCTCCTCAACCGCAGGATACTGTGCTTGTGCGTACACAGAGAGGATGTATTATGACTGTATGTCTAATTGAACTGGCACTCTACCATCTACTAGATCCTTCACTCCAGCTTGTTTGGAGTTGAGCGTGTGTGTTCTTCTTCACGATCTCTCCAGCGAGATGAAATTAACATCACTATACATGCAGAACCCCCCTTCTGTCCCAACGGACCGGCGGACTGCTTTGATGACAATATACGCCCGTTTTGAATTTGCTCTGATCAGGATGCATCTTAATGAGTCTTGTCTTGTGGAAATCAACTATACTTCTCGGGACAAAGTCCCTCTTATGTACGTGATGAGACCAGTGATTAAAACTACGAGAGGTGACAGCAGCTGATTGTTGCAGTCAGATGTACCCGACACCCATCCTCGTTTGAAGATTCAGTTTTAGTCCACGGATGTGAAACAGGGCCCAGTAAGAGATGTTTTAAACCTCCTTAGTGTTGATTCTGTTTAATGGGAAACATTTCAAATGACTTGCTAGTCAGGGTTTATGAAGTTTCATGTCCTTCCAGTCTTGGATAACAGTATTTGTTTACAGGCTGCTTAGTTCACTTACCGGTATCTAAAAAGGCAGAGCCTAATTATAATTGAAATGCAACAGCATCTCAGTTTCTCTTCCTCCTAAATGTTCTTTTATTGCAAGAATATTAAGACTCATTCTTCTAAAAAACAAATACAAGATAATAGATTCAGTAAAAAAAAAAGCAAATGTCTGTTAGGATTCTCCCAAAACCTAATTAGCACCGTTGCATTCCTAGCAGGTCATCGTCAGAGCACAGATGTCATCACAGGCTGAAGAAGCTGCACAAACCTGGATTGTTATTTGTGCAATATAATAGATCATACAGTCTGTTCATTATGAAAGCTGGATATAGCTGATATTTATATGGCACAAAAAATAAGGTTTTGGGTCCAGCAGCCTGAAACTGAGTTGTTTAGTTAAGTCCTTTATCTTTGGGGAAACCTAGAAGCATCACTTGAATCCCTTTCCACACTGGAGTGGGAAGTAGACGTGCTATCTGGCCTTCCACAAGAGGTGGGAAAAGGCTTCCCCCCCTTGATTAGCACAGCTAATCCTCCCTCATGGCTGTTATTGGAGTGAAGTGCAGGAACTCTTTATTTACCGCAGCCATCTCCTCTGATGTTAACAGCAGAGATCGTCATCTTATCGGGGCCACGCAGCAGGAAGATGGCCCCGGCAGCTTACCTAATGGGGACTGGCTAATGTGTTTGGTGATGACAGCGTTTAACTAAGCCTCGCCCCGCTGGGGAACAGAGAATACGAGAGGCTGAGAACATCGTCAGGGGCAGGACATGCAATGCACATCACAGATAGAGAAATGGGCAGAATTCAAACCATGATAATGTGCGGATAGATGTATGTACGACCACCCAGAAAGAGCGACACATGTCACCTTTGTGTAACCTCATGTATGTCTAGCAGATGCATAAATGACAAGATACTTACAGGGTCTGCAAAGTAGCAGCAGGGCACAGTGAAGGCAAATACGTTGAATTAATAGGCATAAATATGAAAACATACATACTGTCTGACTTTGCTTCTTGCCCACTGGTGATGCTGAACCAGAAAAAGATATTTCAGCCTAACAATCAGTCACCCGTGTAAATGTGGGGGTAATTAGGTGATTTTCTCCGCGCTAGATTCACCCCGAGGAAGAAGACTACGGCTTTGAGATCGAGGAGAAAAACAAGGCCATTGTGGTGAAATCTGTCAACAGGGGCTCACATGCTGAGGTAATGGCCAACACACACACACACACACACACACACACACACACACACACACTATATCTCCTTCCCGCCCCGGGGCATTCGTTCCAGTAGGTAATGGCTGTCTACTGTTTTGACGGCTGCTGTCAGTCGGCCTCTGTTTCGCTTCGGAAGGACTTCATTCTGATTGGCTGTTGAGCCATTAGACACGCTTACTCACATCACCTCCACACACAAAAAGAAAGACAGCCACACACCATTTTATTCATCCGGAGGGATTTTGAATTGCAGATAAGGCATTTAAAAGCAGCGTGATTATTATTCTTTCTAAAAGAGCATGTTATAGTATTACTGTTGTGTCCAGGAGCAGCCTGTAAAAATAGAATATGTCTCTCAGCATTAAGAGACTTATTGGTTTTCAACCTGGCACGTTCCTAAATGCCAGGTCTATGTTCCTTCCCTTCCTGTGATTTCACCTTTGCATCATGACAGGCAGCTCTCGTTGGACAAACCTGACCAGCAACCAAACCTGCGTACCGTTTCTATCTTCCTACTTGGAAACCATGCCCTGGTTGTTTGTGAGCTCTTCCTTCCTCCTCGGTCTGGAGATGAGGAAACCCTTTCTGTTCTCCAAACTATTTTATTTCCTCACACTCTCGTGTCCTGGGTCTCGCGGTTCAGGTTTCCTCATCCCTTTCTGCTATTTTACTCATTGCAGTTCTTTCTCTTCCCTCAAGTCATTTTCTGGGCAATTGCTTTTTTTTTTTTTTCTCTCTCCTCTGCCTGCTTCCACCACATTAAACCCTCACTCTTCTGCTGCCTCTTTCACCCCTTTCTCCATTTCTCTCTCCCCCTCTTACACTGTTATTCACCCCCTCTCCCCTCCTCACTCCCCACAATAACAGGATTGCTAGTTGTGACACAGACCATGTGCCAGCGACATGAATGAAGCTCAGCTGATTCCCATGGGGCTCTGAAAAGGCCTGAGAGACGCACAATCACACACAGGGGTCTTTCACTATATGATACTATTATAGATGGTCACATGCAGCCAGGCACCCGTGCTGTATAATGACACAAGCACATGCACACACACACACACACACACACACACACACACACACACACACACACACACACACACACACACACACACACACACACACACACACACACACACACTCAGATGGATGTGGCTCCTCCCAGTCATCCCTACGTCTATCCTGGGCCGCTATCCAGAGTCGGGGCCCGGCTCCGCCAGAGCCACCCCACCGGATCTGTGCCCAGGACACTGGACTCACACCACCAACACACAGAGGCAGCATTATTCTCACAACGTGACTGGAGAAGACTGCGTTTAATGTCCTGCAGCAGGATAACTTTGCAAAGCTGAGGAAGTTTGATACTAGTGAACATGTATATTTGTGTTTGCAGATTATATTTAGTTCAAGGAAAAAAGGCCAGATCTGATAACTCAAACCACCACATGAAATAAAGTGCACGTCTGCATTCACATGTACATAACTTGTGGAAATTGACAGTAATCCCTCAATCTGGAATTGCGTGCGAATCCACCAGACTGCAGCCAGGAGACTCAGGTGGAAATCTCCAGCAGCTTTATCGTATCTAGTAGTAAATCTTGATATGCACTCCCTGCTTATATAAGCCTGATCATAAGCTGGAAAATCCATAACAAGACTGAACAGGCCATGAAAACACTGAAAAGTACACGCTGATTTTCTCTGTTTTGTTTTGGTTTGTCTTCTGCCACACTCCTCGGAGGGACGTAAACCAAACCTGGACTTGATTCTGGGTTCAGTGAGTGTAAAAACTTGGATCCCACTTTATCAGGGCCCAATGACTGTGACACTAGAGACAGGATTTATGAATGTGCTCCACACATGAAACTCTTGCAGTGCAAACGGGCTTTAAAGGGAGCTGAAAACGAAACCACAAGCTGAAAATAAACCTCATTGTGTCTCCTGTCTGTGCGTCTGTCCATCCAGATGGCCGGCCTGCAGGTGGGCAGGAAGATCTTCACCATCAACGAGGACCTGCTGTTCCTGCGGCCCTTCCCCGAGGTGGAAACCATGATCAGCCAGTCCTTCTGCATACGCCGCTCCCTGCGGCTGCTGGTCGCCACCAAGGCCAAGGAGTGAGGGAACACACACAAACACTAAAAATCCACACATATACACACACACACTGGGCTGACTGGTCTTTTCTCATCCAGGATTGTAAAGATCCCCGACAACCCAGACAGCCTGTCCTTCAGACTCTGTGGCTCGGCCCCTCCTCACGTCCATGCTGTCAGGAAAGGTGAGCTGAAACCACTTTGATCACCACAGATAGTGAACGGATTTCAGAATCACTCCTGTTCTTTCCATGTGGAGAATAAAAAGCACAATCAAGGACTTTTTATTTTTTTTAAATAAAGCTACGAATAAAAAAGTTGTTCCTAAAC
This sequence comes from Eutrigla gurnardus, assembly GCF_963514095.1. Classification (NCBI taxonomy): domain Eukaryota; kingdom Metazoa; phylum Chordata; class Actinopteri; order Perciformes; family Triglidae; genus Eutrigla; species Eutrigla gurnardus. The sequence continues at coordinate 10,631,048 of NC_139922.1, read as the reverse complement.
CTCGTTTCCTAATCTCACAAGAAAGGACACAGTATAATGTTTTCAAGGTGCTGCGTGTGTAATGGAAAAGTGATCTGTTGAGTGGTTTAACAGAGGGGTAATTGAATGAATATTTCTTGGATTTGGTTACAAGAGACATTTATTTTGGTTAGGACCCCAACACTGGAGCTCTGTGAACAGATTTATAGGAGTTTGACCTTGTTATTGCAGGATCCGTGCCAGTAAACACTTTTGGTGTCACAAAGACAAATAATTGTGGCCGAATTTCGAGGGAAAGATGAGGTAACCCTAGCCTCTAGCCACCTGTTACTTTCCACTTTTAGTGAGCCTCTATTAGCCTTTTACGGCCACCTGTCGGCCAGACGGGCCGCTGACAGGATTCGAACCCCACACATGTCACTCGCTCTGTGATCAGAGCCAAAGGTTTAATAGGTAACCGAAGAGTACTCTCACACGTCGGTTGTTCCCCTGCTTTGTCCTCACATCCTCCCAACCAGATGTTTGTGAAACAGACTCAAGATAGCAACATGGTTTCCAAATGTGTAAACCAGACAAGAGTGGGCGAGGACACAGCGAGGAGAGGAGCCGCTGCTTGGTGCGACCAAGGAATGTGATCTCATGTTTTTACTTTATTTTGGCAGGGGAACGCACTTCTCTCCCACGTCTCTCCTTTCAGCTCCCGCTCCTCTCTTTCCTAGTGTCCTGTTTCACTCGTGGCTCTTCGCTGCTGTACGAGGACGCGTTTATTTCCAGCTGATATTCAGAGAGTTGTTTTTTTTTCTGCTCCTAAATCATCCCCCCTGTGTGATATCCATTCATTGGGTAATTGCTGGCACCCTGGGTGGGATTGATGCCAGCGTGGGTATTTTTAGGTCAGAGAGGAAGATGATGGGGGTGTTGATTGGACTTCCAGGCTGTAAAGCCATTAGTTGTTGGGACAGCATGTTATGGCAATGAACTGAGTAATTGCCTATTTTGCTGGAGGAACAAAACAAGCAAAGAATTCTATAAAAAAAGTGAACTCATGTTCTTTGATTTAAGCATTTTGGAGACGTTTTTTTTTTCCAGATACGACAGATAGTTAACTCCTCCCTTTCCCCGACTTGAATTCCATGATTTTCATAACAGCCTGTTGTGTTGTGTGCAGTTCCACTCTACATACACCAACTTGTGACCTTTGACCTCTGCTCCTGTTTTGATAATGCAGGCTGTGAGGCAGCGGGGGCGGGTCTTCAGCCGGGCCAGGTCATCCTAAAGGTCAACGGCAACAGCGTCAACCGCGGCGACTACCAAGAGGTCCTGGAGCACTTCAGCGCACAGCACACACACCAGGAGCCTCCCCAGGCGGTGAGGAGACAATCTTTTCTTCATCACGGCAGCTTTTGTCCTTTCTTAGGGGCATTTATTGATTGTGATGGTGTCCAGTCAGTTTTTACAGCTGTTATTTGGATGCAAAGTATTGCCCAAGTGTAGCATCTGTAGGTTTGGAAGTTAATTGGACTGGACTCAGACATGCTCTAACATGATACATTCAGCAACATTAGCATTAGTTAGAGCTTCCTACGGCGACTTAGTGTTTGAAAAGAAAAAAAATATCTGTTTTAAAATCAATCCATCAAGGATTGGTTGAGTGTGATACCAGGGCGACGACACATGACATGTTTTGCTCTGACAGACGTTGGCCTTGTAATCTCAAACATAAATCACTGGCTGACACCTTGTCGCTGTAGGCCACTCGTATGGAGGGTCGGACATTTTCAGCTGGAGATACAAGGACCTGAAAGAAAAGTGGCCCAAAGCAACAAATAAACAACCTGAACTTTCCATTCCTGCTGCCAAGATTTCGAGTATTCTGCTTTCAATGAACAACAGCAGAGTTTTCCTTTAAGAGCTATACGTATTCACATGCTTTACTACATGGCTATCTTTCAATCTGCAACACCCCTGTCTGCTTGTTGGGACATCATGGCTCCAGGCAGTATTTCACAGGGCAGCAGTGAGAGTAGGAGCTCCTTCTTTTCTGTGTCAAGCACATTGTTTTGTTTAGTTTTATTTAGCCTGGACTACTCTTCTGGCAAATCCCCCTGAACAGGCTCAACTGAGCAGCCGTGTGTTGGACGTGTTCCAGTGAATGTTTGCTGGTTCTTTGAGCAGCAGGATACATTACAAGGATGCTGTAGATGTGGCTGACTGCGATGCAATCAGCCCTGATTACCTCGTCAGGAGAAAGGTGTCCGTGTCCACGGGCCATGCAGACATGCTTCACATACTTTCCTTCCAAATCTGTGGAGAAAGTGCAACCACATCTAACATGCTGGTGTATTTAAAAAAAAGCATAGTTAATAAACAGTTTCATTATTTTTCTTTCATGCCCCCTTACCTACAGTTCACTTCCTCCTTTGCTCTTTTCTCAATAATGATTCATTTTTGTGCGTCATAGTAATGTTCATGTTTCCCCCAGTGTCAGTGGGTCTATCGTGCATTTGAGGATGTGGAAGAGCTCCAAGGACAAAGAGGCGCCGGTGAGAAGGAAGAGAGTCCTTTCAGTCCGTATCCAGTGGAGAACGGCTCTGACCACGAGGAGGAGAACGGCACCAATGGGACAGGTGAAACAGTTACAGTTCTGATTCAGGACATTTGAAGGAGTTCACAACTCTATTAATTGTATATTCTAATTTCTAATCATAGTAGATGAACAATAACCAGCAGCAAGTTTAATTTCTGGCCTATTATTTGAGCAAAACACGTTTGAACAGGATTAGTGTTTCTTGGGACTGTGATTTAATATGAACTGTGGCTGCTTCTACTGTGTAGATCAGTTGCAGGCTTGATGTTAAAAGAAAAAAATATCAGTTGCTGCCAAAAACATTACAGCAGAACATTAAGTTCCATTTAAAATGCTATTTTCAGATGACCCCTGAATTCGTCACTGTCAGTAATAAAACGGCCCCAGCAGCAGGTCATTTTGCCGTGATGTATAAAATCCTCTGTTTGAAAGACGGCAGTAGTGACAGGCGTAGGACGTCATCTAGTAACGCTGTGTCGGTGTAAACACACTGCTGGCTGGTTAAGTGTACTTGACAGATGTGTAGCACAATGTGTCATTACTAAATGGATTCATAATATCATTATTTGTCTTTCCAAACTTTGTGGGGGGGTTTTTTGCATCTTAGATGTACAAATAACATTTTTAGGCCATGATTCTACTTTTTTTCTTTTTCTGAGCACTAATCTTGTTTTTTGTAATGGTATATATATCACACATTCTTGATTATAAATGCTTAAATAAATAGCATTTCTGATACCCTGCTAACAGTAAGGTTTGTGCTCTACAGACCACCGGCTGAGCAGACTTTCCCTCTCCAACGAGCTGCCGTTGGTCAGCATGACGGTGGATAACGTCCATCTGGAGCACGGCGTGGTTTACGAATACGTCAGCACCGCCGGCATCAAGAGCCACGTCCTGGAGAAGATGGTGGAGCCCAAAGGCTGCTTCAGCCTCACGGCCAAGGTACTGATTATGTAATTAAGTAATTCATCCGTCCCCGAGGAGGGAATGCAGCACAGGGGTATAAATCATACTGGCATTCATTTATAGCTAAATGTTGTATAATGCCACTTTTCATTTTTATACCAGTTGTTTAAACAGTTGAGAACATCTCAGCTACCAAAATGTAATGTATCCTAGAAAACTTGGCCGTTCCCCAGGTTGCTGGTCGCTGGTATTTGTTCAACTTGCACTACTATGACAGCATGTAAAAGCAACAAAAGGGTATTTTTGGCTTCATGGTGGTTTCGGTTGTTAGTAATGGAAAGCTGGATGTTTAGTTAGATGAAGAACACATTTGCTGCTGCCAGCGATGATCTCCACTAAATGAAGTTTCTAAACTTCGAATGTAGGAGTGATGCATTCTTACCGATGTCTTTTTTGTCTCGACAGATCCTGGAGGCGTTTTCCTGTGATGACGGTCTCTTTGTTCGTAACTGCAGCCAGCTCATCTCCCAGAGTGACCGAGTCGTTACCATGCCTCAGTACGAGTTCAGACAAATCTGTGACACCAAGCTGGAGAGTATCCGACGGCGTATCAGCAGCTACAAGCAGGTAGAGACGCACTTCTCCAGTCTCTGGAACACATCGACATCAGACGAGCAGATCCTATTTTTAATAATAGTTATAATGACAGTTCACTGAAGAATAAGATAAAGTCATCCCTCATCAGTATCCTCGCATTATACCAAAAAGATGCGTTGTCTCTCTTCTTGTCGATGTATCTTATTTTATGGATGCATTAAACTACCTGCATCCATCCATTATCCATCATCGATTACCACTCATCTATATAGACTTACATGACAACAAAAATAATATGATGATAATAGTTGGACCCGAGCATTTGTCCGTAACCTTGGTTTTCATTACTAAAGACAGCAAGAACTTTTTTCAGCTGATGAGAAGAATATTACATTAATTTGTATTCATTTTGTTTACCATAAAGTCCTATTTCTGCTACAATGTTTTACTCTGAAAGGTAAAAGCGTCTCATCGTAAACCTAAATATTGGAGCTGTCTGACGTCTGCCTCCCCCTTTTCACCCAGTTTGCTCTGGAGCTGAGGAACAAGGCGTGGCCCTCCTTCAGGCAGGCCGGCGTTCGCCCTCACCCGCTGGGCTGCATGGACTTCGTCCCCACCAACTGCCACGTCAACTTCATGCAGGTCTCGTACCCCAAGAGCACGACCTCGGCCGGCAGGACTTTCAGCATCCGCTTCGGGCGCAAGAACTCCCTGTATGGCCTGGACCCTGACCAAGGTAGAGGGGACGCACGTACAGTATCCACACCAGAGATGCATTCCCTTCCTCATACCACAGCTTAACCCACTTAAACCCAGCACCAACATTCTGACTAATTACCCTCCGAGACCATTTAAGTCCCGCAGGACAGAGAAGGTAATGTCAACCCCCGGACTCCCACAGCAGCCAAAAGGCCTCGGCAAGGATTCCCACAGTAAATTAGATGAGTGGTTCCCCATTAAGACTCCATTAGCCTGAGGCCGTACCCATGTTATTGACGAAGAGAATGATGTCAGAAAAGAGACGATGCCTCCAGGCAGCATCGGAATGTGTGTCATTCACTCAAAGTTGAGAGACAGCGAAAGTGAGAGATTCTGAGCGGGATTGGAAAGGAATGTTGCCATATAATAGTTTCAAGCATCCTGCCGTCTGTCTGTATGGCCCGCAGCTTGATATTAATTACGAGTGTTTAGGCTGAACTCCTCACTGTCACTGCTCCTCTCAGCAACCAGCTGCAGCTCTGACATCTGCCCTGCAGTTGTACCGTCGAGAAGTTCCACTCAGCGTGCGTTCAGCCGGCTCGACCAGCCAACAGCAACGGAGACGACGTTTCCTCCAGTGACAGAAAGTCTTTGCAAGTCTTTAGTGTCGCAATCACAAACGGAGTTAATTATATAAAATATCCTGTGCTAACACCGTACCCCCGATCTTAAAGCAATGCATGGAATGTACATTAAATGTATGAGGGCTTCTCTATTTAATCCTAATGTGGGTTCATTGCAAGAACTTGATCTGTCTGCAGTTCTGGGACGTCTCGGGTTATTGCAGCTTAGTCTGGCTTTCAACCCGAGTAATCAGTTTTGCATCCTGCTCTTGCCGTGCATATCGGTTGCATAAGTGCCCTTTAAGACGTCGTTTTTCATCAAAGAGTGTTATTTCATGGGCTTTGGAACATCTGGGCTAGATAATGTAATAACTGTGTTTATTCTCCTATTCTTTCCCGTCCTGTAGCACAACTCAACCCCATGTCCCACACGCAGCACTGTGTGACCAGCATGGGAGCTCCTTCCTGGAGCTGCTCCGGCCTGGAAGGGGACGAGGCGGAAGGCAGCGGGGACGTGAGCGTGGATGGAGGCGATGGGCTGAACGGTCGGCGGAGCGGCCATGGGGAAGGCGGGTTGAGCTTCCTGCTCAAACAGGAAGACACAGAGACCCAGGACGCCTACATTCACTTATACAGCCGCCTGGACGTCGCTGTGAGGGAGATGAGGCAGTATGTCGCTCAGATTGATGTGTAAGTAAAGCCATTAAGATTCTACACCACTGGCTGATTTGATCCTCACTTTAATAGGACTGGTTTTACTTTATGAGTGTTTACTCATATCCATTCAGATATTAGCATTCCACTGGTGTTTATATGGGAGTAGACTATTTCTGTAGCCTTCACAGTGACATTTAGAGATCTCTGCATAAAAAGCTGGGAGCTGTTTTCCCCACAGAAGCCTCCCGAGGCTGTCCGTCAGCCTCTCTTTGTCTGTCTGTCCTTTGCCTTGTTTAAAGCTGAGGATTTACACAAGGAACATTCTTCAGGCCCAAAATATTTATGGGCCGGGCCCGGCAGAGGAACAGGGAGCGAGGCCAGGGTAACTTCAAGTCAAAGAGACACGTATTGTGTCTGTGCAGAGGAAGGGGTGTGACAATATCAATGTGTTTGATTGTGAAGGTGTGTGAGCACAGTGGATGGTAATATAAATATGAGCATTATAGTGTGTTGACATAATTGGAATGGTTTGATTTTAATATACTTTAGATCTCTAAAGCTATCAATACATTGTATCTATTTAAAATATATATGTAGTACAAAAATATATTGTACTATGCTCTAAAATGTGTTGTTAGTGACACATCATTAGCCATATTGTGTTAAATGTGTCGTAAAATGTAACTTTTATTTCCCCCCATAGCCTCTTGTCGTCCATCACGGAGCCTACGCAGCTCCAAGGGGAGGGGGGCGAGCCCCCGGTTTACGAGCCAAGTCAGCCCCCCTCTCTGGCCCCCTGCGAGGACGGCTGCGACCAGGACAAAGTGGAGCAAGGTGGCATTAAACGGGTCTGTTTCAAGGTGAATGAGGAGGACCAGGAGGACTCGGGTCACGACACGATGAGCTACAGGGACTCCTACAGGTAAACCCACGTTCTCAAGCTGATATTTGAATGTGACCTCTCAATTCTCCGGCTCAGGAAGTAACTTTGGTTTCAAACTGAGACCAGAGTAATAATTTAGACTCACACAATGCACTGCCTGGTATGAAGCCAAATTAATTGTCATCTCGATCTATATTTACCTTTTTATAACACCGTCGTATTAAAACACTCACTTGTGTCACAACTGGGTTTCTAACTGACGACTCTATAAAGCATGAACGTTATTCAAAGTCCCTCTCTGACTCTACGAAGCCAAAATGCTCATTTCCCCCGTTTGGAGGCTGAAATTCATTCCAGATGCCAACATTTCTCTGAGATCGAGGGCTAAAAATGACTTCAAAATGTTTTGGTCAGATCTGCTTATGTCATTGGCTTGTTGTGAGTTCATTCAGCTCTTTCTGCCTGTGTGCGAGTGTGTATGTGTGTGTGTGTGTGTGTGTGTGCATGGTTCGCTGGGCAGTGCTCCACGGAGCCACACCCTCCACCACCCACTAAGATGTAGTTATTGGTTGTCGGTGTGGCGGGCTGGTGTATAATACAGCCAAATGTTTGGGGCGCGGCCTCCCCACCCGCTCTGTCATTAAGGCCCCGGCCACGCCATGTGAAACGCGACGACCTCATCGCAATGAAATGCAACGGAGAAATTTGGGCTGCACACACACACACACACACACACACACACACACACACACACACACACACACACACACACACACACACACGGTGGGGTGTTTACTCAGGGTTCAGAAGCCCAGTGGAAAAAACAACTCTGCCCCAGGTAGCAGTATAAGGCTGTACAGTGAATGTGGATGAATCATCCCACTTGTGATGAAAAATGCTACTGTGTTACAGTGGATGCTGTTTTTTTTTGGGAGTCTTGCTTTCAGACATTGAAGCTCGAGGTGTTGACAGACCACAGCAGAGCTGAGCAGTCGGAGGTTACTGTCTGAGTGCAGCTTGTGTGAGGATGAGGACAGAAGAGGGGGGGTCAGATACAGAAAGAAACAAGTAGATAAGAGTGTGTGTGTGAAGAGATCATAATCAAGGAGTGTTTGTTGTAAACTCTGGTCCAGTCTGTCCGTCATAAATCTGTGTGTGACCCCGTGAAGACCTTTTTGTCTTGTATTGAGACGAGTGTGTCCAGGTCCAGCTGAAACAGATTACAGTTTGCCTCCAGACACCAGAATGCAGCTCAAGTGACAACCTGTGATTGATGGCTTCACATTTCAAATAGTCCTCTTCATCTCGTCTGTTTCCTCAAAGAGGAGCCTCCTCAACACCGATCCACTACAGACTGACTTTTGAGTTCTTATCTTCCTTTAGCCAACCATCTTACTGGAGATATATTGCACTACTGTCCATATGAACCTCCATTTTTAGAGATAAAACATTCCAGCTTAAACACATTGTGCAAGTCTAATTCGTTGCCAGTTATTTGATATTTGTATGCTTTTACTGATTAAGCTGTTTAACATCCACATTTGTTTCACTATTTTCATAGTTCCTCCTCAGTTTCTCCTGTGCAATGCATTGTGGGACATCAGCAGCACACTCAAAATTCAAGTGGTTTTAGTCTGCGTGCTGGTATCGTTTTTATCATCCTTCATTTACGTCATGTTTCCACCGTGAAAACTGAATATAGACTGTATAGAAACGGGGCAGGGTTAGGTGATCGGTTTTCACTGGATCCCACTGTGTACTCGTGTGTGTTTGTGGTTTAGGTTTAGGTCCGAGCCGCAACTGCAAGCGGGATAATTGTCACAGCGGTGCTCACACACTTTTGGCAGGAGGTGTGTGGCTAAATTTAGAAGTCAAAATCTCTTTTGTGTATGTGAGACAAAGATGCCTCTGAATGGAGCCAGAAAGCACACCTACCCAGAAGCAGATCGCCAGAGGGGGAATCATACAGGACACATAGGGAGAGTTGTTGGTATATTTGGCAACAAAATAAGAGAAAAGCAATGGGAGGCCTGCAGTACACAGAGAGGGAGGAAAAACTACAAAGACAAAAAGTTGGATTTACTTAAATGTGTACACATGTATTAGTATGAGTGTGTTAGTCAGAGGAGAATTCAAGCCAAACTCCTAAAAGATGGTTATATTAACTCTGCCCATAATTGTAGCAGCTCTGCGGCAGCCAAACCCCCCTTTCCACCACAAACACACACACATTCACACACAGGGGACCACAGAATCACCCGGCAGGTGATATTCGCCGCGTTGTCATCCTGCCAAGTCGGGTAACAAAGCCAGTGTTGTTGTTTGGTAGCTGCTAGTTGCTCATAGGCTCTTGGCCATGCTGGTAATTCAGCTTATGAATCATCCAGAGCTGCTCCGAGGGGATGGCGAGGGTGCTCCCTTGAAGCCGTGTATAATTTGAGTCCCATAAATCGTCCACATGCTCCCGGTAATCATGTTGAATCACGTAGACGTAGGATTGTAAATACCAGACTATGGCGTTTTATAAACCTCAGGCAGGTTTAAAGTTCCAGTATGAAGGGAAACACTGGCGGCGCTAAAGGAACGCGCGTTTGTGTAAATAGGTGATCTCGTGTTTAAGTCAAATGTGTCGGATGTGTGGGACGATGCAGCGACTGAACGCTTCTCTGTGTAAACCAGCAGCGGTTGTTGCTGTGTGAAGCGTTTAATTACCTTTGGTCTCACTGTAAATCACAAAAGGCATTTACAATCAGAAGGATTATTTGGCAGCATAATTACACGACGCAGCTTTCCAAATCCTCTCCGTGGTTTAAGAAGGCAATTCACCCTTTGCTTCATTATGCATTTTAAAACTGTGTGCATGTGTGTGTGTGTGCTTTATTACAGCGAATGCAACAGCAACAGAGATTCAGTCCTGTCCTACACCAGCGTGCGGAGTAACAGCTCTTACCTCGGCAGTGATGAGATGGGATCAGGTAATAAACACACATCTTCTAGCTCTCGCTAGATTATCGGACCTTTCATCAACAGCGACACATTTTCTATTGTCTTGTACTCCAATGCACGTTGGATTCCATGTGAACCAGTAATCAGTTAGGAAACCAACAAGCCAAAACCAGAACAAAAAGACAACAGCGTTAAGTGAACTCAGCATAAACAACACGAGCTAGACCGAAGCAAACAACATGTTTCCAGAGTGTCAAACAAAGTCAAGTCGTAACGGATGCTTGGATAAAGAAAACTATCTGGCGTTGCCAACTAGTGACTCCTTTTTAGTTTGTGTGAATGTTGATCATATGTCAGGCTTTTCAGAACGCCAAAACAGAGAAATGCTGCAGATATTTCTTGGCGGTGACTGTGGTCAGATATTCTAGACGCAACATTTTAATAACACCACATCGCCACATCTCTATTCTCTGAGCCAAGTATGTGTCCACTGCTGTTTATCACTTTGTTTTTTATACCAGCGTTAAGTCTGAGATAGTCTCCAACCAGGCTTTCTATTGCAATGATTTATGAGCCTTCATCCTCTCTAATCTGATTCATCAGAATTAACATTAAAACAGATGGATAGAAACATGTTTAATAAGTGCAGACAAAAAAAGAACGCAGGCATCCAAAACGTGCACAAACTGTTATTGTTGTTGTTTCCGGCTGCTAGGGGACGAGCTGCCGTGTGACATGAGGATCCCCTCGGACAAACAGGACAAGCTGCACGGCTGCCTCGAGCACCTTTTCAACCAGGTGAGCTCAGTTTGAGACGTTTTGTGTAGCCGCTTACAAAAACCCTCACTTCCGTCTAATTGAACAGAAAATCACAGTAATCTTTAGTCCTAAACTACACCTTGGAAGACGTGAGGACTTTCTGGGATTAGATTTCAAACAAAAACATAGGGACACAGAAACACACACATGGCAGCGTTACTCCCCCCCACCACCACCACCACCATCGGCAAACCATTTGGAACAGATGATTGTGATAGTAATCAGTCAGCATCTGGGCTGAGTTACCTCGAGGAGCTCTCTGTCCTCTGGTCAGGATCCTAGTTTTCTCTCTCATCTTTCTCTTGACCTCCTTTCTCTTCCCCCCCCCCCCCCCCCCCCCCCCCCCTCTTCCTCTGTTTCTCCTCACACACGCACGCAGACTTTGCACTAATTTGTGGACTCAGTTAAAAGACCATCCAGCCATCTTTTCGTCTCCTCTTACCAGCAAATTGAATGTCCCTCGGCGGCCCCGTGGCTCTGCTCACACTGCTCTCGATGTGAACAGCAGTTCAGGGAGGCCGTGTTGTTGTTGTGAATGCTGAAAGACCCATGATGTGATCGAGTGTGTGTGTTTGCATGACACAGAGAAAGGAGGAAGCTGGAAGAAGATGAGGGATGACGAGTGTGTGTGCTTTTATTTCTGCACACAGGTCGAGTCCATCAACAGCCTACTCAAAGGACCTGTCATGACCAAGGCCTGTGACGAGACCAAGCACTTTTACTCCGACCACAACCAACCAGGTACATTATCGTGTGTGTGTGTCTGTTTACTGCTAGAGGGCGTGTCGTCACGCTGCTGTTTACATATAACAGAAAAACACTTTTATGTTTTATGTTTAACAGAGTTTCGGCAAACAGAAGATTGGACTGTTCGTTGTCGTTACATTATCCACAAGAACATCCAGGAGGACCCTTGGAACCTGCCCAACTCCATCAAAACCCTGGTGGAGAGCCTGCAGAGATTTGTGGACGGTGAGTGGAACACACACACACACACACACACACACACACACACACACACACACACACACACAGACACACACTCGCATGATGGATTACAGGTACAGTCAAAGTCATCCCGTCTCGTTTTCCCTCTGCCTCCACAGATGGAAAGAACCAGCTTCTCCTGGCTCTGCTGAAGTGCACAGGTAGAGTAACAAGTCCAAACCGGCTCATATTCAGGGCAAAGTGCCAGTGAATAATCAAACTAGACCAAAGCCAATTCTAATTTTCACTAAAATTACCAGAAGATGTGTCAAGAGAGGCCATGTGATCAGGCAGCCGAATTCAGGCTTAAGCAACAGGAAACGTCTCACAACTGGAGTATTTTAAATGATTCCAACAGTTTGGTGCAAATTAGATCATCCGTCATCTGAAAAGACATCTGCAGCTCCTTAAGACATCTTCAAAGGTTATAAAATTACAACCAACGCGTCAAGTTTACAATATCATTGTTTTTTCTTTGTCAAATCATTTTTGAAAAGTGCACGACTAGTGTTGTATTAATAATAAACAGCCTAATATGATATCCCCATGTAGGTACGTTTATTTCATCTGCTTCTCTATTACACAAGATAAAGCAGATGTTTACATATTGTTTCTAAAATAATCAAATGATTCTAAAAAGTCTTTTATTCAGCTTTATTTCCTGGATCAGGCACATTTCCAGCTTGTGTTTGTACAGAGATGAGGGTTGGTGTCAAAGCGCATGACGCTCCAGACACTTTGATCTGTGCACAGTGGCATATGGTGCTAGTTAATGGGAGATATGCTCTCAGGGGATGCAGGCTAATGGAATAAAGTATATGTACTGGAGCACCTTCAGGACACGTCTAATGAGGAAGGTTACAGCGTGGTGGAGGTGGTTTACCCTCTTCTGCCCGCTGATCTTAAACCCCATAATCTGCCCCCGTTGTACCCCCTCGAACTCCTTCCATCACTCCCTCACATCAAACTTCCTCGCTCTCCAACACCAGACACCTCTCTGCAGCTGCGACGGGACGTGATCTTCTGCCAGGCGGCGACGGGGGCCCTGTGCACGCTGGCGGAGCAGCTGCTGGCGGCGCTGCGGTCGCGCTTCAACAACGCCGGCGAGTACCAGGAAGACGGCAAGGAGACCAGCCGCAAGTGGCTGGAGCAGATATCGGTCATCGGCGTGCTGTTGCACTTCCAGTCCACTCTAGCGCCACACCTGGTGAGCACAGACTCTCTGCTTTCATTGGACAACAAGGTGCATGGGTTTGCTTTTGTGATGCTTTATAAATTGGATTGCATTGCTTTTCAAAATAAAAGCATCGTCAAGATGTTGCGGCTGTCCCTTTTGTGTCCATGTGTCTTCATGGTTTTCTAGCGACGCAGCTGTCTTCTCTTGCATGGCTTCTTGCTGTTGCAACTCTCCTCCTGGTGTGACTTCTGAGCTTTTCTGTTCTCCTCTGGCAGAAAGAGGAGCGCACCATGCTGGAGGACACCAAGGCGGCCCTGTTGGATTTGGACAAAGTCACTGTGTTCTTCAGGCAACTGGAGGACGAGTGTCTCATCGCAAGTAAGAGACTCCATCAACAAAGACCGACTTTGCCCATTCATACCACACTGCTGCTAACGAGCAGCTGTATGGTTCGACCAGCTCTCAATAAAGTTCCATTATGTGGATGTATGGTAGCCATTCAGGGGGAAATTGCCGTTTTATCATGGCAGATTTCATTTTCTTTTCAGCGGCGAGTGAGTGAATAGGGAGCTAAAACAACACTAGAATGGCTCCATAAATCATCTTAAACAATGGCGGAGCTTGCGGTCTCATGAAGTCCTTGCTGTCCTTGTGTCACAGATGAAATGGCCCCTGCCATGGGCATCATTCATGTGCTGCTCTGACACACATGTAATAGCAACACCTATGGAAGCACCCATAGATATACACACACGGCAATAAGCAGGCGAGAGCACTGCAGCTTGGAGTGAGGATGCACCGCAGGTTGCAGGGCACTCTGAGCATCTCGACATGACCCGGGCGCATTTGTGCCTTTTAATAACCTCCGTATCTGTATTCACTGAAGGTACAGATACAAAAGGCGACTGCATCCTGAATCACTTCTCTCTTTTCAGCGGCCTCAATATGGCCGGCAGAGATTGCCGCTCAAAGGAAAAGCACAACATGCACTTCCCATTTTAGGAGGCCGAGCAGCGGATGAAGCGGGGATTTGCTCTCATAGGTTGGCTCTTGGCAGCAGAAAGGATTTAGCGGACACATGGCATGCATGCATTCTGCATGAACATGCAAAACCAACGTATGCACATATTGACTGGGTCCTTCTTAATGTATTTAGATTCAGTATGTAAGACAGGCATGTAGAGATGTAAACAGAGTGCAGACATTGATGTTAAAACCGTTCTTTAACCAATCTGCTTTACTGAACTTGCATTTTACATCCAGACTGCTGCGGTGCAGGCAGATTGGTTTGTGGCGGCAGCGTCCATTGTATGATATTGATTAGCTAATAGTGTCTTCAGCAAGCTGGGAGCTTTCAGTGGGAGTAGAGTCGTGTAAGCACCAGAGAGTCTGAGGCCCCAGAGTTCAGCCTGAAGCATCACAGCCAATTCCACAGGATTATGGCTTGATGGCTTCTCTGGGATAGATCCTGACCCTAGGGTCGCTCAGTAAAGGTCACCGTTTCCATTTTCTAAGAGCTGCTTGCGTGCTCCAGTCAGAAACCGCTTTAAATTATAAATGATTACTAGTCATGTATTGTTTGTAGAAGTAGAAAAGGTTGCTGCTTTGCATAGAAGTGATACAGAGATGACAAATGAGTTTCAGCTACAAATGTTTTGGTGCAGAAAGATGGAATAAATGTACAAATGTCTGTCCATATGTCCTTCACAGTGATGTGGACACGGCTGATGAGATTTTCACAAACTGTAAAAAAAAATGTATTCTGTTGCTTTTAAAAAATAAATCTCATCCCAGCTTTGTGTTCGCCTGTAGCTTTAATGAAATCGACTTCTGGCAGGACGGAGTTTGTGAAACTTGTGCAGCAGATTTCATGAAATCCTGCAAATGATTTGAAATAGTTATCAATCATTGTGTGTCTGCTGTGCTTTAATGGCTGGAAACTGTTAGACTGTTCTGGAGAACGTTAGTAGTGATGCACAGGTGTTATTTTTCTGTTCATTGTCAAATGTCACTCTTCACTCTGGAGTCATCGATTTTAATAGCCCTTCATCATGCTCCCATTCTCATTTGTTGCCAAACAGTCCTGTTAACGCCTCTCCTGTGTGTGTGTGTGTGTGTGTGTGTGTGTGTGTGTGTGTGTGTGTGTGTGTGTGTGTGTGTGTGTGTGTGTGTGTGTGTGTGTGTGTGTGTGTGTGTGTGTGTGTGTGTGTGTGTGTGTGTGTGTGTGTGTGTGTGTGTGTGTGTGTGTGTTGCAGACACACCAGTGTGTTACCAGGTGGAGGGCAGCCGACAGGCCCTGAGGGTCACCCTGTACCTGGACAGCTGTCACTTCAGTGAGCTGCCCACCCGCCTGCAAAACGGAGGCAGCCTGAAGCTCCACACCGTCCTCTTCACCAAGGGTGAGACTGGGCGGACTGACACGATGAGGAACCTGGAAGCAAAGAGTGTTAGATAAATTAGTATAACACAACAGTTTGTCTGGGTGTTGTTCCTTTTGAAAAAACAACAAAGCAGTCATTTTATACAGAATTTTAATGACGCTAATAAAAAAGAAACAATATCAAAGAGTCTGACTAGCAAGTTAAATGTTGATGTTTACAATTTTTGAATACTCATAAATGCTCATCACACTGTTAATGGGGCTCAATGGGTTCGAATTCATGGAGCGCTGTATTGACCACAGAGGGCATATCACTTCTATACACTGTACATCGAATGATATCATTTAGAAACACTCTCGGTGCATCGTGCTGCCGCTCATACATTCACATTTCCTGAAAGCTTTACATGCTTTTAAAAGTTAGACTGAAGCCTTTTATTGACCATTGAAGATGCTTGACCTTTGCGCTCTCCTTTGCTGCCGTGCACCTCCTTGTTCTCCATCAGTCTCAGCTGACCTGCTGTGAATGGATAGCGTCAGGCATCATGCCTGTCTGCAAAATAGCCATTCATTTTCCATAGACAAGTGCCAGTTGGAACACTAACCCAATGAGAGCTCATATTGTTTGTGTGTACTTGAGCTAAGTGCCATGGCTCCATGGATGAACATTGCCACCTACTGGAAGGAATTCTTTACTGCAGGTTCAGGGGAAGTGTAGTGATACTGCAGATGCTGAAGTTTGTTGTGTAAGTGTTGCCAAATCTCATATGGAAAGGAAATCCTCTAAAATAATCATGGGCAGTCCTCCCCCTTTTCCAAATATGATTCTAGAGTCGAGCCTGTTTGAGTCTGGCTGGATCGGATGGGTTTGGTGTTCAGAGTTAATGATAAAATGATGTTTGTCAGTCTAAGTCAGCATAATGAGGAGGTTTGAAGATGTGAGGCCGTGATGATATGCGATCACATAAACGTGCGCCCACGCCTGTTTTCTCCAGCACTGGAGCGTCCGGAGGGAGTGTCCCAGCAGGACTTTGCAGCTGTGGAGGAGTTCCAGCAGCGCACCAACGCCGTCTCACTAGAGAAGGTCAAGGCCTACTACCGCAGACTCAGGTACGCTACTGCATCACAGCCCTCACTGGCACTGGGGTGTGTTTCACCTTAAAGGGAGAGTTGACCCCGTGTGGCTGCGAGTAAGCAGAAACTACGCTTTGATTGCAGTTTGAACACATTTCAAGGTCCAGAATGTTTCAAGGTGGGAACTGTATCATTTATCTAGATCCGTCCCAGTGGCTCCTTTACTAACAACGGCTTGTGTCGTTTTGTTTTTCAGACAGCCTGAGTAATTTTTTGCTGATTTATTAAACTGCTTTGTATATGAATTTGGTTAGCAGGTCTGAAAGATAAATATGATAATCATACTTTTTAGATATCATACGTGCAAAATAACAATATGTTGACAGTAAATCCTCGTATAACAGAACTGTATTTATGTAGCAATTTCAGTTTACATTGTTGCATATATGTTTTCTTATTTGATTGTTATTGGTTATACAAATTCATGTTTTTAATAGCCTATTAATATGGCCATGGTTTCTGATGAGTGTTCATTAATTGCCAGGAAATGACTCATGTCGCATCAATAAGTAATGAAATATGTACTGTATCAGATGCATATTCTATAAAGTGAAGGTACTCTAGATGACTCACCTCTCACACAGCGTGAGTCACAGGAGAGAAATCTGTAGATTTCCAACAAGATGGAACTAGATATGTTTTTTATCCCGGCAGGGCTTTCTATTTGGAGAAGTCCAACCTCCCAACAGACTCAAACACCACAGCAATGAAGATAGACCAGGTAAATATACACTTATTCTGATACATGATCCATCTTTTGCTTTTGCTGTCTACATTACATGTGTGGCCTTTTATCACACAACTATATCCTGTTCTTGTGACGTGAGTCCATTTTTTATATAATGTTGTGACTCAATATAAATGCAAGCACAGATACTGGGCCTTGAAGTTAGAGACCTTCAACCAAGTGTTTCAAAAGTAAGATGAACTGGTGTCCTGTTCCCTTTACTGGGAACCACTCCCCCCCCCACCCCACCCCACACACACACACACACCACCCCACCCAGTACACACTAGTCGCTCCCCTATTAACTCCAACTAACCTCAACACTTTCATTTCAGCAATAATTAGATTAGAAAGAAAATTCTCGTGTCCCACACTGACTGTAGCTGAACTAGATTCCAGCGATTAAAACTGAATAGAACATAGTTTCCGTATCTAGAGCCCTGTTCTCAGGTTTTCATTGTTTTTCTAAAGAAACCCTGCAAAGACCTCTTTGTGTTATGTTTTGCTGGTGCACCATCTTAACAAGTCAGTAAAAATCAAAATGTTCCCAAAAGAAATTGTATTTTCTCTCTGATTTAAAGGGACAGTTCACCCCAAAATCAAAACTATATATCGACATAATCCTTTGTTTTGAGCAGTTCCATGTTTGTGGTGAATGAAAATAGTTCCTACGTGAAACTGCTCACAACAAGGTGTGTGGATTATCTGAGTAACCAGGTCATGATTTGTGGAAAGTGACATTTTTGGGGGGCGATTTGAGCATTCAAAGCCATATGGTAGTCCCATTCATTACTCTACAGCCAACATCTCCAAAACTAGGCAACTCAGACCAAAACGGTCCAGATTGATGAATAGCAGGTAAGAGTGAAAATATGTATTTCTGATTTTGGGGTGAACTTTCCCTTTACTTGATATTACTGGAAGTATTCCACCATTTTTTAATAATATTAGCACTTGCCTTGAGAAAACTGCTGGAACTGAAGAAACAACATAGGAAAAAAGTTAGTTATTAAATACAGCTTGAGTCTAAATGACTTGGTAAGATGGCCACTTCTACCATACAGTACTGAGACTTCTTGTTAGTAGTGCATTCAATCAGTGAGCCTCTCCAACCGTCACTGTCTCCTCCTCATAGCTGCTGCGACCTCTCAACACACTGGACGATCTTTGTCGACTAATGCAGTCTTACGTCAACGTGCGCCCCAATGCACAAGGCCACCCGTCGGGTGTCAGCGTGCTGTGCGTGTCCTCTGAGCTGTGTAACCGGCTGGGAGCCTGCCACATCACCATGTGTGGTACCGGCATGCAGAGGTCAGCCCGGCATCACACCCACATTATTGTTCTGCTTGTGTAAGACCCTGATGGTCAGCCGGTTCTAAGTGCAGCTTTGCCTCACTGTTTTCTGAGCTAAATGCAGCACTGACCTCCTCACCTCTTTGTTCTTTGCAGATGTACCTTTAATGTGACACTGGAGCAGGCGATGATCTTAGCCAGGAACCACGGTCTGATGCCGCGCTGCATCATGCAGACCATGGATATAATGCGCAAACAGGTAAAGCTCAGGGGCAGTTGATCTCAGACTGAGACTCCTCAGGGTACTGTATGAGCTCACTACAAATCTAAAAAAAACACCTTTTTGTTCATTTAAAAAAATTACATTTTGTTTGGAATGATTGGTTTGGCCAGCAAAACATTTGAAATGTTGACAATAATATTGTCTTGGTACACATTTATGAAAGTTGATAATCACGGCCCAATTCCCTAAAGAGTTAACATGACACAAAAAATCAAATCATCAAATAATAATCTGTGCTTTACACGATGTCCCCTCAGCATATGGTTTTCTCTTTTTCCAGGGAGCAAGAGTTGAGCTGTCTGCTAAAAACCTCAAGGTAATGGACCAGATGCCTCCATCATTCCCAAGGTACGGTGTTAAACCATTTCCAGGCACCTCTTCAGCACATGACTGCGTGTACAGTCGTAGACGAGGCAGACGTTCCTCATTTCAGGGTTGTTTTTTCTGTCTTTTACAACAGGCTCTTCAAGCTGTGTTTGCCGCCCTCAGATGGAGAATTCTAAGAAAACCGTCACTTCAGCGAACTCATCAGAGAAAGGGTGAATGTGAAATAGGAAGACATGATAAGAGATGACCATAACAAAAAGAGTCTCACCGCTTTCTTTCCAAGAGACACACCCGTTGCCCCCCCCCGCTGCCCCGCTTACACAGGGATTAATCCACCATGGATACCACTAGAGTCTTCAGTGCTAAGTACAGGCTGATCAACGCTGTACAAGTGACTGACTGCAGTTGCCAGGAGCATCTACAGTGAGACTGGTGCAGCCTGAAGCTCCAGACTATTCATGTACTGTTATACTGGCAAGCCACCCACATAGAAGTAGTGTCGCTTTGGCTGTCTGTCTACACAAAACTGACAACTGGTGCAAAATGTTCACAACCCAAGTGAAAGGGAGATGTCAGTTCGAGGCGTCCTGCAGAAGACGTCTGCGATGATCACGCTCCGAACCGAGCGGTTGTTATTAACTGGATTAACCAAACTACCTATAGCCGACTGGCATCCTAAATGCACGTTATCCGTTTTTTGCCTTGGACTGCAACTCCAGAGAGCTGTCTCTCTCTCTCTCTCTCGGTTTGGGCTGGTGTTCCCCAGGACT